>NC_140946.1:128032795-128727795 GCF_014529385.1 Adiantum capillus-veneris
GGGAACTTGGTAGGGCAAATTAGCCAAGCATGTAAGAAACCTAGCGCTAGCACTTTCTGGCAGAAGGGGCAGCAAGAACCTAGTGTTCATCAGGCACCTTCTCAGCAAGACCCCTCCCGGCGAAACTCCTAGCGTTTTCAGCCTTGCAAAGTGTCCAACGTTTTTGCATTGCAGTAGCCTGGCAACAACAGACATATCAAGAAGCCTAGCGTTTTGCATTTGCCAGACAACCGGCATTAGCAAGACCACAACATCTAGCGTTTTTGCATCAGAACCAATATTCAGCCTTAGCGTTTTTGCATCAGCCTGGCATATCAGTGTTTTGCAGATTCACCGCGACGGAACACCAAGAAGCACCAGCGTTTTCAGTTTTCAACAGTCAAACATCGCAGCAAAACGCCCGAACCTCGCAGATGTCACCTTCCTGCAGCAAATCCTCGCTACACGGTCGAATCCAACGTAGTTTGCAGTTTCAGCCCGGAAAACGCAGATTTCAGCATCTGCGATTTCAGCGCGTCGCCGTCGCATCGTCGCCATCGACATCGTCACCGACATAGAGTCAAAATTCAGCAGATAAATATTTGGCGACTTCAGCCCATAGCATTTTCAGATTTCAGCTCGTCTCGTCGTCGTCGACATCATCGGTAAGTCCAAAGCATTGTAGAGTTTTGCGCAATCAATAGTAGACCGCTCTCGTCATAGAGAGTAGGGCCTTCGGAGGAGGGTTTGACAACATTCTAGTGTCGTATTCTTCTCTCTCTATCTCTCAATCTCAGCACCTTCATTCACAGTGTTCACCACTTTGTTTGTGTCCATTGCACTCTCTCACTAAAGGAACGGAAGGCTCTCCCTGCCGTAAGTAAAAGGAACCCTTGAGCACAGTTCGGAGCACTCATCTTGAGCAAAGTTCAACATTCACTTCCGTTGCACCTTACATTGGTATCAGAGCTTTGGCAATGTTCTGTATCACTCAAGGAAAGAACCACATTTTTTTTTTTTGCTTGTTGAGGTCGCACGTAACCCAAGCCCACTTGGGCGTGTCGATTCCTAATCATGTTTTTGAAGAGTGACAGGAATCCCAAGAAAGAAGGGCTTGTCCAACCTCCCCTTGTGCCTCTTTTCACTCATTGAGAGCGGGTGAGGTGGGAAAAAGCAACCTTGGTGTGAGCGCAAGGCCGCCAGGGGGTGCGCCCGCGAAAAAGAGCAGAACTCTGGTGAAGAGAAGATCCTTCTCTAACACAGATTGCAAGCGAAAGAACCCAAGAACCTCAAGAACCTTGAGACCCGCAAGAACCTCAAGAACTCAAGAACCCCACGAACCAAGACCCCCAAGAACCCAAGTTCCTTGTGAACTTAAGAACCCAAGAATAGATACTTCGCTTGGAGGTAATGAGCATGAGAGAGGCGAAGAAGAATCTTCCCTACCAAGAGGTTTTTCCGAACCTCTCCCTTCCCCATCTCCACCAAGGATTGCACTAACTCCTATGGAGGAGTCGAAGCAGTTGTTTATGAACAGGAAGTTAGAACGCGAAGAAAGCAGAGCAGAAAGAAAAGCAGAAATGGATCGCAAGCACAAAGAAAGAAGAGCCAAAATGGAGAGCGAACACCATGTCACCAAGAAAGAAATGCAGAAATAGCCCGCGAACACGAAGAAAGAATGGCAGCCATAGCCCGTTTTCCATAGCCTGTGAAAACGAAGAAAGAATGGCAGTCATAGAGCGCGAGCACAACGAAAGGAAAGCTGCCTTGTTGCGACTCTTTTCTCAAGTGCAGACACAGATGCAAGAGATTCGGGAAAAGGAGACTCTCTCAGTCTCTTCTTCTCCAAAGCATGACACACATGATTTGCATGATGATGATCAGCATGATGATAAACATGAAGATTTGCATGATAATTTGAATGATAATGATAGCATGATTATTTGCATGATCATGATGTGATTTCTCACAAGCATGATGATTTGCAGGATAATGATGTGATTGTTCACAAGAATAATGGTTTGGTTGATACTTTTTCTAGTGAAGCTAACCTCACTGCAGGTTCGATCAATCACGAAGAACCAATCTTGGCTCTCGAGTTGAGGTCCAAAGAACCCCCACAGGAAGATTCGATCCCTCACGAAGAACCGATCTTGGCTCTCGACTCGAGGTCCAAAGAACCCTCAAAGGAAGTATTATGTGTACGAATGATTAGTCAACACGCATGAGTGTTTCATTCGTGATGCTTTCCTGTATTTTAGTCACAGTCCTTATGTGATCCCTTTTCACAAGCATGCCATATTGTACGATGAGCACGATTCACTCATGAATGAGCACGGATGTATGCGGATGATTCATAAAAAGCGGAAATGTTTGCATTCAAGGAAGTCACATTCCATGTCTCTTCCTTGGCATGACACAGTCGTAGAAAGAGCACAAGAAAGATTGAGCATCAAGCATAGGCATTTCCATTGTGTTTTGCCACAGTTGATTGAATTCGATCAGAAAGTCAAGATTCAACCCCATTGTTTGCGTGTGTTCGATGAACGGTTTGGCACTCAGTCACTTTGTTCATCTTCATTGCATGCACAGTCTTTTAGGAAGATTAGCTTTTTCCATTCCCTTTACATGCAATGGGTAAGTTCATGTTTTTGTGTTGGAAGTGCTTTCAGGAATTTTCAACCTCGGAGATTCTTGAAGAAGGTAGACGCATGACTATAGACGAAGTTGAAGCATCAAAGGAGCCACAGAAGACTGTCGCTTTCGGCGCGGCCCAAAGAAGAAGACTTTGCAAACCTTTATGAAGTTCAAGTATCATACGACCCACACATCAGAGTGGGTTGGCGAAGAGTCCTTCCTAGGATTCCGGATCTTGTTGGCAATCTCCCTCGACGCCATACAGTCCGGTACCAGTACCTCACTTTGAAAAGGAGGGGATGTCACGTGACACATCCAATCCTACGTGTCCGTGGACAAACTACAACATGACAAGGGTTCAATTCAGTCCAGTCAATCTAGCTTAGGAAGTGATCTGACACTTTTGTGAGTCTGTTCGCAGATCGTGCATGTCCAGACACTTTAGGTGCATATCCTCTAGTTGCACACAGCATGACCATCAGCATTCCCATTAGATTCCATCAGGATCATTTTCTAGTGCATTAATCTATTTTCCCTATTTTTGACATTTTTCACTTATTATTTTTAAGTAACTTTAGTTGGGAACTGGGTAGTACAAATTAGCCAAGCATGTATATAAAGAAACCTAGTGCTAGGCTTCTTGGTCTGTCCGTTGTCACCAAGCTACTGCAATGCTAAAACACTGGACACTTTGCAAGGCTGAAAACGCTAGGAGTTTTGCCGGGAGGGGTCTTGCTGAGAAGGCGCCTGATGAACACAAGGTTCCTGCTGCCTCTCCTGCCAGAAAGTGCTAGCGTTTTGCATTTACAGGACAACCGGCAGTAGCAGGACCGCATAGCATCTAGCGTTTTTGCATCATAACCAATATTCAGCCCTAGTGTTTTTGCATCAGCCTGGCATATCAGCGTTTTGCAAATTCACCGCGACGGAACACCAAGTAACACCAGCATTTTCAGTTTTCAGCAATCAGACATCGCAGTAAAACCCCCAAACCTTGCAGATGTCACCTTCCCGCAGCAGATCCTTGCCGCATGGTCAAATCCAACGTAGTTTGTAGTTTCAGCCTGAAAAACGTACATTTCAACATCTGCGTTTTCAGCGCATCGTTGCCATCGACATCGTCACCGACATAGAGTCAGAATTCAGCAAATAAAGATTTGCAGATTTCAGCCCATAGCATTTTCAAATTTCAGCTCTCGCCGTAAAGAGTAGGGTCTTCGGAGGAGGGTTTGACAACATTCTGGTGTCGTATTCTTCTCTCTCTATCTCTCAGTCTCAGCACCATCATTCACAGTGATGACCACTTTGTTTGTGTCCATTGCACTCTCTCACTAAAGGAACAGAAGGCTCTCCCTTCCGTAAGTAAAAGCAATCCTTGAGCACAGTTCAGAGCACTCATCTTGAGCAAAGTTCAACATTCACTCCTCCTGCACCTACCTCTCTCTCTCTCTCTCTCTCTCTCTCTCTCTCTCTCTCTCTCTCTCTCTCTCTCTCTCTCTCTCTCTCTCTCCAAACAAAGGAACCGCACCCACCCTTACATGCTCGAGCCTATTCCCATAGAGTGCGATCCACACTTTTGCCTCCATCCAGCTATGCAAGACAAGGCATTGGAGCAACAGCGAGGAGTCTCACCAACTATACATTTTATGCCCCCATAAAGTGCAAAAGTCTGTGAGCATCACACCCTACTTGGGTGCTCGTCTTTTAATCAAATTCGAGCTTGCTTTCCCCATATTTCCAACCATGAGCTTTCCCTACACACAATGCTCTCCCAACCATGATGTGGACTCTCTACTACGACGCTCATTTCCACAATTCTTGAGCATCAAGTCACCTATCAGCTCCACACACCCCACATGAGACGTTTCTTTGGTCCCATAGGTCATATTCGACCTTTGAGCACAATAATAAAAATCTAGATAGATTTATAGATAGATAAAAATACCAAACTGAATTGCAAACTATCTCCGATTACAAATAAAATTTTTGCATGTCTATTTGCGGATGTATGTAGTTTGAATGATCACCTGGTCCTTGTAACTACTCCTTTTTAACAACTATTTCCACCCAGTTAGAGATAAACTTTGATGAAGCTTATTACATGCAACGCATTCTTACAAACACGGAATGATATGAACATATGCGCGTATGAGTGAGCAAATGAACACACATATGAACAAAAAGTTTTGAGCCCCTACCTCAGCATGAGCCACAATCTCCCCCCGAACAGCATATTCACATGCTAAAACCTGAAACATAACCCAATTGATATAATTAGCAATTTAAAACAATACTTATTGGTTTGACCAAAAAAATGGTAAAAGACAAACTCTATTTTTAAACATCAATTAAAGACAATATCTATGTGCAGAAAAGAGCTGTAAGTTTACTACTTTCCTTCTCAATACAACAAAGGGTATCAAAGGCTCCATGTACTATTTTTAAGTTACCTACCTTTCTTCTCAAACGTTATGTGGAAAAATTGCACAAGAATAGGGTGTTGAACACAAGATGCACTGAGGATGGGAGAGTTAGTGAACCATGGTCATAAAAGGACTACAATACTTTGATCACCTAAAATCGTTCCCCTATTATCATGATTAAAAGCTGTGTCTATATCCAAGTCACATATGTTAGATGAAGATGCTGTATCTATTGAAAGAGTGTGAGGTTCCACTCTCAGACAACATGGCAAATATGGTCATTCATCCCTATGACAATCACTGTTGAACGGACCCTAAATGCTTGTGACATAATTAGCCTTAACACTTTTGCAAAAACAGCCCGACAGCTTTCACTGACCAAAAGGAACACCTTCCATCTCCACCAGCAGCTTTGCCTATAAGTTGTGCCACTTGCAGTTATTCCCAATCTTTGACTTCCATCAAGGTACAGCCATCAGATGATTCTAACAGCAGCCTTGAGGTAGAGTCCAAGATCTGGAGACAAATGATAATGACTACAGCTTGAAGTTAAGTGAAGCAATGCAGGAGGCTACACTAGCATATGATTGCAGAAATGACTTTAGGCCCTAAGCAGATAAAATGGTCCCAATGACAGAATGACTCAATCTCCCAGCCAAAATAAAGTAAGCCCCCTTCGCGGATTGCTTGGAAGTGACAATGCCTTCCAGAGGAGCACGCTGCATATCCATACTTGTCAGCTATTTACTACCATCACCAAAAGTGGAGCCTTTCATGGCTCTGAATTCTTGCCACTTGCAGCCTGATCATTGAGGCCCGAGAATATGACAATAAGAACTACCCAACAGTGACAAACAGCTCCAGAACATCTTGCAAATGTTAACCTATGCAAGTAGCCATCGCATTTACGTACACCATATCTAATTGTTCCAAGAATGAACAACGCACCTTATACTAGATTTGTGTTAAGTCATTTTTTTAACCTTAAAAAAATCAAGTCTTTTCCACTGGGTTAAATGCAAAAATCCCTTCAACTCATGTGCTAGTGTTACAGAGAAAATTTCTCTCGTTGTGCACCCGACATGGAAGCAATCTGATCTGGATACCACAATGATGGAAGACACAAGTTAGAAACAGGGATTTATGCAAGCATGCAAGGTATATCTGCCTGTTTTGAAGCATTGCATTTTTTAAGATAAGCACAATATGTTTATCATTCAAGTCTGCAAGCACAGGGGGTACCTGAGGGTTGATGTTGTCAACGGTGATGGGGGGAGACCACACGATAGAGGAGGAAAGGTTCCGCTTGCTGCCATTTGCTTCTTGTGGGCTGTTTGGGCTCATTGCAGGTGCTTTCGTGGTTGTACTTGAAGGTGTGTGGGTCAGGCAAGGTGCTGCTGCTGCTGATGATGATGAGGAGGCCCTTGATTTAGCCTGAAGGGCTCGCTTAGCTAAAGTTTGAGCTAATCGTCTCATGGCGAAGAAGTCCTTGAACTCCTCTCACTTTATATGTTGGGGAGGACTGACTCTCTCTCTCTCTCTCTAGACTCTCTCTCTCTCTCATACACACACACACACAACCTCACAAGCGCGCACGCATACGAAGGAAAACCGTACCCCGAGATTGGTAGAATCGCCCTTCTATCTCTCTTCAACAGTCTCTCTCTCTTTCCGCTCTCTCTCTCTCTCTCTCTCTCTCTCTCTCTCTCTCTAGCTCGACAACATACTTGTTGCCCACGTAAACATAAAATATGCGGCTACGTGAAATTGCTTTGCTGGACAGCTTTGCTATTCTCCCTCTTCTTTTCGAAGCCTCGGTCCCCTCCACTTCCTCTCCGTGGAAAAACAGAGAGTTGCCAATAAGAAGAGATTCCCACAGCTCCAATTTTAATCCGATTTACCTGAATCCGGCTCTAAGGGTGCTTTCACAAACAACCGCTGTCCAAGCTGCACGTGGATCCTAATATGGCTCCTTGCTTGGGCTTGCCCCATTCATGTCATGTCAGAGTAGGCAGGAGAAGATGCAATGAAGACAAGAATTGGCTCGCAATTCGGTGTACACCTCCACTCCGATCTAAAACACCTACAATGCCACATACATGAACAAGGCACCTGTGGAGAAGAGAGATCACTGAGGTAGAAAGAGGCGGGATCTGCTGACATGCTTGAATGGCCAGACCTGAGGTACACACAACTACGACTCCTACTGCAATCTGCTCTTGCACACAAACCATTGGCACGGCCTCAACATGGGTATCATCTCTAACATGCTCTAAGAACATAGAGCTGGTGCAGATCTAGATCTAGATCTTGATCTCGAATGAGAAACTCTGCCACTGCATGATCACAAGGTTGTGTAAGGCTGCCCTGAGGAGATACTGCAGCTTAGAGATAATCTCCAAGCAGTGCCACGGCTGCCCATGAAAAATGTTAGGACTGATCTGTCTACCTACGCATGATGCCCGCCCCATCACAACAAACCCCACCATGGCTGCCCACCAAAACTGATGGGGTTAAAAACGTTTGGGCTGCTAATCTACTAAGCAAAACGCTAAGCTGTTGATTTGCTACAAGCCCATTGGTCACCCAAGGGTGGGCGTCCCCCTGTGGGCTGAATTGCATGCATAAGAGGTGACATGCCCCTCCCCCAACCCCAGCTCCCTATATATGGAAATAACAAGACTGCCCAATCCAACCCTCTAGCTCCACAATTGAGGAAAAATCCCATAAATGGGAAAGAGCACCACAAGGTGGGGGTATTGGCCCCTAGGGCATTGGGAAGGCAATGGTCTACAAGGGGGAAAACTGCATGAGGCAAGAGGAGGGAGCCTACATGGCCATGGAACCAAGCCAAAATCTTGAGCTAAACATGGTTGGAATGTCCCGACATGAGAAAACTGCCTCACATTGCCAGGCACAGCCACAAAACAGCCATCACTCCCTAACACCTATCCTTGGGAGCAACTGGGACCGATTGAATGAATCCAAAGAGATGCCAAAACTCTAACACCCCCTTTCCAACTCTTGGAAAGAAAGAGATGCCAGTAAGGTGGAGTGAGCAATCTGCAACCAAAAAGAGAGGGTTTCATGGACGAGGATATCTGCAACAAAACTCCAAGGTTAAAACGTACTTGGCTGATGTACCATCCAACCACTGACCCCAAAAAATGTATGGGAAGTAAAATGCTATCCAGTGAAAGTAAATCTAGCACTATCAAGAATCTCCTCGACTCAACTTACTCACAAGTCACACAATCGGCATCTGCAAAAGATATCGTTGTTGATCGCTCCCAAGAGAATGCATCAAAACTGAGCGTAAAGGCATACACTACTGGTATCCAGATCATTTCCCAACTCTCAAGTGCTCTACCCTTGAGGAAAGAGTTGGAAACACCTCCGGTCACATACCACATGCCAAAATCTCCAAGCTACTATGGAAAGTCCAGAGAATGCGGACAACCAAGGCTACTTAGATATCAAATGCCCGATGACAAAGAACCAAAGAATTTCACCAGTCATCATATAAAATGATGAACTGCAAACTGTTTCTGAAGGAACTACATCGGGTTTGAGAGTGAAAACTATTACTGATCTTCATCTGTCTAGCACATCCGGATAGAATATCACCCCACTCTCAGAGTGAATCGGGAACGTACCTCTAGCAAAAATGAACACACATCAATATTAAGACTGCAACTAATATGGCAAGATCTAGAGACCATGCACCCAAGATCTGCAAGACAAGAATAAGGTGCTATAGAAAGCCACCAAATAGATCGTAAATCCTACCCATGGGTGATGGAA
Organism: Adiantum capillus-veneris; assembly: GCF_014529385.1. NCBI lineage: Eukaryota > Viridiplantae > Streptophyta > Polypodiopsida > Polypodiales > Pteridaceae > Adiantum > Adiantum capillus-veneris. Next base: position 128,041,639 of record NC_140946.1, read on the forward strand.
CCACTAGAACTAAAAAGAAGTAGTCTGCGAAAACTAATTCTCAAGCTAGCTCCACATCCCCCTCTGAAGGGATAACACTTGGACCACGGATAACTACCACAAATCTCCAACACTCTTGGCCTATGTAATTGGATCACCCAATTACCGCTTAGATGCACTAGGAAGAGCAACCACCACACCACAAATCTGGAGAACAAAGCAACCACAAAAGTGGCTCAAGAAAAAATCCGCCAAGATGTTAATTGCATTGTGGGCTAAAGCACACCATCCAAAACCACAAGAATGGGCAAGGAAACTAAGGACTAGAAGACACCATGCATGGCACTTTGCTGAATGGAGCATCGGTAGTGGACTGAAGATAATAACCTAGAAGCCCCCTCGGAAAGAGAAGCATCCTCAAAAGCACGCTCTAAGGTAACAACTATCTCAACCCCACATCATAATGGAGCAAACACTATCACAAAAAGCTCCATAGCTAAATCCGAGAGCTCCTCTTAGTGTAAGAGGCCCCCTTCCCGCTCAATCCTGAGAAAAGAAACTGAGTACCACTACAAAGAAATTTGAGACCACCTGGAGTAAAACTGCTTCATCTGTAACTGAATAGCAAAACCTGACTCTCATAGAACTCGAGACCTAAAGAGGAATAGACCATGGGTAATTTGAGACCACCTAGAGTAAAACTGCTTCCTCTTTAACTGAACAGCAAAACCTAAATCTCATACAACTCAAGACTCAAAGAGGGTTACAAAATGGGTAAACTGAAGAATATGAAGACCTAAAAAATCATCACTTGAGGATCATGTTTGTTAAGGAAGCCGTCGAGGTCCTACACAACCTTGCTACTTTAGCAAACTTCGGGCCCCTCCTTGAGATCAAACCAATGTCCACCACTCCTCTACATCTTCTAAGTTCAAATATGTAGGTACAATCCAATATAATGTGCCACTCCATACATATACTCCTAATATTGTAGCTTGCTTCCTTAAAATCTTCACAAAAATTGTCCTTTCCACTTGTGTTGAAGGGAATATACCCACAAGTGAATTGTGCAATCAATATCCAATACACAAGATGACACCAATACTCAATGGAAGAGAAAAGGAACCACCTAGGGGAACTACAACATGATTAGTCCTCACAAATTGCAGACACTACATGCAAACCTATCATCCAAGGATCTTGACAAATCTGTTGTTGAACATCAAGACTAACGTCCATAAGAGTCTCCAAACTGCCCCGCAAACGGTAGTGACATTCACACAAAAAGGCAAAACATATGACCAAAGCTATAGGGCCACACTAACATCGGTGAAGAGAGAACATGGAGATAGGAGTGGTCCACACTCCAACAAAGCCTCCTCAAAATGTTGTCATTGTTGGCTAGACATATGGCACCAACTGATCCACCTCTAAACCTCATCCACTGAAGTCAAATGATGATACAAGAAGTGTTGTTGGAGATAGAAGTATACCACTCTACCTGTCAAAGCCAACTCTTACACGTGCACTAGAAATAATCCTAAACTGCAGATGAAGAAGAGTCATCTAATGTCGGAACTGAACTTTCCATTAATCTCTGAACATCCTTTGCTTCTAGAAGGAAAGAGATCCCCCTTTGTCATCCATAAGCTAGAATTTGGTACGAAAGAGCACTCGAATCATCAACATGTTACCCATCGGATAGGTAGCTTCATTGACAATTCCAAGAAAGACGTGCATTTGCAAAAGGCACAACAAAATTACCAATTCATATCCTTGAAGAAAACAAGCCATGGAAACCTACTCCAAAAGTGTTGAAGAAGATCCTACTACTATCCAAAACACTCGTCTCTCAAGAAGAAGGCTAAAATGAAGTGGTTGCACCTATCAAAGGTGCAACGAAAAAGGGTGAATCGGGTGATGAGCTTGTCTGTAACTGTGAGCAAACCACCTCTTTGTACCGGGCAGCCAATAGATCTTGTATCTATCACGATGGGTCTCCTCGCTGTCAAGGTCCTAGTGTGCACCACCCATCGAACGGGCACAACCACACACCATGAGATGTGGCACACCGAAGAGGGTGTGCACACACTGTGGAAGGGGAGCGCTAGTAAGGGAGAGAGGTATTGTTGCCAAAAAACACCAGTAAGAGAGAGAGAGATCGATGATGATGCCAAAAATGCTAGAGAGAGAAAGTGCACGAACTCAAAATGCTAGCAAAGCTGAAAACGCTAGAGAGAGAGCGAGTGCCCAAATGATGGATCTCTGCACCAAAAAACATGCCAAAAGCACAAAGGGGGGAGGGGGGAGCTGCCTATATAGGGGAACTACAAGTTTTCCCTACCTTTAGCCATAAAACCCCACGATCCCATAAATGGCTAAAATGTGCTAATAAATATGTAAACTCACTGAAAGTGACCTGAGACACATATTTAGTAGCAGAATTGTAGAAGACTGGAGACTCTAACCCCGAGAAACCCTAGGAACAAAAGTCCCATTGCATGCCAACCTACTGGGTGAGCAACACAATGAAGTTCACCACAATGAACAGGTACGTCTACCTCAAGTACGACTGGGCACAACCACAAAACATCCCTCACTACCTAATCTACACCTGGGAGATATTGGAGCTACCACCAGACAGGAAACTGAACTCTAACACCAACGCTCAACTCCTGGACGGGAAACTAATCCAAGGGAGCTAGCATGTGAGGATAATGGCGCATGTGGAAGAGGTTTGGTGAAGACGTTAGCAAGGTTATACAAAGTTGGGATGTACTCTAGTCGGATAGAGCCATCCTTGGTCTTCTCACGAACAAAATGGTAGCGTATCTCTACATGCTTGGTGTGGAACACCGAGTTCCTCGCAATGGCTATACAACTCTTGTTGTCTGAGTACATAATGGTTTTCTGTTGTGGAAATCCCATCTCCAAAAGTAGCCTCCGAATCCACACGAACTCCGCATGTAGCACTGCAAACAACACGGTACTCTGCCTCTATGGAAGACAAAGGTAATTGTTGGTCGTTTCTTACTGCTCCATGAAACTGTTACCAAGCCAAAAGAAAAGGTATAACTTGTAGTCGACCATCGTGCGTCTGTATCACCTCCCCAATCCAAATCACTCCATCCTCGTAGAATAATCTCGGAGTTTGCACCTCCAACCGCATAGTAAATGCCTAATGACTTGGTCGCCTTCAAATACAGAAGGATCCGAAGAGCCTGGTCCAAATGTAACTTGGTGGGTTTCTGCATGAAGGAACTGAGAAGACCCACCGGGAAACTGACATCAAATTGGGTGTTGAGAACCCAAATGAGGGAACCAACCAATTTTTGATATCGTGTAGCATCTGCTACAATAGGGAGATCAAACTGTGACAACTTCTGATTGGGATCCATGGGAGTATATATAAATTTGCACTCGGTCATACCAAATGCTTCCAATAATTCCTTGATATACCGCTCCAAAGAGAGGAAGATGCCCCCCCCTCTGTCTGCCAAACCCCCAATCCAAGAAAATGATGGAGCAAGCCAAGATCTATCATCTCAAAGTCCTCTGCCAAGGTTTCCATAATATTGTGGACGTGCTCAACATGGCTACATGTAATCACAAGATCATCGACGTAGAGGATAACTAGTGTCACTAATCCTCCCTCACTGTAAATGTATGTATGGTCAGCAGAAGATCGTCGAAAGGAGCGTCGTAGGAAAAATGAATCAATCTTCTACTACTCTCTAGGGGATTTCTTGAGGCCATAGAGGGCCTTGAGTGTTGGGGTGTAGGCCAGATGGCCGTGGGAAGCCACCCTTGTACACTTGATTTAACCTAATCAATATAGGGAGAAAAAGAGAGAGTGTTGACTTCTCTCTTTCTTCTCCACTAACCCAACACAGGCTATCTGTGATTCATCCTCTTCCCCATTCTCTTCTTCCCCTCTCTTGCACACACTCCGTACACGCACTACACGGTCACAACAATTGGTATCGGAGCTTGGCTTGCCGATCCCGCTCCCCATCACCACGTGTGCAACTGCCCTTTGGAAGCAAAGAATCTCAGCAGGGAATTCGAGATCTGCAGGTTGTTGAGCTTGAAGGCAAGTGTTGCCAAGCAGACGAGCACTAGCAGGAGCTTGAAGGCATTGAATCAAAGAAGGGGGCTTTCAAGAGAGTCAATAAGCAGCTCAATAGCACAGTGCAGCAAGTGGGCAGCTTGGTGAGAAGCAACGAGCAGGACATGTCAGTGCATCTTGAAGCATCGAGCAACACAAGGAGGAGGCATCTCACAATTTTCAAGACAAAAAATTAGGCAGCCATTAGGAATCGGCCAAGCACAATCGAGGGCATTGTAAGCTTTGAGAAGACCTTGGGTTGGGCATTGGTGATTACACACTCTTGGAACTTGCAGGAAATTCGGGTAGCCATAACTCGGAAATTGGCAAGCTTGGAAGGAATCACAACTGCAATACCGAGCAGAACATTGAGGGCACACATAGTGTGCAGGTAAGCACAGCATCTGCAAATAATCGAGCAATTGGGGAAGTCGGGCTCACTACGAGCAGTAGCAAATAGCGAAATTTGAAGGGCAAGGCATGGAGCAGGTAAATGTCGGGTGATGCCGCCAAAGAACAGAGAGAGAGCGCGAGCTTGTGGTGGTGTTGCTCACACACACACACACACACACACACACACACACACACACACACACACACACACACTTGAGAGGAGCTTGGGGGGGCTTGCAATGCATTTGGCAGCGACTTCAAAACCTGCAGAAATCGACAGAAGCAATAAATCGTTTTTTTTAACTTCCTTTATTTGCAAGCCCTTGTTCCCACACTCCCTTACGCAACTTGACCCGCTCACTCACACACATACTCGGCTTGTGATTACAATCGTCGATTAAAGCTTGGACAAGCAAGACAACAAAAAAAGGGGGCTTGAGATAGAAAAGAGAGCGAATAGGTTTTTTTTTTTTATAATCCTCGACATCAGATTTTGTTCAACGGGCTTGATATCGGTGAGCTCGACAGTGGCCAATCCTGTTCAGCGGCGGAAGGCGACATCGACATCGACACCGCTCATGTGCACCGGCTCAACATTGCTCATTGCGGCGGATCTCCGACATCCGACCCAGACACCGGCCGTTTTCCCCAAACGAGCGCATTCCCGCGATCGACGACCGTGCTTGCGACATGCGTGGGTGAGGTACCTCTATCATAGAGGAGTGACAACCGGCATCGGCACCGAGCGCACCGATCGCCCTGTACGACACAGTTTACGGATACGACACCTTTGGCGGCTATTCGACTAGCATATTTCTGCCCGGCGACGGCAAAAATCGGCACATAGCGACACCAACACGTAGGTTACAGGCTAAAGGGGGGCTTTTTCAACCCATTCACTCACATATTCTCCAGGTTACCAGACACAGCGCTTTCACAGGCGATTTGGCAGTCTTTTCGACATCAGATTCTCTGCGGACACATGCGTTGACATATGCATTTTGTTGTGAGCACACCTAGTGCTACTGAGCTCTTTTGAGAGCAGATATCCCCACAGGGATCACTTTCACTGCATGCAGAATTTCTTGGTGCCTGTTTGAGTGCGGTTTTACTCATGTACGTTGAGTTGCGGACACTGCCCACTGTACTACGTGTGGAGCCATTTTTGGCTTGGCAGTTTTTCCCGGTCGTTTTTGAGACTCGGACCGAAAGAGCCCTTTCTGAGATTGTGGCTAGTCCATTTGTGTCTGCATTAGCTTTTGAAGGGTCGATAGTGTGAGGTTTTCTTTGAGTTGGGGTGTGCTCGAATGTTGAGACACTTTCGGTGATACAGGTAGCTGGAGTTCCCCTTTACGGTACCCTCGCCATAGGATATGTATCTGGACGGTTATTTATGCTTTTGACGCCGAGTTGGCACTAACACAGCAGTGGTTTTGTGCAGCAGATGCCCAGTTAGTTGGCACATTTATATACATTTTGAGTTGAATTTTGACTCCTCATACAAAGGAGACTCTGCCGGATTTACTTCCCGCGAGTCGTGACTTCCATTGTTAGCACTTTTGAGTCTATTTTGGTTGAGATTTTACTCCCGAAACAAAGGTTACTCTGCCCAAATTTCTACAGCTTCTCGCCATAGTTTGGCACCTCTCAAGCCCTCTTGTCAGTGATGGCTTTTTCTTCATAAAAAGAGGAGTATTTCATTCGGAAGTTCGATGGCAGCAACTTCACCATGTGGAAAGAGCGCATGAAGGATGTTTTGATAAAAAAAGGCCTCTCAGAACCGTTGAAAGAGCGCTGAGGATGATGATTATACACAAGCTCAATGGGAGATTTTGGATGCAAAAGCCATGGCTACGATACGTCTACATCTAGCCGAGTCAGTCTTCTTCACTATCATAGGGAAGAAAACAACCAAGGAACTTTGGGACAGCTTATGTTCAGCATGGGAGAGCAAAAGTGCATCCAATAAAGTTTTTCTAATGAAAAAGCTTATGAAGCTCAACATGAAAGAAGGTAGCACAGTTTTCGGTCACTTAAATGAGTTCAATTCCTTGTTTAGTCAGCTGACATATCAGGGCTTTAAGGAGTTTGACGATGAACTCAAGTCTATCTTCTTGTTATGCTCTCTACCCAGTTCATGGGATATCTTTTGCACAGCCATTAGCAATTCAGCTCCGAATGGCAAGTTAGGGTTCCAAGTTAGAGTTCAATGCTGTCACAGATGCGTTGCTCACTGAAGTGATTCTTTGTAAATCTCTCGATAATGCTAGTCATGGAGATGCATATATGGTTGGCAGTTCAACAAAGGCAAGAGGCCGTGACAGGAACAAATACAAAAGCAAAAGTAGAGAGCAAAATCCTCGTAGTCCTAGCAGACACAGGAACCAAAGTAGAGACCGCAATGCCAGAAATGTCGAGTGTTACTATTGCCACAAGAAGGGTCATTACAAAAAGGATTGTCGCAGTTTCCTAAGAGATCGGAAACATGCAAAAGGATAATTCTGGCAAAATCAAAAGTACAGTAAAGATTGAGGAGCTAAATATTGTTGAGTCTCCCATACCTACCACTGCAGTAGAGGATGCTCCTCCTCCAGTGATGCTCATTATGCCCACAGAGATTCATGCCGAGGTGATAGCAGATGCCTTAGATGTTCTCATTTTCACTTCAGATCTCACTCCAGATGCTTTGGTTGCACAAGATGAGGGTTATGCACAGAATTGGATCCTTGATTCTGGTGCAAGTTTTCATGTCACACCGCATAGAGAGTGGTTTTCCTCTTATGCATCCATAGTCAAGCTTGGTGATTCCTATGAGCTTGACATTATTGGTATTGGTGATGAGAAACTTTAGATGCATAATGGCACTACTTTTGTGCTGCAGAATGTCAGACATGTGCTCGAACTTACGAAAAGCTTGCTTTCTATAGGGCAATTGGATGATCTTGGCTACACTACAGTTTTTGGCAATCGTTCTTGGATGATCCGCAAGAACAAACTTATCATGATGAAAGGTAATAAAAACGGATCCCTGTACTCTTTGTTTGTTTCGAGTGTTGACGAACACTCTATCTATGTTCTCGAGCTGCCATCTCCTGAGTTTTGGCATAGCCGGCTAGGGCATATTAGCCAAAAGGGAATGAAAACACTTCATCGTTTTGGCTACTTAGCTGTGTTAAATTACACGGACTTTACATTGTGTGAGAATTGTCTATATGGCAAACAGACTAGATTGACATCTTCGCCATTGAATAAGAAACTAGGCGAACCTCTAGACTTGGTGTACAGTGATTTGTGTGGTCCTATGCCACATAAAACTCTAGGGGGGGCGAACTACTTTCTCACGTTCATAGATGATTCTACTAGAAAGGTGTGGGTGTATCTCCTTAAGCGTAAGGAAGAAGTCTTTTCGACATTCCAAAAATTCCTCGCCATGGTTGAGAACCAATCAGGAACAAAGCTCAAAGCTTTTCGCACGGACAATGGTGGAGAATACGTCTCCACAGAGTTCAAGGATTTTTGCAATAGAAGAGGCATTCGGCGGCAGTTTACTGCTCCATACACACCTGCACAAAATGGGATAGCTGAAAGAATGAATCGTACAATTCAAGAGTGAGTTGTCTCTATGATGTCTATGGCGAAGCTTACTCCAGAGTTTTGGGGGAAAGCTGTTCTGACAGCAGTGCACATCATCAACAGATCACCTAGTTCTCCTTTGAATTTCAAAATTCCAGAGGAATTATGGAATGGCAAAAGGCCAAGCTATGAGCATTTACGTGTAGTTGGATGTGAGGCATATGCACATGTGCCCAAAGAACTTCGTCGGAAGTTAGATCCCAAATCACACAAATGTATCTTTATTGGCTATGGTGCAACCGGAGAGATGGGATATCGTCTCTGGCACCCAGAATCAAACAAAGTCATTCGTAGCTCACATGTGATTTTCAATGAATAAAAAATGCACAAGAAGCCCATCAAAGATGTTGAGTACAGACGTGTTCGTTTTGAGGATGTAGCCTCCGAACCAACTCAGTTCAGTAGTGTTGCACCTACTTCTCAAGTGCAAGATACTACTATTGCTCCGGAGAGAGCAGAGTCCAGCAATCAGGCACTGAGACGTTCTGAGAGAGTATCACGTGCGCCCGAGCGGTTTGAGCCGGGTATACACCACATTTTGGTCACTGACAGTGGAGAGCCAACCTGCTACAAAGAAGCTATACAAATGGAGGATAGCGTTAAGTGGGAGCAGGCTATGCAACCAGAATACAATTCGATTGTGGCTAATGAGACATGGGATTTGGTTGAATTACCAAAAGGCAAAAATTCTTTACCTTGCAAGTGGGTATACAAGAAGAAGTATACAGCGGAAGATCCCGAGCCTAGATACAACGCTCTTCTAGTTGCCAAGGGTTTCAAGCAGCAAAAAGGTGTGGATTTTGATGAGATTTCCTCTCTAGTAGTCAAGATGACTACACTTTGCACCGTGCTTGGCTTGGTTGCTATCCAGGACATGGAACTTGTCCAAATGGATGTGAACACATCATTTCTTCACGGGGATCTAGATGAAGATGTCTACATGAAACAACCAGAGGGCTTCGTATGTGAAACCCAAAAATCAATGAGGACAGAATTGGTTTGTAGATTAAAAAAGGCACTCTATGGCCTCAAGCAAGGTTTAAGGCAATTGTATCAAAAATTCGACAAATTCATGCAGTCTCAGGGTTACATAAGAAGTCAAGAGGATCACTGCTTATACACAAAAAGATTGAATGATGGTTCTTTAATCATCTTGATCTTGTATGTAGATGATATGCTTATCGCAGGCAAATCAATTGATGAGATCAATCAGTTGAAAAAGATGCTAAGCACTCAGTTTTCCATGAAAGATTTGGGAGATGCCAATCACTTTCTTGGTATGCACATCAAGAGAGACAGGCAACGTGGAATTCTTGAATTATCTCAAGAAAAGTGCATTCACAAAGTCTTGCAACGTTTCAGTATGCAGGGGGGGAAGTCATTGAGCACCCCAATGCAAGCATACTCCAAACTTAGCAAGGAAGACTCTCCCAAGACAGTGGCTGGGAAAGAGGAAATGGCAAAAGTACCATATTCTTCAGCAATTGGCAGTTTGATGTACGCTATGGTAGCCACAAGACCAGACATTGCACATGCAGTGGGAGTGGTTAATAGGTACATGGAAAACCCTGGCAAGAAGCATTGGGAAGCAGTAAAGAAAATCCTCAGATATTTGAAAGGTACAGCTAGCAAGTGTTTACGCATCGAAAACAGTGATGCATCTATCATATGTTACACAGATGCAGATTATGCGGGTTGCGTGGATCATAGAAGATCCACATATGGCTATGTGTTCATGTTTGTTGGAGCAGCTATCTCTTGGAGATTGTGTCTCCAAGATTGCACATCTTCATCTACCACTAAGGCAGAATATGTTGCTGCATCTGACGCCAGCAAGGAAGCCATATGGTTGGCTCGTCTAGTGGGAGATTTGGGCATTCACGAGGTTCCAGTACTACATTGTGATAGTCATAGTGCCATTGCTTTGGCAAAGAATCCAGTGTTTCACTCAAAGTCGAAACACATAGAGGTCAGATACCATGTCATACGAGATGCATTGGCAGGCAAGCGTATCGAGCTTGTCAAGGTCCACACTGACGACAACCCCACAGATGCTCTCACAAAGAGCCTAGCCTAGGAGCGATTTACACATTATATAGAACTTATGGGTGTAGGATGAAGCCTCGGCAATGCTTCATCAACTTTGTATAGACTAACTATACTAATGCCACTATTGGCCACCATGACCTTCAAGTGGGAGGTTGTTGGGGTGTAGGCCAGGTGGTCGTGTGAAACCACCCTTGTACACTTGATTCACCTAATCAATATAGGGAGAAAAAGAGAGAGTGTTGACTTCTCTCTTTCTTCTCCACTAACCCAACACAGGCTGTCATCCCCTTCCCCTTTCTCTTCTTCCCCTCTCTTGCACACACTCCGTACACGCACTACAAAGGTCACAACATTGAGCAACCTACAAACCATGTATGCAAAGTCTGGATCCTCAAACATTGGAGGTTGTTTCACATAAACCTCCTCCTCTAAATCACCATTAAGAAATTCCAAAACCACATCCATTTAAAAAACCGGCCACCCGAAAATCGCAGCAAGGGCAAAAACAATCCGTATGGTCGCCATCTGTGTGGTCGGTGCAAAGGTCTCCTCGTAGTCTACATCGGGTTTTTGGGAAAAGCCTTAGGCAACTAGTCTTGCCTTGTGCTTGTCCAAAGAACCATCAGCTTTGTACTTGGTCCTATAGACCCATTTGACCCCAAATCACTTTTCGCTTGGTGGGCCGTAGAACCAACACCCATGTGTTGTTCTTCTTGATGGAATCAAGTTCTTTTTGCATAGTCAACTTCCAATTTGGTTGTGAGAGTGCCTCCTCAACTATAAGAGGAACTCTATCCTTGATCGCTGTAGACATCAATGCATAGTTCACCTGAAGTAAAGGCTCATCCACCTCTCGTCCAAACCTTGTAATCCAATAAGTTAGAAAACACCCTCCCAAGGCCTTTATATAGGCATCCACATGCACCCGCTTGTTCTCTCTCCCTTACTCTCTTTATCTTACCACCCTTCTCTTGCTCTCCCTATCTCACTCTTCTCTCCCTTTCTCCTAGCCTCTCTTTCTTGCACTATCTCCCCCCCCCCCCCCTTCTCTCTCTAGCGCCCACTTACTAAGTGAGAGAGAGAGAGAGAGAGAGGGAGAGAAGGGTGAGATAAGGAGAGTTAGAGAAAAAGTGGGAGGGATGAACAATTTAAAAATTTACCAATGTTCGTCCAAATCAAGTACTTTGCAATAAGTTAAAAAACACCCTCTCAAGGCCTTTATATAGGCATCCACATGCACCCCCTCGTCCTCTCTCTCTCTCTCACCCTCTCTCTCTAGCACTAGAGAGAGAGGGTGAGAGAGAGATAGTGCGAGAGAGAGAAGGGTAGGAGAGAGAGAGAGTGAGAGAGAAGGGTGGTAGGAGAGAGAGAGAGAGAGAGAGAGAGAGAGAGAGAGAGAGAGAGTTATTTTCAACTAAAAATGCAACAAAAAAAATTCAAAGTATCTCTCCCTCCCTTCTCCCTTCTCGCTCTCTCTCACCCTCTTTTTTCTGCTTCTCGCTCTCTCTCTCTCTCCCACCCTTCACCCTTGCACAATAGGGGGAGAGAGAGAGAGAGAGAGAGAGAGAGAGAGAGAGAGAGAGAGAGAGAGAGAGAGAGAGAGAGAGAGAGAGAGAGAGAGAGAGAGAGAGAGAATGGTAGAAGAGGGAGAGAAGGGTGGTAGGAGAGAGAGTGAGAGAAGGGTAGGAGAGAGAGTGAGAGAAGGGTGGTAGGAGAGAGAGTGAGAGAAGAGTGGTACGAAACAGAGAGAGAGAGAGAGAGAGAGAGAGAGAGAGAGAGAGAGACTTATTTTCAACTAAAAACGCAACAAAAAAAATTCAAAGTATCTCTCCCTCCCTTCTCCCTTCTCGCTCTATCTCACCCTCTTTTTTCTGCTTCTCACTCTCTCTCTCTCACCTTTCACCCTTGCACAGTAGGTGTAGGTGTGTGTGTGTAAGAGAGAGAGAGAGAGAGAGAGAGAGAGAGAGAGAGAGAGAGAGAGAGAGGGAGGGAGAAAGAGATCGAGCAAAGAGAGAGATAGAGAGAGAGGGATGAGAGATGAAAAGAGTCAAATATCTTGGGAGGGGAGAGATAACAAATCAAGCATTCTTTTGCAGATCATAGCCCTTGAGCTGCATTTTCTATTCAGACTTAAGAGGGGCCCTCCCAAGAAATCTGATAATGGAGCTTACGTTGAGTTCATTTACAATGGAGAGGCAATTGGTTTAGGCCAAATCGATAAGACATCGAACTTGGCTTGTCTTCACGGGAGTAGATTGCTGCATGGTTGCTACTTCGTTGTAGTGCTAGAAGTATATGGTGGCAAGGATTCTCCTCTCCCGCAAAAAGAAATGACTACCCTGAAGAAGACAGAGAAAAGTCTTATTGCGTGGCCTAAAAGCGATTTGGTACTTTTTTAACGCTATCTCGAACGGTTTTAAATTGTGTTCTCCTTGCATTTAAACTATTAAAAAGTCAGTACTTTGTTGTTTGTTTGCCGTCAACTTTCCAAGACATTGAGGAAAGCAGCACAAGAATTGTCTCCATCTACTAGTGTCTCGCTTTCCAAGAGAGGGCCAATTAGCAATGTGCCATCGCCACCTGTTGCAACAACAAAAACATCTAACAAGATTGCAACAAGAAAAGAAAATTTGCAGGAAGGAGCCTCTTCCAAATGTGTAGCTGATGTTGAAGACTCTGAAGAAGAGATCGATGCAGGGAAATGGAGGCGTACATAACAATAGGATCAAACGTTGGAGGTGAATTTCCAATTAACGAAGATGTTATAGTTTGCCAAGATATGTTGTCAAAACATCTTCAAAACTTGAAGGTATATAAGAGCATTTAAGTTAATGAAGCAATAATTGTTGCCCATGTGTGGGTTTTAACATATTTTTTACCATGTAGGTGGAGCACAATACTCCATTACCTTGGGTTCCTCTTTGTCAGTTGATTATGTTGGAGAAGACAAGACAAGTTAGCTTGGACATTAATCGGCTAAAACCATTGGCCGATACATTGTTTTTGGAGGGGTATTATCAAGGGATGCTTTATATGTTCGCTTGATGCATTGGGCCATCCTTCTGTCGATGTAGACGATGACATCTTGTAGACATGGGATCCATTGCGGAAAGCAACGATGATTTCGAGGTTGAAACCAAAGACACTTGCTAGGATGACTTGTCCAGCAGAATGTTGTACACCTAGGATGGCAATCAATGGTTGGCCGCATGGATGGAAGTTTTGAAAGAGAGTAAGTACTATTGCTAATGGTCTCTCACTTGAATATGTGTTAACTGCAATTATCACATGTCCTTTTCTTTGGATTTAGGTGTTGCTTACTAGAAAGACGTCAATCTACACCCAAGAGTTTGAGTTGAGTTGGTGACATTAGACTCTTTGAACAAAGTTGACATGTTGAGCATTGTAATGCATATAAACAAGTAAGATCCTTTGATTGTTGGTGTGTTAGTAGCTTTGATGATATTTTGTCTTGATGCTTTCTTTATCAATCCCATTTAGATTGAACGAGACAGGTTGGGGGCACCCTCCCTTGGGTGCCCAGGGGGCTTATATCAGATCAACAACCTAGCGTTTTGCTCAGTAGATCAACAACCCTAGCATTTTTGCTTGGAAGCCCCCAGTGTTTTTGGTGGGAAACCATGGTGGGGTTTGCTGCCGATAGTGGGCATCATGCGTTGGTAGGTAAATCATCCTTAGCATTTTTCATTGGCAATAGTGCCATTACTTGGAGATCATCTCTACAGTGCAATGTCTCCTCAAGGTGGCCTTACAAAAGCCTTCTGATCATGCAAGGGTATAGTTTCTCATCTGAGATGCAAATCTAGATTTAGATCAAGCCATGAGGAGATGCATCAAATTTATGTTCTGGGAGCATGTTAGAGGTGGTGAGGCTTGATAGCCAGCTAACATTTTGGCGTTGTTGCTGGGGATGAGACAATCTAGACTAGAGAAAAACCCAAAGCATTCACTTGAATTTCCACTACTTCCTCTAGTTTTGACTAGAGTAACACATGTTTTGACTTTATCACATTGTCGAAAGGTGCTTGAGAGTAGGGATACTCTGTAAGGACCTCGGAAGCATTAGTAGGACGGATTAGGTGAAGGGTCCTTGAGACTAGCTAGTGGTCGGAAAGGGTATCACCCAAGTAGAAATTAGAGTTTTGAGACTGAAAGTTGAATATCCACATTTTGCACTCTTTTTTCAAGTTAAGTAGGAGTAGGGTAAGTAGAAAACAATCAAGACTGCATATCCGATCTGTAGTGCACTGAAAAAACCAAAAAATTTGTCAAATCTATCTTAGGCGCACCTAAGATAGACTAGGGGTTTTTGGGATTGAAACTGTGAAACTGAACGTGTAAGGTGGTAGACCAACTACTTTAGACCATTCCCCTAGATTTTGGTATCATTTGGACCGCAGAAAGGCATGGTCAAGCCCAAATTTGGAAAAACCTACCAGCTTTTGAGAAAATTAACAAAAGTAGAGTCAATTTTGGCTAAATCTTGAAACCATGGTATGGACAAATTTTAAAACTTGTGGGAAAATCAATCTATGAAACAAAAATAGAAAAAGATCAAGTTCTGGTAGAGTTTTATCCTAGGCACGCCGAAGATAAAGTTCCAACCAAAGGGTGAATTTTGTCAAATTTTCAACTCACAACATTTCATTGAAACAATATAAAACCCCCGAGCAAGTTGGAACAAGTTTGGAGTTGTGCAAGGGCAAAAGACACAAAGAAAATTGGAAACTTTACAACGGGACCAAAAAGGGTGACAAAACCCTGGTAAACAATCCAAAGTTTGTGAAACTCATTGAACAAGATTGACTCACATATAAGTACCTAAACAAGTCCCACTGGGCAAAAATATGTTGAAATAGGGAAGATTTGATCTTAGGCACCTCAAAGATAAATTTTTTGCCAGAGAAGGCATTTGAGACCAGGATTATCTTTGTCAAGCTTTGAGGACCACATCTAGGTGATCAAAGTTAAATTTACACCCACCGTGAAATGTAGCCATCTTAGGCGTGCCAAAGATAACATGTGCAAAATTTCAGAGTTTACGGCATATTGATTGTGAAAGGAATTGTTAGATATTTTGTAACTTCAAATTGACAAGTGTGGAATTACATACAATTTGAAGTGCTGGTGTGCAAGGAATCATGACTTTGCAAAAAAGGGCTAGACAAAAGGCGAAAGCACTGTGTCTGAAACCAAAGGGTACTTTCCATTTTTTGAAATAAGTTGTGTAAGCCCATATAAAGGTCTCGTAGAGTTTTGGAAAATGTGGGTACCATAGGAGAGAATAGAAGTAGAGCGTCCACAAAAGAGAGTGTAAACCAAGAGAGAAATTTAGAAACTATTGCGGATGAAGTGCCACATACTTACTCCGACTCAAGCTCCGAGATGCCTTCTTTTTTGACTCAATCAAGAGACTGGGACCTCTCTCAAGTTCAAGCATTTCTTGACCTTCTTTAAAACCAATAAGTACAAAGCCCATATTTATTTGGATCCTAACAAGGAGTTTGTTGTAAGGGTAGATGACCATACCATTGAGTTTGAAGATGAGGTTAGGGCGAACAAACAAGATGTTGCGGGAGCGAATCACACCACCCATAAAGTGCATGCAACACAATCTAGATCAACATAACGTCAATCGAGGACACAAATGATATGATAGGCGCATAGAGGCAATCTCTTTAGCTTGTCAAGCTGAGACCATTCCACGCATACAACACTCTAGAAGGCTAACTATACCACAATCAAGGGTCTCACTGTTCTCAACTACACCACTAGCCCACATACACACAAACGGAAGGAAACGCACTAAATCATACCGGAATCGTATGAAACTTAAGGAACACCATCCCCTCACTAGGATACACCTGTCCCAAAGCCTCTACCTGTTTCTCCAATCCGATGTACATACTCTTCACATGATTGAGGAAAATCATAATTGATGACGAACATCTACCAATTTTGTGTCTTTCTCATTTTCAAAAACAACTTCTACAATCTGTAGAATTGAATTATTGGCTTTCAGATCTTGTGAGCCAATGTGGCTAAACCTTCAACTTCTTTACTCCAAGTTGCACTCCAATGCAAAGTCTGTCTGTCAGGCCAAATCTGGGAGATAATTTTTGGATTTGAGGTTCAAAACCCATGTCTAGCATTTGATTTGCATTATCAAGGACCAGATATGTAACCCTGCAAAGGTTGGTTTGTCTACCATTTGTGTTTGCTCTTCTTCGTGGGTGACCTTTGTTCCTACATCAAGGTGATCAAAGTTGCATGTGCCACTGTTAGCTTTTGTGTGCTTTGTAAATCATTATATTGCTTCTACATGATACATGACTTTCTTAAAGCCTGACAAACCCCAGTTAATTCTCCAAGTTAGTAACTTGCATCAAAAGGGCTTATGCGACATCATTCGCGATAAATGACCATCTATGAGCTATCATGGTCCATTTGTCCCCAAAATTGATATACATGATGTACAGGGTATGTAGATGGCTATCATGGCTTCAGATTTGAAAAAAACGCATCTTTGGCAAGGGGTTAGACCTTTAAAAAAACAAAAAAAAACCCTTAGCTTGTAATCTCTATGCATAGCCTCCTGAAAAAGTTTAGCTTGATTTGAACTTGCATTTGGCTTTCCAAGCTTAATTTTTTGAATTTCAATCTCGAGAATGACTGATGGACATCTCTGGCACCTTATGTTCTTGTCAGTACTATTAGTCCCTTTTGTTTGTTAGGCTTCATTAAGTCACATACAAGATAGAAGATTTACAGTATAAAGGTCTACTTCCTGTATACGGCCTTGTAGTAGTCGCATGAAGTGTCTGATAGGCAACTTTACACTTGATGGGTGCTTTCCTTTAGTCGCATCACCAACTTTCTTTGTCCTTGAAGGCCATCCTGGAGTGTTATGACCATTCTCAGTCATTTTTGGCCTCTTGAAGGCTGATCGGCATTCTTTTTTTACCTCTGACATTTACCATTGTGTGTATGGCTTTTGAGACATGCTTCGTCAAGTGTCATCATTTTCTTGGACCTTCTTCGTTTTGTACGACGCGGCATCTCTTCAGTCTTTTCTTAATCTGGATTATGGATTTTTTCCCTTGTTTTTTTTAAGAAAGGAAAATCTAAAAAAAAAAAACTAAGTAAAACGAAAAAATCAACTCAACTCAAAAAGATAGAAATCTAAACGGTATGTACACTGTACACATGTCCTTAAGGGCTGATATATGGCTTTTGTCCCCGTACTCCTCTTGTAACGCTATTATGAGGGCATATACTCTGAATTTTGTCAAACAATGTCACAATCATGTGCAAAAATTCAATACAATTCACAAAACATTGCCCTCTAATATTCATATATTAGGTCCGCATTTAGAATGTCTCCCCCCCCCCCACATTTGGAGTCCTCCTTGGCAGGGTATTACCAAGGGTATGTGTTGTGCTTGGGCATTAAAAAATTGTGCCTATGCAGGCCTTGTAATGTAGCCCTATTATGCATACACAATCAATGCATGGAAAATATTTATATTGTGCAAGATGTGGGTATAAGCAATTTGCTTATTGGCATTTGTCGGTGAGGCTTCCTATTCTAAGCAATGTGATGGTCTTTGAAGATCCTGTGTCGTTTGCTTGATTGAAGGTTGTAGAGCTTTTTCGAAGGCTTACTTATTTGTTTGATGCTTCTTTGGAATGCAGTTTATCCTTGTGGTTGGTTTTTGTATTTGGCATTGTCCCTCAACAATGGGTTCTCTTATAAATGTAGTGTAACCGTAGGGGGAATTGAAAGAATTCAAGCGGCGGTGCAATAATAGTAGTTTTATTGATTTCCTTTGGGACCCACTGCTTCGTGATTACTGGCTGTTTTGTTGACGTTGCTTGTTTGGAACCCATACTTGTCCCTGTTTCGTTTGTGTTTGAAAAGACTTCTTTGGGATCCACCTTGTCTTTGTGTGAATCAACAACGGTCTTTGCTTAAGTCCTTGTAGGCTTTGTTGAGGACTGGATTCAGACTTTCGGAGTTAATGCTTTATTTGTTTTGAAATCCAAATAAATTCCCGACCTCTTTGTGCTTGAATCAACTTCTTTGGAACCCAACTCTAAGTTGTGAAAGCTTGCTATTTTGTGTTTTTCCTTAGATATACTTGCAAGCTTCGACTGTTTTCCTTTTGGTGTTGGATTTTGTGATTTTTCATCAGAGATCTTTGTCTTCTTGATCCATACCTGCTTTTGGCCAATCTAGCTCTTTGGTATCCAGATTTATCGAGCTTTTTGGCTTTGAATTGTTGTTCTTTTCTTTTGGCCTTGTTTGGTTGTTATACGGAAGCTGCTAGTGAGGGTGATGACCTGAGTTCCTAGTAGGGGATGTCATAAGAATCATCACTATCGCTGCTATCCTCATCAAGGTTCCATTATAGTACTTTCCCTTTGTGGTTTGGCTGGTTATGGAAAGCTACTTTCTGTTTTCTCTTGGATTATTGTTTTTGAGATGAATTTTGTATCCACTTGATTAAAGCATTGGTAGCTCGTTGACATAGCTGTCTACTTGTTGGCTGAGTCTTTTCTTCACGTATAGGAGCCACATATGCGGATGCTTGTTGTAATTGCATTTCCATCATCGAGGATTTTGGAATCCACTTTTGATGCACTTTATTCTTGTAGCAATGACATTGGTTCTTGGGTTTTTGATCTGGACAATCATAAAACCGCACATTAGTTGAAGTGTCATTTATGTCAGCTACTGAGTTGTCTGGATTTCCGTTGTCGGCATCTTCTTGAAGCTCCAAGTGTTCTACAGATTCATAGAACCCGTCTTCTTTCTTCGTCTTTATTTTCTTGGATCACACTCACTACAAGTAAAGAACGACATCATAGCCATCTACATTACAAAACTTTGTTGTTGGATCGTCTTGAATAGCACACACATCAAGAGTAGCCAAGATGTGTTCCCATTTAAGTGGCTCTTATGCTTCCTCAAGAAAGGGTTCTGGGATATAATCATTATCTTCAATTTCCCTTTCTAGGATGCCTTCCTCTCGCTTTAAGCTTTCACAATGGGAAGCTCCACACATCCACAGTTCTTTAGGCTTACCCAACCATGTTGGAAGTTCCGATCCTGCTACGATAGTGGAATCAAACTCTTATATTGGGGTTCTTGTCACATCCTTGTAACTATGGTCCTTAAGATTTATTTTTGTTGTGGTTTCCATATGTCTCAGGTAGATATGGTCATAACCCCAGTCCTGGACCATTTTCAATTGTCGCATGAATGGTCTTCCTGAATGATGTCATAGTTGTTCTTCTTGCCAAAGTCAACAATAGAAAAGGTTTGCTCATATTCAATGCCAAAAGAAGTAACAACAACTGATTTTTCTAGCAATCTTATGGGCCTTTCCATGTATCCATCTGCAAGATGCAGTTTCATCCTAATAGCCCTCATTGCTGGTTTTCCCCTTTTTTTCCAGACCTCTTTTGTTGCGATGGCAACACCATCTCCACTCTCAAGGATTGCCATGGTTTTTACACCTTGAAATCTACAGGAAGAGTGGTGTTCCTATCTTCTCCCTCATAGTTTTCACCTACCTTGTTTAGTGGCACTGGCCGAGTGTTTAGCTAAGACATTTCAAGCTTTTTGATCCCTTCCTCGATTTGAGTTATTGGTTTTTTAACACCAAATTTATCTAAGCATTTTCCCATAGTAGCCCACATGTTTGGTCGTATTCTAAAAAACTCGGCTAACGTTATTGTACAGGTGATTGGTGTTGACAAAATGTCTATCATCTTTTTCAAATCAATGACCTTGTTGGGAGACAGTCTCTGTGATGGGACTGCAACAACATCTCACTTGGCCTTGTGCTCTCTCGTATAGGATGGTAGTGTTCTTAGAGAATGGGGTTGACTGTCCATATACTATACATATCCTTTGTCTCCCCAATATGATTCCACTTCTAGATTCATTTGGGATCCAGTCTCAATTTCCTCTATTGGTGGAAGAGACACTCCTCTTCCATCACCCGTCTGGTTCACTTGTCTGCTTAGCTTACTTTCTTCATTGGCCTCTCTGACTTGTTTCCACAATTTGTCAAGACCATCTATTTCTTTACAGCTGTCAGGTATAGCTATGTGAAATCCCTCAGAAGAGTTCTCCGTGGTATTCAGCACTATCCTTGGTAATGTTGGATCCTTGAGCTTTGGTCCGTGCTTGTGACTAGAATCTAGCTCTTTGCGTTCTTGGCTTGGTGGGATTACTGGTGTAGGTGGGACAGGGATTACACCCTCAGGTTTTCCAACTGGTGGTTCTAGTAAAGCTTGGGCTATTTGAATCATTTTCTGGCACATTTCAAGCCTGTCCTTTACTAGTTCTGCATATGGATATGTCATCCATCTCTGTTCTTGGGTTTGGTTGTTTTCGAGCCGTATTTCATAGGCTTTTAGGAGGACGTCTATTGGCTTATTAAACTTTTCTACCAATACCGATCCTCCTGAGCTACCACTTCTTGGTTTCTCATACGTGGATGTTCTTCTGGAGGTTGAGATGTCTGCATAAGAGAAGGTGCAACCATTTCCTCATGTTGTCTTATCTTCTCTTTAGCTTGGGTAAGCTCCTCAACTATGAATTTTTGCTCTCGTATCCTACGTGCTTTCATCATAGCCTTTCTAGCTTTCCAGCTATTCCATTTGCTCTTGGTTGACTAGGTGCATTGGCTTACGTTCACCCATCTCTAGACTCACCTCAGTTTCTATTTTCTCTATCTCTTGCTTCTCCTCTGCTTCCTTTTGAGCTTCCGCTCTCGTGACTACTTTAACTGGCACGACGTTTTCATTTTTCGAGCTACTGGGTAGCTGAACAATTTCTAAGACATTCCTTGTGATCTTTCTTACTCGGTTTGGGTTTTTTGGACAATTGGAGATCAAGTGAATGACACCACAATCAAGACAATAGGCATTTACTTGTGTGATCTCCATCTAAGAACATTGTTTGACCAAGTGGGTGTCACGGCTTTTGTGACAATCTAGCTCTGGTTGAGAAGATTCTTCTTGCAATTCCTCTTGGCTGTAAACAGTCTTTGACCTAGCTAAGCCTCTATTCAAAATGAACCACAATGTCCTTTCATCCATCTCATATCTTCTTTCTTCAAGTCAAAACACAGGAGATGGAGGTTGTACCGGCCTCACCACTCCATATGTTTCTCTCATCTTCTGTCACTTTGAAGGACAGTACTCACTTTGGTTGTTATAACACACTGTAGCTGGTACTAGCGCTTGTCTATTAGATGCTTCCATCATCTGTGTGTATCTCATGGCTACAGGGATTCTAGAACCTGGCTACAAAGGGTGTTGTCCTACGATAGGTTGTGGTCTTGCAACTCCTACTGGACCTAGCGCATTCTTCGTAACGTATCTAGGTGGAGGAGGTGCCACTAGGATAGGTTGTACATAACTCTCCTTAGCATATTCCATGCTATAGTAACACTCTTCCCTCATATGGTTTGTCCATTTCCTCTCAATTTCGCACCACTTAGTCTCCCTCAAATCAAGATTTACAAAAGGAGCTAACCTCTTGACCATTTCATTGATAAAATTTTCTTGATTGATATGTGCCATTGGTTTTGCAATGGACTCACTTATCTTTGAACCAATGTGCTGAGAGGATGTGCCATCCTCTTGACTCTTACAATCGTTTTCTTTATATTTCTCACAATTATCCACCAAATAAAGATCTTCTTTGATCAATTCATTTAGTGTCAAGCTCCTTATCATATGCTGATCCTTTTGAAAACCCGCATGTCTCATTCCTTGGATAAAGATCAGCATTAATTGCACTTGCATAGGAAGTTTCGCTCTTGGATAGAACTTGATATATCTCTTAAGCCGTAATGCCGCTTTGTGTACCAATTCACCCTCTTTTTGTTTGAATCTGTGAATTTGTGAGACCGTATTGTGAGCTATGCCTTTTTGCAAGAATTCTTTGATGAATTCCTCAAACAGCTCATCAAGAGTCTCAAAATCACGTCTTTCCACTGAATCGAACCATGTAGCCACGTCGTCTTCAAGAGTCAATCCAAATCCCGCAAATTGTGTTGCAAAATCCAAAACTTCCTCTACTCTAATTACTCTTCTGAAAGTTGCTACGTGATCTCTCGGATCTTTATTTCCGGAGTATTTCCTATTTACCCATTTCTGGATCTGGGATGGTCTAACTTGGCGATTGTCTACAAGTCTAACCATAGACTCCCCCAATCCTTCTCTCGCTTTAGGCCTTCTATTGCAACTAGGTTCTTCTTCGAAGGGATTAGTCATTCTGTTGGAAATTGGTCCTTGAGAAGGCATGTCTGCCATCTCTGTGATCACTTCATCTCTCGTTATTGCTCTAGAAGGGAAACCGGGTGGCTTCCTCTTTGGAATTCTCCTTAACAACTCTAGCTTGATGTAAGAAGGTTTATTTCAAAGTGTTCAAGTGCTTTGGACAGGGAAAAGGCAAAACTATGTCCAAAACCGCGATCGTTTTCTCACAATTCTCTCAAATTGTCAGTTTTAGACACCCCTAACTTTCGGATAAATTTTGAGGCCTTAAACAATGTTTTTTCGGACATTGACCAACAATGAATGACCCGTAGGATTTGACCCGAATTTGGCCTCTAAGACATCATATGCGTGGTGTCTTTTGCTCAGATTTCGCTTATATTTCTACCCAAGGTACTCCTTGATGCATACAACAAGAAGATGTGATCACATCAAATTTTGTATTTCAAAATTTCACAAAATCATTACTTTTTCACCTTTACCTTCTTGTATCTGCAAAAACCTCTTTAAATGCAAAAATATGTGTCCAAATGAGATGAAATTTTGCATGCAATCTTAACTCATCATTCCCCAACCCCATGTGTGGTCAAAAGTGCAATTGGACTGTCAGATCTGACCTTGAGACATCATACACGTATGATGTCTATGTGCTCAGACTTGGCCCAAACTTGGTATGTAAGTTTGTTTTGATTTGTTTAAGACCCTAGTAAGCTTAGATTTCAATTTTGGTCTCTAAAAGTGCCCTTTAGACATCATACACATATGATGTGTAAATAGTCAAATTAAAGAGAATTTCACTTCATAGGTTCTTCACTACACCATTGGTTCCCCAACCCCATGTGTGGTCAAAAGTGCAATTGGACTGTCAGATCTGACCTTGAGACATCATACACGTATGATGTCTATGTGCTCAGACTTGGCCCAAACTTGGTCTGTAAGTTTGTTTTGATTTGTTTAAGACCCTAGTAAGCTTAGATTTCAATTTTGGTCTCTAAAATTGCCCTTTAGACATCATACACATATGATGTCTAAATAGTCAAATTAAAGTGAATTTCACTTCATACGTTCTTCACTACACCATTGGTTCCCCAACCCCATGTGTGGTCAAAAGTGCAATTGGACTGTCAGATCTGGCCTTGAGACATCATACACGTATGATGTCTATGTGCTTAGACTTGGCCCAAACTTGGTCTGTAAGTTTGTTTTGATTTGTTTAACACCCTAGTAAGCTTAGATTTCAATTTTGGTCTCTAAAAGTGCCCTTTAGACATCATACACGTATGATGTCTAAATAGTCAAATTAAAGTGAATTTCACTCCATAGGTTCTTCACTACACCATTGATAACTCACAACAAGTTTCAGAATTGAATTTGACCAGTTTTTGTGCTAGTTATGATCAATGCAAACCTTTACTTTGCCTAGATGTGTCTTGTGGCCTTTAATACATGATACGTGTATGATGTCTAGGTGGTCAAAATTTAGTTTTGTTTCTTCCAGAGGTGTCCTTGGTGTGTACAAAAAGAATATGTGCTCACGACAATTTTTGGAACTAAAAAATGCATAAAATCATCACTTTTGACAAGGAAATCTCCGAAAGAGTAAAGTCCCCTCAAAACTCAATCTATAAGCCCAAATGATATGAAATTTGGTGTATGTGCTCAACACAACATGCAGAAGATGGGTATAATGTCAAAAGTTCATTTTTGATGCCAGAATCACCCCTCAGACATCTATGTGTATGATGTCTGCTGATGAATTTTTGGACAGAATTCATTCACAAGCATCCCCAAGTCTCTAGCATTGGTTTTCAAGCACTTCTACCAGTTTTCATGCAAAAATGTGCTCAAAATCACAAGTTTTTCTTTTTTCTGTTTGTGAAAATCTGTCTTTTGTCTTTTGGGTGCCAAGAGTTGGTCAAAGCTCTAGTCTCATTGTGTTCATAGGATAAAACCCCCCTTTTGAACACTCTGGTGCATTCAGATTTTTCAAATTTGGTCTCCACATGCCCCTTGAGACATCATACGCGTATGATGTCCAAGTTTACAAAATTACAAATTTTCTTCACAGAATCCTTGCACATGCCCTCTAATATGCTCAACAACAATCAATCACGAAAAAATCGTCAGAAAGCTGTTTGTTGCATTTTTTCCACAAAAGCAAACTTTTCAAGATCATGAATGCAAACAAGCACTTTAGCAAATAAATCAATGGTGAATAGCTCTAGGTCAAAATCAGATGACTTACCTAAAGCTACTCCTACAAATCATATGGGGTTTTGCATTTATGAGTAGAAAAACGCTCAATGCCACACACGGACTAGCAAACGCGTTTATCACCTCACAAGTCACTCAACCACCAACAACTACTCTAATCTACAACAAATACTACAAATCCTAACTAAATCTACCTAGTCGGAGACCCTCGGCAAGACACATGCTTCCTGGCTATCCACTTGATCGTAGAATAGCTCTTCCGAATCCACTTAAGAAAAATGCTTTCTTTAGCCAAAACTAAAGCAAGCAACCATCACACAAAGGTTAGTAGGAATATCTACTTAAGTCCTTGTATCTCCGACAGCGGCGCCAATGTTGCGGGAGCAAATCACACCACCCATAAAGTGTATGCAACATAACCTAGATCAACACAATGTCAATTGAGGATACATATGCCACGATAGGCGCATGGAGGCAATCTCTTTAGCTTGTCAGGATGAGACCATCCCATTGTCTTTTCCGGTTTATGAAGTTCAAGATTCTTTAAGCTGTTGACGGATTTCTCTTAACCAAGGCTTCTTCCATGTACTATTAATTTTTGATTTGGAGCTCAAGCGACAAGTGATTAAGAGGAGCCATTATGCACAAAATTATTTCTAAATGCAAATACTAAATTGCTTGATTGCCAATAGGGATTAATAAGAGGTAAATAATACTAGTTACTCACACTAATCACAATTTATCAACCAAGAAGGGTAGTGGACAATTGGTCTTTCCAACGATTTGCCAAAGCTTGATTATAAGCTTGCGATTAGGAATTTTATTAGAGGAGAGAGGGGGGGAAATTGAATGACAATCAAAGTGTGTGTGTACACACTAGATCTAGCATAGAGAGAGAGTAGGTGAAGATCAAAGGTGGGTGAGTAGGAGGTGCTTAACACTCTATTAGCTCTGATACCACATGTTGAGTTAAGGCGGAAACTTGAGTGAGCCATTCATGGCGCTTAAAAGTTATAGTAACTATGCTTAATTACACAAATTGAATTTTATCAAGTTTGGATAGCAAAGTAGGTATTTTCTTTTTATTATGATCATGATATATTGTGTACAAGAGGCTCTTTATATAGATCTTTTGCAAGGCAGCTTTCTTCCACATGTGAGGAATAGGCTAAATAGCATATAGGCTAGGCCTAACAACATGTGGCTATTTTGTAGCATGTGGGTATAAAGAAAGAGGCATATGTGAGGCTTTGTATGTTCCATAGAAAAATGTGACTATGCACTTTATGGTGCATGCTTGGCTTTTAGGGAGTATTCACGCTATGAGTGTAAGCTAAGGCTTACCCCAACAATACTCCTGCTACGAACTATGTGCATTGCACAATCAAAGAACATGCTCAATTGTTACAGGATTTACTCTTTAAGAGAGTTCTAACACAAGATACCTCGCCATCAACAACCCTTGAGTACAATACTCAAGACCAACCTCTTCCACCGCATAGTGTGTTTATATGCATTGACATCAGTAGCATGATAGGGCCAATCTCGGCCATGCATAGACACAATTTTATCATCCATGCACTGCACAAACCGGGCTATAAAGGGGGGGAGACATTCTAAATGTGGACCCAAGTGTATGAATTTGATAGAGAAAAGGGCAATGTTTTGAAGTAATTTTGTGTAAACGTGCAGTTTTTTAAAGGAAAATTAGATGCGATGCCCTAATAACTAGGTGAATGGGGAAAATGTAATATGATAACCCCTAAGTGTGTGTGTATATATTATAAACACATGCCAAAAACGCCAAAAATACTGCAATTCTTACTCTTGTTGTGTATTGTCAGGCTAAAAATATGATAAAAATGGAGCATCCACAAAAATACGGGCAAATAATAAATTAGAAGTGTTTTTTTATTTTTGAGCAAGGAATGATTTTTTTTTGAGTGATTTGGATAATTTCGTTCAAATATTGTTAATAA
Organism: Adiantum capillus-veneris; assembly: GCF_014529385.1. Taxonomy (NCBI): domain Eukaryota; kingdom Viridiplantae; phylum Streptophyta; class Polypodiopsida; order Polypodiales; family Pteridaceae; genus Adiantum; species Adiantum capillus-veneris. Next base: position 128,068,315 of record NC_140946.1, read on the forward strand.
AAGTTCAAAATAAATAAATAAATAAGTAGGAATGTTAGAATTTGAATTTAACTTGAAACACCACAAATCTTGAAGTTCAATGGAATGGCCATTTTTTTTGGAGCAACTTTGATCAAAAAGTTCAACGGCCATGCCGACTCACTAATCGCTTGGTACAGAAAGGTCCTCAGGTGTCGGTTTTCAAATGTTTTTGATCCGAGGATACATTGTGAAGGCTACTTGGCTCAATGGGTAGGTACAAGATGGGGGTGTCAGGAAAGTCTAGGTATGTATACTCCTTTAGGCTATTTCTACTCTCATTTGCATTCTAGTCCCTTGAGAGAGAGCTCCAGTTAGTGGTTTTTGGCGACATTTTGCAAGCTTCTACGCACAATCTATTGGTCCTTACTCACTCCAGCCATGAGGGGTAAGTTCCTAACTACTAATCAAGAAGCATTTTGATTACCACTTTGTCCACCAGCGAGGCCTTAGGGGGCACGACAACATAGGGCAATCTGGGAGTTTTGGGAACAAAGACGCTTACATAGGCCACACCGGACATCCAAATCACACCAAACTTGAACCATAGGCTCATCTCCAGTAAGAGAACACACTAGTGAGCTCCAAAGTGCAAAAGTTGACCAAAAAGCTGACCAGTATCTTAGGTGCACTGAAGATAAAAGGTTTAGAATTTGACCAAAACTAACCCATGTGCAGATGTCATCATGTAGAAGAATTGTAGAGAATTGGGGGTGCAATAGAGTCCATCTCACCAGGATAGGGCAAAATGACCATATCCCCACCGCAAAGTGACATTTTGCACTTTTGTGCAAAATATTGATCCGTTTGACCTCAAAGTCAAGGAGGGCACTCTATATACTATGCTTGACTCTCACTAACCACAAGCTAGTGACCCCAAATAAAAATCTACTCAGAAGGGACAACCAACTTCATCGGGATCAACACCAAGTGCAAGATACAGAACCAGGGCCATCACCTACCTTAACTAACATAGTAGAAGCTATATAAAGCAAGCTGGGTGCATAAATGATATTAAAATGCAAAATTTATCTTAGGCGCACCGAAGATAAACTGCCATGATTGAAGCACTTTTTGCACATCTTTTCACACAAGTATGATCCCCTTAGTTGACACATAGCCTACACCACCTTGGTACACTCTTATCACTCATGCACTTCAGGTTTACCGATTGAGCTCAAACTTCATCGGGAACCAAGTTGCAACTCACAGGGGCACTCAAGCTGAAAGAAGCCCAAAAGGACCCATTACCACAAATCTATCTTAGGCGTGTCCAAGATAGATGTATAACCAGAGGACCCTGACTCATCAAAATTCATCACAGATATGACTTCATTAGGAACCAAGTTGCAACTCCACAGGGGCACTCAAGCTGAAAGAAGCCCAAAAGGACCCATTACCACACAAATCTATCTTAGGCGCGTCGAAGATAGATCTATAACCAGAGGACCCTGACTCATCAAAATTCACAATAGATAAGTTTATAGAGCCCATATGAAGCACCATGTCAATTTTCATCAAGGTTGACTGTTAACCCTCACGGCTCACGGACACCCCATCACCTACGATGGACGCGTATTATTTATTTAAGTAGAGTCAGGTACCGGGCTTGTCGGTCCAATAGGGAAAGGTAGAGTGATCGCCGATGAGAGGCGCACTTTAACTTGGACATTCAAGGGATTAGTTGGCTAAGCATGGGCGCCCAAGTGTGAATGGGGTGAGCTCCTATAAAAGCCAACTAAACCTAATTTTTACTCATTCTCTCATTTGTGCAATAGAAGAGTGCTCTTGCTCCATCTCCATCTTCTTCTTCTTCACCTCCTTGTGTGTGTGTGTGTGTGAGAGAGAGAGAGAGGGAGAGTGTGTGTGCGATCGAGCATTACGAAGGCACGACGGCGGCGAAGCGGTTGAGCGCGGCACGACTGCAGCTTCTTCTTCATCGCGGCGAGGAATCCACCACGAAGGCGAGCGTAGAGCGGTGAGTGACACACCCTTTGTTTTCTTGAGCTTGCTAGTTTAGGCTTGTTGTGTGCTTGGAGCCGTTTGTGGCTCGCACACGGTGTATTGGCAAGTCCCTTGCTTCGACAGTGCGGCAAGGAGCACACATTTTTGGCGCCGCTGCCGGGGATATGCCCTACACTAAGCTCCGTTAGCACTTTATGCTTCCTTGTGGTGCAATTTCTATCATAGGAAAGGCAGGGAAGGAGTGTGTGGAGATTTCTGTTTTTTGCGTTTTCTGCATTTGCTGTCAAGTTTCAATTTCTGCTATTGTCTGCGTTTTTTCAAGTTCTGCAATTTTTGCATTTTCAAGTTCGGCGTTTTCAATTTCTACAATTTTTTGCATTTCTGCGTTTTTTTAGTTTTCTGCAATTTTTGCAATTTTTCGAAAAAAAAAAAAACGGAAATTAAAAACGCGAGTGAGCGGGCGGCGAAATTTTTTGAAAATAAAAAACGTGACTCTTAAAACGGACGGGTTGGCTTGTATAAAAGGTAGATCGGGATCGTTTTCCCAGGCCCAGGCCCAGGCCCAGGCCCAGGCCCAGGCCTCAGTCCTCAGTTTTATGATATATACTAGACTCACTCTTATATATATACCCTACTCCCTCAAGAGAGAATGAGAGCATGTGGGACAAGTCCTCCACTCTCCTCCTTTCTCTTCCCACTTGCACCCTTAGACTTTCTAGTTTGGGCCTAGTTCCCTACTGGAAATTGACAGTTTTAGGGATTCCGAGGGCATAGAGTGACCAAACGGAGGGCTGTAAAGCACGGCACGACCCTCTGACCGATACGCTCGTTTCGAGCTATCACACGGCCCATTCCACGACACGCTCTAAAAAATCTAGCAAAAAAACAAACAAAAAACACGCTAAAAACTAGTCACAAGGCCTCCTAGAGCAGCTTTTTGACACCTTAGGGTATCAGAAGCACATGCACTTACGCTCTGGGCGGGTGCTAGAACACGAGCATATTGAGGGTGCCTCTGTTCATACGGACACCCATTACCCATCCACGATAAGCTCTAGACCCTCAGCGGGGACACAAGGTAGCACCACCCAAGACCCTAAAATAGCCGCTAGTGATTCCTCCTCCGACTCAGAAATCATGGAAGCATACCCTACCCAAAACACTGAGAGAGAAGGCCATGCACCTCCCGAAGCTCCACAGCCTAGTACTAGTATGTTTAGCCGTTTCATGGAAACATTAGGTAGAGCTACTTGCTCGGAACCTGATGCAAATGAAGCACACGAAGGGGGTGGGGAAGTGGACTCTCCTTTCACATCGCACGTGGACCCCACACCCCCAAAGAGTGTCCATGTGGATATCCTACCAACTTCTTACCAAGAAGGTCCTGTTGAGCTGCCTCCTTCAGAAGTTCCCTCTAGAGTACCGTTGGTGACAAGTAAAACCACGGGGAGCAACATTGCTTCTACCTCATAAGAAACCATTAACACGTCGACTCTAGAAGGATTGTTCATTAATGATCATTGGACATACGACCTTCACACTGAGGTGTTGACGGATCTACACTCTGGCCACGCCTACCATGTAGGATGGATAGAGATTGTACAATCCACCTCTAGTGCCACGAGCATCGAAGATCAACAGAAAATGATATGTAATGTTATCCATGGCATTATTCAATCAGAAAGGCAAAACCAAGGGGTAAATATACTCTCAACTGGCCCCATGAGATTTTTGGATACGAGTAAGGCTCAACAGCCTACTCTATCACAAATGGAGACTCCTCTAATGAGCCCCATGGACCCATCTTACGTCATTTCACCTGGGGTCTCTATGCAATCTGAGCCTCCGAGCGAAAACTTTAGCTTCCCTAACTTGGCTCAACCCTCTATCAAGGAAAACATAGTGCTCACTCCAGGGATAAGCCTGACAGAGAATGTACCGATGACATCTACGGTTAGCGCAGTGCCACTACCTAGTGTCGTAGTACCTAATATGGGGCCTCGACCATATGTGCCTCTAGCCCCTTATGCACACATGGCCCCCACACCTCCAATTGTACCACTTGCTTATGCTCCTCGAGTGCCGCTCCCTAGCTCTTATCCGAGTGGACCTATGCCCGGTTATGTTCCATATCCTGCATCATCTACACATATGCCAAGACCGGTACCCGTTCCTCTCCCACATATGATTCCAAGAGTACCTCCACCGGCCCTACCTCCTCACATAGGTAACTTGGCAGCGTTTGCTCAAACCATAGGTCGATCTATCGCGGAAAATATGCGTCATGCATCTGATAGAGAGCCTAGAAGTAAGGCAGTACAAATTGCCAAACTCACGCAAAAATTCAATGGGGACGAAGATGCTAGGAAACACATTGAAGTGTTTGAACAAGTATGTGATTCCTTAGGGGAACGCAACGAACTACATAAGTGCAATGCCTTAAGCTTGACCTTAAGTGGGAAGGCTGGAGATTGGTATAGAACCCTAAGGGTGGACGAGAAAACAATCTACCCTACCCTTCGAAGGTTGTTTCTAAAGGAGTACATACGAGAAGGTGTGCTTTGGGGTGTAGCATCTCAGCTACAGAAGGCCGAACGTAAGGAAGGAGAGTCAATAAGGGACTTCATTAGTCGTCTAAAGCACTTAAACTCTCGCTGCCCTGTAAATGAGCGCTTCAACAATAACCAACTGCTTGATCGATTCATTCGAGGGTTGAGGAATGAAGGAATCTATAATGGACTAGTGATTAGAGGTATCACAACCTGGGAAGATGTCACTGCCAATGCAATCCAATTAGAGGACAACTTGATGATAGCAGGCATGAGGGTGTCTACTGACACGAGATCCACTAGCTCACAAGCCATTGAGTATGAACCCATGACTACAAAGCCCATTGCCAATGAGCCAAAGGTATTTGAGACATTCTTGACAGACCTCACCAAGGCAATCCAAGAGTCTCTTAAGGATAATCGACCCCCTCAAAATAGTCACATGTATCCAAGAAGGGAGCAACAATGGTGTTCCATTTGCTTAGGTCCACATAGCACTAGTGAGTGCCTACGTTTAGAGTAAAATTTAATGGAACTTGCAACGCATGTGGTAGGTATGGTCACCAAGCTAAGGATTGTTTAATGATCAAACGTATGATGGCAAATAGACCACCTGTAGCTTGGACGGATGCGCCTCGAGCTCCTGTATTGATGCCTACTCCACCTGTTGAGCAACTACCGCAACACATGGTCCCTAGATCTCAAAATGTTGTACAAGCTACACCGCTACCACCTCCTGTGCTAGGACCGCAGCCCCCGCATCCAAGAGTCGCCCCTATGAACCAAGTGGGTTGCGAGCCATCTAATGCTTATGCAGATGGTTGTGAGGAGGAAATAGACACTAGTATTGCCTACGGACTTGATACATTGGAAGAGTGTCCTATATACTACATGGAAGATTGTTGGGGACAAGTCAAGCCGGTTTATCAAGCTGCTGCGCTCGCATCCAGAGGTCAAAATATCAACACCCAGGCTAGGAGGCCACCTCTTCAATGCTACAAGTGTGGTGGACCACATCGAGTAGCGGAGTGCCCTATTAGGCTGCAAAAGAATGCTGCACATATGCAAATGAATCAAGGGAGCACGTCTGCAATGCCAATACTCACATGTAATCGTTGTGGCATAGATCACTTGATTGCCCAATGCCCCTATAACCCAAATGCGCCTAAAATCACACCCCTAAATTTGGTCGAAATTGCTAGTGTGACATCGCCAATACCACCCGTCGCACCCGCTTATGCGATTACACGGTCCATGCTTCAAGGGCCAGGACATATCCTCGAAGAGAGAGATACCGCGTCAGTTATCCAAGCAAAGAAAAAGAAGACACGAAGGAAGAAGTCGCAGAATACGGAAAATTCAAAGCCAAGTTCCAAAACAAACATAGGAACAGGAGATGACCCCGTGTATATGAATGACCTCGAGGATGATTCAGATTCAGTCGAGACAATGGAGACTAGAACCAATACCACAAAGGGAAAGACCGACAAAGAAAACCGTAACATGGAACCAAATGAAAACCGAATAAGAGAAAACCATAAAGAGCCTCTGAAAACACCACAAGTGTTTCCAAATCCAATCCAAGACCCCCAAGATAAACCGCAGGGGCAAAAAGGGAAGAATCGTAAAAAGAAGATTGGGACGTACCCAAACCCAGTAGATGAGATTAAGCAGGTGAAACATCTAAGAGGTTTAGTGGAGGAGACTCAAAGGAAACTAGAACCAGAACCCATGCATATCAAAATTCATGACACAGTGTTTCCCACGCAAGTTCATCCACCCCACATGAACCATAGACCGTTAGCCATATCTAGTATCATCCAAGAAGGGAATGAGGACGGGACATCAGAAAGTGAGCATACACCTTTCTTGTTGGAAAGGATGTTTAACGAAGGAATACCTGATCCCATTGAGGAATATGAGATTCCATCCTCACCAGTTCCTAGTCAAGGACCTACACCCTGCAAAACGCCAATGAATGTTGCCAAACTAGTGGACTTCATGTCTTCTGAGGTCCGAACCACGATCATAGCAAAGCTGTATGGAGATCCTGAGTTATTCCTTGCACTTCGAGCATTCCTTAACGGAGAGCTACGAACGGGATTACCGCAGTTTGCGCAACCAAATAGGCCTGACTCGATTATGATTGATGAGGAAAATCATGTGCAATCACTTGACTTAGATGGACACGAGTCTGTGATCGAGGTACCCATTAACGAATTAGGGCAGTATTTTGAAGGCGACGAGTCTAATGCGACCCTACCCATCACTACCAAGGGATTAACTATAAAGGGAATTCTTGATGGTGGTGCGGGAGTTAGCATCGTTACAAAAGATTGTTGGGAATCCATGGGAAAACCCCGCCTCAGTGTTACTAACATTGTGGTAAAGATGGCAAATGGTACCATAGCCAAACCTATGGGGATGCTCAAGGATCTTAAGATCAAAGTTCTAGGACACAAGGTACGACATACGTTCATTGTAATGGATTTCTCTAAACACCTTATGTCATATGAAATGATTTTAGGACGACCATTCATGAGGGAAGCACAAATGGTTCACGATTGGTCTAAAAATCATGTCTATTTGCAATTCCAAGACTCTGTCCTTAGAGTGGATTTGGTGACTGGTAAGGTACACCCCTTAGGGAGTAAAACCATTATTGATCATCGCTCTGACACCACAGTTCACTCGGCCCCACTACAATATTGTTACACTTGTAAGAAGGATACAGACATTGGCCAAGATTCTCCTTACATGGATGTGTTACCGGGTATGACGGGATCAGACAATGTGGATTGGGTCCACCTAGCATCAACCATAGACACTTGGGGAAATAGGGGGACGACCTGGGTAACACCTGAGGGGGATGAAATTCCTGTACCCTTAAATATGCTACAAGCAATGCATATCGCTTCCGACAAGACTCATCCTAATGTCACGAAGAAAACATACAAGTGGGTCCCTAAAGCTTCTTTAGTGACCATAGCTAGTGCTAAAAAACAGAAGCCTTGTAGAAACGTACCACTCGCTCCAAGAAAAGTAAGAAAATGTTGCGTTGGATTCCTAAACGACTATTGGAATCCCAAGGATACTATGAAGGAAATGATCAAATCTGGGTGCCCAAACGTAAAGTGTACTCTTACCTGTCACCTGACCCAAGTGAGCCCAATCCCGTAGCTCCAAAACGAATCAATGATCGTGGAAAGAAAAAAAATCACAAAATGCTACACACCCGCTCCCGAGCTAGTTTGGGTACCAAAGAAAGAACGAATTGTTCCACCTAGCTCAGGAAGGGGGGAGTCCCATGAAGATTCTAGCTCCTCATGTAATACATCCATAGAGGTAAAAGCTTCTACACAACCTCCATCTATAGTAGTGGACCTCCATGAAGCTACAAAAGAATCCACACCTCCCAGTGTTCAAGAATCACCTAATGAACCACTTCAAGTTCGATCCTGGGAGAGTACGTTACCACCGTTGCAACTTGACGAGGCACCTAGGGTAATAGAAAACTACTGGCAAAAATCCTCACCTATTACCAACTGGAATAATTGGTTTCAAAGGGTGACAAGCTCATTTCAAACGGTATGATCTACCCAAGGAAGGGGGGAGTGTTTGTGGACATCCATTATTCACTTGCTTCCCTCTCAACCTTTTTCCCTGACCTCTATATCTCCGATCTTAGGGAATGTACATATAAAGCTTTATACTCACAAAAAAAAAAAAAAAGAGCAAGAGCAATTAGCAAACGAGTATGCACATTAAAAGTCAAAACATTGACTCAGACCTACACATGTCACATCTGGTACAGTGAAATAGAAACCTATGCCATAAAACACCTTTGATCCTCATCACTTGAGTGATGGAGGGTAGGTAAGATTAGTACGATAGGAGTGTTTCTGTTTTAGAGTTGAGTGATTAGCAAAGATCTCTTTTCCCACTGATGTTCCTCCTAGAGGTATTGTTTGTGTTTCATAGTGTGTACAGGAGCGTGTTGCTATTGATAGGATTTGGACCTTCATGGAACCTTCAAATCAAGCGCGACCATCAACACAAACAGGTGTTTCTTGTCCATTAGCATTGCCCTTATCTTTTTGCATCCATGTTTGTCTGCTTTGATTGTGATTGGTAGCATAATATTCAGCGCATTTGCTTAGTATCAAACATTTAATTCAATGTAATGTTTTGTCATAATCATTTGTTTAGGTGTAAAAATCAAGCAGTCCGACTAGGCTAGTTTGACCAAGCTAGGTATTAGAAATCTTCTCTTAATACCATGGGGAATGCCTTCCTAATAAGCAATGGTTACTTAGGTTCTTAATCCGATTTAGGCAGCATTGTATGAAATGTACTAGGGCTTTCTAGTGGGCTTAACCCTATTGACCTTTAGCTTAAGTATTATAAAGGGAGTTTCCTAATGTGATGAGCCTGGGGAGTGTATCAGTGTTATATGACCCCCCAAAGTTACAAAATTAAAATGATGAAAATGAACAAACAAAAAATCAAAGTGCCACAATGTAAAATCTTACGCTGGAAGAGAAATCTCAGCTTGATTTGGTACTTCACTCACTTGACTGCCTATGGTACTAGAGCCCTAGAGGTTCCCAGTGTGGGCGCTTTTCCTTGAGAAGCAAAAAACCCAAGGCATACAAAATAAGCACACACATCATAATTGAATCAATGTGAAAAGACTTTGGGGGGTCAAAGAAAAAGTAATCAGACAGGCGATGATTTCATGAGAAATTCCTTTTATGGTAGCTTAACTACAAGGTTTTCTAGGTATAGCCTCTAGTCAGCCCTCGAACATGAATACTTGGCTCTCGCGATTAAACAACTTAATTGACCACAGAAAATTAAGAAGCTTACTCATGGTATTAATATTCGATCTCTAGTGCTTTTCGACCGTCAAATTAGCGACCCCAGACTTGTTTAATTTTTTACCTTTACATCTGTTTATGCATTTGATTACATTGCAATTTAATGTTCATTGCTAACAAATTGTTTGAAATTCTTTTACCAATCAATTTTTCTACCTAAAACCGCATATGCTTTTTAAGAGAATGCAATTACTGTGCCAATGTTGTTTGATTTTGCAGTGACTGAAGAAGGCTAAGGACATTCATCTCAAATGCTCTTCCACCTCGACGAACCAGCTTCAACTCAATAGCTTCCGAGGACGGAATCTACATCAGGAAGGGGGGCATGTTAACCCTCACGGCTCACGAACACCCCATCACCTACGATGGACGCGTATTATTTATTTAAGTAGAGTCAGGTACCGGGCTTGTCGGTCCAATAGGGAAAGGTAGAGTGATCGCCGATGAGAGGCACACTTTAACTTGGACATTCAAGGGATTAGTTGGCTAAGCATGGGCGCCCAAGTGTGAATGGGGTGAGCTCCTATAAAAGCCAACTAAACCTAATTTTTACTCATTCTCTCATTTGTGCAATAGAAGAGTGCTCTTGCTCCATCTCCATCTCCTTCTTCTTCACCTCCTTGTGTGTGTGTGTGAGAGAGAGAGAGAGAGAGAGAGAGAGAGAGAGAGAGAGAGAGAGAGAGGGAGAGTGTGTGTGCGATCGAGCATTACGAAGGCACGACAGCGGCGAAGCGGTTGAGCGCGGCACGACTGCAGCTTCTTCTTCATCGCGGCGAGGAATCCACCACGAAGGCGAGCGTAGAGCGGTGAGTGACACACCCTTTGTTTTCTTGAGCTTGCTAGTTTAGGCTTGTTGTGTGCTTGGAGCCATTTGTGGCTCGCACACGGTGTATTGGCAAGTCCCTTGCTTCGACAGTGCGGCAAGGAGCGCACATTGACAAAGCACAACTCCATCAAACATAACAAGCTCTAATAGTGGAAAAAGTGGACACAAAATTGCCCATAACTCCCACCACAGGGGTCAGAAAGCCATCATACTTTAGGTAGATCTCATACAACACATACAGACCCTGTACATCCACTATGGCACCAAGTTGCGCACGCGCGCACACACACACACACACACACACACAGAGTCATAGCATCTGACCTTGATGGCATCGGGGGGCTTCTGATTGTGCCCTGGAGCACTGTATCTGACTACAAAATATAGCATCCAACCTTTAAGACTCAAACTTGATTTAAGTTGGTGCCTCCTAGGAGTCTACCTTATGCTTTACAGAATAACTATTGCTATCTCTTGCTATGGTGTAACACTATGGCTAAGTAAAGCTTTCCACTTTGCTGGTTTTTTAGCATGGGTAGAAGCCCCTTGTGTGTCTAACTGTAAAAATCTTTTCCTGTATCTTGGCTTACACCACTACGGGGAATCTATGTCGCCCTCGATCCCCTTCCCCTTCTTATGATGATGGCGGCTAGGCGAGGCTTGTAGCTCAAACCTTTCACATTATCTCTAGTGCCCGCTCATGATCCCGAAGGGGATTGCGCACAGTGAAGGACTTGCAAAAGGCGGCCATACTTGGCATGAAGATTGGGTGATGATTGCCGAAATACACACAACCACTAACCCTATATAAAGGTGAGGGGTTCTTCCCTTCACTTAGACTTGGGTTTGTCTGATTATTACCGAGGGGTGCTTGGCTCTACAGTCCACTTCCACTATGTTGATGATTAGGATGGCTTCCACTTCAAAGGTTTTTTCACTGTCCTTAATGTGTACCTTGCTTGTTTACCTCACTGGCTTTTTACCACTAATCAAGGTTTGATAGAACCTCATGCTTATGACGGTTGAATGGTTGATATTTTGATGAAGATGGTTAAGGGAGTAACTCACTCAAATGGTAAATTTGCAAATTTTATCTGGTTATTAATACTTACACAAATATTACCATAATGGTTATTTGACTTGTTATTTCTACCGAGGTAAGTTACTGGTGTGGTTTTTACTACCCAAACGTGTTATAAGGGGAAACTGTTCTAACTATGCTGAACACTGGTGGATATTCTTGAATATTATGTGATGGTTCATATTCCTTCAGTAAGTATTCCGGTGGGATATGTGGTGGTTCTTAATCCGACAGTGAGCTACATTGGGATTTGTTGAGAAAGGATTTCCGCTTACTAGTTTTTACAAAACCATAAGAATTGATTTACTGATGGAATCTATGCTTGGGAATTGCAGGTTCTAAACTAGGTTTGATAAATACACTTTGCAGATATGTGGTGGTTCTTAATCCGACAGTGAGCTACATTGGGATTTTGTTGAGAAAGGATTTCCGCTTACTAGTTTTTACAAAACCATAAGAATTGCTTTACTGATGGAATCTATGCTTGGGAATTGCAGGTTCTAAACTAGGTTTGATAAACTTATACATACACGCATAGTCTAGGTTTGTTGCTTGGCTTAAAATCTATGGATACTGATCTAATTTCTGGTGCTTTACTGCCAGAATTTGTCCTAAGCTCCGGGTTAGTTCTTACTATCATAAAATTGGCTATATTTGGGTATGGTTGGAAATGGCTGGATCTGGCTCTAGGTCTGACTAGTACATCTTTGGCTCTGGCTCTGGTTAATACTGCTTTGGACCATTTTTTAGCAAAATCCTTTCTTCTTTACTGACCTTGCTGGACTTTGTCATGTTGACCTTGGCTTGCATAAAATCTTACATACAGCATGCTGCTAATTACAAAGATTAAGGGTTGGCCTTTTGCTTTAGCTTTATACATAAACTGGTTCATCTGTTTATCTGGTTTATTTTGTTATGATATGGAAAGTCTATTGAATGAAGTAGCAGGTCACGAATGCTACACTGTGTGTGATGGGTATTCAGGATATTTTCAAATTAGAATAGCAGAAGAGGACCAACCAAAAACCACCTTCATCACACCTTGGGGATGTTTTGCATTCAGAGTAATGCCTTTTGGGCTCACCAATGCTCCTAGCACCTTCATGAGATTCACAATATTTGTATTTCAGCCATTCTTTGGAAAATCCATAAGAGTCTTTATGGATGATTTCTGTATTTATAGTTGTAGATCACTTTATTGCCAAAAGGTTGAAGAGGGGCTTAAGAGGCTCCATCAATTTGGGGGACAACTCAACCCAGAGAAGTGTCATATCGGTGAATCTCAGGTGGTTTTGCTAGGCCATGTGGTTTCTTCACAAGGAATTCAAGTGGATCCCTCTAAAGTAGAGGCCCTTTTGTCATTATCTCCACCAACAACAACTAAGGAGCTAATGACCTTCAACCACAAAGTGAGGTACATGTCTCGCTTCATCCATCTCCTAGCAGAAACCATCGCCCCTTTGCATAGGTTGGCAAGCCAATCTACATTTGAATGGGGAAGGGAACATGCAAAATGTTTTGAGGAAGTGAAGGGCATTCTTAGCTCTCTCCCAATCCTAATGCCACCAGATCCAAAGGAGACCTACTATGTCACTCCAAGTGTAGGTTTCGAAGCAATTGGTGTTGTTTTGATGCAAAAAGATCCTAAAACATCATACATGAGGCCGATCTATTTTGCAAGCAAGGTGATGACTCCGGCCGAGAAGGGATACACTGAAATGGAGAAAGTGGTCTTTGCAATTTTGTTTGCGGTAAGGAAGTTTCGATCGTATCTTCTCCCTGTGCCATTTGTTTTTCTCACCTTAGAGCACAATCTACCATATGTAGTACAACACATGAGCCTCTCATCTAGAATAGCAAAGTGGGTGCTTGAACTCCAAGAATTTGAATACACTTTCCTTGTAGAAGATAGCACAAGAGCAGGACTTGCAGACATTCTCACCTACAAAGTGAGAGAAAGGGAAGGATCACGACTACAAAGAGAGGAAGGCTCAAAACAGTTCAACGTAAAGGAGATTGATAATGCCCATACTTTATGCTTTGACGGAGCTTATCAACGCCAACAAGACAAAGCCGCAGGGGGAATCATCATTTTGAACCCACAAAAGGAGGTAATGGTTAGAAAAGGTATCACTCTACCCAGTGTTCACTCTAACAATGAGGCTGAGTATGGTGCTCTAACCCTTGGGTTAGAAGAATGCAAAGAATTAGGCATACAAAGACTTATTATAAAAGGTGATTCTTTTCTAGTGGTCAGGCAAATCCAAGGGACTTGGAGGTGCAAGAATCGTACATTGTTTGAGTGGCTTAGTAGTGTAAGAGCTTTGATGAAGGGTTTTAAAGCAACACAGGTACAACACATTGTGAGAACTCATAACAAGGAAGCAGACTTACTCGCAAATGAAAAGCTTCAAATGGCAGTAGGAGGTGTGAAACTATATGAACCCAAATATCAAGGTCAAGAGGAGCTAAAAGACATTATCTTCTTTCTACAAGCAGGTGAGTGTCCCAAACACTTAGACAAGGTGCAAAGACATAGACTAGTTAAGAAGGCCACACCTTACCAGTTGATCGGGGATGATTTATATCACAAAGGGAAATACTTGGTCTTGAGGAGAGTACCAGGTGTGCAAGAGATAGAGAAAATTCTTCTTTCATGTCATGATGATGTCTGTGGTGGTCACTTTTCTCAAGATATTACAAGTAGGAAGATTTTACAAGCAGGGTTTATTTGGCCGAGCTTACATCGTGATGTCCAATATTGGTGTAAGGCATGTAAGCCATGCCAAATTGCTGGGGATAGACGACTAACATATGAGCCTCGAGTCCCAATAATATCTTATGGCCCTTTTGAAAAGTGGGGTGTGGATGCAATAGGTCCCCTACCTTGTACTTCTACAGGGAAGGTTTTCATCATCATGGGTGTTAACTACATGACACGATGGCGGAAGCAACAAGCACAACCCGAATCACAGCTGAAGAGGTATCAAAGTTTATTTTTGATCATATTTGTAGTAGGTTTGGAACACCCCTATAAATCTTATCAGATCGAGGCCCGGGTTTTAGGGCTGACCTTCTGAATGATCTCTTGAGGAGGTTAAAAGTGAAACACCTGCATTCCACACCCTACTATCCTCAATGCAATCGATTGGTGGAAAAAGTGAATGGAATGATATGTAAGATCATTTCTAAGCAGGTTGTGGGCCGGCCTAATGATTGGGATCGCCATTTGACGGCTGCTCTTTGGGCGTATAGGACATCTTTCAAGGTATCTACCCAATTCACCCCTTTTCATCTAGTTTATGGACAGGAGGCACTTCTCCCCATTGAGGTAGAGCTCTCAAGCTTGCGCGTTCTGGCAAGAGTGGTAAAAAAACCAAAAGAGGTTCTACATGAAAGGATCTTAGATCTCCAACGACTTGAGCTAGATAGAGAAGAGTCCATTGATCACTACATCACCAAAGCGACAAGCCAAAGGGATAAAATCAACAAGAAGCTCAAGGGGAAAGGATTGAAGGAAGGTATGTTGGTTCTTCGCTATGATAACCGACTTGATACTCGACTTGACAAAAAAATTTTGCAAAGATGGGAGGGACCTTTCATGATAAAAAAAAAGTTTGGGAATGGTAGTTACAGATTAGCAAATTTATCAGGAAAACTCCACAAGACCAGAGTCAATGGATGGAGATTAAAGCCCTACTTTCAACGTATCAATCCGTTGATAGGCAGTCATCTACCTACATCGTCTAAGCTACAAATTGACATGGCTCCCTTCGGCTTGGCAAATGCTCCACCTATTTTTAAAGCTTTGATGTGCAAAGAAGAACCAGCCTTGGAATCTGAACATACCCAAGGCAACCCTCCCATCTCCGATTTATGGGATTGAGGTAATGAAAAGCAGGTCTAATGGAGTAAAAGAGTGCATGACACTCCTCCTATTGAAAAAAAAAAAAGTGGAAAAGAAAAAATGACAAAAAAAAGAAGAAAAAGAAGCAACACCGTCCTCCTAAAGATATGAATATCTCTAGGCTTGGGGGAGGGCTAATATGAGTGGCATAAAATGGTAACCATCTTTTTGCAACATTTGTCAGCCTACTCAACGTCCTCTTCCTCATATGTGTATATATTTTTCTACGCTATTAAGTTATCTAGAGTAAATTCCCCCTCTTCGTTTAACCTTTGTGGCAACACATACATTATACTCTTCCCAAAAAATGTCACCTTAGTCATATATTTATATTACCACCCTTTTCTTTTTTGCTTTGTAAATAGAATAAGCATACAATAACCAACTATATACCCCCAAACTTTCTTACCTCTTGTGAATTAGTAGTAGAAAAATAATATATCCATCTTCCACCCCATATAGATAAATTCCCATGGAAATCAACTCTCCACTTGTTTTTACCAAAGATTATGGTCCCTCTCTACAAGTCTTCTATGCCCCCTACATAGGTGGCCCAATATCTCTTAAGAATATACATATAGTTTCTCTCCTTTCAAAAAGACTCCAATTGTATATTCTTTTCACAAGAAAATAATATTGGGCCCTCCTCTATTTGTTTAAGCATCATAGCCTTTTGAAAAAGCATGATTCCCCTTGGATGCATACAAGCAAAGGGCCCATACAAGAAGACTTGGAAGCAAAAGGTTCCCTAGCCTAGTGTGGACCTCCCAAACCAAATTCCTTGGTGCATGGGCGTGAAGAATAGTCCAAATTCATATCAAACATGTTGAGAAGGTTAATTTTGCCTTTTGAAGCATATCATTATGTCACAACAAGGAAAAATATTAGGACAAATAATGTCAAAATATGGAATATCAAATATGGAAAAGATCAAGGCCATCATAGAGTTGGCTCAACTTAAGTAGCATTATTAGTTATTCGGGAGACGAATAATACATGAATAATAGGTTTATTATTTGTTGGGCCAAACTACACGCATGTTTATATAGTGCCACATAAGCAAAATCAACTACCCGTATGACTTCTTCGTTTTTTCGATCGAAAAACTTTTCGATCAAATATATTTTGATCGAAGAATTTTTTATATAAGGAGCCAATGTTTGGGCACATTTGACACCATAAAAGGTAATCCATGTGCGGAGCAAAGCATCAAAATAAAATTATCTTTGACTTTTCAAATCCATTGAAATTCAATGAACGTTTGACACCATAAAAGGTAATCCATGTGCGGATCAAAGCTTCAAAATAAAATTATCTTTGACTTTTCAAATCCATTGAATTCAATAAAATATTTTTAAAATAAATTTGATATGTTCATCAAAATTTGACACAAATATAATTTTTGGGGTCAAATATTATAAGCCTTGTATATTGTGTAGAGCTCAAACTCGAACTCTTTGCAAGGTGTTTGTTTTTTAGGAGTCACTTGCTATGTGTTTAGTTAACTGATACTCGGAAGTGAATTAGTGATATAATTTAGGTGTTACCATTGTGTGCAGAGTGTACTCTACATGAGGTAATCAGTTTGCGAAATATAATATAATAGAGGCTAGTTTTATTTAGTTCAGTGTTCGATTTTGACGTGTAAAGATTTTCTCACTTCAAAGTGAACATAGGTAGCCAGTTTTTTTGTCTTGTGTAAAGCAATCACACTATGCTCTCACTAAAATTAAAATTTAAGAATACTATATCCAAATACATTGATATTTAATTATCTTTATTTGGATTGCAGGATCTATCGTATTGTGTGATCGTACACGTGCTTGAACTACATACAGATAAGCGCTCAAAGATCTATCATGGAGTGTGAGAACTTCATGTTCGCACTTCATATAGATATGGTAACCGTCAAGGTCTGAAATTGATTATCACTTAACAATGATAATCATTTCCAAGACTTGATTGATATTATCAATTATCATAATGTGTGAAAGTTGTAAGCTTTCATTTTAAATAAATTGATATAGTGCAATGTGAAATGATGTATTGTTTTTTATTGGTGATTAAGATTATGGATTATTGTAATGTGTGAAAGCCAAAAGCTTGCACTTTAGATAAATCAATGTAGTAGGATATGAATACTATGATTGCAGTGTTTTATTTTAAATGATTATGTCATTTTTTGTTTGTAACAATGAGGATTGATTGCCATCAGTTGATACATAGAGAACAATAGACCATCATTTCTTATTGTAAATTGATAATGTAGCATTGTAAATTGATTTTGAACATGAGACTTGCAGATAAAGCGTGAGTCTAATTGAAAATGTAGACAGATTTTGATCACTAGATTGAGAGAAAGAGCATTGTTTGTGTTGTTAATTGTTTTTTACCTCAAAATTGATATTTGAACTTGTTGCTACCAACAGATTATCCCTGTGCAACATGGGGAAAGGACACGAGTGGAGTTATGGGCACAAGCTGCATGCCAAGAAGAATACATCTCAATTGAACTGCAAGTCCACGAGTTCAGTGGTAATGCAACTAGAATCAAAGAGCATTTGTTTAAAGTCCTTGGCAGTGTGGAAAAGTATACGGACCCGCCAAGCGATATTCATTTTAGGTTTCCAAAGTATGCTTGCACAGTAGAGGAGATTATTGCAGCTAAAAAGAGAGGCAGCGCTCCTAAATTAGAAGTTTCAGCAAATGTTGAAATGTCCATTGGCAATGTGGAGATGGAGCATATGTTTACGCAAGCAAATGAGCAATATTTGTCCCGATTGACACCTCTTGATATGCATGCTTCAACGTAAGCAGAAAGCCTTGACACAACTATAAGCATCATCTAATGGACATATGATGTATAAAGTGTTAGATAAATAATGGTTGCTTGAGTTGCACTTGAAATGGACACAAGATTTTGTAGTATGCCATATACCATTTAATGCTATGTGCAACCCCATATTTCAAGATGCTTTGATGAGCACATCCAAAAAAAGGTTTGTGCATTCGCATTACAACAAGATGCATACAGAGTATATTAATAAACTGAAAGACTGTACTAAAGCTATCCTCAAGTGTACTGTGGTAGACTTTGTTTCTACATATGGTTGCACCATAGTGTTAGATGGATGGACTAACTATCAGAACAGAAGACGCCATTCTTTAATATGATGCTTATCAACCCTACTCTAGTCCATGTTTGTAGTAGCTATTGACACCTCATTGAAAGAGAAGACAAGAAAATATCTAGCAAGGGTATACAAGTGTGCAATAGCAAGGGCATGTGGGACAAAGCATGTGACTGCAATCGTCACAGATAATGAATCCAACCACAAGGTTGCAGAAAGGGCTATCCAAGTTAAGTACCCAGAGATTACTTGGGTGCCATGCGCAATGCATATTCTTAATTCGTTTTTAAAAGAAATATATAAAATTGCTTGCATAAAAAAACTCTATAGGATGCAAACCATGTGGTGAAATTTATCAGAGAGCATCAATTTTTGTATGCTCTTTTTTGAACAAAGTTTCCCAATAAAACTTTACAGATATTTTGTGCGAAAAGGTTTTCTATTGCATACTATGTTCTTGCCACCTTGCAAGAAGTAAAGCCTGCATTGATTCAAAATGTAGCTGATAGATGATGGGATGCATAGCTTACCAAGTATCCTAGCTATCAAGATGCAGCTACAAGATGTGCACAGCTTGTCAATTTTCCAGTTTTCTGGCATAATGTATAGAGGCTTGTCTCTTTGGAAAAACCATTTGTAGATCTTTTTCCAACTACTGACAAAGAATCTTTTAGCTTTGGTCAAATTTATTGGTATATAGCAGAGGCCTTACACAAGGTGAGAGAGCATGTTGGCTTTGGTGAAAAGGACAAAGCTACCATAATCACTACTGCCAACAAGTGATGGGTGCAATTGTATATGTCATTGCATGGTGTGGCATTTGCATTGGATCCTAAACTCCAAATGTACCAGCAGTCTGCCAACAAAGAAATGACCAACTTCAAAGTAGTGTGCTCCCAACTCTTGGGATAGGAGGATGGGAAAGTAGCTTTTCATCAACGAGTTGATTATGCTAACAAAACTAGTATCACGATCCATGCCATATAGATGCCATTGCCAAAACAAGTGCCTCTATGGTGGAAGGAGTCTCATGTTGCAAAAAATGGAATGACGACAATGATGATATGGAATGGGAGAGAGCTTCAGAATGCTCATGTATGGATGAAGTAGATAATATAGTTGGTGTGTTTGATGCTGATGATGATTTGTGACTTAAGCCTTGTAGATTTTGCTCATTTCAATAATAGTCTGCGATGGAATACAATGTTATGCTACTTGATGTTCACCTCTCTCTCTCTCTCTCTCTCTCTCTCTCTCTCTCAAGTTTTATAAAAACTTTTGCAATAAGATTTGCAATTATAGTCAAATATAACACGATTTCTTTTTGAGAATACAAAAAGGGGGAGATGAGAGGGCAAAATGTAGTTCTAAGATTACAAAAAATGTGATACACCACATTGGCTTTTTGAGAAAATAGACAAGTAGAAGTGAGAGGGTTCCTTAAGCCAATGATTGTGCCAGCTCATGCAGTAGGTCATCTATCTAGAACTTAGTACTTTTGAGCTCAAAAGAGTGACCTGCAAGTCCTTCTTCCAAAGGACCAGCCTCGTCTAGCAAAGGTCTATATAAGGAGGCATATCATTGTAGCTTTGCTTGGGCCTCTGCTAGCTCTATCTCAAGCTCAAGGATTCAATCGTGCAGCATGTGAGGTGTCTCTCCTTGGCTTGCAAGACCTTTTCCCTGGATCGCTAATTCAATTAATGTCTTTGATTCTTTAGGAAGTAGAACTATAGGGTGTTTGTGTGCAGGCATTGGGTTATTAGTGTTGCTTGCTACCACTTTGTCTGCAATGCAACCATGGACATTACCAGCATTCTTTCGGCAATCTGACCACTCCACCCACCTCCCTAGGATGTTGCAAACATAACATTGCTATATGAACTAGATTTCCATTTGGTTATTGTTTGGCATACATCTCTCTCACCGTATGAATCTTTGTAGCAGCACTCGTGCTAGCCTTTGTGTTGCAAACTTGGTAGCTTCAGTGGAGATGAATCCTTTGCATTGCCGCTAATTCAAAACAGTTGTTCACACAAAGTGGTTTTGGCATAGCTTTCTGCACTCCTTGAAGCTGAGTGGTTCATCTTGCAACCAAGAGTCGTCCTCTTTGATGCTGGCAATAGCTGCGAGGTTTTTCTCTTTACCATATCTCTCTCTCTCTCTCTCTCTCTCTCTCTCTCTACATATATATATATATATATATATATATATATATATATTCTTTGAAGATCCCCTGAGCTTCAACGTGGTTGAGTTCTTCTTCCATATCTGCAGATTAAGCAAACATGTCATGATTAGAAAGTTCAAGCGCGAAGTCAATAAGTCATCACATTAAAACCACTTATTAAATTATATCTACCACCATGTTGCAAGAAAGAGACAAAATAACTTAATCAATTAAATAATTTACATTTGCCACTAGAAATGAGACACAAATTAAATCATCACTTTAGTCATCATTTGGTCGTAGACCAAAAGTCCTTACAATGTCATAAACCCACTCTATGGGCACTTTTTAGATATTTATATATATATATATATATATCAAAAGTGTTAGGCCAGGTTGAGTGATTATTTTACTTGCCACTCTTAAAAAATCCCATTTGTTTTGCTCATGGAGCACAAGGATGCACTTTAAGAGCCGTTTATAAGTATGGCACATGGAGAAGATGTCCATGAGTCTGGGGGGGATTAGTAGATATACATTTGGAGGTGGCCCATGGCAAATCTCTCTTGCTTTGCTTTCTAGTTCTATTTGCAAATCATGGAGAGAAGCAAAAATGGGCCATTGTTTCTGTCTTTGTGCATGACCCCCAATCCAAAATGCCTGCGTAGATGCCCTTCTGCCCAAAATGGAGCATCATGTTGCGGGAGTGTAGATCATTGTGGAGGTAGTCATGTGCATGTAGATACTTCACGGTTTGAAGAAGAGCATTAATAATTTGCAAAATATTATTTTGGAACAGCTCTATTTTTCCTTTTGTGGTTACATAATCGCAAAATAGCAAGTTAACTGCCATCTGTATTTCAATATTTTATCCACTGCTCTACATGGCTGTTGTTCCAAAAATGTGAAATGAGCATTGGATGCTCCATGTGGCAAACAATGGTAAGTGGATAAATAATTCCGCAATGAGCCATGTCCAAAATTGTGGCTTCGTCTTTAACCTACTGATCCACTATGGGTCCATGCAAGTGGACTTTGAAAATCTTTGCAACTTATAGTGGATCTTTAAATGCAGGATGGGTGACACCCACATGCTTCATGTGTGCCCATCTTCCCTCTCCCAATTGTGGA
The DNA here is from genome assembly GCF_014529385.1 of Adiantum capillus-veneris. Taxonomy (NCBI): domain Eukaryota; kingdom Viridiplantae; phylum Streptophyta; class Polypodiopsida; order Polypodiales; family Pteridaceae; genus Adiantum; species Adiantum capillus-veneris. The sequence continues at coordinate 128,089,970 of NC_140946.1, forward strand.
GCTTGTATGTTGAAGATGGCTGTATCTGGAAAAATATGTAAAATAGGGGGGAGTTGTGCTTGGTCTAAAGTGATAGCGGCACTGACAGCAAGCTGTACTCTAATGGTGGCTCTCGGATCTTCAACAACACTAGAATATCTGGCTCCCACTATTTCACTCTTTGTTGATCTTTCCAACTTCTCCTTGCTTTTAAACTTAGTATACAATTGTTGCACAAGTTTTATGTGAGTAGCTATGCTCGGTAAAGTAGTAATATCATGATTTTTTAGCTCTTGAAAGACTTTGTGATCTACCAATAGACTGTTTGACCATGTTCAATAATGAACCTGATGTCATTAGTGATATGTCAAAAGTAGTGGAAGCAAATATGATCTAGAGTTTCTCAAATATAGACTTGGTTAAAATCTATGTGAGCTAGTAATAATGATTCGGAGCTAAAGGGTTTAAACAACGACAAAGCTTGGTCTCTAACATGTGGTGAAGTGGCACACTATAACCTTGGAGATGAACTTTTGCTGATGTTTCACCATCTTGATGTCTGCCATATCTATAAGATATAATCTCAAAGTATTAACCTTATGATATGAATGCACTATCAAAATTATGTCATGATTGTAAACCATAAACACTATGATATAATTTGTAGCCAAAAACACTATGTTATGATTGCAAAACATACACTATACAATAAATGATTGAAATTTTAATGATAGACAAAGCACACGTACACACACACACACACACACACAGATATAGAAAGATAGAGAGAGAGGTGAATAGGCTAGGAGTTTTAGGTACTCTCATCACAAGAATTGGACCTTGTTATGTGCATAGGAGGAAATGTAGAGTGATAGAAAATACACATAAACGATGGAAGGAGCATACATGTGAACAACCCAGCTTGTGTGAGGTACGCTCAACACAAGTCATGGACGTTGTTGTAATGTTGATTGATAGTTTAATCAATCTAATCCCTGATGAGGTGTGTGGAACTCACAACACAACCATTAGCAGAGAGCTTAACAATCTCAAATTCAAGCCAAACATCATATGTATCTACATCCAAGACAACACCAAGTCATCTAGTGATGAATAATGGTGTATCTACGAATTAATGATTACAAGGGTAATGTGCGTCATGCTAAGATGAAAAGAGGACATAGGTATGCATCTCTCCGTGCTTAGGTTGACGAGTGTAACACTCATATTTCTATGTAGTAATAGAGATAATGTGACCTAATCTAGTCCTTGATAAAGGGTGTGTAATTCACACCACAACCATCAACAGACAGCTTAAACATCGTATGTATCTGCATCCAAGACAACACCAAGTCATCTAGTGATGAACAATGGCGTGTCTATGCAATCTGAAGCACAAAGGTAATTGGTGTGTGACAAAAAGATGAAGAGGGCATGAAGTGTGCATCTCTCTACTCTTTGTTTGATGAGAGACACCCTTGCCTTTCTATGCAATATAAACAAAGTGAAAAATTATACCTAAGAGTGCTCTGTCTATTGGTGATCGTACAGTAGCTAAGTGGGCTCTCCTGCTCTAGTAGTCTCCCAAAATCTCACAATGCAAGAGGCAGACGCAGTTTCAATCAAAATCGGTGACAAGTTAATTTATAAGTACTTTTTTGATCGAAAGATTTTTTAATTTCGATCCAAATATTTTTTTAACGAAAACAAAAAAAATTAGGTATCCAAAGATTATTCGAAATTATGACGTACGATAGAATTTTAAACGTATAATTTTTAAGAAATGGGTGTATAAATGCAAACCAAGTCTCAACAACCACAGTAAGAGAAGTACATGCATTCATGGGACATTGCAGATATTATTGCCGATTTATATCCATGTATGTGATTATTGTTAAATCTCTAGCTGATTATCAATTTCAACTGGAAAAATGAGTATGAGATGTCTCAAAAATTAAAGGATGCTTTAGTCTTTGCACCCATTTTGACGGAACAAGATTGGAATCAAATATTCCATGCTCATGTAGATGCATCAAACTTTGCTATTGGGTGTATACTAGCACAACCAATTGAGGGAACCATAGATGTTTTCATCTGCTATACTAGTAGACAATTCAATATGGTTGAATTATCTATTGGCATAATAGAGTTTTGGAAAGGCATAGACATGTGATATGCCAAAATAAAAAATTGAAAGAAGATTCAAAGTTTGTGAAATTTTAGCATGAGCTATACATGACAAATTTTGTGTAAGTACTGATTTGTAAGTAATACATACAACTATTTTTCATTTTATATATTTTTTATCATCATGCTAAATATTTTGTTATGGATGCAAGGTGCTCAACCAGAGATTATAAAGCTTGTTCTTCCTACAATGATTGATTGAAATCTATGTATATTAAGTATCTGATCAATATATATATATATATATATATATTGACACATACTATTTTTATCAAAAGATCATTTACTATGCAAAAGCACACAAACTAGACATTTTAATGGAAAGGTCAAGAATGGACATGCCTTGTATGGATGATACCTACTATAGATATGTACCAAAAGTGGATCAAAGGGCCCCCATTGATCCAGAGTTACAGCTTGCATGCAACAGAGATGATGAGCAATATCAAGAGTGACTTGATTTAAATCTCTCTATCTTTGTATGGTTTTGTTTGGAGTATTAAAAGGATTTGAAGATCACTCATCTTCTTGATCTTATATATATTCAAAAATATAGGCCACTATCTGTAAAAACATCTTATTGGTTTGAAGAAAATGGAAGCAGCTCAAAATGACTTAAAAAAGAAAAATTACAAACGTAACTTATGGCCCCTTATTGATGAGAAGAGACAGGTCAAGAAAAATATGCACCTACACCATGGGTGATTACCTTCAAAGAAATTAACATACGATCTATCAGCATGCCCATGAGATATGGTGCCTCATTAAATAACGTATTTACTATGGATGACACGAGTCTTTTGAAGTTAAAGACACATATTGGCATAATTTGATCAAGGTAACCGAATCTTCTTTTATCATAACAAGTTTTTCGTCCAACCAAATGATACTGATCTGATTATAAATTGATATAACTATCATGTTCTCCCCCTTGTCATTGATGGTTATTTAAGTAGTGGTATCCAAGATGTTATCTATCCTTTAGAGAAGATAGCAAGGTATGGCTATAGCTCGCAAATATTTATATATGTGCTTTTAATAGATGTTTGATACATTGTTTTTTTTTAATACAAATAGATCACATCTAAGGAGATTAATACAAGTTTAGTACCGCAAAATAAAAGGGAATACATTGAGCTCTTTTGCTTGGCAGAGAAAGAGCTACCAACTTCTTTTTTTGATATTCAAGTCCATGTACTCATCCATCTTTGGATGAGATAGAGTTGCAGGTGTTGATATTAGCACTCATTGGATGTTTTGGGTTGAGATATTAATGTGAGTTTCAAAGGGGCTTGTTTTCCAAAGAGAATGATCAGAGGGTTCAATAGTCAAGGGATGAGTGCTTGGACAGTGCATGTATTACCTTTCAGAGTGCTTGGAGAGTGCATGTATTACCTTTCAGAGTACCTTGAGGTGTTGACAAAACTACTCCTTGTAGATGGACAATATAAGAGTCTCTTACACTGTTAAATGAGCTATTCTATGTGGCAAGCATATTCCTCATAAGCTCACAGCTGCAAAACCCTTGAACATATGCATGTTTGTTATTTACAACCAATGTTCGGTAAAAATCATTTTTCCAAACATACAAAATTCCTTTTCTTGAGTTTGCCAAGAGGAAATATTAAAAAATTGCATTGTTTTTTGGATTTTTTACACTATTTTTTTCTATTTTGGGGTGGAATTTCTCCTTTTTCCCTTGCCCTCCAAATCGGCATTTTTTAAATTGAAAACGGCACGATATTAAGTGGAGACACGTTTTTCCCGAACACTATCTATAACTCACAGTGTATGGAAAGATTTTTCAAAGAGTACCATGAAATTTATAAAACCACAAAGAAGACGAAGAGGTGGCAAATCTACCAGATTGAACCTCTATCCATTCTTTCATGGTTATTTAAACATATCAAAGATGGAATTCTAGAAGGAGAAGACATCAATGATGAGCAGAGAGAGATAGGATTTGGCTATGATAGAGAAGTATTTTAAGAATGCATATTTATGAAGTTGTTTGAATTTCTCTATGAATGTAATTGCAAAGCTGTTTGAATTTCTAATATTATTTCTTAAGGTTTATGTACTGGGTTTTGTACTTTTAGGTATTTGTGTATAGCAACATGTGGCCCTTCAAGTCGAGAAAATTGATCGATGACGCGTTACTCAAGATTCTTGTATTGTTTCATCTTTTAAGTAGCAATGACATGCAAATTCAAGAGATACAAACCCTATCGATAAACGATCTTGGCTTGTGAGAACCGTAGTTGGTATTTATGATCTAAGTTTTTGTGTTTGTAAGCGAGTAACAAGAATTTGTAGATATATAAAAATGTTTAAAATTGTTGACTTCAAAGTTTCTTCTAAGGCATTTTTGATATCTTATGTTAAAGCAAATTGCATTGGAGATTGATTGGTTATGTGCTAAGTATAAAGGGGCTAGAGATACAATGAGGCAAGAGCCATCTAGTTTTTGGTCAATCAATCCTTCAAGATCATTATGGACGACACAAGAACCATATAATTTGCCAACACATTCTGATCGGGCTTTGTTTTACACTTCTCTAGATTCTCTCAAAATCCACGGAAGCAAGTCCTGCCTGTCAATTCTCAAGGATGTTGAATATTTGACACCACCAGCTCAGCTTGAATCTTAGAAGATGTAAGCCATGATAATCTTACAAAGAAATGACACAACTTCTACACATTTCCATCCTCTTATAACATTCGCTCATGACTACTCTAACGAAGAAGAGAGCAACATTGATGTGATTGGATGTTGAAACAGAAGATCTTGCCTTAGAGTTGGACATTGAGCCTTTGGGAAAGCTTCAACCATCAATTGGATTGCCAAAGTCTCTCTCTCTCTCTCTCTCTCTCTCTCTCTCTCTCTCTCTCTCTCTCTATGCTAACTTGACAATTGAAGAGCTTCAAGAAGCAATAAAGGACAATAAAGAGATTGAATTGATCATTGATCTCTTTCCAAGTTTGATTGAACCCTAAAGTATAGAGTACCATAGAAGAGAATGAGCATTTTGATCCATTTAAAAAAATGAGCACTTAGATCCATTGGTAAGAACGGACTCCCCTAATTTAATTTTTTTCATTGATCTATATAAAAATTACTAACACCTGGTGGGTTGGTGGGGAGTCTCGTAATGATAGCCTTCTATGGCTACTTGGGGTTTGACTTCCCATTACTCGATTTTGCCTTTTAGAACAAGTCTTCTCAAGTTGTTCATCAAGTATCAAGCAACCGGTCAAAATTATGTTTCTATGATATTTTAAGCTCTTCATTGAGTATCAAGCAATCGATCATATTATGTTTCTATGATGTTTCAAGCTCTACAAATGCTAACTATCTACAATTTCTATGTTGTTTTTCTACATGGCACATAGATCCATGTACATGTGACATCACAAAATCACATACTTCGTTCACTGAGACCGACAGATTTAGGAGAGTATCGGCAAAGGCCAATATTTTCCAATTGTGTCATATAGAGCCAGATATAGAGTTACATCACATATGTCATTGTCTGGGATACTATGAGATACAAGGCTACTTTCACTATCTATTCAAAGTGGGCTTTGGACCATTGGCTAGAGTCATGAGATTATACCAAGATGATCAAAGATGCCTTGGGTTGTTTTGCTAGACATGAACAAACAAAGGGAGAGTCCCTTGAGGAGATTAGATAGTTGAAGACATTTGCAAAGTGTGATCATTGACTTCTTTAGAGTAGAGACCCAATAGTTAGATGAGCAAGCTTTACTGCAAACATCAAAGTCCACCTATACTAGTGGTATATTGATTGACAGATCCATTGATCTTGGGAGATCTAGATGTCCATATGTATGAGTGCTACCATAACATTGGTGAAGGCTCCATTAGAGGATGAGGACTATTCTAGCATGGCATGGGAGACGTTCAGTATGACTATTTGCAGAGGTGAACATTGACAATGCTCTTCGGCAATTGATGCGATACATCCTCAAATAATTCTTGATGCTTGACATCCTCATACACTAATGTTCATTTTAGCTTTTGTATTAGATCCACAAGGATTGTATCAATTTGTTCTCATAGGTATTTTTGACTTTTTGAAGACTTTCAATCCTTTTATAGATGCCAAGGAGCCTTCATGGGCTACCCTCTCACCTAAGAGACTACCACCACCCATGTGTAGATACGTCCATCAGCCCACTGGCCATTGAACAACACCCATCAGCCATTGTTTTGGACAAGATATTCAGGCAAGAAGGGAATATTTCAATGAAACAGGGGCGTACTTGAAACATTGAAACATTGACCAATGCATCAGCCATTGTTTCGGCCAAGATATTTAGGCAAGAATTAAATATTTAAATGAGACAAGGGCCTACTTTTTGGTTCTTTGAAGAGTGATATTTTTCATGCTTGATGGCTTCTCCTCAGAACGGGGGCCTTATAAATGTGCTTTACTAGAATAAGAATTACAAGGGTAAATCAAGCTTCACACTTAACAATCTTCCACTTAGAGATTGTTCTCTAGCAAACTTGAGACTGCTTTCTATTATTACTTCACACTTAACAATCTTCCACTTAGAGATTGATCTCTAGCAAACTTGGGACTGCTTTCTATTATTACTTCTTATCTTTGAATACCAATTGAAGTTTCACAAAATCTTATCCTTGAATACCGATTGAACTCTTCTTTTCCTTGAATACCAATTGAATTTGAGCAAAATATTAACTTCTCCTTGTTAACCATTTTTGTCAACGTGTCTATAGGATTCTGGTTTGTGTGTACTCTTCCAACCTTTAGATGTCCCTCTCCCAAAAGAGTACGTATGAAGTGATACCTCACTTCTATATGCTTTTTTCCTTCATTAAAAGGTTGAATTCTTTGCAAGGTGAATGGCACTTTGACTGTCACTTTACAATACAAAATTTTCTTGCTTATATCCAAGCTCCTCCGAAAACCTATGAAGCCACAAATTTTCTTTGTTGGCCTCTATAAGAGCTACATATTCTGCTTATGTGGTAGATAGCAAGATCACTTTATACAATTTTGAAGCCCAACTTATTGTTGTGCCTCCAATCGTGTCAACTCCAATACTTATAATAGTGGCTAGTTTCATCATATACTTAAATCTTAAAATGTAGTTACTATGTCACTGTTAAATTGTATGCACATTGAATCTCCTGTTACAAGAATTGAAAGATTGCCTTTGTGTATGGATCAATGTCTCATCTCTTCCAAGATCAAGAGAAGTTCATTGCTATGTAGTTGTGCTTGTTTTTACAGGGAAAAAAAATTATCATTCTTTCTACAAGATTCAATTGCAAATGCCTTGGGCTAATTGTAGGTATTTTGGAGATCACACGGGAAAGAAGCTCTCTTCTCCGTTGGATTGAAAATCTCAATACACCCTTAGCAATTAGGTGGTTGTGACTTTCAAGATGAATGAACAAACGGGTCCAGTTGTTCTTGACAAGTAGGTAATAAATAGTGCAAGGTCACTCCTGAAGTAGAACTAGACTTTGCCCACAATAAAAACACTTTAGAGTTCCATTTGTTGAGCTTAACATACCCATGGAAGCAATTGATGTCATCAATTTTTTGTCCATGATGTTTCATTTGGATGCTCGTTTATTGCTCTAACGAGGCATGTACTATTGTTGCAGATAAAGTGTCGACCACATTTACTATGCTTGATGATAGCCATAAACTTCATTATTGACTGTACAGGTTCACCCATTGATTTCTATCATACATTTGCTCCATTCCAACCGTTTTGGAGACACCATGAGGAACAGGATTCAGCTTGTAGACGCAATTACCATTATAATCTTGTGGCACTTCAATCACTTTTTTCCTAATTAATCACCTTGAAATCATTTTTCTCAACTTGAGGTATTGGTGGCTATTGAGCAATTTTAGTTGAGCCCTTATTCCCCACACTACTAGTTGAGCCCTTATTTAGTACCAAGAGAAATCTTGTAGGCATGGATGGGTCCAAAATGAATTGGAACTAGCCCCCAAATGGCACACCATCTTTCACTTGGGTTTGTATGTCTCCCTTAGGGTAAGACAAGATTGCAAACACTTTAGTATTACTACACCCCCTAAATCTCTAGGGTTGACCATTGCAAACCTTACCGAACAATCAAGGAATATTGGCTCAACACAAATTGTACCAGAGAACAAACTAACCTTGCAGGTTGAAGCAGAAGCCATGTCTCCAGAAATGGTGGTTGGTTGAAATTTTTTACCTATATAGGTGTATTTATAAACAATTTATAGAACTTATATCTTCCTTCCTTTTTGTTGGGGTATAAAGCCCAATGTGGTCGCCCAGGTAAGTTCGCGGGCCACCAGGTATGTACACATATTCTTTCGCAAAAACCTAATAAGAACTCACTATGCTCTACACATTACAGTAGAGCGAGTTCACCATATCCTCGTGCTCTTCTTCTCGCACTCTCTCTCACGTCGCACTTCCCCTCGTACTCCTTCAACTGGTATCAGAGCTCAGATCGAGGCTCGATCGAGGCTCGGGGCAGCACTGCAAGAAGCTAGAGTCACCTGCTCAGATTGGAGTGAGATTCGACAGGCTAAGACACGGCCCCAAATTCCTGTGGGTGAGTCCGAACGGCTCGGTGTTCTCAGAATTTCATTCTGAGGTCATCTCGGCCACCGTTCGGCTTCGACAAAGGTCTGCGCAGGCCATTTTCGACTATGTGGTCTCGGCGGGTGCAGATCCGACTCTGCAAATTTGGGGTTTTCGGCCTACGACTGCAGGTGCTGAGGATATCGGCACTCCCAGAGTGTTGATTTGTGGTTGTCTACACATCGAAGGACGGCTCACAGTTCTTGGAGGCGTGTCACATACGACACGGGCACATCTACACACAGACTGTAGGCGACATCCACTAGTTCATCAGGTAGCTTGTGTTTGCTACTTGATATTCCAGATTTCATCCTGACATTGCAGGTACTTCCACATGGGATGTATTGTCAGAGATGATGTATGTCTGTTGAGGGTTTGCTGCCTGTGAATCACGCAGCAAACAACCGCCGCAGCAGATACAGCATATAGTGGGAAATTTGTGGATGTATGACTTTGTGGGAAGTCTATGTAGTGTCAGATTTACTGCAGCCTTTGTTGAGGGTCGAGTGAGGTTTTATTGAGCTGGGGGATTCTCGAATGTTGAGATCCTTTCGGTGATACAGGTCTTGGAGCGATCCCTCGAGCACCCTTAGATAGGCAGCTAGGATGTATTGACTGTGAGTTAGACAGTTGGGATTGGATCTTTGCTTTACTGCCGTTGAGGCATTGTCGCAGTCTATGCTTACAGGACAGTGACAGGACAATGAGACACAGTACAGGTGCAGGACAGGTTTACCCACAGCTTACAGTGTTAGAGAGACAGTGGTTCTTTGAGCTGTTTTTTGGTTTGTTTTTTGAGTACACCAGAGCCATTTTACAAAGGAGACTCTGCCGAAATTTCTACAGAATCTGAAGCTTTCTTGGTTCATTTAACAGGTTGATATTGTTTCAGAGGTCAGTTTACAGGGGAAACTCTGTCGAATTTTTCCCAGAAAAGTAAACTATTGTGAAGCGTAGCTATGGCTGGATCACAGGACACTGCTCTTTACAATATCAAGAAGCTCGATGGAACCAATTTCCCATTGTGGAAGAAGCAGATTTGGCACGTGTTGGTACAAAAGAAGCAAATAAAACCTATAAAGCTCAAGGGGATAAAACCAGAAGATATGGACGAAGATGAATGGAGCGAAATGGATGAATTGGCACTTTCTACCGTTATGCTGACTTTGGCAGAAAGCGTTTACTTCAATGTAGCAGACGAGATGTCGGCTTATCAAGCATGGTTAAAGCTGAGTGATTTTTATGAGAAGCAGAGTGCAGCTTCACAAGTATACTGGCTTAAGAAGCTTGTTGACTTGAAGATGAAAGAATGGACACCTATGTCCAATCATCTGAATGAATACAACACAATCTACAGTCAGTTGTCAGCTCAAGGTGTCAAGTTTGATGAACCTATTAGAGCTATGTTCCTGTTGATCACATTGCCGAAAAGTTGGGACGCTTTTCGCACAGCTTTGAGTAATTCTGCACCTCCAGATGGTTTGACCATAGCAGGTGTAGAAGGAAGTCTGCTTACTGAAGAAACCAATAGAAAGACAATGGACAAAGGCAAAGGAACAGCCTTAGTTGTCAGGGGAAGGACCAAAGAAAAGTACAAAGGTGGAAAGAGGAATCAGTCTCGTAGCAAGTCCCGAAGTGCTAAAGGCAAGAGTGACATAGAATGCTACCATTGTGGCAAGAAGGGTCACATGAAAAGAGACTGCAGAGAATGGAAAGCAGAAAAAGGCAAAGAGAAAGCTGAAGACCATGGTGAGAAGAACAAGTCCTCAGTGAAGATTCAAGAAATAAATGTGACAAACACTGTTGCAGAGGATGACAGTCTAGTGTAAGGAGACATCTACTTCTTGAAGAATACAATGGACTCAGCTCTTCTTATAGCATCTGATGGAAATGCACTGAGTCACTGGATTATAGACTCAGGGGCATCACTTCATGTGTCTCCAAACAAGGAGTGGTTTGCCTCTTATGTGACCACTAAAGATCATGTTCGGCTAGGCAATGGGCAGACATGTGAGATCTTAGGTGTTGGAGATGTTCAATTGAAGTTTCAGAATGGCTCTTCTTTCACGCTGAAGAATGTGAGACATGTTCCAGCAATTACAAAGAGCTTGATCAGCACAGGTTTACTTGATGATGCTGGCTATGTCACCACTTTTGGACAGAACATGTGGAAGATATCCAAGGGTTCTATGACAGTAGCAGATGGAGTAAAGTCTGGAGGACTTTACATGATTTATGTATCAAATGTCTCTAAAAATGTAATCAATGTAACCGAGCAGCCCAACGTTTCTTTGTGGCATAGCCGGTTAGGACATATGTCCAAGAAGGGAATGGAAATCTTGTCTCGTTCTGGTTATTTTCTTGGCTTGTCATTTAATGATTTTGAATTCTGTGAACATTGTCTGTATGGTAAGCAAAGACAACAGCCACATAAGCATAGAAGCAGTAGAAGAGATACACAATTGGCACTTGTTCATAGTGATTTGTGTGGACCTATGCCTAACCTATCTCTAGGGGGAGCTTCTTACTTTATGACATTTATAGATGATTACTCGAGGAAAGTATGGGTTTACTTTCTCAAGCACAAGGATGAAGCGTTTAGTGTTTTCAAAACGTTTGTGACACTTGTGGAGAATCAGAGTGGCAAGAAGCTTAAATGCTTACGCACTGACAATGGTGGAGAGTATGTTTCAAAGGCCTTTCAGGACTTTTGTGAGTCAAAAGGTATAAAACGTGAACTTACTGCTCCTTACAATCCTCCTCAAAATGGTGTTGCTGAGAGGATGAATAGGACCATACAAGAGAAGGTCAGAAGTATGTTGTCTAATGCACAGCTGCCAAATGGGTTTTGGGCTGAAGCTGTATCAACAGCTATTCATCTTATAAATAGATCTCCTAGCAAGGTTTTGCAGAAGGATTTAGTGGCAGAGATGGTATGGTCAGGCAAGGTGCCCTCATACAATCATCTCAGAGTCTTTGGCTGTGAGGCATATACTCACGTTGCAAAGGAATTTAGGAACAAACTTGAGCCAAAGAGTAGAAAGTGCATCTTTCTAGGCTATGGTAATTCTGGTGAGATGGGGTACAGACTTTGGGATCCTGAATCCAGAAAGGTTATCCGCAGCAATGATGTTCACTTTAATGAAGCCAAATATCATTCTAAACCAGAGAGAATTGAGGAGATTAGAAGAGTTGTCTTCCAAGAAGATGGACCTGCACGTGCAAGACAAAATGTTAGGGCTCAAGAGGAGCAAGGACAGGATAGAGTGGAACCACAGGTTGTGGCTGAGCCTGAGCCACCTATTGTGCGTAGATCTGGACGTATCACGCGACCTCCTGATAGATTTTTTCCATCTATGAACTATGTCATGTTGACTGATTGCAATGAGCCTTCATGTTACAAGGAAGCATTGCAAATGAAGGACTCCGGGAATTGGGAATTGGCCATGCAGTCAGAGATGACAGCTCTGCATAAAAACCAAACATGGAAGCTAGTTAATTTACCACAGGGCAAAAAGGCTCTACCTTGTAAATGGGTTTACAGTTATAAGATCACCGCTCATGATAGTCAGCCAAAGTACAAAGCAAGGCTTGTTGCCAAGGGCTTTGAGCAATAACAAGGCATTGACTTTGATGAAGTCTTCTCTCCGGTGGTCAAGATGACTACATTGAGATGCTTTCTTGCATTGGTTGCCATATTAGATTTGGTGTTGCACCAAATGGTTGTCAAGACAGCGTTCTTGCATGGTGATTTAGATGTGGAAATTTACATGCAGCAGCCAGAAGGGTTTGTTGAGAAAGTCAAGGAAGATTCGGTATGCCAGTTGTTAAAGAGTCTTTATGTCTTAAAACAATCACTGAGGGCATGGTACCATAAATTCCACAAGTTTATGCTTTCTCAAGGCTACAAACGTAGTGAGTTCGATCACTGTCTATATACAAAGAAGGCTAAGGATGGCAGTTGGCTGATCCTTATTTTGTATGTGGATGACATGTTCATTGCTGGCAAGCACTTGGAAGAAATTTCAGCTTTGAAGTCAAAGATGGAAAAATCGTTTGACATGAAAGACATGGGTGAGGCAATTCATATACTTGGTATGCGCATTGAGAGAGACAGATCAAAGAAGTTGATTTGGTTATCTCAAACAGAGTATATTGACAAGGTTTTGCAACGTTTCAATATGGAGAAGGGAAAGGCATTGAGTGTTCCATTGCCACCATATGTGAAACTTAGCAAACAAGACTGTCCTGTGTCTGAGGAAGAACAGGGTGAAATGGATAAGATTCCATATGCTTCTACAGTGGGTAGTTTGATGTATGCAATGATTGCTACTCGCCCAGACATTGCATTTGCAGTGGGAGTAGTAAGTCGATACATGTCAAACCCATGCAAGAAACATTGGGAGGCAGTGAAAGGAATATTGAGATACCTGAAAGCTACAAAGAGTATGCGTATATGCTATGGGAGTCAGGAGCTAAGTGTAAAGTGTTTTACAGACTCAGATTATGCAGGTGACTTAGACAACCGAAGGTCTACGTCAGGGTATGTCTTTACATTGGCTGGTGGAGCAGTATCATGGCATTCTAGATTACAAGATTGTGTTACTCAGTCTACTACAGAGGCTGAATATGTTGCAGCATCAGAGGCATGCAAAGAATCAATTTGGCTTAATCGACTAGTAACAGATTTGGGAATCAAAGAAGAGATGCCTGTGTTATATTGTGATAGTCAAAGTGCTATACAGTTGGCTCGCAATCCAGTTTATCACTCAAAGACAAAGCATGTGGATGTGAAGTATCATTTCATCATGGAAATGCTCGAGGATAAGCAACTTCAGCTTGTCAAAGTTCACACCACAGAAAATCCTGCTGATCTACTTACAAAAGGACTTCCCTCAGAGAGCTTTGCGCATTTTTGCAAGCAATTAGGTGTAGGGTAGAACATTACTTCTCTACATCTCTTGTATATTAGCTTGTATAGTAGCTTCTCTCACACTTAAAGTACCACATTGGACTTTAAGTGGGAGGTTGTTGGGGTATAAAGCTCAATGTGGTCGCCCAGGTAAGTTGGCGGGCCGCCAGGTATGTACACATATTCTTTTGCAAAAACCTAATAAGAACTCACTATGCTCTACACATTACAGTAGAGCGAGTTCACCATATCGTCATGCTCTTCTTCTCGCACTCTCTCTCACGTCGCACTTCCGCTCGTACTCCTTCACTTTTTCCCTCTCCCCCTTCAAGCTACTCTCTTTTTCTCCCTCTCCCTCTCCTATAATCTTATTCTCCCTCTCTCTATTTCTCTCTATGGCTCTCTCTCCTTTTCCACCAGGGTTCTCTCTCTCTCTCTCTCTCTCTCTCTCTCTCTCTCTCTCTCTCTCTCTCTCTCTCTCTCTCGTGAATCCATTTTTTACCTAGTAGACAAAAGTTCGCTCTTTTGATTATAACTTCTTCATCCGAACTCCTATTTGGATGATCTATAGCCTCAATCCAAGCGCACGACACCCTCTAAGCATTGATGTTTTAAGAAAACATCAAAGTTATGGAAGCCTTTTCTATAGTAGCATTTTTGAAGTGAGCAAGTGTGGGCAATTTGATTCTCATCTCTTATTTTAGATACAATTTCTTCCAACCCTCGCAAGGATTCTTCCATTCAACAAGGTCCACAATCATTATAGAAACAACGACATTGAAATCCAAGATTATGGCATACTTGGTATCATTTGCAAGAGACTATAAACAAGCAAGGTGAATAATTATGAGCACTTGCAATTTCCTAAGTGTGAAGATAGCAACATAACCACTCAACCAATGACATCAATAACCATGATTGTGGCATACTTGGTATCATTTGCAAGAGACTATAAACAAACAAGGTGAAGGCTTACAGGCACTTGCAATGTAGAATAGCACGCTAAGGATTATCATCTTTAAGGAATGGGAGCACCGTTCCAAGAACCTTGCTATCTTTGGAATTCCCAAAGAGAAGATAGAGACACCTCCTTCTCTTGCTAATGATTGGGTCTCTTAAAGCAAAGTTGTTTGGGTGCTCTCTTGAGATAAAATTGGATGATTGGGCTGAAGAGAATGGAAAGTGTGCAAAAGGACAAGCGGGTTTTTGTCAATGCCATAGCACCATTGATCATCTTGTTGCTCTTCGTGTTCTCATGAAGGAAAGTTGATCGAAAGGCAACTGATTGTATTGTTGCTTTTTGAACTTTAAGAAAGTCTTTGACATGATTCCACGTAACAATTTGTGGAGAAGGATCAAACAAATCCAAGTGCCAACTAAGTTCATTCTTGCGGTTTCTCCAATCTATGAGAAGGTGATGTGTCAATTACGCATGGAAAGAGGAATTTTGAAAAAATTTGCAAAGACTATTGGGGTTAAACAAGGCTGTCTGTTGTCACCGACTCTCTTTGGTCTATGCATTGATCAATTGGAACAAATGGTACTTGACTTTATGCAAGAAGAAGGTATTGAAGATGTCACTATTTGCAATACGATAATCATGCTTTTGTTGTATGCGGATCATGTAGTGCTTCTAGCACACACTTTAGATGATGAACAAAAGCATATGGTTGTCCTTGAGAACTTTTGCTTGTATAGTGGGCTGATTGTGAAAGAATCCAAACAACAAAGGTTATGCCTCTGAATACCAACCATAAGGAGAAGCCATGCATTGTGTCCAACAATGAGACCCTTGAAGTTGTTGAGATCTTTAAGTACCTTGGCCTTGAGGTTCCAACCAATCACAAGTGGCATGAATGTGCTATGCATCATTTGGAAGCGAGAAAGCTCTCAAGAAATATCTTTTTGACACATTTGAGAACATATATAATGTGGAGAACATCAAGTGTTGGGCTCTCAAGAAATATCTTTTTGACACATTTGCGACACGTGTTATTCTTTATGGAATTGAGTCTGGGGTGGGAGCATCTCAAAGTCTACTTAGAAAGAGTTTGAGAATGTCCAAAAGCATTTTCTTACAAACTTTCTCCAAGTTAAGACACAAACACCATATATGCTCCTCTTTCTTGAGTTGGGATCTCTTCCAATTGAGGTTAAAAGCATGGAAAGGGTTGTGGAATTTATGATAAAGATGCATCAAAGTCCCTCACATCGGCTTCCTATAATTGCATGAGAAGCAAGCAAAAAAAATCAAAAGATGCCTAAAAGCAGGATCTTGAGCACGGCATGTATGCAATACATAAATAAGTGGTTTAGGAGATGTGATGAATTACACTTGCTACATGATACCTCAATAGACTGCCAAGTGAATGCCAATGTATTACTACCTTCGGAGGAATCTGGTGGGCCACTCATGTATTACAGCTTGGGAGGAATCAGGTGGGGTCACGCTTCATACGTTACACCACCCATATTGTCCCCAACTACAAAACCATGTTCTTTGGTTAAAGAGGAAAGCGTACTCACCCTTACATGCTTGATCATATCCTCTTGTCAAAGATATGAACTATTGCAGCCCCATTCAACTTAACTCCCACTCCCTCTTTGATGTGACACAAGACATTGGAGCAATGAAGAAGACTCAAATTGATTGTTTGCACATTAGGCTCACTTCAAGTTCTAGAGTCTGAGTACCACACACTACTAGAGTGCTCAGCTTTTGGTCACATCCAAACTTGCTTCCCTCTTGTTTTTACCCATGACTTAGGCCTACACACTTTTCTCTCCTAGCCACATTGTGGGCTCTCCATTGTAACTTTCATAACCATAGTTTTGGAGCATCAAGAATCATTCGTATTAGCCTCACACATACTACATCACATGTAACCTTGGTCCCATAGGTCATATTTGATCTCCGAGGACGATTAAAAATCCTATCTCTCTCTCTCTCTCTCTCTCTCTCTCTCTCTCTCTCTCTCTCTCTCTCTCCATATATCCCGGGACCGAGAGAGAGAGAGAGAGAGAGAGAGAGAGAGAGAGAGAGAGAGAGAGAGAGAGAGAGAGAGATAGGATTAAAAACACTCTTCCTCTTCCTCTCCCTCTCTCCCCTTGGTCCCGGGATATATGGACCAAGAGGAGAGAGAGAGAGAGAGAGAGAGAGAAGGGGGATTGGAGATGGAAGGGGAGAGAGAAAAACGCCAAAGAGAGAGAGAGAGAGAGAAAAGAAAATTTCTTTTTTTTTTATCTCACTCTCTCTACCTCTCTCTCTCTCTCCCCCGCCCCCTCCCTCTCCCACATCTATGCTCCCTCTCCCTGTCTCCCCTTGCATGAGGGAGAAAGACAAAACACAAATATTTTTAAAATTATATTTCTCTCTCTCTCTCTCTCTCTCTCTGTATATGTGTGTGTGTGTGTGTGTGTGTGTGTGTGTGTGTGTGTGTGTGTGTGTAGCTATTTAAATCTTAACTAATAAGACATCATTGAATTTTTACATTCAAAAGACAGTTGGTCAGGGAACAATGAACAGATAAGTACAAAAATAACTCAATATTAAACTATTTAGGTACAATGATTCTAGGAAAGAGATCCTCTTCCAGTCAAGCAGGTAGTAAAAGAACTTCCCTGGTCCTCAGTGAGTGCTTCATTAAAGTAGGGTAGCTTGCCAAAGAAAAGAAAACCCTCCAAGATAAGATAGAGTCCTTACCTACATCCATCCAAACAAGACAACAATTCAGTTAGCCTTGGATGTGTTTTACATGTATCAATGGATCATATCAGTTGTTATCCATGTCCATCTTATAGGTTTTAATTACTTTAGAGAAGCTAGTTTATTCATTAGAACTAGTATGTTAGCAGTCTTTCTTATTACTTTACAGACTACTTTCTAAATGGTGAAGTCCATCAAAAGTCAAACTATTTCAAGAGCCATAGCTCAGTAGATATGCTTAAGACCAAAAAGCAACCATATACTTACCTTCAAAATTAGTAATCCCATGGTATCAAAGGTACCTCTTTAGACAAAGAGATGTGAAATCCGACTACTTTTTGTCAACCAAAGGTATCAGATGAGGTGATAACTACCTCGTTTTTTATAACCAATAAGACACCAGTATAACCAGCAGAGTAGCAAGACTCCCTTTTCTTAAAGTGGAACCTCATTTTTAAGAGCAATAGCTTGGAATCTATACCCAAGCCGAAACAAAACTAGCCATATACTTACGTTCATAATCCCAAGATATCCATAAGTCATTAGCAGCTTTTAAGAGCAGTAGTGTCCGGCCCTACCTGAGTATGATACTTTACATATCCCATAACCAAAGGTACTAGATGAAATAACACCCCAACCAATTGCTTCATATGAAATTTCAAAGGCGAGACTGGTCTTAAGCCTAGTTATGAAACCAAAATAACAAAACCCAATTAACTTCCAATTCTGCAATCCTTGCAACATGTCATGCGACTAAATGGCGAGATTAAATTAACATCCTGGAGCGGCAAGGAATCGGACCCATGTAACATCTAATATGCGCACAATCGCTACTACTACAATCAGTAGCACAAATCCTGTAACGGCTGAAAATAGAGCCATAACAACCAGTAACAACAACACCTGCAACGGCTTGAGAAAAAGCCAATACAACCACCTAGTAGCAAAAAAATAGTCTGCGCATGTGTCTGACACCACCTCAGCCCCCCTCTTTTTTTAAGGCATAAGAGGTAACAAGGCACAATGCTAAACCTGCTTGGTTCAGTAGTAAAATTCAAGACTTTTAACCATGTTTATACCAACTGGCTCATAATCAAAGCCAACCATGCTTATTACCACAACAGAAATAGAAAAAAATTGGCAGAACAAAAGCACCTGAGATGTTTGAGCAGCAAGCTCCATCGCTCAGCGAAATCAAAACGATACACAGTAGAGAGAGAAAGAACCTAAACCAAGGCTAAGTGAGGGCCAAGGTGTGCCCTCAGCTCTGCTTAAATAGGCATGTGTGCACGCATCCAAAGGAATGGCGATGAATGTGCCTAGCCACCCCTTGCTGTGGGAATCCCATATTCATCATGCGATTGCCATAGTCTGCGCAGTCCAGAGACTAGAAGAGAGTAGTAGTCGGGGCCGCCTTCCCCATATAATGATCTCAATAAATTCACGCTTCGAATATGTAAGGGCATAACCTTCAGGTACAATGATTGTAGGAAAGAGATCCTTTTCCAGTTGAGCAGGTAGTAAAAGAACTTCCCTGGTCCTCAGTGAGTGCTTCATTAAAGTAGGGTAGCTTGCCAAAGAAAAGAAAACCCTCCAAGATAAGATAGAGTCCTTACCTACATCCATCCAAACAAGACAACAATTCAGTTAGCCTTGGATGTGTTTTACATGTATCAATGGACCATATCAGTTGTTATCCATGTCCATCTTATAGGTTTTAATTACTTTAGACAAGCTAGTTTATTCATTAGAACTAGTATGTTAGCAGTCTTTCTTATTACTTTACAGACTACTTTCTAAATGGTGAAGTCCATCAAAAGTCAAACTATTTCAAGAGCCATAGCTCAGTAGATATGCTTAAGACAAAAAAGCAACCATATACTTACCTTCAAAATTAGTAATCCCATGGTATCAAAGGTACCTCTTTAGACAAAGAGATGTGAAATCCGACTACTTTTTGTCAACCAAAGGTATCAGATGAGGTGATAACTACCTCGTTTTTTATAGCCAATAAGACACCAGTATAACCAGCAGAGTAGCAAGACTCACTTTTTCTTAAAGTGCAACCTCATTTTTAAGAGCAATAGCTTGGAAGCTATACCCAAGCCGAAACAAAACTAGCCATATACTTACGTTCATAATCCCAAGATATCCATATGTCATTAGCAGCTTTTAAGAGAAGTAGTGTCCGGCCCTACCTGAGTATGATACTTTACATATCCCATAACCAAAGGTACTAGATGAAATAACACCCCAACCAATTGCTTCATATGAAATTTCAAAGGCGAGACTGGTCTTAAGCCTAGTTATCAAACCAAAATAACAAAACCCAATTAACTTCCAATTCTGCAATCCTTGCAACATGTCATGCGACTAAATGGCGAGATTAAATTAACATCCTGGAGCGGCAAGGAATCGGACCCATGTAACATCTAATATGCGCACAATCGCTACTGCTACAATCAGTAGCACAAATCCTGTAGCGGCTGAAAATAGAGCCATAAAAACTAGTAACAACAACACCTGCAACGGCTTGAGATCCTCTTCCAGTCAAGCAGGTAGTAAAAGAAATTTCCCGGTCCTCAGTGAGTGTTTCATTAAAGTAGGGTAGCTTGCCAAAGAAAAGAAAACCCTCCAAGATAAGATAGAGTCCTTACCTACACCCATCCAAACAAGACAACAATTCAGTTAGCCTTGGATGTGTTTTACAGGTATCAATGGACCATATCAGTTGTTATCCATGTCCATCTTATAGGTTTTAATTACTTTAGACAAGCTAGTTTATTCATTAGAACTGGTATGTTAGCAGTCTTTCTTATTACTTTACAGACTACTTTCTAAATGGTGAAGTCCATCAAAAGTCAAACTATTTCAAGAGCCATAGCTCAGTAGCTATGCTTAAGACAGAAAAGCAACTATATACTTACCTTCAAAATTAGTAATCCCATGGTATCAAAGGTACCTCTTTAGACAAAGAGATGTGAAATCCGACTACTTTTTGTCAACCAAAGGTATCAGATGAGGTGATGACTACCTCGTTTTTTATAACCAATAAGACACCAGTCTAACCAGTCAGTAGAGTAGCAAGACTCCCTTTTTCTTTAAGTGGAACCTCATTTTTAAGAGCAATATCTTGGAAGCTATACCCAAGCCGAAACAAAACCGGCCATATACTTACCTTCATAATCCCAAGATATCCATAAGTCATTAGCAGCTTTTAAGAACAGTAGTGTCCAGCCCTGTCTGAGTATGATACTTTACATATCCTATAACCAAAGGTACTAGATGAAATAACACCCCAACCAATTGCTTCATATGAAATTTCAAAGGCGAGACTGGTCTTAAGCCTAGTTATCAAACAAAAATAACAAAACCCAATTAACTTCCAATTCTGCAATCCTTGCAACATGTCATGCGACTAAATGGCGAGATTAAAGTAATGTCCTGCAGCGACAAGGAACCGAACCCATGTAACATCTAATATGCGCACAGTCGCTACTACTGCTACAACCAGTAGCACAAATCCTGTAACGGCTGAAAATAGAACCATAACAACCAGTAACAAGAACACCTGCAACAGCTTGAGAAAAAGCCAATACAACCACCTGGTAGAAAAAAAACAGTCCGTGCATGTGTCTGACACCACCTCAGCCCCCCTCTTTTTTTAAAGGCATAAGAGGTAACAAGGCACAATGCTAAACCTGCTCGGTTCAGTAGTAAAATTCAAGACTTTTAACCATGTTTATACCAACTGGCGCATAATCAAAGCCAACCATGCTTATTACCACAACAGAAATAGAAAAAAACTGGTAGAACAAAAACACCTGAGATGTTTGAGCATCAAGCTCCATCGCTCAACGAAATCAAAACGATACACAGTAGAGAGAGAGAAAGAACCTAAACCAAGTCTAAGTGAGGGCCAAGGTGTGCCCTCACCTCTGCTTAAATAGGCATGTGTGCACGCATCCAAAGGAATGGCAATGAATGTGCCTGGGCGCCCCTTGCTGTGGGAATCCCATATTCATCATGCGATTGCCATAGTCTGCGCGGTCCAAAGAGTACAAGAGAGTAGTAGTCGGGGCCGCCTTCCCCATATAATGATCTCAATAAATTCACGCTTCAAATATGTAAGGACATAGCCCCACAATAAGGAAAGCATTTATCAAAGCAGACACAGCTTTTCAATACCAATTGGGGAAGGGGGGGGAGAAAAAACTCAAGGGAAGTGAGAAAGTGAACTTATTCCAGTAATTAGTGTGTGTGTGTGTGTGTGTGACTCTAGAGCTCTTTCAATTCTCTCTAATGCTTCTAGCACACACTTAAGAGGATGCACAAAAGCTTATGGTTGTCCTTGAGAACTTTTGCTTGCATAGTGGGTTGATTGTGAATGAATCCAAAACACAGGTTATGCTTGTGAAAACCAACCATGAGAAGAAGCCATGCAATGTGTTCAAAATGTGACACTTGAAGTTGTTGAGAGATTTAAGTACCTTGAGCTTCAGGTCCTCGCCAATCACAAGTGGCATGAATGTGCAATGCCTTGTTTGGAAATCGAGAAGAGAGCGTACTATGCATTTGAGAACATGTGTAATGTAGGAAATATCAAATGTTGGGCTCCAAAGAAGTACCTTTTTGACACATTGGTGACACCGGTTCTTCTTTATGGAGTTGAAATGTGGGGAGTGAACATCTTAAAGTCTACTTGGAAAAAGTTTGAGAATGTCCGAAAGTGTTTTCTTCTAAACTTTCTCCAAGTTAAGACACAAACACCATATATACTCCTACGTCTTGAGTCGGCGGTCTCTCTTCCAATTGAGGTTATGGGCATGGAAAGGGTTGTGGAGTACATGATAAAGATGCATAAAAACCCCTCACATGGACTTTCTACTATTGCATGGGAAGCAAGCGAAAATTTTCAAAAGATGTATAAAAGCAAGATCTTGAGTACACCATAGATGCAAGAGATAAAGAAGTGGTTTGGGAGATGGATGCATTACAATTGCTAAAATAATAGACTCCAAACAAGTGAATGAAGCTTTTCTACAATGCCAATGTATTATGGCTTGGAAAGGATTTGGTGGGTCACACTTCATATATTATACCACCCATATTGCCGCCAGCTACAAAACCATGTTCTTCAAGAAACAAAAAATCGTACTCATATATGCTTAATCATGTCCCCTTGTCAGTGATACGCACTATCGCAACCATTAAGCTTAGCTCCATCTCCCTTCAATGCAAGACAAGGCATTGGGTCAATGGAGAAGAGTCAAATCAATAGTGCATTCTCACTACAAGTTTGAGAGTCTGTTTGGCACATACTACTAGAGTGCTCAGCTTTTGGTCACATATGAGATTACTTCACTTACATATTTAGCCATGACTTAGACCTACACAATTTTATCTCCCATCCACAGTGTGGGCTCTCCATTGCAACTCTCATCACCACAATTTTGGAGCATCAAGAACCAGTCTTTCACCCCACACATACTACATCACATGTAACTTTGGTCTCATATGTCACATTTGACCTCCAAGGATGATAATAAAATCTATCTATCTTCCCATCCCTCTCTCCCTCTCCTTCTCTCCACACATACTACATCACATGTAACTTTGGTCCCATATGTCATATTTGACCTCCAAGGATGATAATAAAAGCTATCTATCTCCCCATCCCTCTCCTTCTCTCGAGTTGCATGAGTGGGGGATTAGTGCCCACTCACACAAAGGGAGAGAGGGATAGAGACAGAGGGATGGAGAGAGAGAGAGAGGGGGGGGGGGGGGGGGGGAGATGGAAGGGAGCAGAGTGAAAAATGCCACCGAAAGAGAGATAGAGAGAGAAATGAAACTCTTATTAATGTGCTTTTTTCATTCTCTCTCTCTCTCTCTCTCTCTCTCTCTCAGTGTCCACTCACACAAGCGGGGAGAGAGAGAGAGAGAGAGAGAGAGAGAGAGAGAGAGAGAGAGAGAGAGAGAGAGAGAGAGAGAGAGAGAGATAAGTGTGATAGAGAGAGAGAAATGTCATAGACAGATAGATAGATTTTATTATCATCATCAAAGGTCAAATATGACCTATGGAACTAAAGTTACATGTGATGTAGTATTTTTTGTGGCTGATGAGTGATTCTTGATGCTCCAAAATTGTGGTGATGAGAGTTGCAATGGAGAGCCCACATTGTGGCTGGGAGAGGAAAGTGTGTAGGTCTAAGTTATGGCTAAAAATGTGGAGGAAGCAAGTTTGGATGTAGATAGATAGATAGAATTTATTATCATCCTCGAAGGTCAAATATGACCAATGGGATCAAAGTTACATGTGATGTAGTATTTTTGTGGCTGATAAGTGATTCTTGATGCTCCAAAACTGTGGTGATGAGAGTTGCAATGCAGAGCCCACATTGTGGTTGGGAGAGGAAAGTGTGTAGGTCTAACTTATGGCTAAAAATGTGGGGGAAGCAAGTTTGGATGTGACCAAAAGCTGGAAACTCTAGTAGTATGTGGTATTGAGACTCTCAAACTTGTAGTAATCATAATGTGCACAATCAATTTGACTTTTCTCCATTGCCCTAGCACCCTGTCTTGCATTGAAGGGAGTGGGAGGTAAGCCGAATGGCTGTGATAGTGAGTATCATTGACAAGGGGATATACTAAAGCATGTAAGGGTGAGTACGTTTCCTCTTTCAGTGAAGAACATGGTTTTGTAGTTGGGGGCCATCTTGATGGTGTAATGTATGAAGTGTGACCCACCGGATTCCTCCCAAGCCGTAATACATTGGTGTTGTAGAAAAGCTTCATTCACTTGGGATTTTCTTGAGGCATCTGGTAGCAAGTGTGATGCATTCCATCTCCCAAACCACTTCTTTATGTCTTGCATTCATCCCATGCTCAAGATCTTTCTTTTATGCATCTTTTGAACTTTTTGCTTGCTTCCCACGCAATTGTAGAAAGTCCATGTAAGGAATTTTGATGCATCTTTATCATGTACTCCACAACTCTTTCCATGCCCATAACCTCAATTGGAGGAGATCCCGACTCAAGAAGTAGGATCATATATGGTGTTTGTGTCTTAACTTGGAAAAAGTTTGTAAGAAAACGCTTTTGGACATTCTCAAACTCTTTCCAAGTAGACTTTGAGATGCTCTCGCCCCACACTTCAACTCTCCTTCAACTCCATAAAGAAGAACCGTTGTCACCAGTGTGTTAAAAAGGTACTTCTTGAGAACCCAACACTTGAATATGTTTTCCACATTATATATGTTCTCAAATGCATAGTACGCTCTCTTTCCGGCTTCCAAATCATGCATAGCGCATTCATGCCACTTGTGATTGGCCAAAACCTCAAGGCCAAGGTACTTCAAACTCTCAACAACTTCAAGTGTCTCATTGTTGTACACAATGCATGGCTTCTCGTTATGGTTGGTATTCACAATCATAACCTTTGTTTTGGATTCATTCACAATCAGCCCACTGTATAAGCAAAATTTCTTAAGGTGCAACCATAAGCTTTTGTGCATTGTCTAAAGTGTGTGCTAGAAGCACTACATCATTCGCAAACAACAAAAAGCATGATTACCACATTGCAAATAGTGACCTATTCAATGCCTTCTTCTTGCATAAAGTCAAGTACCATTTGTTCCAATTGATTGATTCATAGACCATAGAGATTTGATGACAGTGGAAATCCTTGTTTAACCCCAATAGTGCTTGCAAAAATTTCCAAAATTCCTCTTCACATGCGCAATTGACACATCACCTTCTCATAGATTCAAGAAATCGCAAGCATAAACTCACTTGGCACTTAAAGTTATTTCTTAAAGTCCACAAAGCAACAATACAATCGCTTGCCTTTCAATTGACTTTCCTCCATGAGAATATGAAGAGTGACAAGTTGATCAATGGTGTTATGGTGTCGACAAAAACCTGCTTGTTCTTTTGCACGCTTGCCATTCTCTTTATCCCAATCAATCAGTTTTATCTCCGTTATGCACCCAAAAAACTTTTCCATAAGAGACCTGATCATTATAATTATTTACACTCATTACATTCTCCGCTTTATGCAAAGGCTTGACCCAATTAGTACTCGAATCACAAGGCATACCATGTTGAAGTGCAAGGTTGAACATATCACATATCCACTCATGTGTAAAATCTCCCATCCATTTAATCATTTTTGGCTTGATGCCTTGAAGATCTCCCACTTTGCGAGTAGCCAGTTTTTTGAGCCCACTGCACACATCCTCAGTAGGTAAAAAAAGAGGACATATATGGAAGTGAACCATAAAATGTCATCTTTCTAGCATTTGGTTGTTCATATAGTTTCCTACAATGTGTGTACCTATCCAAAAGACTCAAGTTACCAAAATATCTTATGTGGACAAGTGGTACATGTGCTCCCATGCAACCTATCAAGCTTATTAAAGAAGAGCTTATGACTACTTGTCTTGTATGGGTGGACTTTGTGGGACTACCATCACTTTTGTGGCCATGAATTGGAGAGTTGGCCGCCTCTCTAGGCAAAATGTTGTTTCCTCCTACCATTAATTTCCTAACAGGAATAGAGTTTGCATAATGTGGTAGATCAACAAACCTATGCCAGACACCTTGGATATTGAATTAGAGGGCATAGGGAGAATTGTCATATATATAAAATGGGGCAACCTTGTAGGCAATTGCTATCACTGTGGACAAGTCAGACGTTTCTCCAAGAACTATCCCACATTGTTGGTAACCAATGCAAATCTAATTCCCTCATATCTTGGCAGTAAACACCCGGTGCCACGGGAACAAATTGTTGGTAAAATTCCCTCTTCAGTCGTTGTTGATAGAACCCATATCACCCCTACTCAGTCGAAACCACTCGCATATGCCCAACCTCTTGGGACAAGTAGAATTGGCAGAAGCATCAAAAGGACATCATTCCTATTTTTTTATTTCCATTGATTGTATCGGAACCTCGTTCTTAATGAGAAACCTTTAAAAGTCCAAAGCTATTGTATCATTATTGATTGGAAAAGAGTGTAAAGGGGATGAGGGCTTCCAAAGTTGTAATTAAATGCAATTGAGCCCAATTAGCTACAAATTCCCCCCCTCCTTAACTGTGTTGTCCGTGACGCAGCTACTTAGGGTGATAAGTAGTGGTAGGCTTTCTAGCTTCAATCCTCTTGCCGTGTTGTTCCAATCCTTGTTGATACTTGAGGCGAAGCTCCTTGTCTTCTATAGACATGAATTGCATAGTGATTTTGTTGTTTTGCTCAATTTTTGAATAAACAACTAATCGGGCGTGCAAGTTTTTGATGAATGGTCCAAAAATTTTTCTTTTGTAAGAAGCCCGTATAGACGCTTCTTCAAAAGTTTGCATGTAGTAAGAGGGTAAAAACATTACCTTGGCGTAGAAGCCATGGAGCACTTCTTCCAAAGGTTGCCCTGACAAATCATAGCGTATTCCTTTACTACCTTCAAGGAAGAACATCCATGCAGCATATGTCTGCTCTGTGTGTGGAAGGTCTGTAAGCATGTAAGTAGTGTTGTTGAGGAGAGATTCTCCACCATGTAGTCTTTGGTGGGATGGCCATTTGGTGGTGGCATAAACCTTGGGTAGTTAAGCCATGTGGGTTGCTTCGGTTGTATGATAGAGTGTTGTTGCCAGTTGTGGATTCTTGGACCCGGACACTACACAAGATCTTGTTTGATATTTTTGGTGCATATGTATATAGTATGAGATACATGGGGTGTTAGTTCAACCAGATTTCTTGCCACTTTGGATGTTCCATTGTATAGTTGGCGGTTATATCCTTGAGCAACCTTTCCTTGATTTGCAGTACTTCAAATTTGATGAGTGGTAAGGGAAGAGCTTGCTAATTCCATTCTTCAATGACATTTGTTGGTGTTAGGAGATTGACATTGATAGAATGCAGGATCCTCTCCTTCCATTGCATTGTCTCTTTCCATATTTTTTTAGTTTCCTCTTCTACTTGCTTCTTTATTGCTACCTCTCTAGTTAAGCTCTTGGGTGGAGCACAGGTTCTGGCTTCCTCTTTGGTAGTCACAAGCTCTAGGAGATTGCCTTCTTGAGTGTTGGCTTCTTCAAAATTCATAAACCGCAAAGCATCTATATCTCCCATTTTTCTTTTTGGTTGATCTTCTCCCAATATAGAGGCTTGTGACTTAGCAACCTCTTGAGCTTTGCTAAGCTCCTCCTTAAGATAAACAATTTTTTCTAGTAGCTCTCTTTTGTATGCATGAACCTTATTCAGAGTTCCGAGTGTGGCATCTATTCCAGCTTTATTTCCATTTCAAAGTTTTTAATTTGTTGTTCAAGTGCTTTGTAAGCCTTTTTCGTGCTTTGTCGTGTAGCCATGGTGGGGTTGTCCTTGAGCTGGTTGAGCAAGTGATTTTATTCTTGGCAACGAGATTCTGACTAGGCCACTAAGCATTTACAATATTGAGTTGGAATTGCAGCCGTTGAACAAATGAGGTAGAGTCTTGTAATGCATTGGTTACCTCCTAAAGTTGTTGCTATTGGTTCTTTGCTCTTAGGGCTCCCAATTCCGATTTGGATTTTGTTGTCAACTCTTCTAGTTTGTTTGGTGTATCCAAGACCTCCTGCTATGCCTCATTAAAGGATTTGGCCAGCTCAATCCTCCCATTAGCAAAATCTAGACATTGATGTAGGTTATGAAGTTGTTGATGACAAGCATAAATCTCCTCTTTCATCCTATCCACAGCTTCATGAGCATACTTAGCAAAATCAACGATCTCTTCCAAGCTTTGCATCTATATGGAAGTTCCCATTTCATGTTGACTTGATGGTGTATCTTTATCTTCCGTCGGAAGTGCTTCACTTAGCTTATCAGTTTGTTCTTTTGCAAGATCTCTAGAGGCTCTATCTGTTCTTCCAAAACTTTCTAGATTATGAGAACTAGCCTCTTGTCAAGGTTGCTCACTTGGAGGAGTGATGTGTGACATTTCCTTCTTGTTTCCTTGCTCTTGTTTGAGATGTTCCTCTCTTGGTAGTGTTGATTCTTCTTCTTGTGTCTTGGCTTGTTATTCTCTTTGACGTTATGATCTTTCATAAAGATAAATTCCAATCCTGCCAAAGGATCATCATGTTGATAGTACATGGGATTCTTGGTTCGGATTTTGATTCGCTTGGGTGAGGGTTTCCATTTTTCTTCAAAATCTCCTTTCAGTCCTCCTTTGAGCTCGATTGCAGCGGATTCTCTTTCTACCCTTGCTCCTCTTTGAGTCGGCTCTTCTATTGGTGCGACGGGGCGTGGTCTTTTCTTGGGCACTTCCTCATCCACTTTAGCTTTTCCTTTGCTTCTTGTTTTTCTTTTTGGAGGTGGATCCTCTTCCTATTCTTCTTCCTTGTTGCTTTTAGGTGCCTTTGATGCGACAACAGTTTTTGTGTTTGCCTCTTTTTCCAAGACATTGACCAGTCTTCTTCTTAACCTTGTAGCCGTTGGTGGTGCCTTGGTTTGTACTCTTCTTCATCTTCGTTTTTGCCTGCTAGCCATAAATTTGGTTTCGAGGTTGGCGGTAGGTGTTTTACGTGGCCGATAGCATGAGTTATCCTTGTGAGCACTTCTGGAGCCCCCAAGAAAGATGTGTTCTTTGGCTTCTTTACATGTGTTAAAGTGGTGTGAATATAGTGGGCATGGTTGACATCAGTGGTTCCTTCTCTCTTTGATGCCTGACTGAGAGTAGAAGCCATGTCGTGATTTGGAATAGTGTATCGTGGTATCCTCTTTGCGGTGAAATGGAAGTGCTGGTGGTATAGCACGAGTGCCCGCTCTATCTCTTTCTATTTGAGATCCGCAATGATGTGGATTTGCCAAAGTATATGCCTGTGGTAGGCAACTGGCGCTCTCTCATTGGCCTTCCCCCCTTGGGCAACCTTAGGGCATTCATTATATGATCTTTGTGATGTTCACTTCTATGGGAGTGTTGTTCAAATCTGAAATAGTGGCCTGATTATCTTCATTAATGTTGTGCAGCAACTCATAAGTTTTTTTGTAGTCTACACCACATGGTTCCAACTGGATGTAGTTTGTGAGACCAATCTTCTCCCACATGGTCTAATTGTATCTTCTCTTGCTAGGTCTTGAGCCTCTTTGGGTAGCATTTGCACTTCTACCCTAGATCCTTGTGCACTTTTGAATATGCCATTATAAATTGTGACATGCTGGCTCTCTAGATGTTCTTTAGCCAACCATGTAACATTTCCTTCCTTTAAAGAACCATCTTCTATCTGGTACGGGGGAAGCTCAACCAGCTTTGCCTTCATAGTTTTCTTCTTTGGAGTTCTCGAAGTTGATGAGAGAGATCTTGAGTGAAAATCACCACATATGGTTGTCATACTTGTTCCAAAAATTCCCAACAAGTAGAAAAGCTATTACAACAACTAAGGTGCAATAAAAACACAATTTTGGCAAAATCTATCTTGGGCATGCCTAAGATGCAAAAGTGTGTGTGTGTGTGTGCATGTGCGTGTACGTGTGTGTGCATGTGTGTGTGTTTGTGTGTGTGTGTTAATTAGAATAAATAACACACCAATGAACAAGATGTTCAAAAAGACGACTGGCTAAAGATGTTTAGGCAAAAATAATTACAGAAACAACTCAGTCTTTGATTCATAATTGTACAACATAATAAGAATGAAGTATCATTCCAAATGAATTTGTACAAAGGTATCAGAACTATCCCAATTGAATCATCAAGTGTTTTCAAAGTCGGACTGCAGCAAGCTAAACCTCTTTAAGCTAAGATAGAATTCTCACCTGAATCCATATAGTCAAGACAACAGATATGTTAGACTTGGCTACGTATGGCAGGCTTCAAAGAACCTATCAGTTGTTATCCATGTTAAACTCAAAAATTATTAGACTAGCTACTGTCCTATACATTAAAGTAGATACTATCTCAATTTTTTTCTGCAAACAAAGTAAATCTACAAGAATTGCTTCATATGTTTATAACAGTTCTTCTTTATAAGAACAGTTTACTGTGAGAGGAAGTCCTCTACACAATATCATTCAAAGTATTCTTTTAGCTAAACATTGTATGAAAAAACAACCAAAGTTTTTAGAGGGTTTTCTCCAAGCTCAATGAGCAGGCCCGAAGTACCATTATCCAATTTTAAGCCATATTTGGCCCAAATAATTCCCCTATTTAGTGTTGAGGCCAAGGTTTAATATTTTATTTCCGCTAAACCAAGTGACCAGATCTGCCTTGAAGGTATTTTCTCAAAAACTTCAACTACTCAATGTACCAAAACTAAGTAGTAAAGTACCACCAAAAAAGTGAGCTAGTTGTAAAAGGTTTTGGATTAAAGCCAGATATCTAAGACCTAAAAAGGCCTACCAGTAATCAGTAGGTCAAGGTGTAGGTAAATCAAAGCAAACCAATAATCCCACCTCAGTAAAGAGATACCAAAAAGGCCAACCAGTAGTTAGCATGCCAACCAATAGGCTAGAGGTTAGTTATTTTGAGGATTCTAGCTTGATGATGTTGACTCCTCTTTCTTCCTCCTCATGTGGGACGGGAGGTATATTTGCTGGTGGTGGTGGTCGACGAAGGATTTGTGGGCCTTGAGCTAGTTCTTGCTGCACAGTGAGAGGAGGCGGTCTGGGGGGATATATGTCTCCCGGAAGTCACCTTGGATGTGGACAATTGTACATGCCGTGGCCCATTTCATTGCAATTCCAACATCGCAACTCTTGAGCTTGTCTTCGTTGATTGCGATTCCCTTCTCTTGGTTGTCGTTGTTGAGGTAGACCCTGTACTAGATTTAGAGTGAGGTTCTCAAGCTGTTGAGTTAGCCGTTGTAAAACCTCTTGTTGAGAGTTATCTCCTATTTGTGAAGATTGTGCAAGAGGGGCCTTAATTGGTGCTTCCATGGTTTGTGAAGACTCCCTCTCACTCACTTCATTCAAACCCCTTGCTCTATGTGCT
Organism: Adiantum capillus-veneris; assembly: GCF_014529385.1. Lineage (NCBI taxonomy): Eukaryota > Viridiplantae > Streptophyta > Polypodiopsida > Polypodiales > Pteridaceae > Adiantum > Adiantum capillus-veneris. The sequence continues at coordinate 128,121,358 of NC_140946.1, forward strand.
TGGAAGTGTAGTTTTCTAAACTTGATGATGGCTACCTCACGTGCTTCTTCAAAGGTGGATGGGAATTTTAGCTCTACTTTAGCCTTTAAAAGTGGATACAAGCCAACCATGAATCTCTTTTTTTTTAGAAAGTTAGGTGCACCACCATGATTTTCTAATGTAGCCTCCCACCTACCCCATAGATTGACAAAGGTTGCTTCATAAGAGGGATAGTCTTCAAGTGATACCTGCTTATGTCCAATAAGACATTTCCATAGTCCTTCAGAAGTATCACCTTGCCCGAACTTGGAGAGGAAGCTTCCTCGCAGTCTCTTCCAGTTGGACTTGATTTGGGGTTGCAAAGTCTCATACTATGCTTTAGCTTCTGCTTTTAGAACCAACGGGAAGGCTCGTAGCTTTACTTCCTCTTCATCTCTCCCGGATATGAGATGTGCCATCTCCAAGTTGTCAAGAAACTCTTGCGCATCTTCCCCACTTTTTGCATAGAACGTGGGAAAAGAACTTGACATTTTGTTTAGACTTTTTAAATTTTTTTTTTTAATAAAAGAAACTTTTCTCTTATGGGCCGCACAAGATTGTTGACACTATAAATCTGATTACATTAAAATGAAGATGTACACATCCATTGTTAATTCGTACTTTATCATATGTAGAATAAATGGATTAATTGAAGCATTGATTTCATTGAGGTGAGTGGATCCAAATATCCTCCTTATGATAGATTGAAACCTAAACTTAGTTGCAATGATTATATTAATGGATTGCCGAGAAATAGGCCTAAAAGGTTCATTGTTTTGATTGTGATTCATGTGCTACTCCTCGTTGTTGGTTTGAAGACCTCGTTCCTTCATATGGCCCTTGAGCACCCCTTCACCACTCCTTGTTCCTGCCTTTAAAACAAAATGAAAATGTGAACATGAAAAGAAGTTTCATAATTGATGATTGGAAGTATAATTGGATTGGGTGATGCCAGTATTTCTCTAAGTCTTTCTGCACCAAACATAAAAACAATGCATTGCTGGAAAAAGACTTTTCTATCTATGTGAACATTTACTCTAATGTGTTGTGCAAAATGAAATGGATAGATGGGAACTCCATTGTTCATCACTAAAAAAATTGAAGGTAACTTGGAAATATGTTCCTCCGTGGGGGCACCACTTTATGAGGGCGAGCTTTTTGAAATGGGGCCTCTAAACCCAAACCAATGGGCCTACCCTCACAAAATGTTCGTAAAGAGGTACGCACACTACTTGGGGCACCACCTTCTTTTGGGAGTGGAGAAGGAAACCAATCAAAATAACACTTGCACTCACCCACTCAAGCAACACACTTTGAAAACCCCCTTACTCTATATACACTTTGGACACTTGAACACCATCAACGATTATGCAACCCAATGCCGTGCATCAAAATGAAATATGCAATTTGTGGAATAGAATTCACCTTCTCCCCATAAGAATCCCCATAATACATCCAAACTCTTCCTCTCTCAAGCACTCATCAAAAAAATCATGCGCACAAGACTTGCCTCTCAAAACACACAAGAGAATCACTTACATCAAACTAACACACTTTGCATAGAGAGCTCATCTCCATCTATGCAATGCCGTGACACAAATAAAATCACCATGAGAGGTAGCCACATGCATATGTAATGAAGCAAAAGAGATTTGGAGTGAGAAATTTCTTTATACCAATTGAATAAGTGTGGAGAAACAAACCAATGGTAAATTGAGAATAGAACACTTACTTGATTTCTCGCACACCTTTTAAGGGGAGGACAGACGCTGGCTAACCATCACAAATTGCGACACTTGAAAGTTTTGAAGATGATTTCATGATCATTAACATAACCATGAGAGAGATCATGATGTATTTACAAGTTATTGAGGTGCTACAAATGATTTATTGGGTTGATGGAGTAAGAGATTGTAGAATGGAAAGAGTGGAGAATAGAGTTGCACTTCCTCCAAAGAGGAGGGTTAGGAGGGAGGATGTGAAAGAGGGAGAGTTGGGTTTTTCTCTACTATTGATCAAGAAACAACATGAAGTTGAAAATATAGGTGTGTGTGTGTCCTTGAGTCTCTCCAAGGGGGGCTATTTATAGTTGTGTAGGAGTGGGATTATGCTACACTTAATTAGAGTAAGTGATTAGACCTAATTAAGTGTCCTTTGACCACTCATTGAATATTGGACATAAAAGGGACTATTTATTCACCAAAAATACCATTTTAGACCGTGAAGGCTCCATAGGGGTGCATAATGTAGGTGGGCCCCACCATGATGCCCTACGGGTGGCTCCTGCGGGGTATCTCAACTTGTCTGTCTTGGCATTTAGAAAGCATCTTTAGGTTGGTCCCATCACATGCAAGTGACGTTGAACACTCATTTCTCTTCTAGAAGATGAGTAGGGGAAAAATAAGATCTCACCCTCTTGAATTACTTGATTTATAGTTCCCTTTTGCTGCGAATCTGACAGATTCACACTATTTTGACCATAACTTTTTACCTGTAGCTCGGAATGACATGCTTCAAAAGGCAAAATTGACCTTCTCAACATGTTTGATATGAATTTGGACTATTCTTCACGCCCATGCACCAAGGAATTCAGTTTGGGAGGTCCACACTAGGCCAGGGAACCTTTTGCTTCCAAGTCTTCTTGTATGGGCCCTTTGCTTGTATGCATCCAAGGGGAATCATGCTTTTTCAAAAGTCTATGATGCTTAAACAAATAGAGGAGGGCCCAATATTATTTGCTTGTGAAAAGAATATACAATTGGAGTCTTTTTGAAAGGAGAGAAACTATATGTATATTCTTAAGAGATATTGGGCCACCTATGTAGGGGGCATAGAAGACTTGTAGAGAGGGACCATAATCTTTGGTAAAGACAAGTGGAGAGTTGATTTCCATGGGAATTTATTTATATGGGGTGGAAGATAGATATATTATTTTTCTACTACTAATTCACAAGAGGTAAGAAAGTTTGGGGGTATATAGTTGGTTATTGTATGCTTATTCTATTTACAAAGCAAAAAAGAAAAGGGTGGTAATATAAATATATGACTAAGGTGACATTTTTTGGGAAGAGTATAATGTATGTGTCGCCACAAAGGTTAAACGAAGAGGGGGAATTTACTCTAGATAACTTAATAGCGTAGAAAAATATATACACATATGAGGAAGAGGACGTTGAGTAGGCTGATAAATGTTGCAAAAAGATGGTTACCATTTTATGCCACTCAACGTGACTCATTAATATTTGGAAACTGGGTGAGGCATTTGTCAATCCAAATGGTATGACACAATAGGAAAAAAAATCCCACTCCATAGTGAAGACTAGTTTATGCTAATTGCAAGGATGTGTATTGAATTGGTTGTATCCTAAGAATCAATCCAAAAAACTATAGGCCTCTTTCCTTGCTACTCTCCCCAATACATGTTGCGATAGAGGTAAGGGATAATTGTCTTGTATGGTGAATGCATTCATTTTATTGATATTAATACACACTCTCAACTTAACCATTTTTCGGGTACTACCACTACTAGTGATACCCAATTAATTTATTCAATTTCATATATGAATTCCGATTGAGTTTATCTATCTCTTCCTTGATCTTCCTCAAAAAGGCTTCACTATATATGTATGGTCCTTGTCTTGTGAATTTTGCATCTTGTCTCATTGATATAGTGTGCCGAAAGATCTCAAGATCTACCCTTTCACCTCCTTCTATGACCAAGCGAACACATCCCTGTATTCCATCAAAGTTTTGATGAGAATATTCTCTTCCTCTTGGTTTAGTTTAGTGTCTATGTAAGCTCATCTTGGTTCTTCTTCTAGAAGAGCTAAGTCAATTTACTTTACATTAGGTTTCCTAGCTGTTGCAACTCTTGCATACATTATTGTATCACAATTCTCCTATCTTGTAATGAAATGGAACATTGATAGTGTCACTTCCCTTGTCATTTTTATATTCCATTTTGGTTGTCTAAACTTCATGGAGCATCCACTTGAGCTTCCAATATCCCAGTTTTCTCTTAGTTTTGGACATTTTAATTTGCTTGTCCTCCTTCTTTTGTTTTGGTTCTGACTTTGGTTCACATGTTTTTGTATCCTTGTTTGTTTCACGTTCACTGTATGTGTTAGATACTAGTATGTTATCTTATCCTTTATGCAATCTTGAGCTTCTACTAATGTGAGGCATTGATCTTTGTTTTCCAAGATTGGCATGGTTTGTTTTTGTGCCATCGTTTGGATTCAAGAATACATACATCATCTTCCATATCCCTTTCTAGAATACAATGTTCCTTTTGCAAACTATTATTTTTTGAACTTGCCCTTAAGACATGATGGAATCTCGGTATTACTTGAGGCCAATGACTCAATTGTTAAATCCTCTACTAGGGTTCTATGAAGATCTCTGTAGGAATGACCCACTAGATTCACCCTTGTTATAGCCCTAGACCACCTAGGATATATGGCATTGTAGCCCCAATCCTGAATCATCTAGAGTTATCCCATAAAAGGTCTTCCAAATATAATTTAATAGTTTGGTTTCTAAGTCCAAGTAGAAAAACTATGTTCATAGTCAGTTACACAAGATGTGAGTATTACTCCTCAAAATCCCAACGATCTTTCTTCTTTTCCATCTATGATTTGCAGTTTCATTCAAGTTTTTTTGAATTTCAAAATTTCCAAGGCTTCCCAAATCTATTGGTAGCAATGGAAATCCTTGATCCTTCTTTAGTGTGGCAAGAGATTTGATTCCAACATTTTTTATAAGCAATATAGTATTACCTTCTTTCCCTTTGTATCAAAAATAATCCCCCACTTTTTCTTACAAGTACATGTTAACAATCTTTCTTGGTTCATTTTTTTGTTTCAAGTGTTGAACCTACTCATTTGTGTTGGAAGCATCCAAGATTGGCATCCATTTTCACCTTCTTCATGCACACATTTTTCCATTTGCTATGGATAGAGTCATGGGCTCTCTACGGGTTCCAAGTTGTATCTATTAATTTACTTTATGTGCCTTGGGCGGTTGGCCACAGTTTTTGAAACCCTAGGCATATAAGTGAATTCTAGGTCATGTGAAAGGGAGAGATTCTTGTGAAAAAGAGTAGAGAAGGAGAAGAAGGAGGCTATGGAGGACGTGGAGGCTTGGAGATGCATGTACTCTCTTTAAAGCCAATTAATGCATGTGACAAGGTTGAGTCCTATTGCTTCTCTCTTGCTTTTCATTCAAGTTGTGTATTAGTGTCTTGATTTGTGTGTATCAAGAACTAATCACTCTCTAATTTCTTGAATATCTATTGTGTGTTTAATTATAGTTTTGTGAATGATTAGATTGTGTAGATTAGGATTCTTGCATACATCACTCTAATTGTAACCCCATGATCTTGGGTGAGTTTAAGATTAGATTAGTAGGGAATGCAATGAAGAACAATGCGTGATTAGCATAAGGGTTAGCGTGTGTGTGTGACACTAATCACTTTCATTAGTTCTCTCTTCTCACTATTCTAGATGCCTCTCATGATTTTTTCACTTTTTTGCTACTCATTACTCTCATACACTCACCCATGTGTATGCTTCCATGCCCTACCTAGGTCACTACCATCCATGGATTGATAATTTTGTTAATTTGTTGGAGCTATGCTACAAGAGTGCTAACATTTTGCATCATTTTCGAGGATGTTAGCTTAAGCTAGAGGATAATTTTTAGAAGATTGAGTGTTTAGGAGTAGGTTTAGGTGTAGAAAACCCTCATTTTTTCACTGGTTGATCGCTAATTTGTGACTAATCTACCAAGATTTTGTGTTCAAAATGTGTGTATGCCTGATTAGAGGCTTGAACATCACTTTGTTGAAAGAAAGTTGCAAAAATTTCATGTAAATTTGATTGTGTAATTAAGAGATTTTTCAATGATTATCCTCTCTAACTACTCACTCATTTCATGTGATTTTAATGCTATGCATTGATAAATCAAGCATTTGATGTGTGTCCACCATCAATTGTATGTGTTTAATTTTCATGGTTTGATGCTACACATGATTGGTTGCTTATAGGTGATTTGCAGCTAAGTACATACATGTGTGCAGATGTCAATTCGAGTCAACGTGATTCTTGATGCAATCGTGAATGCACTAACCCACTCATTTGTTGATTCATGTGAAGGTTGTCAGTGAAGATTAAGTGCATCAAATTTGAGGCAATTTTATGCGCATTCTCGTGTGCCTATGTGTAGCATATGTATGGCTAATTTGGTGCCAATGATTTGATGTTAAGCCATTGGATGTTTGTGGTTATTGGCTTGCTTATGGTATATGGTTTTGATTGTTCAAACTGCGCCAAAATTTTATCAAAATTGTGTTAGAATTTGTGTGTGTAAGCTTGTTAAGTGTGTGCTTAATGTGCAATTTAAACACTTGAAAGTTCATTTGTATGAGTCAATTAATGTAGAAAATGGATTGATTCAAACGTTGATTTTGATAGCATATTTGGATGATGTGCAAAAATTTGTCTAAATAAACCACTAATTAAACGACATTTTGGTTCAAAATTGAGTCAAAAAATGATAAAAACGGTCCAAAACAATTCGATTTTGATTACAATTTGATGGATGACTGATTGAATGGTAATTGCATTACTAAGTGTTACAATTTAAGTCAAATTAGCTGCATAGTTTTTGAAGTTCTTGACAAACTTTTGGCTATTTGTTTTGTAAAATTTTAGCATTTTTTGCTAGTTTATTGCCTAAAAGTGCTATTTTTTCTTATCAAAGATAATAAAAGCAGAAAAAATTGATATGAACTTTGCTAATTTGATATCCAAATCATGCTTCACATATCCATGAATTTTAGGATGATTTCCTTGCTATTTTTGGCATTTGTGGGCATCTTTACATATTTTTTGAATCTGTTACCATATACATGTGGTAGTGATGTGTGTGAACACACTAGGACTGCCGGGGCATTTTTTCCCTCTTTAGGAGGTTTTTCCCCCCGTGCATTGTATATACGCCCATCACTCTAGGGCTATCTATCTTTTCCATTGCACACTAAGTAATACACTCTCTATTGTGTGCCTTGAGCTTCCTTTGTCTTCTCCAAGCTATGTGCGTTTCTCTGCAACCCTAATTCCAACAATTGGTATCAGAGCAGGTTGCGTCCTCCTGGGCTTATTCGCCAGCTACTCCAGTACACGCTTACTCACTTTCTCTGATTTCGGTGAGCTTTGGCGAGCGCTCGCAGGTTGACAAATACTTCGGGTGTGCTCGTAGAGCGCGATCTGCTCAGATTTTTGATTTGGGCTCATTTCGGCCTCCGTTTCCACTACAGGCAGGTCTGCACAGGCAATTTTGTCATTTTGTGCAGAATTTTTGTCAGTGCCGTTTTCTGCATAACAGGTGCCTTATACTCTTCTACGGTTTGTGCTATATAGCACATGTTGTTCCCGCTCCGTTTCTTCTATTTTTGGGCAGCTTTTACATCAGGTGTAGCATTTACCATGGCTGACAATAACAATACAGATGTGTTCAAGATGTTTGCTGCTGAGGACAGGTTGTATGGGGACAACTACCCTATGTGGGCTTATATGATGCAACATGTTCTTGTGTCAAAGGGCGTCTGGAACATTGTGCAGGGCATTGATGTACGTCCTGGTTCTGAGGATGTAGGCGATGTTGAGGATGTTGCAGGTCTTGCTGCAAGGATTGTTGCTGTTAGAGTTGTTTTGCCTACGACAGAACAAGCTCGTTGGGATGTAAAGGATGCGCAGGCTCATGCATTGATTGCGTTGTCTCTGAAGCACACCATTGTTTCTCACATCCGTTTAGCAAAATCTGCAAAACAGGCCTGGGATATTTTGGCTGGTCTTTATGCAAGTCGCAATGAGGCTAAAATTGCTTTGCTGCGTAAAGAGTTGGAGTCAAAGATTATGCATGAGGAAGATGATATGGACACTTTCCTTGCTAGTGTCAAGGATATCAATGAGCAACTCATTTCTGCAGGTGAAGTCATTTCAGACAGTTCCCTTGTGCAGACTGTTCTTGATGCCTTACCAGATTCTTACCAGACTTTTGCTAGTACTTGGAGACTTATGACCCAAGGAAATCCAGAAGTTGTCAAGTTTGATGCATTATGCACATTGCTGTTGCAAGAGTCACTTTCCAGAAAAAACAGGACTAGACAGTTGTTAGCGGGTACGCCGCGACGGACGATGGAGCACAGCGAGAACACAGACCAACAAACTGTCAATCCGAGGACGTAGCTGACCCGACTAGGGCATGGAGGCAATCTCTGGGTTGTCAACTCTGAGCTAGACACGAACAACACTCTACAGTCACTAATCCTATCACAACACTACCATAAAGCAAAGAAACAAACAACGCATCCTACGAAACACTACAAGCTCAAAACAGTCTCAAATCATATTAGAATGACTTGAAATCGGAGGGCAAGACTCACAAGGACATATCCTATCTGGCCAAACACCTAAACCCTGAAAACCATAACTGTAAGATCTCTAATCGCTGTCGCGATAGACTCAAAATAGCAATTTTCAAAGTGTCCGAAACTGATCTACAAAGACATCAACACGAAGAGCTTCTCGCCCTGATTCTAACGACTACTCGATCATTCAGAACGGATGTCGTTTGAGGTACTTACGACCAAATATAGCTCGTAGCAGGCGGGCTTGCGATGTGTTCCTCGGCTTGCATTGCTTGCGTTGATGCGGAGAGCTCCTCGATGCTAACACGCTCGTACTCTCATATCTGCAATGTGATTAGTGTGCGCGACGGTGTGTGTGCGTGAAGCTCACTACTGTGTGCTACAGAACGCATGACTGTATATTAATTGAGATAACGTAATGTGTCCTCTACAAAGCCTTAGGTTTTAGCTTATATACCAAGCCTTCAAACCTAATGTCCGGCCAAATGACCTGAATTGTCCCTAGGCTTCTACAGAGCTTAATTACAAGAAACTGAGTTGGTTTACTCATTATACAAGCATCTGCAGCCTAAATACAAGTGCCGATTTAAAACATGAGGTTCCCGTAAACATTACAAAAGTGGCCGTAATGGCTCAAAATAATAATAACAGGATATTCGATGACGTCCATGAACTCGTATCTTTAGGTTGCAGCATCCATCTTCATCTTCATTACTTCATCACCATCTTCATGTGAAATCTTTACAGAATCTTTGAGGAATCTTTAAATGGAATCTTTATGGAAACGTTGTTGAAAGGGCGTCCTTTCAACACTCTCCCCCTCCGAATTCTTGTCGTCCCCGACAAGACCCTATGTCTTTGCTGGCCTTGACGAGTTCTTGATGTCTTGGTGTTGGTTAAAGTTGTTGTGGCAGCCTCTTCTGCAGTTGGTTGATTTGCGTGATGTTAAAGCTGCCTTGAAGTTGTACCTGTAGTGTATCTGAAGCCTGGAACTCTCCCCCTCCGATTGGTTGTTGTATCTTGAATTGCATGAGGTTGTATCGACTTGTTGGTGCAGCAATTCGTTGTCATTGTAGCTCGAGTTTGCTTTTCCTGTGGTTGTTATCTGGAAGTCGTACCTGTAAGTTGACTTGAAGCTTTGTCAAGCTGTTATTTGGCCTCTCTCTTTGACTTGTCAGTAGATTTGCAATCAGTAGTGTGGGGATATCGTGGTTCTTCTTGTTTTTGTTGTTATAAAAAATAAAAGAGTAAAAGTAAAATGTAGCGTATATACAAAATGAACGTCTTGGATACCTGGATAAGACTAAAGGGAAAAACCCAGTGGGAAAAAATGTCTTTAGTCATAATTAAATGCGAGGCTATATGTACTTAGGTTCTGATGTTATAGAGTTCTGCTGAGTTAAAGTACATATGGCTATATGGTTACTAGTATGGGCTTGATATACATGGATAAGTGTTAGTAGCTTGAAGTCAGAGTCATTGTTGTTAAGCAAAGGCTCATAAAACCTGTTTCCGTTTGGTCATCGTCATTTGTTTGTGTAAGTGCATGGGTGGAATAAAAAAGAGTGCCTAATGCATATGTCCAATGATGGGACATCTATATGCTTGCACAGAGTTATGCATGTTAAACAAGATGTGGTGCGAGAGAAGAGTATTGATGGGTTCTTCATGGAGTTAGTGTAGCGAGAAAAACATATAACATGAGTGCTTCAAAAGTCACAGAAGGGTTTTTGTTGTCGAGGTTTTTCACTCTTCCTCACTGTGTCAAGTGCGTGAGTGTTTTGTTTTGACTACTCCGCCTTCTCCACCTTATATATTATATGGACTTTGACTCTTATGCTCACCTCTTCCAGCGTGAGCGACATGACTTTATGTATGCTCAACTCTCCAGCTTGAGCTTATACCTATTAGCTAGACTCATAGACCACAGAAAAAAATATTAACTTGAAGCTTGGGTCTCACACTTCGCTCATTTAGTGGCTTAGCTGCCCGACTCTAGACTCTTATGCCATGTAAGTTTAATGGCGACTTGGACTTACCTGATCGTGGCCTGAAATCCAATTCCATATGCTTTTGATGTTTAGGCCTTTCTCGCTAGTTTCTGTTTGAGATGCCATGTCGTCCAATACATTGGCATATATCTGCTCTTCATTCCTTGGTAGCAAATTGTGATCGCTTGATGAGACATGTATTGATGTTGAAGCAATGGTTGATGAAGTCTTCTTCTTCCAGATAGTGTTCTTCAAAACTGTGACCTCCGCATTTACCGTTGCTTTCTTTTTGTTGTTAAGAGGCTGTAAAGGAGTTGTGTATCTTTCTTGTTGTTGAGCCTCACTCGCGGATTTTGGAACCCACATTGTTCTTGGGCCTTGTGTGATCTCCTTTTCCACTTGCCTTGTTTCTTCTTTGACTTGATGGTACTTTGTCTTTAATTTCCATATATGGATGTTACTTTTGTAAAAGCCTTGCTCTTGTAGTAATTGACGAGGGATCCATCGATAGGTTGTAGTACTCTTGGGTGTAGCGGGTGTCTGTTCTTGATTTCTTGATGTTTCTTGCTTTTCCTGGGTGATTCCTTGATAAGCTACTACCTTAGGTAACCAGATTTGAAAGTTACCCTCATAGAATCCTTGTGCTTCAAGTAACTCGACTGGAATGAATCTTTGGACTTGCTTGGAGGTGATCTTCACTTAACTTTGTTGGGTAGTCTGGTAGAATTTTGAGATACCCACGATTCCAGCTTGACATAAGCTACTGTTCTCTCCCAATCCGCTTCCCCTTTACTTTGGTAAACACCTCTACCTAAACACTCTGATTTTGCTAAGCCAGGATCAACGAGGATGGTCCATCTGAGTTTGCTCATCCGAGGATGCTTCAGTATAATCATACATCTGCTTAACCCATGTTATAATACCTTTTTTCCCCCCCTCTCCAAAGCCCCATTCCCATTACTCTGTAGAGTGCCTTTGCCAATTCTCCCTCTATACCTTACGTATGGTAGTAAGTGAACCTTTTCCATGGTTATCTCCCTTGATTTACGCTTTTTTAGTTGTCACTTGAGCTAGGAAATAGGAAGTTAAGCGCTGCAACATGCCCTTACTGCAAACCCCCGCCTTCCCCCCCCCCCCCCCCCCCCCCCCCTCCCCCCTCCTTGCCCTTTTGCTTCATTTTTCATTTTTTAGCTAATGAGCAACTTCTACTCATTATCTCCTACAATGCTTGTAGATGCAATGAGTATGTTCTGGAAAGAGTTTAGAAGATGAGCAACTTCTACTCAGTATCTCCTACATTGCTTGTAGATGCAATGGGTATGTTCTGGAAAGAGTTTAGAAGATGCGGCAAGCCAACAAACTTTAGCCACTTAATGAGATCAAAAGCCGGTTGGAGTGTCTAAGGTGTTTGAAACATCCAATAAATTGCATCCACAAGTGATGATTCTTGCTCTTGTGGACTTCCTTCGTTCCACTAGTGATGATCCATGCCAGATCTAGGTCCCTTGCCCTTGCATGAACATCCAGTCTAACCAGTTTCTCTTGATATTTAGACCTGAAGAGTAGCTAGCTCAAACTTTATTCCTTTGCCCTTTCAGTAGTTAAAACTCCACTTGGTGCATAGATCTGATCACTTCACACTACCCAAGCCGAGCAATCGCCATTTCCATCAAACCCATGAGCAGAGAAAACCTCACTTGCCCACCTTCAAAGCGCCCTTTTTGTCGCCATGCAATCATTTCTCTCTACTTGACTATCCAATACCATAACCAATTTTTCAACATACAAGGTCCTTTTTAGCTTTGCTAACCTCGAGGCAACTTTACTATCCTTTGCTAGAAGACCTTAGTGATTAACCTACCCTCATGGCCATGCACCCCATCTTACAATTGTACAATTTGTCTATTAATCTCCACATGAATTCGGTGTAGATGTAGCCCTTCTAAGTAATTTATCACTTTACCCTCTTCTTAAAGGCACCAATCCTATAGCTATTTGTGGATTGTATCCCCCTTCTACATGTGTTCTATCCCTTCATCTTGTACATCCGCACCTTGCTAAAATTTAATAGCTTTGTGATCTTTGACCCCACCTTCCTTGTATGTTATAACCCACAACGTTAATCATTCCTTGACCCTACCTTGAAAGATAATTCCATTTTTTCCACCTTGTGGATTCCCCGATCTTTGCCTCACCTAGTTGGTGACCTAGAACTAAGTTGAACCTGACCTCATAAAACTCTAATGCTAAACCTTGCCCCTTCTTGGTTGACTTAAAACCTTACATACTATAACCCACAACTTTAATCATCCTCGACCATTACCTTGAAAGATAATTCCTCTTTTCCACCTTGAACATTCCCCGGTCTTTGCCTCACCTAGTTGGTGGCCTAGAACTAAGTTGAACCTGACCTCATAAAACTCTAATGCTAAACCATATTAAACCTTGCCCCTTTTTGGTTGACTTAAAACCTTGCATACCTTAACCTATCTTAAAAATGCCTCTACCTGCTTTGTATTTGCACGTAGTTGGATACAGTGGTATTATCATAACCAACCTCTGTTTACTTAAACTTTCCACTCGTAGGACACAGTTAACAACCTACTGACACAGACTTACACCCCACCTTACAATTTAACCCTTCCAAGTTTCATTTATCAGTTTAGCCTATGATAAATCGCACCAACTTTATAGCTTGTATTCGCTTTTTGCCTCGCTAAGTTGGCTTCTGGTACTAAGATAGCCTTGACCTCATAAAAAATCTAATCCTAATCAAAGTTAACCTTGCCCCCATAACCCCAAGTTTCTGTTAAGCTAAACGTTTGCCTCCACCAGACTCTTGGCTCAAACCTCAACCTAACCTTCCACCACACTCTGGGCCCAAACCTTAACCTAAGCTAGCCATATAAATCAAATTCATTGTTGCACAGCTCAAGACTTCAATCTTGTATAACAAAGGAGGGGTTACGATAAAATCTCTTGGAGAAATCTAATGTTTTGATCCTTATCAAGGATTTTAGTGCTTCATGAAACCCCCTAGCTATTGGTACCACTTTATGCAATCTCTCTAAAGACCACCAAAAGTTAACACCTTAAAAATTTCCCACTCCCAAGGAAAGACACTTGACTTTCAACAAAGCCAATCTATTTTTCATCCATCACCATGAAGTTGTACACAAGCCCATTTAATGCTCAACTAGAGTAAGCCAATCTTTTTCTTGGTATACACCCATCACCATTTTAAACTCTTGAAGTGGTACACAAGCCCAATGAATGCCCACCAAAGCCAATCTATTTCTTGGTCTATATCCATCACCATCACCATTTAAACTCTTCAAACTGTACTCAAGCCCAATGGATGCCCAACTACCCACATTTCCCTCCAAAAGCCTTAGAGTTTTTCTCTCCAAAAGTGCTTATAAAACCAAAAGCCTGAAGAGAGAATTTTTTGTATTCATGGAATGCCCTGATGAGACTCAATAAGTCGAAACGCGTTGGCAAAAGCCATGTTTTTAGTAAAATTCTCTCTTTCCCTTTACCATTGTGTTTTTTTTCAAATTACCCCTTTCGTATTTTCCCTTGGTGAAGTACTCGCACGCTTGATTTTTAATTATATAAGTGTTAATTTGTTGTCATTTTTTCCTCCCGTCCCATTTTCTTATCTCTTATCACCATTTTTTCCTTTTTCTGGTAAGATTCGCTCGCTTTAAGTTCATATAAAAATTTAGCTCATTTAGTGGCTTAGCTGCCCGACTCTAGACTCTTATGCCATGTAAGTTTAATGGAGACTTGGACTTACCTGATCGCGGCCTGAAATCCAATTCCATATGCTTTTGATGTTTAGGCCTTTCTCGTTAGTTACTGTTTGAGATGCCATGTTGTCCAATACATTGGCATATATCTGCTCTTCATTCCTTGGTAGAAAATTGTGATCGCTTGATGAGAGAGGTATTGATGTTGAAGAAATGGTTGATGAAGTCTTCTTCTTCCAGATAGCGTTCTTCAAAACTGTGACCTCCGCATTTACCGTTGCTTTCTTTTTGTTGTTAAGAGGCTGTAAAGGAGTTGTGTATCTTTCTTGTTGTTGAGCCTCACTCGTGGATTTTGGAACCCACATTGTTCTTGGGCCTTGTGTGATCTCCTTTTCCACTTGCCTTGTTTCTTCTTTGACTTGATGGTACTTTGTCTTTAATTTCCATATATGGCTGTTACTTTTGTAAAAGCCTTGCTCTTGTAGTAATTGACGAGGGATCCATCGATAGGTTGTAGTACTCTTGGGTGTAGCGGTTGTCTGTTCTTGATTTCTTGATGTTTCTTGCTTTTCCTGGGTGATTCCTTGATAAGCTACTACCTTAGGTAACCAGATTTGAAAGTTACCCTCATAGAATCCTTGTGCTTTGAGTAACTCGACTGGAATGAATCTTTGGACTTGCTTGGAGGTGATCTTCACTTGACTTTGTTGGGTAGTCTGGTAGAATTCTGATTTCATTACCCAGACTTGTCGTATGGTTTGTCCAGTGGAAGACCTTCTCTTTTGCTTTTTGTACCTGTCCTTTCTCTTGGTTGAGTTATGTGATTGACGTTGACGGATTTGTTGATTCCTGACTGAGTGGTTGGCATGGGATGGATATCGCCAGGCTGTTATCTTGGGCTTGTTGACCCAAACATCTGAATTTCCTTTCTTGTAGCCTTGTGCAATAATTGACTCGCTTGATGTGATCCATCCTATTACCTTTGCTTGTTGAGGTTGTTCCTGTGATTGTATCCAAATTGGATCATTAACTTTAATCTGTGCCTTGGATACTAGCACTTGGTTGACCTGTTTTGACTTCCTTTGGAGACGTTCGGGTGATGGAAACTTTGGTTGATAGACTTTTTGCTTGGGTTTCCATTGTTTTGTTGATGGTTTGGCTTTTGATGTAGAGGCTTTGTCTTGCACTTGCATTGGCTGGGCTAGAGACTGTGGACTTACTTTAGCTTTGCCTTTTTCAATAGCCAAGAATCTTTGAATTGTTGTAGGCGTGACCTCTGTTGCCACTTGATAGCTTGTCGTGATGACCATTGTTGAAGATTCAGACTCGTCTTCAAAGACTTGTGCCCATGGCTTGGACAAAATCAAGTGTGTTCCCATTTGTCAAGAATCTACCACCAAGAATTTTGCTTTGACATTCTGTGAGTGTAGTTGGAGAGTAGCTTCTGCAATCCCCATACTTATAACATCCACTTCAGGTGAGAGATTTACCTTTATGTGAATATCATAAAGCTTTGGCTTACCTAAAATTAACCACATGCCATATGACATGACATTAGTCGTGGAATTTGTATCAATTTCTGCCATAAAATTCATCTTGACTCCGTCTTGTGCACTTAGCAAAAAAGTTGATCTTCTTTGGTACTAGATTGCATGTGTTCTCTTGAGTGACTTGAGCAATCTTTGGCCTGGATTCCTTGTCGTCTTCTTCTTCATTGTTCACACTTTTGAGTTCATCTGTGTGTTCTAGCTCCTGCTTGACCACCATTTCCTCTGATATGTCTTTTGGAGAGACAAAATCAGCATTTGGTTCCTGTAGAGTCATAGGCTCTTCTTCCTCGACTTCAGCTGTGGAAATGTCACCAATAGTGTCTGAACTTCCTGTCACTTGCTGGACATGTCTCACCACTCATAGACACCGCATAGGTATCACATGAGGACAGAGCTGCCATGACAAGCAGAGCACCATACAGAGATTGTGCTATATTTCTTAGGCTCATACCTTGGTTTGTTGACCTTGAGGGATATTCTTACACCATAGGAACCTTCTCAGAAAATATTGACCCTTTGATACGCACGTAGTCAGAGTTCATAGACGTCACATTGGTTCAACTGAGTTCTTTTTAGATGAGGTCAATGGCACATACATGTCCCTATTGATTAGCCCATAAAATGGTGTAGATAGAGCACATCCTAATGATTGTTTTGACACCCAGGTACATCCAAGGATAGTGTAATTACATAGATTGGAGCACACATTGACGTATGTTGATGATTATGGACATAGATATCAATGAGAGAAGATCACATGACATTTTGAGCAAGCCATTAGCATAATGGTATATCTTGCTGGAGATCCTTGTGATAGGATTTATAGAGACACAAATGATACTAGATATTCCTTGATGATTGGATTTCCCTATTCTCCATGGCATGGAAAAGATCTTGTAGTGATGTCCACATAAAGACACATACACGTGCTAGACAGACTTCCCCTACTAGATCACCTCCCCAATCTCCATCACATAGACATATTTTGCTTCAGAGCATAGTTGATCAGTTGAGATCTAGAGTGATTGAGATGAAGGAGATAATTGCCTAGATTGACAATAAGACGAGTACACCAGAGATAACTACCATAGAGACACCTAGAGTGACTATTTTAGAGGTTGTTACTTGTTCTATAGAGGATGTACAACCTAGTGATATTGCTCCTATGCTAGAGACAAGTATTGGGAAAATAGAGATGGATAGCATGCCAAATTCTACACTTATTGTTGATGATTGTGCACCTATCATAGAGGCAAATGTCCCACCAAAGCCTATAATTGTGAAGATTGCTGGCACACATGACCACAAGAGTGTTGAAATTATGACTAATCCATTACAAACTGAGATACCTACAGAGACGATAGAGAAATGTGTTTTCATTGAGACACATGCTCATGAGCATACGCAAAAAGAATCATCGATGATTGAGCATGTAGATTCCCATAAGAGACATGGACATATGAGGTCCTTATAGAACAGTGTGTCACCCCCCTAGAGTAGAGGTCACACCTGAGGATTCAGAGACTAATATTCCTAGAGTGAATTCTACCATGACACCACAAGATCAGGTAGAGGCTACCTTAGAGGGTGTTCATGCGAGTAGCACTACTTATGAGTGATCTAGAATATATTAGGCCTATAGTTCACCACAAAGAGCTTATTGTATAGCCACTATACATGTTTATGTGTCTCACAGGATGACACAAACTAGACCATTATCTAGTGATGATACGCTAGTTTGGATTGAGAGCCACACTACACATGATGGTTTATCCCATGGTTGGCTCACATCTAGACAATCACCAAAGGCACAAGGATTTTATAGAGGACGTAGACATATTTGGGTTCCCAGAACATAAATCCTAGCACATCCTTGTAGATCTCTTATAGTTTCTTTGACCACACCCA
Organism: Adiantum capillus-veneris; assembly: GCF_014529385.1. Lineage (NCBI taxonomy): Eukaryota > Viridiplantae > Streptophyta > Polypodiopsida > Polypodiales > Pteridaceae > Adiantum > Adiantum capillus-veneris. The sequence continues at coordinate 128,139,008 of NC_140946.1, forward strand.
TGCTACACAGATCTCGACCACACTCATGATGACTAAAGAGGCCTACCCTGCAATGAGTGCCGACATACCAACTAGACATTCACGACCACATGTGAGGAGATGTTGACATATGTTCATTGAGATATCATAGACATTGAGGATCTGGCTACCAAAGAGCCGACCACCTATCACACCACAGTTTGACACTAGTCATAGCTCACCTTAGATTTCCAACGACCATGCTATTGACTTAGAGCTATGCAAGAGAAATCCATTCAGGGATCTTGAGCCACAAAGTTCATCGATGACACAATCATAGGTTAATGTCATCCATAGGTCCAGTACTTGTGCTACACATTCTATTACCCACATGGAGCTAGGTGCTAGCCAATCAATGAACATTAGATACAGACTAGGAGATTGCAGGTTTTATTGTTTGGGGAGAGTTCTCTTATCCCTCCTAGTTGCACAATGCACTAGACCCTTGACTTGTGTAGGCTGACTATGGTGCAGTAGACACATGTGCGTATACTAGAGGCAGTTTTTTCCCTCAGACATCTAGGCTTGAGACCTTAGTATATGATTTATTTTTATTTGAATTTAGGTCATAAATCTTTCAATTCTATGCCGACACACCTTTCTAGGTGGTAGTGTTTTGTCTGATGATTTTGCAACATAGATGGACTTTAGCTTTCACAGAGCATGGATATGTCAAGATTTAGCATTGCATGTTTGCTTCCATAGCTATCAAGGAGATGCATCACATACCTCTAGGTGTACCAATTTCTATGATTCATGATTGTTCATTTATAATTGTTGATTATGCTTTTTCATGGTTTGATTAAGTGCATTTAATTATGTTTTGTTATTTGCCATTAGGTCTCTCCAATCTCAAAAAAAAAAAAATCTTTCAAAAAATATTAAATGCATAATTGAAGGGTGAGTGTTAGAAGCTGGACACACCCTACGGAAAATGACTGCTCGGCAGATTATTATTTTTTGTCATTATTCATTTATTGAGAAAACCCGACATTTCACCTTTGTAAATATTGGGGCTTACAGAAGTTTCCAGATTGTATCCCAGTTTTGACATTTAGATTGAGTAGATGGTTAAAATGGAACATTAGGGTTTGAGAATTGTAAGGTATTTATACCACTTTTTGACCTTAATGAAAAACCTTTTTGTCATTTAAAATTTTTTTGAAGTCTGTGAGTGAGCGTACTGTGTACGAGAGAGAGTGAGAGCTTCATCTTGACGCTACATGCGCACCGGTGATCGGAATCGAGTGCGGAGAAGTGCAACGTGTTGCCCCCAACGAGAGCTACGCTCCAATACCTACATTGCACGCGTAAGGTGTGGTTTTGGGAGCTCCATCTATGAGCTTCATCTGGTGATTCGGTGAGCATACATTGTCCGATTTTGCATTGCAACATATCCACGCGTTCGTATTGAGTAGAGCTACACATTAGGCACTTTAGTTTTCGAAAACGACGACCTGCAAATTCCGTCTAGACATCTTACGTGATTCTGCACCAGGTGTTTTGGGTTGGGGTTTTGGTTCATAGACCTTACGGAGAGTGACCTATTGGTGTTAGTAGGGTCTCCTTCAAGTTCTATGGTGTTTTGAGATTGTTTGATGCGTATTCAGCTGTAGAAAGCGTTGTAGGAAGTTTTCTCTTATGCACTCTTGAAGGCTATAGCTTAGACATTGGGTAGATACCTCTGTAGGAATTAGTTAGGAGTCGGTAGAGTGTAGGTTGACACCCTATGCTTGCTTCCACGCGCCTGCGGGTCGAGCTTTGTCCTTAGCTGACAAATCTTGTTAGGTGAGTTCTCGCTGTGCTGATGTCCGTCGCGGCGTATCCGTCCAACATTGGCGCCGCTGCCCGGGACGAAAACCTTAGGTAGGTGACCGAAACTAGTCCTTGAGGATAGGGATTCTTTGGCTTGCCAAGAGTCTCGTTCTACATTTAGATAGGATCAAAGGGTGGAGGACTCTCTAGGTCTTAGAGGGAGTCTAGGGAGCGTGTGTCTGGCCTAGATCCTTCGACTTAGGTAGACTTAGGTAGTTTTTAGTTAAGTTGTGGTGTAGAGAGTAGGAGTTGGAGTGGTAGAAGTGGTGAGAGGAGAGCTTGAGAGTCCGGAGAGGCCAGGAAGAAACCAAAACACCATTATCACCATTTCACATGATGAGTAGAAGTAGAGTAAGTAGGACATCATGATTCAGGATCTAGAGCACTTCATGCATGTATACTTGCTTGTTAGATTCATCACACAAGGTTGTAAAAGATGCAAAAGTGTGTTTGAAAGCTGAAGTGAAGTCCAAAAGTTACTGTGAGTGTTTCTGATAGAGCTGCAGAGCATCAGAAGCACTTTTGTCAGGAAAGAATTTAATTTTAAGCCAGGAGACATTCTACGCGTAGGATATCTACAGGCTAACCTGGTGGGAATTTTGAAATTTTGAGTTGACCAGTGTGTCCAGAAGGTAGGTTTTACCCTATTTTTACTTGGAAAGTGGAATTTTGACCATATCTTGACAGGATAAGGCCAGATAGACTGAAATTGCCAGACATCCTACCCAAATTGTGCCAAGGCATTATTTTAAGACCAAAACCATAGGATGGTTGCATGGGCATGATCTGCATGATATATTGAGTGACTGAGAGAGGTTTCATCTCATTTGGGTGAGAAAATTGGGATCTAAGCAGACTGTAGCACTTTTGACTGAAAAAGACTAGAACAGTTAAAATTGGGGACTTTTGAAATCCAAACCAAAATCTAAGCATACCACTGGGTTGCTGACATCAAGGGAAAGCTGTGGGTCAAGTCTGGGGCCAAATAGACCAAAAGGACATCCTACACGTAGGATGTCAGCTATGTGATTTTGCACTCCAAACCTAATTTTGAGCGTACCAAAGTGGTCAGCATCTCAAGAGGAGTCTGTGCTTAGCATTTGAAGCTATTCTGAGCAAAAAGACATGCTATATGTAGAATGTCTAAAGCAAGAAATTGAAGCCAGATACTGACTGTAGGCATAGCAGGGTGTTGTATAGCCTGAGGCAAGCCTCCTAATCAATTTTGGTCCAAATTGGAGTTGATTAGACTGATCAAGACCAACATCAGGCTGTCAGAATAGATTTATGATCCATTGACCAGCTTATAGGTGTCCAAATCAAAAAGTAAAAACAACTGTGGACCAGAACATCAAAGGGAATCCATAGTGCAAAAATCTAGGCAAAACAGAGCAGGAGACATCCTACGTGTAGGATGTCTACTGGGGCTTAGTGAAGAGAAAATTTGACTGAGCTTATACAGTGAGGTTCCATTTGGCTTAAGGGTTCCAGAACTTCTTTTAGAAGTGAATTTGGACCTTGTTTGACATTTTGATGGAGTAAAGATTGAATTAAGACTTTACAGATAAATTGACCAACATCCGAGGGAAGTACAATTCCAGATTAGTAGACCTAATCCAGAACATCAGAAGTGTATAAAATAGTAGTGGTTGAGGTTAACTCTCCAGCTATACCAATCATTACTAAAATCACCTCTAGCTGTTAGATGCTTTGATTCGATTGTTACCGAAATTAAACGCTTGTGTACAGGTATATTCAGCGGCAAAGCAAGAAGTTGTGCGGAGATTGATCCTTTTCCAGGTGAGTGGTTGGATTTGTAATAAATAGCATTCCTAAGTTTGATGAATTTAAGATCAGAAAGATACATTTTTAGAGACCAGAAGGTGGCAGGTGACCAAGGTAGCTTAATGTCCACGGAGGAGAGTGTAACTCAAGCAAGGCTAGATCCACAAGCACCGATTATTGAGGAGGGTAGTGATACTGACATTTCATTAGACAAATCCTTCTTCATGATGGGTAGTCAACAGCCAGGAGGTTTCACCTATGATGGACCAATGCCAGGAGGAAGCACCTCCCTAAATCCTTTGAATGATTCCAAGTTCACAGTGATCTTCTTAGAAGGAACAAACTCGAGGCGAGCCCTAGTTTATTCTGACTATCGAGGACGCAAGTGTATTTGTATTGAAGAAAGACCGGCTCAGAGACTAGAGATAATTCGAGTCTATGATGATGGAAATAGATTCCGAGACGAAAAGGGGAACCACTATCTGATAGTTAGTAACCCTGAGGATTACAATAGATATGGAGATAACGTGGCGAAGGGGAAAATGGTTTTAGAAACTCAAGAACCGCCTCTAAATATTGATCGACCTGGAGCACTTTTTATGTATGATAAGAAAACAACTAGGGTTTCAACTTATAATGAGAATGTGGGAATTTACAAACATGAGAGCGAGGGAATAGTCTCTTACTTTCATTGCAAAGAACCATACCCAAACGAGTTAAGCAAAGATAAGGTTCTTTACTTATTCTCTTATGAAATTGCTATGGGGAAGGATATCGTTTTTGTTGATAGGTATGGACGAGAATACCAACGTATTCTCCCAGAGGAGGTAGAAAAGGCAACAGTTCTAGGAGCATCAACATATGCCCCCGATGAAGTGCCAAGAGCCATCTACACCCCTAGAAAGTAGACAAATCCCTTTTCAGAAGAGTATGATGCGACCTCACATTCTACCCAACAGCAGACATTCAACAAAAAAAACCAACAAGCAACTCAGCCGTCATTGCAGGCATGGATTCGACAGAGTGCAACATTAGAGCAAGACCGAAATCGATATGGTTATCAAGCCGCACGAGGGCTAAGGGATTTACAAGAACCACCACTCTATTCAAGGTATCAAGGAGAGAGTAAGCCAAAGACTCAAGGATCAACAGAGCTTGGAAGACCACCCATGGAACGAGTTCGAAGAGATGAACCATCTCTTTGCAAGAACAATTAGAAATTACGGCTTAGGAGAGCCATTGAGAGAGGAACCAGCCTACTATAGAAGACCAGAGGAGGTATATCGATTAGGACGTGGATATCCAATGATGAGATTTGTAGACCATTGTAGAATTAGACCTTCTCAAGTGCAAAAATGGGTAAACAAGAAATACACGGGAAATAGAGATTCGAGAGATCATGTAGCAGCCTTTGTGCGTGTAATTAGAGCTGAAGAGGTGTTAGATTTCCCTACCCAATTTGCATGGTTTGGACTAACCCTAGAGGATGACGTTGCTACTTGGTTTGACTCTGTGGAGCGTAGAGACTTTAAGTCTATGGAGGAGGTGTTTGACGATTTTATCGAGGAATTCTCACAAAGGGGGATAGCTCATAATATAGTCTCACAAATCCATAAATTCAAACAGAAAGACGGGGAATCTATGCGGAAGGCAGCCCTACGATTAAAAAGATGTGTTAAGTTCTGCCATGTGGAAGAACTGCCAACTCAGTCCAGAATTATGCTTATATTTATCCAAGGACTAAGGAATGCGGATCTCCAGAAGGACTTACATATGAAGAGGAGCACGGCGTTAAATGAGTTAACTAAGAAGACTCTTTACCTTGTGGAAAATTGTGCGGTCTACAAAGAGGGGGAGTTCAAGGATCTTGACGATGATTCATCCTCACAACAAAGTGGAAGCAAGTCTTCTAAGACAGCACCGAAAGGAGAAGTAGCTGTAAAGCAGGAGCAGCTTGTAGAGGAAGTGCTAAAAAAGATTAAATTGTACGCCAAACCCCAGGCTAAACAACCAAAGTGGTGTGCTATTGAACAAAAATGGACGAACCATGGGATGGAGGAATGTTATTATAACAAGGGATATGTGAGAGAGAGACCTTATGCTCCCCAAGCTCAGGTAGCATCTCCTCAAGTTCCACCGATGCCTAGGTATCAAGCAGGAAACCTACCAGGACCTATAGGTGTAGAAAGACCACAACAAGTGTTGGGGCAACAACCACCCCTACCAGGATTACGCCCAGTTGGCATAAGATACACACCAACAGTAACCGAATCAGAAGAGAAGGCTTTGGTGCCTATGCATGCATATTACGAAGATCCCAATGGATAGGCGGAAAATCTTGTCTATTATCCACCAGAAGAACCCTTAACACCAGAACCATGGAGCATGATAGGAAATACAGGACCACCAATCGCTGCACAAGCAGCAGGAGAAGGAAGATATAGCTTGGATGAACGAACATTGTTGTTCATAGCCAATGGGGGCATGGGCGGGCAGAGACATGCATACCAATAAAGAGGAGCTCAAGGAGCACCTCAATAGCCTAAAGGACCGTGCTACAAGTGTGGTGGAGACCATTGGCTAAGAGACTATCTTCATGATGAAATCATTAGAGTCAACACATATTGCACCGAGTGTGGAGTTAATCATTTGATTCCTAATTTCCCTAAGAACCCGAGAAAAGGATCAAAAACTACCTTGAACATGCTGGAAGCAGCACCTTCCAGTGGGGGGTCAGAAAACAAAACAATAATACCTATTCAGATAGTGACGCAACCCCAAGTTCAGAAACAAAAAATCAGAGAAGCACTTGGAAAACTAGAAAGGCGCGGATAAAAGCCAGGAAAGAACGAGAACAAACGGCTCTATCTGAGGAGTTAAAACACACAAAGGATATATTAGAGCGGTTAGAGGATCTAGCTAGCCTAAGCTCACACATTGTGGCAACCATAGCACCCAAGGAAATAGCAAAACCCAAAAGTGCAGGATCAGAAGGATCAGTACTGGCAGACAAGGTTAATGAGCAGTTAGATGCAATTTTAAAAGCTTACGAAGCCAGATTAAAAAAGAACCAAACCCAAGAGCAAAGATGGATGACTTATCCATATGCTGAAATAGAAAAACAGAGGTTGGAAATGTGTAGAAAGATGATTGAAACAACTCAATCTTTGATAGAAAACCCGCTTGGTAAACCTGCAAATTGGCATGATGTACCAGCTCCAGCCCCTATCAAAACAACTTTAGAGGAACAAGTAGAAACGAAGGAAAGACTCACGAATGCCTATGAGTCTAGGGGAGAGCCTATCATAGTGCCAAATACACCAGATGAGGCAAGTGACGGGTTCCAGCCTAAAACATTGGCAGAAATGGGTAAGGATTGTAACGGTCTAGATGATCTGTGGAAGCAAATCCGTGAGGCCAATGAAGCTAATAGGGCGAGTTCCCACATGAACAACACGAGAAAAGAGAAAAATGAGATCTTACCTCCCATTGAAGAATTTGAGGCAAGATCACAAATGAACTTTTATATACATTCAAAGGGGGAGACCAGGGATCAATTATTTTGGGGCACAACCAACTAGACTCGCTAAAAACTCTACCCTCTTACCTAGGAGAGTATGAAGAAAGTACGAGGTGAGAGTAATCCCATCTCAAAGACTTTCTTCTAACAAAGTGATGGATTCACAAGGGTTGATTGAGTTATTGTCCACCCCGGTGGCATGCACAATCACATTAGCCGAACTCCTAAGGTTACGACCAAATATGTGGACCACAGTAGGAAAATGCCTAGAAAAATTTGGAGTGAAAGACCCCACCTCGAAGCTTCAGGAAGGGATCAAAGAATTGGACATGCCTCAACTAAACACTAGGCTAGTACCATTAAACAAGGTTGGAGAGTATTGTGAGGGAGAAGATGGAAACACCACGCTACCTGTAGAATTCCAAGGAGTAGTTTCCAAAGCTATTCTTGACAGTGGAGCAGGAGTTGCTATCGCCACCAAGGAAATCTGGAAAAAATGGGGAAAACCAGCTTTGAGAGCTACCAGAATGAAATTGCAATTGGCTGATGGGTTCATGGAAAAGCCTCTAGGACTCTTAGAAAAAGCGATTGTCACTTCGTGTGGAATTGAGTATGAGCATACATTGGCAATAGTCGATTTCAACAAAAAGAACAATTACGAGATCATCTTGGGAAGACCATTCAACGACAATTAAAGATGGTCCAGGATTGGGGTTATGACCACATATACCTTAGACATGGTGAGACAACAACCAAAATACACTTGAAAGACCATAGTTACAAGGATGTGAACCAGACACCAGTGGAAGAGTTTGATTGAGCTACATTAGCAGGGTCGGAACTCCCAGCATGGTTAGGGTAACAAAAAGAGCTATGGATGTGCGGAGCTTCACATTGTGGGAGCTTAAAAAGAGAGGAATGCATCTTAGAAAGAGCGATTGAGGACAAGGATTATATTTCGGAACCTTTTCCTGAAGATGCCTTAGAACCTCTGGAATGGGAACACATACTAGCAACTTTGGATGTCTGTACCGTTACAGATAGTCCAACAACAAAATTTTGTGATAAGGATGGCTATGATGTGCTACCCTATTACATGGTAAGCCTTATACCAGGAGGAGATGAGATGGTAGAACCACCAGAACAAGAAGAGTTTTATAACTTCTATGAGCATCTGGAAGTAAATAATGATGCAGATAATGATTGTTCAGACAGCTCAAGTGAGTGTGGGGAGAAAACAAAGAATATCAAGTTTTATGATTTTGCCAATCAGCACCCTAGACGCCAAGAATGTTATAGGAGAAAACGAGCAGAAAACAAAGCGAGAGAGAACCTGATGCCCAGGATAAAAGATAAAACTCACTATCTAATGCTTGTCAAAGCAGAGGATCGTGTAAAAGATCAAATATCAGGAAGATTCTCAAAAGTTCGAGGGGAAGGAACGCGAGAGGAAATAAGACAAGTACGAAAAGCTAAAACAGAAACAAAATCACAAAAATCTCAAAAATCAAAACAAGAAACAACAAAAGATCCATAGTGGACCAAATTGGAGCGTAAAAAGAAATACCAAGAACTAAAACGGTCTTTACGAGAGGTATGGACTACTGAGGAAGATAGTGATGGTAAGGGGGAGTCAAAAAAAGAAAACATTAATGTATCATCACACTATCGGAAATTTACCATCCAGGACAGAAAAATCATAATGACACCACCAGTCAAGGAAAGAAAAAACCAGGAATCTTATGATGAGCTGGAAAATGCAAAATGGATAGACCTTGCTGAACCACGAGAGAAGCCTCAGCCGGTCTATATAGCAACTGATTTAGAGCCTGAAGAAGAAGAACGGCTAACACAACTTCTCAAGAAGTATAAAGATGTGTTTGCATGGTCCTACAAAGACCTCAAAGGAGTTGATCCATCGATATGTCAACATACAATTCCTTTGAAATCAGATGCCAAACCTAGCAAACAACGTCCTTATACATATAATGACACATTTGCTAAACGAATAAAAGAGGAGATTGACAAGCTAATGGAAGTTGAATTCATCTATGAAATCGAACATACAGATTGGGTGTCACCCATTGTGGTAGTCCCCAAGAAGAACGGAAAACTGCGAGTGTGTGTAAACCTCAAAAAGGTAAACGCAGCCACCATAGGGGATAATTATCCCTTGCCGATCACAGAACATGTACTTGAGAGGGTGGCCGGGAAACGGACTTATTCCTTTCTAGATGGGTTTTTAGGGTATAACCAACTGGCAATTGCAATAGAGGATCAACACAAAACATCGTTTGCCACAGAATGGGGAATATATGCATATCGAGTTATGCCTTTTGGCTTAACTAATGCCCCAGCTACCTTTCAAAGGTTAATGACGCATGCGTTCAAAGAATACCTAAGAATATTCTTAGAAATATACATGGATGATCTTTGTGTACACTCTCTTCTACGAGAGGAACATATTGACCATTTGCAAAAAGTATTTGAAAAATGCAGAACATATCGAATCTGTCTTAACCTGGAAAAGTGTATTTTCATGGTTAGGCAAGGCCGCATCTTAGGACACAATCTCTCTAGAAATGGCATAACCACAGACGTACACAAAATCAAAGTCATAGTAGACCTGCCCAGGCCTACTAATGCGAAACAAGTGCAATCCGTCATGGGACACTGCGGATATTATCGAAGATTCATATATATGTATGCAATCATCGCACAACCTCTGTATCGTTTGTTAGTCAATTTCGACTAGACTGAGGAGTGTGAAAATTCATTCCAAAAGCTGAAGGAAAACCTTGTATCAGCACCTGTACTTAAAGCACCGGATTGGGAAAAGATATTCCATGTTCACATTGATGCATCTGCATATGCAATCGGGAGTATTCTAGCTTAACCGGGAGATGGAACAATGGATTTTCTAGTTTGTTATGCGAGCCGACAGTTAAATAGTGCGGAAAAGAACTACACAACCATCGAAAGAGAGGGGTTAGGAATGATTTATGCTGTAAATAAATTTCAGCATTATTTGCTTGCAAACAAATTTGTGTTCTTCACAGATCATCAAGCTCTTTTATATCTGGTAAATAAACCATGCAATATAGGGAGGATTGTACGCTGGTTTATTATATTGCTAGAGTTTGATTTCATAGTGGTGGTCAAAAAGGGTAAAACTCATCTACGGGCGGATCATCTTTCAAGGCTACACAACGGGGAACCTCTTGAAGGAGTAGATGATGACATACTAGATGCTTATCTTTTCAATATTGAAATGATACCCAAATGGTCTCAGGAAATTGTTAGTATTCTTTCCTTTGGAGGTAGGTTTGATAACACGAAAGACAGATCCAAACAACAAACAATACGACAAACAAAAAACTTTCAGTTGATTGCAGGATGGCTGTATCATCTAGGCTTGGACCAAATTCTACAACTATGTATAAATCCGGAGGAATTCGAGTGTTACCTTGAAGAAGCACATGTCCAGGATTGTGCATTGCATTGTTCAACAGTGAAAACACACCAGAGACTGAAACAGTTAGGGGTTTATTGGCCAACTATGTACGCAGACACACATGCTTATGTTAACAATTGTACTATATGTAGTGCCAAACGACCAGTGGATCACACGACATTGTTTCAGGTAAACATTGCACGTGCATGGAGTCAATATATCATTGATTTCTTAACCACAAGGACATTCCTTGAAAACATAACAAAAGCACGAAAAAGGGCTATAGAAGTGGAGGCTCGCGACTTTCAGTTAATTGGGAACCAACTCTATAAGTGAGGAAAGGACAATCAACTTAGAATCTGTGCAAGTGAAAGTGAATACCTACTGATTCTAGAACACGCACATGGAGGCATAAGTGGAGGCCATTTTTCAGGCGATAAGACGACAAAAATTGTCTTAACCGTAGAAATATGGTGGCCTACATTGCGTATGGATGCCGACGAGTTTGTAAAGCATTGTGACGCTTGTCAGCGCACAAAGGTGCCGATAAAGAGAGATGAGATGCCACTACGGCCAATGATGGGAGCAAGGGCATTTGCAAATTGGGGCATTGATTTTGTGGGACCTATTTCACCACCTGCAGATCGCACCCATACCCAATATATCATTGTGGCTACGGACTATCTCACGAAATGGGCAGAAGTCAAGGCAACACAAAAAGCAGATGCACGAACCACTGCACAATTTTTGTATGAGAATGTCTTTGTACGATACGGTTTACCAATAGAAATTATCAGTGATCGAGGAACACATTTTCTTAATGAAGTCATTGAATATCTGCTAGAAGAATTCATGGTCATACATAGAAAATCTACTCCGTATCATCCACAAGCAAATGGACAAGCTGAGGCCACAAATAAAACACTATGCATGGTTCTCACTAAAATTGTATTAGAGTCGAGAACAGACTGGGATCAGTAGCTACACTCAACACTATGGGCATACAGGGTAGCTTACAAAACATCGATAGGAACGACACCGTACAACATGGCGTTTGGCCTAAATACTATATTACCCATATAGTTTTTAATTCCAACTCTACGAGTAGCGAAACGCTTAGAATGGACATGGCATGAGCTCTCTTCAAGAATAGATGATCTTGAAAAGCTAGATAAACTTCGCTTGAAAGTTGTAGCTTCGATCTATGCTAAAAAGAGAAGACAAAAAGAGTTTTTTGACAAGCAAGTGCGCACGGAAGAGTTCAAAAAAGGTGATTATGTACTTGTTTATACCTTAAAGCAACATGCCAAGAAACTTAAAAAGTGAGGGATGGGACCCTTTGTGATTAGTGACCTATCACAAAGCGGAGCTGTCAAGCTTGCTACATTAGCATGTAAAGAAATGCCAAATTGGATTAGTGGGTGTCGATTGAAGAAATATCATTTACCTTTAACACAGGATATGCTTCAACAAATCCATCAAGAAAAACAACAAATGAAGGAGAAACAGAGGGTACGAGAAGAAGCCCAAGCAGAAGCAAAAGAACGCATTGCAAAAACAAGGCTTCTACGACAACAACAACAATGTGGATCACCGTTGCGAATCAATGGCATTCGACTAACGAATTTTGATGAAGACACAGTGGAGCCAATAATTGCAGTCAAAGTGGGAAGCAATCAGGTTGAATTGACGGCATTGCTTGATTCTGGAGCTCAAGAAAATTTGATCTCTTACAGATTATACAAACAGCTCAAGCTCATAGGTCAACTTCATCCTACTCCACAAGTGCTGGAAAGTAGTACATCACATTCAATAAAAACATTGGGCTGGACTATATTGCATGTACAAATACATCAATATATTTACCCACACAAGTTTTATGTGGTGGAGGATGAAAGCACACAACATCCCATGTTATTGGGACAACCTTAGCAAAAAGAGTATAATGTACAGATAGATTGGAATGCAAATGCAGTCAAAATTCAACATGCACAAGAACAATAGGTAATATCCTTTGCTCAGCAACCTCGAAATAATCCGCTGCAAGCAATGCAATTACTGGATAAAAAACCAAAAGGAAGGGTGCCACTAAAGAACAAACAAGGAACTGCCAACCATGTTCACTACAGGTATAAGAAGTCATCGACCGTAGTGCAAAGATCAGAGTTAGCAACACGAGAAAAACAAGTATGGGTGCGGAAGGATCGATGTGACATGGCAGACAAATCTCAATACAACAGAAGCAGATAGTTCAACCAAAAACCAAGGGAACAAAATAGATATGGATACCAAAGAAAATGCTCAGCACAACAACTCAAATGTGACTCACATTTGGATTCCAAAACCGAAGCAAAAGGAACTCCTTTCAGTACAAGCAACATCGGAAGGCAGACAACTGCATATGAAACCAACAAAGCGACTTATGTGGATGCCCATCAACAGCAAAACAGTGGCAACAAAGGAAGTAGCAATAAACCTACAAAAACCGGCAAAGAAAATCTACAAATGGAAAGCAAAAGAGACAAGGTCTATGGCCAATTCAGCCACGAAAATTTTCTCCAAGGAGACAACTATGGCCATATCAACCGTAACCGCCAAAGCAAGTGCCTTTTGCAAGAAAGACAATCAAACAAAGAGCAGTAGAGTTACAGCTTTTACTTGCAAAGAAAATAGGAAACCTTGACGACGAATGCAATAAGCATTTTTCTTATACCCTTCTCTTGCACAACATTACTTTTTCCATGCATTGACCGAGTATGCATAAAATAGGGCCACATTACACGGCCAAGCATTAGTACAAATTTTTCAACCCGTGCACGACACATACTCCGAGGCGATACCTTGTCATCCGGGAGGACTCCGGCTAGGAGAGGGGAGGCATTCTCAAATGTGGACCCAATGGCATAAAGAGCAAAAAAGGGCATGTTTTTTGACTATTTTTAAGGCTTGTTGTTTGATTGCAAAATTTTCTAGACGAATCCAATTACATATGCCCTTATACAACATGAATCTACAGGTATATGGGGCCAAACGCCAAATCAAGCCCCTAGGTGTGTGTATATAAGTAAAAATAGCCATTTTTCGGGCAAAATATTGGTAAAACGGAGAAATCCGGCCATAAAAATTGCATGTGAGTGTATATAATGTTTTGCGGTGATGTTTTTGATTTATTATGATTTTTGGGGATTTTTTGGGTTTAATTGCTATTTTTCTTTTAATTTTGCTAATTTTTGGCAAAAAAACTTCAAAAATACAAAAAGTAGGTGAAAAACGGTCGTAATGAAAAACAATATGGAGATGATCAGTAACTATAGGACAACCTATGGTACAGTGGGGGTGCAATTATGAGACTGGAGCGAAAAGCGTGTTTTGGCCAGATTTTGACCGAAACGGCAAATTTCTTGCAAACTTGGCAAATGGAGTCCAAATCAGGAAATTTTTGAGCCTAAACCGCATCTCGCAAGAAGTTGGGAGCACATTCAAATTTTATGAAAAGTGGTTCGGGAACCTCCATTATAAGAAATTTTCACTTCATTTTTAGCTCATTTTCACTATTGACCTTTGAGAGAGAGCTTCTGCCACCTAGAGCGAACGAAACTTCCAGCAGCTTCTACGACGCGCACGACTACCCGACGGGCTTCAAACATGAGAGGTAGGCTCACCACCTTGAGATTTTTGCGCATGTTTGTCGTTTTGTCGCAAAAACTAGCGTAGGGTTCACACAAAAAGCGGGCAGTAGAGACCTACAAATAGAAGTGGCCACCTAACGGCTAACCCAAAAGCAATGAGACTTCATCGGCAGCTTACCCTAGTGTAGGATACCAGTCTTGGATGTCCAAAGGCAGTAGAAAACCATCGGGAAAAACCCTAATTCCTAGAGCCCCGCAAGAGGCCACCAAATGGGAAATCGGCGGAGAGACGCCCAAATGCTACCAAAATTCATGGGTAGGAGCATCTCGACATGCTCGACAAGCCTATATAGCCCACATGACCAAAAGGTGACCCAAAGCGGCACTAAACTTCAGGAACAACGTCAGACACACAAAGCCTCAAATAGCTCTCGCGGCCAAACCACATGTTCGTTTGCCACCAAACTTCACGAGCGGCTTTCCTAGACCATCAACAACCAAGTCCTATGGTGGTAGACCACCACAAGTCATCAAAGACATGTAAACGCAACCACGGGTGCTTCTAGAGCAACAAATTTCCAAATGGAGCTCCGCGGTGAAGCCAAAGTCGACAAAAACCATACGGCAAGGATCCCCAAGGGATCGGGAAGCTATGGAGACCAACATCAAGAAATTTCATCGCCATAAAGCACAGTTAGAAAATGACTCGAAGGCTCTGAAATCCACACAGGGAGTTACTTTCTATCCATTTGACTTTTTTTTGAAATTAGGCTTAAAAGGGACTCAGCAGGACTAAGGGCAGGCATTAGTAGCAGTTTCCATATAAATTTCATCAGGAGACATCCTACGTGTAGGATGTCTCAAGGCCATTTCTGGGCACAAAACCCAACATTTCTCATTACACACATTTTTTGAATAGCCTTTACATGCTAGCCACCAAATTTCATCACATTTGGACAAAAATTGACCTCATATGCACCAAAAAATGCAAAGTTAGGGCATAGAGGCAATAATGGGCCATAGACCTACCAAAACTTGTTCAAATCACATGAAACTTGCACAATACAGTCATGAGCACATTGCCAACCAATCTGTGTGGTCACATGCAAAAAATGATGAAGTAGACATCCTACGCGTAGGATGTCTATTTGACATTTTTGGCCTACAGGGGGTGTTTTTCCATTCCAGATCTATTCATATCATCTTCAAGAGCTCATATATCAAGTTTGAATCCATTCTAATCATTTTTGACCCCCAACACCTCAAAGATACACTTTTTGAGCCCAAAAGCACTACACATGGTCTTACCAACATCAAATCTTGTCCAAATCAAAATCCAAGAGCATGGCCATGCTCCACAGGCCAAGAGCTACCCACAGAACAAATCTGAAGCTAATTTGATGAAAAAGACATCCTACGTGTAGGATGTCTCCAGCTTAAATTTAACCTTTTGTGCAAAAAGTGACATCATGAGATCCATTACCATGGTGCAAAGAGCCCACATATCAGTTTTCAACCCATTTGGATATCATTTGCTACCTGTTGTGGACATTCCACCCAATTTGTGAGCATAAAGCCTGAATCTGCCCAAAAATCCACTTTTTGATGCCCAAACCCAATTCCAATCATATAGCCATGTTGCACAGGCCAAGGACCACCAGCCTGCCAAGTATCACCAAAATTTGATGAAAAAGACATCCTACGCGTAGGATGTCTAAATGAGATTTTTTTGCGAGAATCATACTGTGAGCACATGCACAATTTCCCAAGTTCCTTTTAAGTTTTATTTTAATTTTCAAGTCATTTGGATAGTTAAACTCAGTTTCTCAGCAGCTGATATGGAAAAAAAGCTAACTTCGGACTACTGAGTGCAACAGGATCTATGGCAGCTGCAAAATCACCGGCAAAGAAGAAGAGGATGACCATAAAAGATTACTTGGAAGAAGTAGAGCCGTTCGTCATACCGGAAGGAACTCTAAAGCCAACCAACACGTGGATCCAAGAGGACTTGCTAGAGTCAAATGATCTGAAGATCTACCAAGGCGTGTTCAAAGACACCGAAGGAAATGTAATAGAGCTACCCATGCTACCGCGAGAGCTCAATGAGTTTGTCAGAAGCAAGATGGCAGAGTACCTAGAGAAGATAGATCTCCACAATTATTTTGAAGCTGTGTCAGCAGGAATTGACATAAAAAGAGTATGGGAATCTGTGACTACAATCAAAGAAGATGGAGTGGCTAGAGTTATGGATCTACAAGGCAAGCCAGACAATGTGATTGAAATCATAGAGAAAGTAGTGGCAGCTGCAATAGACCTCTCCAACAAAGGGGATAGTGTAACCAAAAGAAGAGACAAAGTAAAGGTGTACACAGAAAAGAAAGGCAACTACACCTTTGAAGACATTGCCAACCCTAAAGTGGCAATCATGAGTCAGCTGTACAACCAGTACTTCCATATGTGTACAAAGCGGCCACAAAAGTACAGAATGCTGCCTGGAGCAATTGCCACAACCTTCACCTGGGCAATGCAGAAGAGCAAGCCAAAGGTAATCAACTATGCAACCTATATCCATGATAATCTGGTGAAAATGGGCAACAAGAACCCCACCTACATTGTGCCGGGTGAGCTGATCATGAAGGCGGTTTATGGGGCATTGCACGCCAAGGGAGGATGGCCCGACCCTCAATCACAGAATGACTGGCTAAGGCTCAAGGAAGATAAGGAAGAGGAACAACCAAAAGCACCCAGAGTTGCCACAAGGTTGAAACGACGGTTAGAGACCATGCAAGAGGAGTAGCCAGAGTTGAAGAAAGGAAAGAAAGAGAGTGTCCAAGTGCCGGCGGTCAAAGAGACGAAATCACATAAAGCGGCACGGCTAGAGCGGCTAATGGAAAGTTTCAGAGCCGAAAGAGCCCTCACGGGAGATTTGAGCAAGCTATGGAAGCCATCACTAGAAGCAATGTCGGGATCATCCCGAAGGGTGCACAGAGACAGATTTGAAGATTATATTAAGAATTTTGAGATTTTGGATGCCACGGCCAAAAATATCCCACATGTACCATTTACAGAAGCAGAAGTGGAGGAAGTCCGACGGCAACTGCTAGAAGAGCAGGAAGGCCAAGAGAGGGAGAGAAAGACAAAGGCAGACAGGGATTTCAAGAAAAATCCGGCAACTCCACCATCCAGCTCGGAGTCCAGCCCACCGCCATCACCACCTCCTCATAGCCCTCCACAAACTCAACAGAAGGAGGAGCTAGAAAAATATGAACATCAAGAAGATTCAAGGCAAGAACAGAGCGAAGAGCAAGAGAAAAAAGAAGAAGCTAAGCCCAAAAGTGAGCAGCTAGAGCCAAATGAAGCAAGGTATAACACATGTCTAGATCTACTAGCTGTTGGATATTCAAAAGAAGAGACTGCCACAGTCGCATTTGACTTGGCAAGCACAGGGCCCAAAGGGCAGATGTAGAGCCTGCGGTTAGTGGAGCTAAAAGAGATGGCCACTGATACAGTGGACCTGCAGCCACGCACCAATGATTGGGATGTGGTGATGACTAAGCTAACCGGGCTCACGGCACAATCAATGGCCACGAAAGGTGAGATGGATAATCTCAAAGCCACTGAAGTGAAGATCAAGTCTGAAGTCTACACTTTACAAAAACAAAGCCAAAGGCATATAGAGAGAGAAGCAGAGCTGCAAGCCAGTCTGGCAAAGGCATTGCAAAGATGCCAGGAGATGGAAAGAGAGAATCAGGCAGTAGGTCAAAGACTGCAAGGAGCCGAAGAAGAGTACAGAAAACTCAGCAAGACATTGACAGATGCAGAAAGGGAAAGGGATAACCTAACCCTACAACTTGCTGAAGAGTCCAAGGAAGTGGAAGCCATGCGGAATGCCAAAGAGAAGGCAAAGATAGAGCAAGAGGCTAGCTAGGATGAGGTCATTGAGCTCAAGGACCAGCTTAAAGTTAAAGATAAAACCATCCAACGGCTACGGGCATCTCCTGCCAGAGTCAGAGCTACTAGCTTGACTCACACCACTTCAGAGAGTCAGATTTATGAAGAACAAATGAAAGAGCTCCAGAAAGAGTTGACCTTTGAGAAGAAGCAAAGGCTGATGATGGCCAAGGGGTCAGTGGTCATGCAAACCCGCATGGAAGAAGAGAACAAGGCACTGCAGGATAAGCTGGAAAAAATCAAGAGAAAGCTCGAGGAGGCGGAGAAGATCAATGCCGATTTGAATGACCTCCTTGTGAATGTGGGAGAGCAAGCTGAAATAGAAAAGCAAACATTCCAAAAGTAGATAGAAGAGCTGAGAGGCTAGCAAATAGAAGAGCAGTTCAGCATCGGGCCAGCAGCCATGGAAGGAATAGACCTAGAGAATGTGGCAGATCCTGTGGACACACCCATGCAAGAGTAAATCCTTGTAGGACCCTCTCAAGAGCCACAAGATCTGACACAAGAAGAAGAAGAGAAGCCGCAAAAGGCCATATAAGCAGAAATTAGAGACACGACCAAAGAAGCCTTGGAATGGGAGCAGAGGGTCTTTAAATCAATGAACATTCAAAAGAGAGACGCCAACAACATTCGGCGTGAATGGCTACAGCCCTCTCTCCCATATCCTTTGCTAAAGTACGAAGCCGCCACAATCAACAAAAGAATCAGAGAAGACCAAACAGTGCCACTGTACACAGCAGACATCTCCAAGCCTGAAGGGGTAAAGTTGATAGTCGACTCTCAACCCAGGTGGAGAAAGGCATGGATGACAAAGTATCCACAATACCTAATCCATCTGGTAGAGGCACCAAAAGTCATTAGAGATAACTTAACTTTCTTCCCTCTACCAAGGATACGGACGTGGAAGGCCCATGAGCTATTACAAAGAAGCCAACCTACTTGGCTAAACTATCTGAAGCTGCCAGGCTTGAAGGAAGGCGAGAGAATAAGTGTTCAATACATGGTGAAAACCCTAACGGGCGCTATCAAATTGTTCACTGGCTCGCCTGACCTATCTTGCATTATGATGAGAAAGATCTGCAAAACCCTTTTGGCAGTCTTCGAGACGTTCAAACCAGGCCAGGCGACAGACAACATCTTCTTCTTTCAAGATACATACAGATGTGCATATGATCTTTCTGGTCAGCCTTCAAAGGAGGTGATACATGCATTGTATCAACGGATCATGTTTTTGCCATCCTATCACCTCCAGGCCGTTGAAGAAGCTCTCTACACCGGCTTCTTCACAATCAACACTGACATATTCGGCCCGACACTACTGGCTCAACATGCAAGATATGAGTCACTGCTCAAGATGAGAGAAAGCCTAAGATGAAGAAGCAGCTCAACAGCCATGTCGGGGGCGACATGAGCAAGGAGGGGGGGAGTGTTAGAAGCTGGACACACCCTACGGAAAATGACTGCTCGACATATTATTATTTTTTGTAATTATTCATTTATTGAGAAAACCCGACATTTCACCTTTGTAAATATTGGGGCTTACAGAAGTTTCCAGATTGTATCCCAGTTTTGACATTTAGATTGAGTAGATGGTTAAAATGGAACATTAGGGTTTGAGAATTGTAAGGTATTTATACCACTTTTTGACCTTAATGAAAAACCTTTTTGTCATTTAAAATTTTTTTGAAGTCTGTGAGTGAGCGTACTGTGTACGAGAGAGAGTGAAAGCTTCATCTTGATGCTACATGCGCACCGGTGATCGGAATCGAGTGCGGAGAAGTGCAACGTGTTGCCCTCAACGAGAGCTACGCTCCAATACCTACATTGCGCGCGTAAGGTGTGGTTTTGGGAGCTCCATCTACGAGCTTCATCTGGTGATTCGGTGAGCATACATTGTCCGATTTTGCATTGCAACATATCCATGCGTTCGTATTGAGTAGAGCTACACATTAGGCACTTTAGTTTTCGAAAACGACGACCTGCAAATTCCGTCTAGACATCCTACGTGATTCTGCACCAGGTGTTTTGGGTTGGGGTTTTGGTTCATAGACCTTAGGGAGAGCGACCTATTGGTGTTAGTAGGGTCTCCTTCAAGTTCTATGGTGTTTCGAGATTTTTTTGATGGGTATCCAGCTCTAGAAAGCGTTGTAGGAAGTTTCCTCTTATGCACTCTTGAAGGCTGTAGCTTAAACATTGGGTAGAGACCTCTGTAGGAATAAGTTAGGAGTCGGTCGAGTGTAGATTGACACCCTATGCTTGCTTCCACGC
This sequence comes from Adiantum capillus-veneris, assembly GCF_014529385.1. Taxonomy (NCBI): domain Eukaryota; kingdom Viridiplantae; phylum Streptophyta; class Polypodiopsida; order Polypodiales; family Pteridaceae; genus Adiantum; species Adiantum capillus-veneris. The sequence goes on from NC_140946.1 coordinate 128,159,448, forward strand.
GCCTGTGGGTCGAGCTTCGTCCTTAGCTAACAAATCTTGTTAGGTGAGTTCTCGCTGTGTTGACATCCGTCGCGGCGTATCCGTCCAACAGTGAGTTTAGTAAATGAAAAGATAGATGAAAGTGGAAAGTCAAAAGACATATGAAGGTAGAAAGTCAAAAGGCATATGAAGGTGGAAAGTCAAAAAACCTTTTGTATCCATATAAAGAGGTGTTTCTCTTCTCCTTTATTTTCTCTTTAGTCTCTCTCTCTCTCTCTCTCTCTCTCTCTCTCTCTCTCTCTCTCGTGCATGCCCTCATGCATGCAATGTTGTATCCGTCCTTCTCAGCTAATACTATTGCAAATCTACGTGCTTTGTCATTGCCCATTGCTGCGTGCTATATACTAGGCATTGTTTTTGTTTTTGTTGAGAGAATCTTTGAATTAGAAATACCTTTTAATTTTTTTGAAGCCATTAAAGATGCATAAATTTGTCTTTGATTTAGTTAAATATCCCAGAGTTTAATTTTATCAAACAATGAGCCTTGAGGTTAGTAGACCGTGAATTTAGGTTAATGCATTCACTTGACTACTAGTCCTACTTGGTAAAATTATTTGAATGTTTGAAACCTTAGTAGTGTTTTAGGCATAGAGAGCCTTGCTCACTCAAACAATAAAGAGCACTAGTGAGAATACAAAGGAAATGGAAGAAAACACAAAAGTGTCACAAGTGTAAAAGCTTAAGCTAGAAGAGAAATCCCAACTTGGATTTGGTACTTGACTCACATGTATTTCCTATGGTACTAGAGCCCTAGAGGTTCGCAATGTGGGGCGCTTTTCTTTGAGAAGCGAAAAGCTCCAAGCATAAAAATAAGCACAAGGGTCAAATGATTTTGAATTAATGTGGAAATAAAAGGAAAAATGAAAATGGAACAAGAAGTAAGAAAAATAAAATGAAAAAGACTTCCATTGGTCTTGAAGCTAACCAAAGCTAAAATACACAATTAGGGAATCTTGCATTTAGATAGACTTCCTAACTTATCTAGTACTAGAGTAACTGTTTTAACCCTTAGTCATATTGACTTATCTATTGCTAGAGTAACTGTTTTAACCCTTAGTCATACTTAACTTATTGATAGACCCATCCATAAGCCCAAAAACCTTGGTTAATTAATTTCAACAAGTGTATTTTATTTGTCCTTAATAACACTATAAGATTTCATAATTCTTTGCATTTACTCATTACCATGCGTATGCTTTGCCGTCCCCTTATGATTTATTGCCATATTAGTGAGCTTGCTACCTCAACAATTTTTTTCTTTTGCAAGCGCATTCTTCCTTGAGCATCTACCACAACATGGCTTTGTTAGGGATGACAAAGCTTAGGAAGGAGAAAAACATTGAAAGCATCCAACACCGGAAAACGTTTTAGCTTTCTCATGCACACATTTTCCCATTTTCTATGTATAGAGTCATGAGCTCTCTACGAGTTTGAATTTGTATCTATTAATTTACTCTATGTTCCTTGGGTGGACGGACATTCATTTTTGAAACCCTAGGCATATAAGTGAATTGTAGGCCATGTGAAGGGGAGAGATCGTTGTGAAAAAATCTAGAGTAGAGAAGAAGAAGAAGGATGCTATGGAGGTGGAGGCTTGGAGCTACATGTACTGTCTTCACAACTCACACAATCACCCATGTGTCATGCTTCCATGCCCTAGCCGGGTTGCTACCATCTATGGATTGTTGATTTGGTTTGATACATTGGAGCTATGCTACAAGGCAGCCAATAGTCAGCAGCCCTTTAACTCCCATTTTCTCAAGGTTTTTTTGTAGATATATCCATGGGTATGGTTTAGTTCTAAGAAATTCTCCCATTTTGATGGTACATGTAATGAGTGTGGACAAAATAGAATGCAAGTTGTTTATGTGCAAAGTCTTCTTAACGGTGTGTAATCTCTTAGTCTTGAAAATTATAGATTTTTCTTCATGCTCTCCTAATTGTAAGGGTAGGGTCTTAAGTGTATTTCATTTGGAATCCTATGATGGTATTGTTCCCAATCCCCATAGAAAGATTGCATATCTACTCCCAAAGGAGGCTGGTTTAAGCCAATTTCCTCAAAAGGAGCTGATTGTTTATCTTTGTTTTCATTGTTAGCTCCCCTAACTTTTTCCAAAAGTTGTGCTGGTCAATCTTCATCTACAGGTGTAATATCTCCCATTCCATCTTCAAAGTTTGGTAGTATTGGAATTCTTTCTGTGATTGTCTTGATAGGTTCAAAGTGAATGATCTCCTCAACCTTTGTCTCTATGGTCTCTTTTCCTTATAGATTTTTTGAGAATTATTTTTGAGATTCCATGATTTCTTGGGTTATCATGACCAATCTCTCAAAAGATTGAACTATTAAAGCTTCAAGCTTTGGATGTGGACAGTTTTTTCATATGTTCTACATACCTCTAAGCCTTATTGACTGAAGAATCCACTATATTTTCAAACTCAAACCCGGCTCATTTTTCCACCATTTTGTGGGCCTTAGCCTCTACTTGAGCATTATGTTTTTTTTTCTCTTATACCTTTTTCATCTTGTTTTTTAATGGAGACTTGACACTTTTACCACCCAGACTTTTAGTATTTGCCTATTTTTGCAATTTTTCTTTTGCCCTCATCACTACTTCGAAGGGTATCATTAGTTTTCTCTTTGATGAACTTGATAAATTACTTCTACCTATTCAATAGGAATTTTTCCTTTGTTATTGGAATTTTTTGCATAGCTCTTAAGGAAATGCTACATTTTGTGAAATAGTCTGGTGGTGGTACTAGTCCCTCTTGGTCTTTTGGATACTTATTCTTCCAATGGTCATGTGATTTTCACTTATGGCACCCTTGGATCCTTTGCTAAGGTGGTGGAGCTCTCATCATAGGTGCTCTGGCTCCATGGTTTGCAATAAAGTGAACTAGATGGTTTTTTGGCTATGTATAATATAACGGATCATACATAGGAGCTAGTTGTGGTTTGTACCAAACTTCCTCTACTACTCTTGAAGGACTAGCTTCCTTGTCGGGTATGATAAGCACAAGTATGTGCTCTTCCCTCATTTCTTCTAGTTGCATAGTCTTGACTAGAATAGCATTTCCACCTAGTAATGGAAGTTGTTACCTAATATTAATTAAGCTCTTTCCATTCCCCCTATGGGTCTAAGCCCTTGTGTTTAGTTTGATGGATATCTATAGATAGGTTGTCCTTGTTGAATAATAGGCATGTATTGTTGGTGGATATTTATAGATAGGTTGTCCTTGCTATTATCTGATGGGTATGTATTGTTGGGGTAAAGGCTGCCTTAACTATTAGCTCTTGTACCACATCATACAAATACTAATAAAGGAAACACACACATAATTGTTGTGTGGTGTTCTACCAGTTTCACTTCTCAAAAACCTAACCATTAGCTCGTGTACACTCTATACAAATATTAACACCCTAACTATTAAGTCTTGTACACTTCATACAAATACTAACTGTCATAATAATCAATATCTAATTCTCCTAAATGATTTTCTCATATTAAACTGATCCTTTAATGTGGGGAAGGCCAGGGGAGAAAAAGCTAGAATATTGGTTAAGCTAGTAGACTGGCCACAGTAGGGATCCAAAGGAGGGAAAATAGGGATCCAAAGGGGGGGCCATCTGCAAAAGATCCATGTGCAACAATGGGCTAAAAAGACCCTAAGGTTCAGCCCATTAAGACTTCCAAAATGCTAAGGTTCCAAAATTCAAAGGTTGTGTCCAAAGGTCAACCCTAGGGAAAATTGGATGCTTTGTGTGTGCCCTAAAAGTCTTTGCACATCCCTACATGGGAGGGGGCGAGCCCTAAAGGTAGGGGATGAGAGAGAAAGCCACACACACACACAGGCTCCCTTTACACAAAGGGAATGAGGGACACATGTCAGCTCCCTAGGCCAGATGCCCACAAGGTGTGCCCAATTTCTATTGGATGACCCTTGAAGTGGACCAATGAGAATTAAGCTAGAGTAAATCTAGTTTAATTAATTTAAAAACATTTAATAAAAGAAACCAATAAGAATTAAGTCTCCTAGAAGACTACTGGGCAGTCTCCCAAGGGGTCCAATGAGCATTCAGGAGCCCCATGGCTTGCCCGATTCCTATTGGCCAGGAGGCAAAGGGGTCCAATGAGAGTTTAGTTTAATTATTTAATTACCTAAAGCTCTCACAAAAGGGGAAAGGGGGACACATGTCAGAAGGCTATGACTTATGCTGCTTAATTGTAATTGGCTTGACTTGGGGAGGGCCAATGAGGCTTCAACAAGAGCAATTAGCAAGAGGGCTCGCCCAAGAGAGAGAGGGGGCTGATTTTTGCAAGGCATTATCACACACACACACTCACACAAGCTCATGTGTGAAGAAAGAGAAGACTATCTCTTCCCAAGCTTTAATGGAGAACTCATCACCTACTCCAAGCTTGTGAGATAGAAGCCTACATCAACACTCTCTTGGCATGTGGATGCAAATCCAACCAAGAGCAAGATTCAATGCATGCTCATCTCCTCTACCAAGCTAATTACTAAGCTAAGCTATGCTACATATGAGTGATTATGTGAGGAGATGTACATCTTTCTCGTAAGATACTCCTTCTTCCTCTCAATCTACTCTCATACCCTGCTAGCTCTCACCATCTTCGAAGGTGTGTGAGGTCTTGGGTCTGAGAACGGGGATAATTCAAGTTGTGTTTGTTAAGTGTTTTGCTTAGTGCATGAAGTTTCCATCTTCATTGCACTAGCTAGTCTTGAAGGAACACAAAGAATTGTATTGTACAATGTCTCTCTTGATGGGAGAAACCATAATACAAAGCCTTTTGGAGGGGGGACCGGCTCCATGAAAATCCGGTCCTCAACTGTTGTCAATAGCTTAATTTCTCTCTCTTTTGAAAGTATTGTTGATGCTATCTAACTAGATGTTATGCTTTTCGTTGCTCTCTCCACCCAAGCACTCTTGTAATTCTCATTAGGAATCTATTCTAATGAAATGCCCACTATGTTCATGCTTATTTCTGCTACACATAAGTTATTAGGCCATTTAATGTTACATTGGTATCAGAGCTCAAGGTTTCTCTTTTCTTGCTCAAGAAGGGAGGTCCTCAAGCTAGCTACAAATGGTTGGTATTATTAATTGCCTGTGAGTAAGTAGAATAGGGATTTTTCAGCCTTGCAGTGCGCTTGCCTTCGTGCAGTTAACGGGGCATCACCGTCGAGAGCTATGGTCTTAATAGTGGAGTCCTACGGGGCTTGCCGACGGCTTAACCACTATTGAGCTATTAGAAGCTTGACAGGAGCCGGTGCTGTTTTGGTGTCGAAAGACCCTCTCTTCTATTCCTTGCAATTAATGGGATTCGAGCCGCGGGTACAGTAGCTTGAGTGCTTTTTCTAAAGGGGTAAAGAGGAGTAGCAACTAGGGCTTGAAGTGCCAAAGTACACCTAAAAAGTTTACACCTAAAAGTTGTTAGAATGGCTGACAATAGTAAAGAGAGTGAAATTAATGTTGATAACTTTGATTTTGCTCATGAGCAAGCTACTAATGATGCTTCAATGCTTGTTAACTATCTTGTTTCTAGGCTTCAACAAGCCATGGGCAATCCATCTCTCCAAAGTGAAGTGCAACGGCAGCTCCGTGCTCACGGGATTCTCCAAGCTCATCACCATGACGAGAGAACACCTAGGAAGCCTCCTGTGAGACTACCAAAAGAGGTCTCTCTCCGATTCGGGAAGAAGAAGAGAATCCATATGAAGGGCTCAAAATTTACTTCTTGATGATGCATCTCCTTCCCAAAGGAGAACTCAAGAGCCTCCACCGAAGGAACGAGAAAGAAGCGAGTCTCCCGCCACCTCGGCGGAGATGGCTCCACGAAGACGGCGGGCTAAACGCTCTCCATCACCACCAAAGCGGAGAAGACCATCACACTCTTCTCCACGCCATAATTCAAAGAGGGATGATAAAAAGCAAGAGAAGAAAAAGGCGAGAAAGAGGACACCCTCTTCTCCATCTTCTTCATCCTCTTCCTCTTATGAAAGCTATGGTGAAAGACAAAGATCAAGAAAGAAAAAGGCGAGAAAGAGGTCACCCTCTTCTCCACCTTCTTCAAATTCTTCACCTTCTGAAGAAAGTGATGGTGCAACCTTTGAACCATCAAAAAGAAGAGGCCATAGGAAATCCTATGCCGCATGGAAGAGGTCGTCCAAGTGAAGAAATTCAAAGAGGGAGGGAAGAGCATCTCTTTTCTTACCTATGATGGTACCTTTGGTGCTACGGACAAAGTCTTGGCCTTTATCCAACAATTCGATGCGGCGTTTGGAGATGAGGGCTTCACGGAGTCCTCTAAGCTACGACATGTAGCTATGCACTTTCAAAAGTCCGCCAGACAATGGTGGTCTAGCCTACGAGCCAACGGTGAAGCTCCACGAACATGGAAAGCTTTAAGAGCTTCCATTATGAAGCAGTTTTTGGCCACCGATGCCAAAGACAAAGTACTCAACGAATGGCGAAGCTTAAAGCTCTCTCCCAATGAATCTATACACAAATATGTAGACAAGTTTTGGGACCTACAACTCAAAGCCACTGTCTTCAAAAATTTGGATTTTGGAGAGCAAAAGCAACAATTTTGTGCGGGCTTAACCGAAGAAATGGCGGAGTATGTCAACTCCCAAAGACCATGTACCATATCGGCGATAATACACCACACTATGGTCGCCTCTCGAATCAATTTCCAAATGGGGGCAAAAAAAAAAAAAGCCCCCAGAAAACAAGGGTTCCAATGAGCCTAAGGGGAAGGACAATGTCCAAAAGTCTCCTAAGGGAAACTCCAACAAAGCTAAAGAGAAGGGAGTTTACAAAGGTAAGAATAAACTCTCTCCTGAAGAGCTTGAGCGTTATCGTAAGGATAACCGGTGTTTCAAGTGCGGCAAACAAGGGCATGCGTACCGCGCTTGTCCCCAAAAGAACAACCGCCAAGATCCTCCTAGAGCTTCCTTGGTTGAAATTCAAGAGGAGGAGACTCACCAAACTCACCACAAAGGATCTCCTCTATGCCATGCTTGGGGAAAGGTTAGAGAACATGATGCTTTTATTCTCTTTGAGCCTGGTTCTACTCAGAATTTTATATCTATAGAGTTGGCCACCAAGCTAGGCATACAAGCTTACGAGATGGGAGATGTCCTACCCGCAGACAGTGCCTTCAAGGGGCAAGAAGCTTCAGTCACTCCCTTAATCAGGAAATTGAGGCTTCATGTCCAAGGCTGTGTGGACAAAGAGGACTTCTTTATCTCTCCTCTCAAGCATGAGGATGTAATCCTAGGGGCACCATGGTTTGACCGCCTGGCTGCTGCCAATGTTAAATTTCCTGAAAGGAGAATCTCCTTTAAGTTCAGGGAAAAAGACATGTATATAGATGCTAAGGAAATGGGTAACACTATCCCCATTGTACATACACCAACTTTCAACAAGTCAATAAAGAGCTCTATTTCCGTGTACATGATTTTTGTTAAAGATTCTCAAAATGAACCTAATGCTTTAGCAAAAGAAAATAAAAGCAACCAAAAGGAATTAGAGTTATCCAATTTTCTCAAGGGGTTTCAAGATGTTTTTATTGACGACATCCCTTGTGAGCTACCTCCTAAACGAGGTAATGATGACCATGCAATTGAACTTCTTCCAGGAAGTTCACCGCCTAATAAACCTCCTTATAGAGTTTCTCAAGCTCAACAAGAGGAGATTATGCGGCAAGTGCATGAGTTAGTTGAGAAGGGTATGGTTAGGCCAAGCTCATCTCCATTTTGCTCACCTGTGCTATTAGTGCAAAAGAAAGACGGCACATATCGTATGTGTGTCGACTATAGAGCACTAAATAGGATCACTATCAAGAATAGGTTTCCCGTTCCACGGGTAGAAGACCTATTTGATAAGCTACAAGGATCGACCTACTTCAGTAGGGTTGACCTAAAAAGTGGCTATCATCAAATAAGGATAGTTGATCAAGACATTGTAAAGACCGCATTTCGTACTACATTTGGTCTTTACGAATACATTGTCATGCCTTTTGGCTTGACCAATGCACCAGCCACATTCAACCGCTTGATGGAGAAGCTGTTCAGGCCTCATCGAACCTTCACTGGAGTGTTCTTTGATGATATTATCATCTACTCTAATTCATTGGAGGAACACAAGCAACACCTCTAGGTAATATTTCAAGTTTTAAGAGAGAATAAACTTTATGTTAATCGAAAGAAAAGTGAATTTTTCTTGCAAGAGATTTAGTATTTAGGTCACATTATCTCTCAAGATGGCATCCAAATGGATCCATCCAAGTTAGAGGTAATAAAAGGATGGCCTAAACCAAGGAATCTTCATGAACTAAGAAGCTTCATAGGTATGTGTGCATACTATAGACGCTTCATAGAAAAGTTCTCACAAATTGCGGGACCATTACATGACCTAACAAAGAAAAGCGTTAGGTATACATGGTCTGCTAAGGAGAACAATGCTTTCAAAAAGCTTAAAGAAAAGCTTATCTCTCAACATGTGCTTACACTACCAGATCTCTCAAAACCATTTGAGGTCCAATGCGATGCTTGTGGTGATTGCCTTGGAGCTGTTTTGCTCCAAGAAGGGCACGCCATAGGCTATGAGAGTCGAAGGCTCCACCCTGTTGAGCAAGCTCTAGGCATATACGAAAAGGAACTCCTTGCAGTTCTACATGCCTTAGACTCATTGAAGCACTATTTATTGGGGACTCCTTTCATTCTGCGAACGGATCACCAAAGTCTTAAGTACTTCATGACGCAGACCAAGCTCTCCGACAAACAAATGAGGTGGGAAAATTTCCTTTCGCAATTTCATTTTCATATTGCTCACATTGCTGGCAAGCATAATCAAGTAGCTGATGCACTCTCAAGACGGCCGAGAGTGAATGCGGTTTCCATAGCAACTCACAATGATCTATCTTCAATGATAGATGAGTATGCTATTGATCCCGATTTTAGAGATGTGATTTCAGCCCTTGCATTAGGGAAGAAAGAAGAACCATTTACTTTACAAGATGGTTATCTTCTCTATGGCAATAGACTATGCGTTACTAACTCACTACGTGAGAAAGTAATGTATGAATCTCATGCTCCACCTTATGCGGGCATAGAGGGATTCAGTCTACCTTAAAGGGAATTGAAACATATTTCTATTGGCCTACCATGAAAGTGAACATACAAGAGTATGTTTCCAAATGTGTGGTATGCCAAAAGACAAAATTTGATAGAGGGAAGAAACTTGGATTGCTTCAACCCTTGCCAATCCCTAATTCACCATGGGAGAGCATATCCATGGATTTTATCTTTGGATTGCCTAAGTCTATCCATGGGAATACGGGAATATGGACGATAGTAGACAGGTTTAGTAAACAAGCTCATTTTATACCTGTCAAAAAGACTATCAAAGCCCATCAAATGGCAACCCTCTTTATTTCACAAATTTTCAAGTACCATGGCTTGCCCATGTCCATAGTGTCGGATAGAGATTCTTGAATGACCAATAATTTCTGGAAGGGTCTCTTTGGGAATTTAGGAACAAGGCTAAACTTCTCTTCGGCCTATCATCCACAAACTGATGGCCAAAGTGAAATAGCTAACCTAACCATTCTCGATCTACTAAAAGCCTATGTAACGGAAGTAGATCAAAGATCCCAATGGGAGAAGACCCCAAACACTGTACATACTTCCACGGGAAAAGCACCTTTCGAGGTAATTGAGGGAAGATCAAAAAGTCCCTTGCTACTTAAGGTACATGGGAAGATCTTCGCTGCAGATGAGTATAGCCGAGACCTACAAGAATCTTTCCAAAAGATTAAGGATGCTATCTCTATCTCACAGCAAAGGCAAAAGGCTGCTGCTGACAAACACAGAAGAGCCCAAGCCTTTAAAGAAAACGATTGGGTCTTGTTAAAGTTTCCCAAGGCTTGATTAAGGCACACAACGGGCAACAATCCTACGGGTCACCAAAAGTACTATGCTAAACTAGCAAAAAGGTACTATGGTCCCTTTCAGATTCTTAGGCCAATCAATGAGATGGCCTATCAACTCAAGTTGCCCAATCATTGGCTCATACACAATGCTTTTCATGTGAGCCTATTAAAGCCTTACAAAGGAGAGCCACCTCAAGAACCAACTATTGAAGACCCACCGGAGATCGTGGACCAAGAAGAGGTGCTGCAGCCCGAGTCCATTCTCCGACATGAAGACAAGGTACTAAGAGGCGGTAAGACTATCCAACGATATCTTATTAAGTTTAAGAATTATCCTTTTGAAGATGCTAGATGGAAGCAAGGCATACAATTAAAGGATAACCTAAACCTTGTCAATGCTTACAATGCTTCCCAAGAGTAAGCAAATGTACAAAATGTTAAAATGAACAAAATTTTTGTCTTATAAGACTCTCTTTTTCTTTATTTGTGCAAAAAAATGAAGTAGTATGCATGCTTAGATCAAGTTTGCGGAGACGACGTCTCCCAAACACCAAGTAGAGCTTGTCACTCTACTATGGAAGACTGATAGGACTAATGTGCAGACATGCTTGCGGCAGCCTCAGGCTTTCAAGCGCCAAATGGACTGGTCATCCATTGTGGAATGATGTCGTAGGGTAACATAGGGATCCTCTACCCGCTAAGAAAAGGACTCATGAACATGCTTTATCTTCTCTACACCATTGTCGAGGACGACTATGATTTCAAGAGAGAGGCAATGTCATAATAATCAATATCTAATTCTCCTAAATGATTTTCTCATATTAAACTGATCATTTAATGTGGGGAAGGCCAAGGGAGAAAAAGCGAGAATATTGGTTAAGCTAGAAGACCGGCCACAGTAGGGATCCAAAGGAGGGAAAATAGGGATCCAAAGGGGGGGCCATCTGCAAAAGAGCCATGTGCAACAATGAGCTAAAAAGACCCTAAGGTTCAGCCCATTAATACTTCCAAAATGCTAAGGTTCCAAAATTCAAAGGTTGTGTCCAAAGGTCAACCCTAGGGAAAATTGGATGCTTTGTGTGTGCTGCAAAAGTCTTTGCACATCCCTACATGGGAGGGGGCGAGCCCTAAAGGTAGGGGATGAGAGATAAAGCCACACACACACACACAGGATCCCTTTACACAAAGGGAATGAGGGACACATGTCAGCTCCCTAGGCCAGATGCCCACAAGGTGTGCCCAATTTCTATTGGATGACCCTTGAAGTGGACCAATGAGAATTAAGCTAGAGTAAATCTAGTTTAATTAATTTAAAAACATTTAATAAAAGAAACCAATAATAATTATGTCTCCTAGAAGACTATTGGGCAGTCTCCCAAGGGGTCCAATGAGCATTCAGGAGCCCCATGGCTTGCCCGATTCCTATTGGCCAGGAGGCAAAGGGGTCCAATGAGAGTTTAGTTTAATTATTTAATTACCTAAAGCTCTCACAAAAGGGGAAAGGGGGACACATGTCAGAAGGCTATGACTTATGCTGCTTAATTGTAATTGGCTTGACTTGGGGAGGGCCAATGAGGCTTCAACAAGAGCAATTAGCAAGAGGGCTCGCCCAAGACAGAGAGGGGGCTGATTTTTGCAAGGCATTATCACACACACACACACTCACACAAGCTCATGTGTGAAGAAAGAGAAGACTATCTCTTCCCAAGCTTTAATGGAGAACTCATCACCTACTCCAAGCTTGTGAGATAGAAGCCTACATCAACACTCTCTTGGCATGTGGATGCAAATCCAACCAAGAGGCAAGATTCAATCCGTGCTCATCTCCTCTACCAAGCTAATTACTAAGCTAAGCTATGCTACATATGAGTGATTATGTGAGGAGATGTACATCTTTCTCGTAAGATACTCCTTCTTCCTCTCAATCTACTCTCATACCCTGCTAGCTCTCACTATCTTCGAAGGTGTGTGAGGTCTTGGGTCTGAGAACGGGGATAATTCAAGTTGTGTTTGTTAAGTGTTTTGCTTAGTGCATGAAGTTTCCATCTTCATTGCACTAGCTAGTCTTGAAGGAACACAAAGAATTGTATTGTACAATGTCTCTCTTGATGGGAGAAACCATAATACAAAGCCTTTTGGAGGGGGGACCGGCTCCATGAAAATCCGGTCCTCAACTGTTGTCATTAGCTTAATTTCTCTCTCTTTTGAAAGTATTGTTGATGCTATCTAACTAGATGTTATGCTTTTCGTTGCTCTCTCCACCAAAGCACTCTTGTAATTCTCATTAGGAATCTATTCTAATGAAATTCCCACTATGTTCATGCTAATTTCCGCTACACATAAGTTATTAAGCCATTAAATGTTACACTAACACCCTAACTATTAAGTCTTGTACACTTCATACAAATACTAATAAAGGAAAACACACACAATACTTTTGTGTGGTGCTTCCCCCACCCTAACACCCTAATATTAACTCTTGTATACTTCATACAAATACTAAAAAAGGAAAACACACACAATATTTTAATGTGGTGTTTCCCACAATTCTTCTCTTTCCCCGCACACGTGCACAGGCATGCCGCATGCACCCATCAACTAGTATTAGAGCATGACATCATGGAAAGAGCATGACATCATGGCAATGGATTTCCCTCAGCTTCCCCTCCCCTTGTGTAGAAGGTTCGTGTGAAGCAAGCCGTAAGAGCTTTTTGAGATATGAGATCTGCACATGTTCTTTTCTCTAAATGTTTCTCTGATGGATGTTGAACTTTAGAAGAGCCTTGGATTGAGCAATGAATAGAGCCTTGGAAGCCTTTGGAGGTGAGGTTGAACATGCATGAGCGTTGATGGCTCTTGAAAACTCGCTGCTGCCGTCTTCACCCCGCCATTACCAATAGCACCTATAGAACCACCGACGCTCATGAATGTTCATGGGCCATCTCATAACGAACCTTTAATTTATTCAACTTTAAATTGAAGCTTCTTTATTGTCTATTAAGCATCCATTCCCATAGTTTGGTTAGGAGCTCTTCGTCCAACATCTAGCACCTCTTGTACCTCGAGAATCAAGATAAGCCTCATCGCCAATGAGCCTACCATAAAGAATTTTATTCAAGTCTTGCATTAATTTTTGTATTTGCATTTAACACAATCATTTTAATCACCTTGCTAATCATTTTCATTTGCATCCATGTACTTGGGTAGACACTGCCGAAAAAAGATTGGTAAGATCGCTCATCACGTATGCACACACACAAGACACAAGACATGGAATGTAATGCTTTTTCCATACGGATATGAAGCTTGTAGTCTCCACCAATTGGACCAATAAACATCAAGAACAAGACCATAAAGACAAATACAAAGAAGAATTGATGATAATAAAGCATGAAGATATCATGAGACTTGATCTGTTGCATGGCATCCAATAACATACATATGAATAAATATGAATGTGTACTACTAAAGGAACTACCTTGTGAACCTAGCATAGGAGATTAAAAACAACTTGTGAACCATGGTGATGAATCCATGTAGAACAACCATGATGAATCAGTGTTTTCCATGCTTAGGTGTATCAATAGTATCCTAGGAGTATACTAACCATGAGCCATGAGCATTATATGTTATTGTAAAAATCTCCCCTTGTTTGGCTTAAAGAGGGCATTTTTTGTGGTTAAGCCCAACTTGACGAGTATGAGTATATGGGAAAAGCCCCTAGCCTACTAGAATTTGATAGATCATGATTGGGTCCAATAGGAAGGAGATGCAACCTCACTAGCCAATGGATGTAAGTTCTTAAGCCTATATATATGAGGTTGGTGTGTATGGAAATTCAAGAGATTTTGAATGGAGTTCATTATAGTATTTGCTTATTTTTGTTTCCTCACCCCTTGAAATACCTACAGGGAAGCTCAGGGTTAGCATTGTAGTGATTAGGGGTAGTGTTTTCAAAAGCTCAAGGGATAGTGCTAGAGTGAAGTGAGGGTTGAAGGTTTTATGCATGCGTGCACGCACACACACGCACACACATGCACACACACATGCATGTGCATGCGCACGAGTGCACGTGCACGCGCACACACACACACTATACTACTTTAAAACCCCTAAATTATTGGGGACACACTTCCTAAGCTTGACTATATTGGGTCTCCGCCATGGGACTTGGCCCTTCTGAGATACAAGGGATACGTTTTGGTCAAAACAAGGGGGCGGTTTACTGCCTTGTGTAACACACACACACACACACAAACACACACACACATACACACACACACATACTCACACTATATTACTTACCTACTAATGAATCCCTAGCATATTTGGCACCTTGGATTCTACTAAAACATGCTTCCTATGTTACACTACATATGGTATCCACCATGGGACATGGCCCTTTTAAAGAATAAGTGATACGTCGTGGTACTGCCTCGGGTTATCCCGGCCGTGAAGCACTAGGGTAGTTTCTTCATTACGCTTTGTAGGCGGCCTCACTGTCTGAGCAGGGGATCTTTCCACTCATGACGATCTACACACTATGCAATAATGGCGACCTTCCTCCCTCCTTTATTTAAAAGGTGAGGGTGCAACTCTGCCCCTCACTTAGCTTTGTTTGTTCTTCTTTTGCTTGCATAAAATAGGACCGCGTGTCTGTTACTCTACTGCACCAAAGTATGGAGCTGACAACACAAGTAACACAGGTTGGCTACTTTTACTCATAAGTTTTTCATTGTGCACCTACGTTTTTAGGGCAATTTTACTATGTTGCTTTAATAGTATGGTACCTTGTGTGGTTTTCACACAGTATAATGGAACTTATTTGAAGGTACATTTGTGTTTTTGCAAGGCTTTAATCCCATTACTAGGTTTGTGGTTGCTATTGATTCCGCATAATTACTATTCTAAAGGTTTTTTTGAGGTTTCTGTATAGGTCGTTTGGGGTATGGCGTACTAGCTCTGCTGCTGCTTTAACTTTGGTTTTTTTAAAAAACTTGCCTACTAGCTATTGTTCATTAACTGATCACTGGTTCTTTTGCTGCTGCTTAACTCAGCTAAAGGGTACGACCAGACATATTACTGGTGCTTATTGCTCATTAATATGTTTGGAGGTTGGCTTGGTACTGTTGCTTTTTGCATGGGTTATTGATCTTAATCATGGGTAGCCTGGATAGGCCTTGTGTTTTATATGGATATGGGAACTTGAAAGGGGTGGAGTTTTCCTACCCACTGCACACTGGTATTGAATGTTTTTAAGGAAAGTTGGGCCCGAAGGCACTGTATTGCTGTAACTGGCCATTTCTTTATGGTTGGGTTAAGGGTAATACAATGCATTATTAGCATGCACTCTGGCGGGTGTTTCTCCCTATGTAGATTGATAATTGATTTGGTATATTGCCTACCACCGTTTGGGTTGGTTATGTGAATATAAAGGGGCTGAATTGTTGCGCACTATTACTAGATATTGTTTGGATTTTTAGGGGAGGTTGCCCTGACTACATTCCGTGGCGTTACTGGTTCAATACCAGGTTTTGGTTGAAATGCTGCAAATCATTATTTACATAGGCAAGAGCGGTTTTTTGTTTATGGTAAAACATGGCTTGGCCCAGTTGCATACGGGTATTAGATGGTTTTTTCTGGCCTGCCACTTACAGTTACTGGGTATATTACTAGTCGTCGTGCTAAAGTATCACAAGGATCTTTTTTCATTCACAGATGACAAGAGAAATTGGAAACTTAAAAACATAATTCCTTTAAAATTCATGGTTAGACTTGTGGTCTAGCTTGATTCAGCATCCTTGCCACCTGGTTGGCTAAAAAGATGTGTAAGGTAAGTAACATACAAACGGGGGATTTGGATTCCATGTACCATGATGGGGGCTTAAACTATACCCGACTTAAAACAGAATTAAACTAGCTTAAGGCTTGTTGGAACTATAAAAGGAATAAAAAAAAAAACTTCTTATATAACTTCATATAATTGTGTTTTCATTGATCTAGAAAGATAAACTGATATAAAAATATTAATGGGGGATTCAAACACTTGGATTAGAAGGGGTGATGGCCTTCTAATCAAAATGGACTTGGCTTGTAAGGTAAATTTTTTTTTGTAAGATGGACATGGATAACAACTGGTATAGTCCATTGATACCTATAAAACACAATTAAGGCTAACATATTTGTTGTCTTGTTTGGATGGGTGTAGGTAAGGACTCTATCTTATCTTGGAAAGTTTTTTTGGCTTTGGCAAGCTGTCCAACACCGGATTAAACATTCACCTACTGCTTGGGAAGTTCTTATGTTATTTGTATATTGGAATGGGGCCTCATTCTTACAAACAGTGTATAAAAATAATTCTAAGACTGAGTTGTTTTTGTAATTACCATTTCCTTTTTTCTAAAGCATGCTTTCTTTTGAATGTAAAAAGTTCAATTATGTCTTATTATTTATGGTAAAACAACTACACACACACCTTGAAAAATAGCATTAGCCTTCCCACACTGGATGTTCGCCATCTTGGGACAAGGAACATGCCACTTTTACCCCAAAAACTTAAGCTTTAAGGTGATCTAGTGGATCCTCTTATCCCAATCCTAGAGACATGATCTCCATGACACAACTACTCTAGCAAATATGAATACATAGCCAAATGTGGTTCTTCAGCTATCCAAACAACGTACAAGGTCTGCATTCATGTAGATTGCTATGGATTGTATCATTATTCTCAAAGCATAAGTACTTGCTTGTTGTACACTTAAGGTAGCTCAAAATGTGGTTCATTGCTTCCCAATGACTCTTGCTAGGATTTTCCACAAATTGCTAACCACTCCCATTGCAAATGAAATGTCTAGTCAAGTGGGAAGCATGGCATACATAAGATTTCCTATGGCTGAAGAATATGGCACCTTGGATATTTTTCTTTATTTGGGAATGTCACTCATGGTATGTTTTGCATATACCTGCATTGAGGTACTCAATGTAGCCCCCCCCCCCCCCCCCCCCCCCCCCCCCCCCACATATTAAAACATTGCAAGACCTTGTGGATATAAGTTTCTAGAGATAACTCTAGTATTCCATGTTTTCTATCCCTCTTGATACACATATCAAGAAAGTGACTTGCATCTCCTAAATCCTTTATAGAAAACTATGTGCTAAGTGACTTCTTAAAAATGGCAACCTTGTCTTTAGACTTCCTGCAATGAGCATATCATCACCATAAAGTATCAATATGATAAGTGAACTATCCTTCAACTTAGAAATACTCTCCCAATGTCAAAACATAAAAAAAAACCATTTGAGACCTCAAATCAGTGCATTTAGCCTCACAGACAAGACGTCGTGAACCACAACAAAATTGAGAATGTTTACACTCAAATTAAAGAGCAAGAGACAAGGAACACAATGTGCTATTCGGAATCAAATTTTGATTACCAGACAAGGAGAAAGGTTGATTACAACTTGTAGCAGAAATGCAGCTCTCAGTCGACGTCCAATGAATCCCAAAGATAATGATAATGACTTAAAAAACTTGGGACCCTTTCCCACGGCCATTGGGCACTTACAAAGCTTGCAGGTTCTGAGCGGGTAATAGAGAATGCTAGACTATATTAGAATTTGAAAATCATCAATAGTAGAATTACACGACTTCTTTCAAAAAAATGATTGAATACAACAACAATTGGCATGTATCCAACTTTTAGGTGACACTCCACTGTATCCACCAAAAATTCCCCCCTTCCTATTCATTGCACTTCCTCGTGCAATTTGCATTTGACTGTTGCCTTTAGTAGTTTATCATTCTTTTTTCCAGCGTCCCTGTGAGTCGCCTAAATTTATTTGCCCTTGCCTTGATTTCCATCCTTGTTGCCAGCTCTCTAAAAGGATTATTGTTGAGAGTACTCTAATATGCAATATGCCGAGCCGGTAAATCCTTGGTCATGGGATTAAATATGGAGGAGGCAACTTCAAAGAATCCTGTCATGAATGCCTCCTTGAAGGTTTTATGTAGTGTGAGGGCAAAAACATGACTCTCACATATAATGCCATGATGATGTTTTTGCTGGGAACTTGTGTTTCCATATTCCAGCATAGTCCTCTTGTGCCTTCCACAAATACTTGCCAAGGATGTTCCACTGCTTCTATATCATTGAAGTCCGTTATGCAAGTGATTAACATCTTTGCAATCTTTACAAGCAAGGCATGCAAGATCTGGTACTTCTTTCATCATGTTAATGATTCCTTTGAGTGTGTGAATCAGATTAGTTTTCTGAGGGGAGAAGGTTATTGCCTGGCTTGGTTATGATTGGGTAGTTGAAAACAACTGGTCTCCTGATTTGCCATGAATATAAGCTATCCCAAGATCACCTTCTGTTAATGGGACAATAGGTTGGGTTAATCCGGAGATGCAGTGGAGTGTTTTCGTAATAGGTTTTATCTGTTGGAGCATTTATGGTCCTTATGAAAAGCTTTTAGATCTTCAAGAGAGATTTTATCTTAAAATCCCTTATCCTTGGATCGATTTTTGTTGTTGTTGTTGTTGGAATTACCTTGGGAAGAATTTTGGACATTGTTCTTTCCCTTTGCATCATTTTTGTCTTCGTTTTACATGGGATTGGCATTCCTTTTAGTCCCTTGTTCAAAGCAACCATAGTGTGGGACAATGCCTTTGTGCAAAGATATGCAAGGTTGTCCTATGTTGGCAGTGCACTTATAAAAAAATGACCATGGACTTTATGTGATTTGCCTCCTGGAAAAAGACCATTGGTACAAAGTGGGTTTACAAGTTGAAACGTAAGCCGGATGGTGAGATCGATCGCCATAAGGCTTGACTTGTGGCAAAGGGTTATGCACAGCAAAAAGGTATAGATTATGAAGAGACTTTTTCTCCCACTTGTTGTATGACTACTGTGCATTTTCTATGTGCATTGGCAGCTCATTTTGGTTGGGATGTACATCAATCAGACATTGTTACTACTTTCTTGAATGGTGACATATTTGAGGAAGTTTATGTAACGCAGCATCGCGGTTTTGTCAAGAAAGGACAAGAGGACAAAGTGTGTAGATGTAAGAAGGCTTTGTATGGGTTGAAGCAATATCCTCATGCTTGGTATGAGAAAGCTAACACTCATTTGTTCAAACAAGACTTTCATAATAGTCCAACAGAAAGCACATTGTATGTAAAGCGTGAGAGTGATGTACTTCTCATTGTGGTTCTTTATGTAGATGATTACTAATCATTGGACCAAATAAGAGACATATTGTTGAATTTAACGCTGATTTGGACAACCAAAGCATAACAATCTGATGCATAAGATGTATGGCCAGCTGAGCCTGAACGAGTACGAGTAGACAAAGGTGCATCCAATTTACTGTCACGCAATGTATGCACCAGCCATTTTGCATACCTCTAGCGTGCTCATTTTCAGCCCTTTCATGATCAAGTACATCATGTACATCTGCATTAATAATGGGATGATCTGTAACATTTTCGGAAACCCCCATAGGTTGTACATTTGCCTCATTGGAATTTACATTCGAACTTCCACCACTGAAAAGAGGCAAGAAAGTGTCATAAATGTCTTGTGATCTTACATTACTGTCTCTAGTACATGACAACAAGGGCTGAAAAGGATCTTCCACAAACACTACATCTCGTGAACCTAGAATATGCTTTGTTTGTGGATGATACAACCTGTAACCTTTTCTTTTAGTACTATAACCAACAAAAATACATTCAACAACCTTATCATCCAATTTCTAGCGCTGTGTTTGTGGCACCAAAGCACAAAAACACACATGTGCGTAATGGAAGGCTTTCTATCATGCCATGCTTCATATAGAGTAATAGACTGCAAAGCTTTTGTAGGACACCCGTGTAGTACATAAGTGGCACACATGATGGCCTCAAGCCAAAAAAAATGTGGCAAAGCTTGACTGTTGACCATACATCGTGCCATTTTTGTAAGTGACCTATTTTTTCTCTCAGCAACACCATTTTGCTGAGGTGTATAAGGCAATGCACATTGGTGTTTTATCCCACAACTAGCCAAAAATGCATTATACTCATGAGACATATACTCACCCCCTTGATCGGAACGGAGGGTGCCCATAGTACATTTTGAGACATTTTCAGCCATAGCCAAAAATTGTTTGAAGCACATAAAACTTCGGACTTCGCTTTAAGTGGAAATACCCATGCATGCCTGGAGTAATCATCGATGAAAGTCACGAAGTAAAGGTAATTGCCCAAGGACGGAGTTTGCATGGGCCCACAAACATCACTATGCACAACCTGCAACCTGCATATGGCCCTAACTGAACCATCCTTTGGAAACTTCGAATGCTACATCTTACCCAAAATATAGCCTTCACAAACATGTCTAACAGTTGCTTCAAGAGGCAGCAAAGAAGCAACCATATCGGATTTATGCGAGCGTAGGAAACTGACAAATTTAGATACCCAAAACATATATGCCATAGTTTTGCATTTGAAACAGCCCTTGAACCTGCAATTGCATTTCCAAAATTTTGTCCACACTTGTCATACAAAGTGAGCTTATACATCGCATGGCACAAAAGGCCAGATGAAACAATTTCATCACCAAAATTGAGATCATGAACTGTACATCTGTCATCCACAAATTTGACTACAAGTCTAAGTCTAGCAAGTGCGGATACAAACAAAAGATTCTTCTTGATCCCAGGTACATAAAGTGCATCAACAAGTGTGAAAGAAGTGCCATTTGCAACAGTAAGCACAATCTTTACAACCCCCTGAACTGGATAAGAGGCATTGTTGGCACAAGTGACTGAATTCCCATGAGTAACATACTCAAGAGAGGTGAACAATTCATGGTGTGAGGTAATGTGCTTTGTAGCACCATTGTCAAAATACCACACATGTGAATCTACAGCAAAACTGACATGCATGCATCATGGACAATAGGATTGTATGTGCACTCTGTACTAAAAGCCCATTATGCATCAACATCAGCATCATAGTCTCCTTTCACAGAAGACTCAACAATGGCTACATTTGTAGTGGAACTAGCATTTGCAATGGAACCACCCTCTTTCTTCTTAGCCTCTTTGGCCTTCAACTTAGGACACTGCTTGATCAAGTGATCATTAGCTTTACAATAATGGCAAAGCATCTTCTTTTGGACCTTATCATCAAAAATTCCAGACGAATTGCTGCAAGCAAAAGCATTTGGAACAGAAGTTTTGCCACTTGCAACAGCAGAACCATAAGAAGTGGCTACATTGCTATTACAACCCTTTCTTTGAGAAGCAATAAGAGCCTGGTCAACTGCATGCTGCCTAGTCCTGTCTTTTCTAGAAAGTGACTCTTGCAACAGCAATGTGCATAATTTATCAAACTTGACAACTTCAGGATTTCCTTGGGTCATAAGTCTCCAAGTACTAGCAAACGTCTGGTAGGAATCTGGTAAGGCATCAATAATATACACAAGGGAACTGTCCAAAATGACTTCACCTGCAAAAATAAGTTGCTCATTGATATCCTTGACACCAGCAAAGAAAGTGTCCATATCATCTTCCTCATGCATAATCTTTGATTCCAGCTCTTTACGCAGAAGCAAAGCAATTCTAGCCTCATTGCGTCTTGCATAAAGACGTGCTAGAATATCCCAAGCCTGTTTTGTAGATTTTATTGAACGAATGTGAGGAGTAATGGTGCGCTTAACAAAAAACACAATCAATGCATGAGCTTGCGCATCCTTTACATCCCAACGAGCTTGTTACCGTAGGCAAAACAACTCTAATAGCAACAATCCTTGTAGCAAGACCTGCAACATCCTCAACATCACCTACATTCTTAGAACCAGGACGTACATCAATGCCTGCACAATATTCTAGACACCCTTTGACACAAGAACATGTTGCATCATGTAAGCCCACATAGGATAACTTTCCCCATACAATCTGTCCTCAACAACAAACATCTGAATACATTTATGTTGTTGTCAGCCATTAAAAATGCCTGCACTTGATGTGAAAACTGCCCGAAATGAAGAGAAACTGAGTGAGACCAGCACGTGCTATATAGCACAACCTGCAGACAGCAGATTGTATGGAACCTATTATGCAGTAATTGGCACTGACAAAAATTTTGCACAAAATGACAAAATTGTCTGCATAGACCTTGTTGTAGTGGAAATGGAGGTCGAAATGAGCCCAAATCAGAAATCTAAGAAAGTGACCAAGCGTGTGCTGGAGCTACTATCGACTAAGCCCGGGAGGATGCAACTTGCTCTGATACCAATTGTTGGAATTAGAGTTGCAGAGAAACGCACAGCTCAGAGAAGACGAAGGAAGCTCAAGGCACACAACTGAGAGTGTATTACTTAGTGTGCAATGGAAAGATAGATAGCCCTAGGGTGATGGGCATATATACAATGCACGGGGAAAAAAACCTCCTAAAGAGGGAAAAATGCCCCAAAGGTCCTAGTGTGTTCACACACTTCATTACCACATGTATATGGTAACAAATAGACTCATTGGAGAGTAGCTTCAAACTCTGCCATTCAATAAGCACTTTGTGCTTTGCATCGCTTGCAAGGAATTGATTCATGATGGAAACTCGTAGAGTTTTCCATGTCTTTGGGGCCTCTCCATTTCCACGAAGGCTAGCCCACCATTGACGAGTAGATTTCGAGAAGTGCATAGCTACATGGTGTAGCTTGGAGGACTTTGTGAAGCCCTTGTCTCCAAAGGCCGCGTCAAATTGTTGGATGAAGGCCAATAATTTGTCAATAGCATCAAAGGTACCATCATAGGTAAGACAAGAGATACTCTTTCCTCCCTCTTTAAATTTCTTGAGCTTTTGAGACCTTCTCCATGCAGGGTAGGATTTGTGATGTCCTCTCCCTTGTATTCTCTAGGAGAATAGTTGTTGCTTTTGTCGAAAGAGGAGGAAGTTGAAGAAGAAGGAGAAGAGGATGACCTCTTTCTTGCCTTTTGCTTCCTTTGTTTCCTCTCTTCCCCTTTGGAGTGATGAGGAGAAGGACTATGGGTTGACCATTTCCTCTTGGGAGGAGTTGGCGATTGTCTAGACCGCTCTCTTTGTGGAGCCACATCTTTAGAGGAACTTAGTGATTCACTTATTTCTCGTTCTTTGGATTCCTCCTCTCTTATGGGAGAGAGTCTTCTTTTGAGAGTCTCATAAAGAGGCCTCCTAAGCTCTCTCTCCTCTTTGGAGAGAAAAGGAAATCCCATAAGCACGAAGCTGTTGAGTAACTTCGGCTTGCAAAAGAGGGTTTCCCATAGCTTGTTGCAACTTAGTAACAAGATAATTAACAAACATGGGGGCATCATGATTAGCACCTTCATGTGCAAAATCAAAGTTGTCAATATTTATTCTACTCTCTTGGTTATTATTATCAGCCATGCTAATTAAACTTATGTATAAATTACTTTGTTCTTTGGTACCCTCAAAAACCTTAGTCTCTACTCTTCTTTACCTTTGAAAATTAGTTCTCAAGCAGCCACACCCGTAATGTAGAGACTGTTGATTCCAAAGACTAGTGGAGAGGGTCTAACATTGCTCAACTGATTATGGTTCTTGTTGAGCTTGCTAATAGCTCTTGCTAATAGCTCAATAATGGTTAAGCCAAACGCAAGCCCCGAGAGACTCCATTATTAAGACAATAGTTCCCAATGGTGTACCTCAAACTAAGTCCTTTTTAACCAAGATAATAGATCCATGTCCCACTTACCCTATTGCAATGAACAGGTCCAACCTTTCATGGATAGCTTAAGGACCCCTCTTCTTAAGCAAGAAAAGAGAAACCAATAGCTCTGATACCAATGTAATGGAAATGGCCTATGAACATTGAGAATAGCGGAATTAAAAGAACTATAGTGAGAATTTTTATGAGACTACTTTGACAACATAGAGGGTGAGCTTAATTAGTGGTAGCAACATAACCATTTTACTTAATTAACTTGGCATGAACAATAATTTTGCAAGAGAGAGAATTAGAGAACATGACAACAGTTGAGGACGGGATTTATGTGGAGCCGATCTCTCCTTCAATAGGATTTTTTATTATAGATTCTCCCATAAAGAGAGACTTGGTATAATACAAGCTTTGTGTTCCTTGTGAGATAGGTGATGCAATGAAGATGGAAAGCTTCATGCATCATGAGCATAACATTAACTTTGTAAAATCATTAACCATCCTCGGCCTTCGTCCCAAGGCCTCAAACTCCTTTGAAGGTGGAGAGAGATAGCGGGGAATGAGGGTAGGGAAGAGGAAGAAGAAGTAACATATGTGAAAGAGATAGTTCCTAACTTATCATCACTCTTTTTGCATAGCATATCATAATAGCATAATAATGATGATGAAGAATATGACAAGCTTAAGCATTGAAGCATGGCTCTTGGTTGGATTTTCATTCCACAGCCAAGAGTGTTGGTGTAGGCTCTCAACTTCTCAACAAGCTTGGAGAAGGAGATGGAGCTTTTGCACTTTGCACTTCACACAATGAGAGAGAGTGTGTGTGTGTGTGTGGGGGGGGTATATACCCTGCAAGAAAGCCCCTAGCTTCCTTGGTGAAGGACCCCTCATTGTAGCTCAAGATTCAAATTAATTGTACCCCTACAAGCTTAGCCAATCACATGTAGAGTGCATATCAAGCAACCATGCTAGCCTTAGGAGAAGTGTCCCCCTTTCCCCTTTGAGAAAGAGGACTTGATAAATGCATAAACAATTAATTTAATTAGCTAAATTATCATTGGACCCCTTGAGATGCCAACCAATAGGCTTTAGGCACCTTATAAGGGAAACATGGAGAGGAGCTTGACATGTGTCCTTGTTGCTTCTTTAGACAAGGATTGCATTGTGTGAGGGTGTGTATGTTCTCTCTCATGCCCCTACAATTAGGGCTTGCCTCCCCATGAGTAGGGATGTTGGTTGAATTTTTGAACACATTAAGCCCATGGGAAGCACCTTAGTCATGGAGCACCTTAAGCACCTTAGTAATAAAGCACCTCAAGCACCTTAGTCAACAAGCACGACAAGCACCTCAAGCTTGAGCGAGGTTCCCACCTCAAACACATCCCTATCTTGCCTAAGGTATAAGGACTTTTAACAATAACCTTTGGAGGTATTTAATGAAGCTAAACCTAAGGTCTTTAAGATCCATTAGCTAGCATTGCTCTTTGATAGACCATCTCTCATTTGGACCCCTTTAACTTTGGTCCCGTGTTGAGATAGATCCATAAGCACATGTCTATATTCTAACCCTTGTCCCGTTTATTCTCCCACATAAGATGATTGATTTAATATGAGAAAATCATTTGGGTTGGTTAGATATTAGATTTTATGACATGCTCTTGCACTCCAACAGAAGGATATGGCCATTAGTGCCATAAGGGCTCAACCAGCAGTAGTAGAAGTAACACAAACAATGAGAAAAGGAACTATGAGCATGGACCTTCCCATGTAAATCTGCCAAGCATGTCTACAGAGGCAGGGCTACAAGACTTTGAAGACACACAAGATAGGACAGACATCAAAGAGGAGATACAAAGATAGATCTTAAAAGTGTGCGACTTGTCTCACAAAATATATGCAATATGAACTCAAAGTACTTGAATTGGTGGTTCTTTTGATGATCACTCTTGATGAAGTAGTAAAAAATCATGGGCATGAAATGATTTTTGTACCACTAATGAAAGAAGAGGCCCTCCTTTGGAAGACGAAGATGCTACCTAATCTCGAGTCATATAGGGATGTCTCAATAACGGCTGATCAAATCTTGATGATCCTCAAGAACCGACCCCTATGGAGAAAAAAGTGGTTTAAGAAACACCCAACATATGAAACCTACTATAGAAATGCGCCACAACATCTCAAGATCGATCCAACTTATTGTCATATCAATAGAAGGTGATCCTAGGATACTTTCTACACATGGCAACATCAAAGACTGAAAGTACTTAAATATATTGTCCTCACAAGGCCAATGAGAAACTTCACCCCATCAAAGAAGTATATGATCATCACTCTATAAGGGGTTATCAATCAAATGAAGGATGTCCCTGACTTGGCTTGCAAAAAATATCATCACATGCATCATAGCATTTGAGGACATAGAAGCGGTAGAGCATCCTTGGCAAGTATTCCTAGAAGGGAGTAGAGGGTTATGCTGGAATCTAGAGACAAAAGGTCCAAGCCAAATATTATCATGGGGTTGTACGTCTATGTCATGTTCCTACCCTCTCACTACATGCAAGCATTCGAAGAGGCATTCATGATCAGATTCTCTTAAATCAATTCATGTATCTTTAACCCTATGACAAAAAATCTATATTGCTTATCAAAGCACTTTGAGTAACAATCCTTTCAGATATTTTGTGCAGCAAAATGGAGATTGAAGCCAGGGCAAAGAAATTCAAGTTACTGACTCGCACACTCGAAAAGCGCACACTGAATAACTAAAGACGAATACAACCAGCTCATCCAAGCAAGTGCAAAGACACAGTGAAGCAAACCAAGATAGTTTGTACGAGGACCTGCAAAGACTAGGAAGGAGGGAATGTTGGAAGTCAAGCCAAATGGATGCCCTTCGAGTCGACCCCTTCTTCCTCAAAATTTTGATATATATTCATTATTTTTTCGAGAAGCCTTGTAGTTATTTGAAAATCTCTAATTATAGAGGGGCAATCTTTGAGAAGCTGAGTTGTAAAGTCTGTAATAAAGTTTTAGTCTTGTAAAGTCGGCCAATGGACAAGAGAACCCTAGGTATAAAGTCTATTTTGTAAAGTGGGAAAAAGGGACATTATCATTATCAAGTTTTGAGTTTGAAGCATACAACTGAGAGCGGCTACTCTATTGCCTTTTAATCCTCATAACTTAAGCTCTGGTAATCACATTTTGATTATAACGCTTGCATTGTGTTCCTTGTCCTTTACTCTTTCATTCAAGTATAATCATTGCTGATTTTGTTGTGATTTGTGACTACCTGTTAGTAGGCTAAATTTGTTGTTTTGAGTGTGTTAATGACTATTTTTTGACATTTTGACCATAGGAGAGTGTTCCTAGATCCTAGCAAGACCTTTCTAGTATGTTTTGTTGCAGTTTCTAAGAACTTGATCATGATGGATTGTGATTTTGGTAGCTCCTCAAAATGCGACAAATCTTGGTAGGTTAGTGCCCCTAAGTGTCTTAGACCTCCTCCTAAAGTTTTGTAGTATTTGGACATTTTTCAAGTGCCAAAATAGGTTGATGACTGAGTGCGGTGACATAGGACATAGATAGGTTGCTAGATCCTAGAGTGACATATTTGCATGTGCTAGAGATATTGTTGTTCCATAGGTTCACTTCTTCCGTGCCCATCCAAATTGCTTCCCTGAGTATTGACATTATGTTAGTGCCAAAAGGCTACACTATAGACGTCCATCATGGCCACCCGCTAACACTACCAAAATAGTATGGATAAAATTCAAAAAATCTACCTGAAGCTATGAATCTACCTAAAATATGCAACCACCATACAGAAGCAAGAGGACCAATTGTTGACGAAACTACCAAAGCAAGATTTACAAATACTAAAAAAATACCAAGAGCTTTCACAAATATGACAAACTACCATAAAATTCAAAACTGCCACACCTGCCAAAATATACCAATACTAAGAGATTAACTGATGTACCAAAAACTACCATAAACCACCAAATGTATTAGAACTACCAATGCAACAGCAAATAGAAGTTATTAACACTACCAAAAGATGCCAAAAATACCAAAACCACTTTCTCAGAGGATGGATGTCAAGAATTACTTGTTGCAAATCAACCTCCCTCTCAAGCTTCTTCATGTCCTCATTGTTTCCAAGTCGGTGAAGCATGCACCGTTTTGCTTCCAAAACTCTCTTTGATGTCCCCATCATTGCAAGGGTTTTTTTGCTTTAGTTTTGCAAACTGCACTTCTATGTCATCTTTTATCCGATTTGCAATAGCATTGGAACCCTCTACTCTCAACAAAGTTTCCTTGTTCTGTTGCAGAGCTGCTCTCAACTCTTTCAACCTGTCGGATGTAGCTGCACATGTCTGAGGCACTCTCTCAACAATACTTTCCAGGTATATAACATACGTTCTTCCACTTAGCAACACCATTTTTCTATGTAGTAGACCTTCATGAAAATTGTCTCTGAATTCTATGTTTTTTCAGAAAACCATTGAATTCATTAGAGAAGTATTCTCCCTCTCCATCTGACCTCAATCAATTTACATGTTTCCCAGTCTGTTTTTCAACCATAACCTTAAAAATCTGAAAGTGCATAAACACCTCACTTTTTTGCTTCACGAAGTACATCCATACCTTCCTTGTATGGTCATCAATGAAGCTCACATAATATCTGCATCCACCCACCATAGATGCAATCTTTGTCGGGCCCCAAACATCTGTATGCACTAAATCTAATGCATTCCTGCTTACATGCTTATCATGAGGAAAAGATGCTTTTCCCTTCTTTCCAAACTCAAACTTTCTACATTTCAACAACTTTAAATGTTGGAAAACCTATAACCATCTCTTTAGTTTGCATCATTTTTTGCCTCTTCAAATTTACATGCCCAATACACTTGTGTCAGATCTTAATATATACAACAACTACTGCACCCTGTGCAAACATGGTAGTATTCACCTCTGGCACATTTACATCCAAAGTAAACATTCTGCCCACTTTATTTCCTTTTGCAACTAGCCTTACATTCTTCTTATGCTCTTTGACAAATAGACCATCGGCAAATCCTGCTCAACAATTTTCCCAACAAAAACTTGACCTACAAACCCTGCTCAAAAATTTGCCAAACAAAAACCAAATGCTTTTTAATGTTGGGTACATGCATTACATCATTGAGGTACTTCACTTTACCATCTACCATAGACAATGGCACATTTCTTCTATGCATAATGGGATGTGCAGTATCTCCCCCAGTTTCTACATAACGAGGACTTTCTAAAGTCTTTATTTCCTTAAGCCAGTCACATGATTGTTCATGTAATTCGATGCACCAAAATCCATATACCACACGTTATCACTGGATTTTACCACATTTGTAGACATAGCATTCAACATGCGTTGAACCACAAATAGCCTCTCAGCCTCATCTACATTTTTGTTGGTAGTTGCATAGTTGTTTTGCTACCTTTTGTCTAGGCAATCACGTTCAAAGTGACCATGTCTCCCATGATCCCAACGTATTGCATTTTCATGTTGACCTGCATTATTGGGTCACACATTTCCATGACCTCCTGGACTCCCCCTGCCTCAAAAATTTCCTTGACCACCTGTGTGATGACCTTGATTGTTATTTTGTTGTTGTGTTTGGTAGTTGCCTCTTCCACAACCTCCTCCACGACCTATACCACATCCTCTTTCTCTTCCTCTGTTTTTGAGAAGGACATGTTTCTTGGGTATGCAAGCCCTTGTGCGTCTAGCCTGTGGGAAAATCCCCTTTTATGAAGCATGCAAGTGGCTTCACTTGGAGTCCAAGTTATGCATGGCAACTTTTGCCTTTATATGTAAGGTAGTTTTATAGAAAAGATATATGTGTTATTTTTGTTATGTCGATCTCTCTCTCTCTCTCTCTTCTCTCTCTTGTTTCTCTACTCACACATCTTCTTGCCATGAGTCATGCACCCCAAAGGCGGCATCCACCATAGGCAACCCCAACATATGGTATCAAAGCAAGGTGGTTTTGATTGGCAGCGGTCTTGGATCGACACGGCGTGGGAGCAGCCGCTTGGAGAGAGGAAGCACGCATGTTGACCTGCAACAAATTGAACAAAACTAGCATCAGCCTATTTGAACTGGCATGCTGAGACTATCTGGACTCTGCAAGGCTTGCCAATTCCGCCTCTATAGTCTACACAGAAGAGAGTTCGCCATCAATACTGTCGGCAGCCAAAGCAGAGCTCACCATTGATAATTTTTGGGCTTTCACATTGACTAAAATCAAGCGACCTTTCCTATTTTATGCCCTTGGCCTTAAGCAAGGGCCTATTCACCCTCAACAATTTTTGATACTCTGCAGTACAGTGCTTGTCAATGTAAATAGCTACTACAACCCATCAATTGGTATTCAATGAAAATAGCCACTACAACCCATCAATTGGTATTCAATCGTCATCGAAGTTGCTTCTCAAAGATTTGACACTAGTTTTTTAGCCGTTGCTTGTTGCTTTCGACACATCAAACTTTTTCCTTTTTTAGTGGTGAAGTTGGTCGTTCAAGGCACAGCTTAGCAAAGTGTTGCTTAGAAACTGTGAAGCAGATAACCAAGAAAATGTGCGGTGCTTTTGATGACGCTCATACACAACAAAGAGTATCAAAGCACTGCAAAGACAATTGTTTACAAAGATTCTCGCTTCATGGTATACAGAAGAAAAGCAAAAGTGCGACTCCAAAATCAAAGCAACAGAATCAAGTTTGGATTGGTTTCTTTTAGCTCAATTTTTCTAGTAGTATTCTTCAACTGTTTTTCATAATTATTCTAGCTAAAATTCATGTTTTTTCATGTCGTCATAGGTTTGTTATGATTTTATCCATTGTCACTTATCGTCATGCCAAACATTTGTACGGGTTATAGACACTGCCACATAAAAAAAAGAAGTGGTAAGACCACCCTTTGTTGTTTGGTTGGGTTCTGGTATGTCTCACACTGATGGTTGTTTGAGGGATGTACACACACACACACACTCACCTATGCTATAGTCAGGGGGGGGGGGGGGGGACTTCTACTCATAGTTTCAGGTGATTGGACTCTTCCATGGTCTATCTCAAGTCCATTATCAGTGGTTTGGGCTTGGGGGGGGGGGGGGGGGGGTTGTTGGGTATGCAAGCCCTTGTGCATCTAGCCTGTGGGAAAATCCCCTTTTATGAAGCATGCAAGTGGCTTCACTTGGAGTCCAAGTTATGCATGTAAAATTTTTCCTTTCTATGTAAGGTATTTTTATAGCAAAGATATAGCGTGTTATTTTGTTCTGTCGATCTCTCTCTCTGCTCTCTCTTGTTTCTCTGCTCGCACAACTTCTCGCCATGAGTCCTGCACCATAAAGGCAACATCCACCATAGGCAACCCTAACAATGTTCAGAATTGTTTCTTCCCTGCGTAATCAAGGCTTCCTCAAGTTACTTTTCTTCCAAAATCAATACGAACACCAAATCTGTAAATGAAGTAATGTTCTCTCAAAGATGGAGACAAGTCTTGAATTGATTATACTCTAGACCTAAGCCTCGCAGACACACTTCAACTTTATCAACATCATCAATTGTAACACCAATTGATGCAAGTGACTCACATATGTTCTTTATATTCAATGA
Source organism: Adiantum capillus-veneris (assembly GCF_014529385.1). NCBI lineage: Eukaryota > Viridiplantae > Streptophyta > Polypodiopsida > Polypodiales > Pteridaceae > Adiantum > Adiantum capillus-veneris. The sequence continues at coordinate 128,190,803 of NC_140946.1, forward strand.
ATAGTCATTGATGGACATATTTTTGTTTTGCACTGTATTCATCTCAGTCTTCAATTACAGCTTCCTTGCATTTATGTTGGTCACATCCAATGAAAGTAGGGTGTCCCAAGCCTCCATTGGAGTTTGAGCATCTTATATATGCCGAATCATAGTGTCATGCACACTCACAAAAAGATAGTACATGACCTTTTGAGCTCCCTGGTTCCAATCTTTGAACATCTTTATCTGCACAGCACTTGCACCTTCCTCTGGTAACGATGGTGTTGTCACATGCTCTCCATCAATGTAGTCCCAATAACATTTACCCATACGGAAATTTGTCACTCTGAACTTTCAATCATGAAAGTTGTTCTTGTCCAACTTCTCACTATTGATCTGGTTAAGTCCATCATCGTTGGTGGATGATATGTTTCCAACCCTGCACCAAGTCTCTAAGCAACCTGCTAAAAATAGTCAGTTACCACATGTAATCAGAGTATGTGTACATACACCTGTTCCACACTCCCAAACAATGTCTTTGAATGTTGCAGCCAAATCAAAGCTTTTTGCACCTCCCAAATGTAGATCTACAAAATCTCAAATATGAGCATTCTGCATGCAAATGCACTCTAACTCCAAAATGGGGGTCAAACCACGCTTGAAATGGAAATTTGGCTGCAGAGACTTAGTCCAAAGGACTTTATAGAACCCTGAGATGCACACTAAAAAGAAGCACCACAATCGGAGATCATAGGACGATGGCTCCTAAGAATTTCGAGACCGCTTCCTCTGCTACTCTTGCTTGCTGCTCCAAGCTCCTCAAAAACAATCCGGCTCTGACACCATGTCAAGAGATAGATAAGGAGAGAGATCTTGAGCTCTTGCAAGTGCGCGTGCGCGCGCGCGTGCGCACACACACACACACACACAAAGATGGAGGCAAAAGACTGTACTTCTTCTTTTTCACTAGCTCAAGATAAGAGGTCAATGGTTTTTGGATGATTCACAAGAGAAATTTGGTTTTAGAAGGCCAAATATTTGTCTCATTGTATTCTTTTTATGTCTCTTCTATGAAAGAGAATTCCAATTATGTTGCCAAACCGACTTCTACTAAGTTATGGCATAGCCAACTTGGTCATATGAGTCAAAAAGGAATGAAACGACTTCAGTGTTTGGGCTACTTACCTATCTTAAACTATTCTCATTTTTGTTTGTGTGAGGAATGCATTTATGACAAACAAACTAGGGTTAAAATTTTACCATTGAATAGAGAGTTAAGGACCCTCTAGACTTGGTACATGTGATCTATGTGGGCATATGTTACATACATCTCTAGGGGGAGCATTATATTTCCTAACATTCATAGATGACTCTATTTTGAAGATGTGGGTCCACCTCTTGAAGAGGAAAGATTTTTTTTTTTTACCTTCCAAAAATTCATTGCCATATTAGAGAACCAACTAGGAAAGAATCTAAAGGCTTTGCAAACTGACGATGAGGGAGAGTATGTCTCCACTGAGTTCAATATTTTTTATATCAAAAGAGGCATTAGATGACAATTTACTACACCATACACACCTGATCAAAATTGCATTGCTGAGCAGATAAATAGGACAATCCAAGAGAGAGTCACAACCATGTTTTCTATGGAAAATTTACCTCCAAATATTTTGGGTAAGGCTGCTATGATAGCAATTTACATTATCAATCAATCACCTAGTATGTCAATGAACTATAAGATTTTGCAGGATATGTGATCAGCAAGAAGCCAAACTATGATAGATTACATGTATTTAAGTGTGATGATTCTCACATGTCATTAAAGAGCTACATCAAAAGCTAGATCCCCAATCACATAAATGCATCTTTATTGGCTATGGTGTAGATGGAGAGATTGACTATCATCTTCGGCACCCAGAATATAGAAATTTCGTTTGTAGCGCAACAACTTGTCAAAAAGTTTGAGTATCACAAGGTTCGATTCAAGAATGCAGCCTCAAGTGAGAACAAAAAAATCTCATTCTAATAGTGACATTCCTACCACTAGTAGTGCTCCATAGAGAGCAGAGTCCAAAAGTCAAGGAGTTAAGATCTACACAAGTCTCTTGTGCCCCCCCTGAGTGTTTTTAGCTTGGGTTAGACTATTTGTTGGTCCTTGACTACAGAGAGACTACCTGCTACCAAGGGGCTATTTAGATGGATAATAGCATGAAGTGGGAGCAAGCAATACAATCAGAGTATAACTCAATTATTGAAAATGAGACTTAGACATTGATAGAGTTGCGAGTGATCAAACAAGTCTTGCCTTTAAAACGGGTGTATAAGAATAAGTACACAGCAAAAGACCTTGAGCCTAAGTATAAGGTTAAATTGGTTGCTAAAGGATTTTGTGAGGTCCCCAACCCTAGAGGATTGTGGCGACTTGATAGATAGCCTTCCTTTATTCTCAAGTTATGTTGATGACACCCTACTCCATTTCCACGAAGCAAAGATACAAGCAATAGAAGAGAGGAAGTCCTCTATCCATTGTGATTATGGTTGTCCGGGTCATATGCCACATGCCAAGTCGATAATCAAGGGATTTCAATGGGAGCTAATTCCTATATCAATGATAAAATCCCATTGACATATTTAGAATCTATAAAAAATGCCTTTTTTCCCATGTTTAAGAGGCATGGCCTCCATTCATAAACCTAAATATGATATGAGACTTAGTTTAACTAACTAATAATCTTGTGAAAAGTACCCAACTAATCGGGTTCACCCGTTTGTAGACATAGATCCGTTTGGATACTAGTCTCCCACTTTTCACAAAACACTCACCTGTTTTTCTTGTTTTCTAATTACTACCACATTGTTTTACATATACAAAGAATGTTCCTTTATTAATTCCGGACACATGTTCTTTCATACATCCCTTCAAAAATCACCAACAAAATTCAAACAAGGCCTAACGAAGATATTCCTATATTTTAATAAAAAGAATTTTCCAATTTCTTATGAGTTTGCTGCTATATGTGGACTTTCTTTGTCTACGCAATAGAGCCTTTGCAGAGGATTTACTTATTTGCTAATCGAGAATTGTAAGACTTTCCTGATTACTAATTGCAAGGAGATCTTGCTAAGCCGCAAGGCATCTTGCTAATCACAAGGGATAAAAAGAGAGACGATAACCTCAGCTTCAACTCTATTAACCACGGGATCATCTTGCTAATCGTGAGGCATCTTGCTAACTACAAGGAACAAAAGATATTATTTCAACTTTTCGTCTCTTTAAATGATTCTTCAAACATGATAAACCAACTCTTAATATCAAATAGTAACAACTTATCAAACAATAAAAATTTATCAAGCAATAACAATTTATCAAACAGCTCTTTCATTACTCTACAAAATATATGCCTGTTTCTTGTGATACAATCACTTTCTTGGACGATTTAAGGAAATCCCTATGCTCGGCTTCCTAGGTCAACACGAATAACAATGAAAAATTATAAATTTGTCTTACCGGATTAGTGATGTGTTCAACTACCTTCCGTGTTGGAGGTTAGACGACGTCAATTTCTTCCACAATTGATATCTCCGTTTCAACTATAGTTGGAGTAGTGGATACCTTTCTTTGCACCTTACTTGGAGGTGGAACGACGGGAGCATCCTTGGAGCTTTGAGTCACTCACTTTGGGGCCATCATATTGAGATAGAGAAGAGGAAAAGATTCTCCATAAAAAGCAGAGTTATGGCTTTCTTGCTTGCCGAGAAGATGGCAAGAGAGAGAAAAAGAGAACTCAACACTTCGAGTGGCGACCTGCTAACATTGGCACCACTGAAGGGGAAGTCGATCCTAGGTGGTGAGTGATCTAGTTGTTACCATATACATGTGGTAGTGATGTGTGTGAACACACTAGGACCGCTGGGGCATTTTTCCCCTCTTTAGGAGGTTTTTTCCCCCCGAGCGTTGTATATACGCCCATCACTCTAGGGCTATCTATCTTTCCATTGCACACTAAGTAATACACTCTCTATTGTGTGCCTTGAGCTTCCTTCGTCTTCTCCAAGATGTGTGCTTCTCTCTGCAACCCTAATTCCAACAATTGGTATCACAGCAGGTTGCGTCCTCCTGGGCTTAGTCGCCAGTTGCTCCAATACACGCCTGCTCACTTTCTTCGATTTCAGTGAGCTTTGGCGAGTGTTTGCAGGTCGACAAATACTTCCGATTGGGGCTCAGATTTCTGATTTATGCTCATTTTGATCTTCGTTTCCACTATAGGCAGTGTTGCACAGGCTAATTCCTCATTTTGTGTAGAATTTTTGTCAGTGCCGTTTTTTTGCATAATAGGTGCCTTATAGTCTTCAACGGTTTGTGCTATATAGCACGTGTTGTTCCCGCTCTATTTCTCCTATTTTCGGGCAGTTTTCAAATCAGGTGCAACGTTTACATGGTTGACAACAACAACACAGATGTGTTCAAGATGTTTGCTGTTGAGGACAGGCTGGATGGGGACAACAACCCTATGTGGGCTTATATGATGCAACATGTTCTTGTGTCAAAGGGCGTCTGGAACATTGTGCATGGCATTGATGTACGTCCTGGTTCTGAGAATGTAGGCGATGTTGAGGATGTTGCAGGTCTTACTGCAAGGATTGCTTCTGTTAGAGTTGTTTTGCCTATGGCAGAACAAGCTCATTGGGATGTTAAGGATGCGTAGGCTCATGCATTGATTGCATTGTCTGTAAAGCGCACCATTGTTCCTCACATCTATTCAACGAAATCTGCAAAACAGGCTTGGGATATTTTGGTTGGTCTTTATGCAAGTGGGAATGAGGTTAAAATTGCTTTGTTGCGTAAAGAGCTGGAGTCGAAGATTATGCATGAGGAAGATGATATGGACACTTTCCTTGCTAGTGTGAAGGATATGAATGAGAAGATTATTTCTGCAGGTGAAGTCATTTCAGACATTTCACTTGTGCAGACTGTTCTTGATGCCTTACCAGATTCTTACCGGACTTTTGCTAGTACTTGGAGACTTATGACCCAAGGAAATCCAGAAGTTGTCAAGTTTGATGCATTATGCACATTGCTGTTACAAGAGTCACTTTTCAGGAAAAATAGGACTAGACAACATGCACTTGAACAGGCTTTTATTGCTTCTCAAAGAAAGGGTGGTAACAGCAATGCAACCTCTTCTTATGGTTCTGCTGCGAGTGGCAAAACTTCTGTTCCTAATGCTTCTGCTGGCAGCACTTCGTTTGGCAATTCTGGTGATAAGGGAAAAAAGAAGATGGGTTGCCATTATTGTAAAGCTAATGATCACTTGATCAAGTCGTGTCCTAAGTTGAAGGCCAAAGAGGCTAAGAAGAAAGAGGGTGGTTCCACTGCAAATGCTGGTTCCACTACAAATGCAGCCATTGTTGAGTCTTTTATGAAAGGAGACTGTAATGCTGATGTTGATGTAGAATGGGCTTTTAGCGCAGAGTGCACTTACTATCCTGCTGTCCATGATGCATGCTTGTTAGTTGCTGCAGATTCACATGTGTGGCATTTCGACAGTGGTGCTACAAAGCACATTACCTCACATCGTGAATTGTTTACCTCTCTCCAGTCTGTCCCTCATGGGAATTCAGCCACTTGTCCCAACAATGCCTCTTATCCAGTTCAGGGAGTTAAAAAGATTGTACTTATTGCTCCAAATGGCAGTTCTTTCATACTTGTTGATGCACTTTATGTACCTGGGATCAAGAAGAATCTCTTGTCTGTAGCCGCACTTGGTAGACTTGGACTTGTAGTCAAATTTGTTGGATGACAGATGTAAAGTTCATGATCTCAGTTTTGGTGATGAAATTGTTGCATCTGGCCTTTTATGCCGTGGGCTATATAAGCTCACTTTGTATGACAAGTATGGACAAAATTTTGCAAATGCTATTGCACATTCAAGGGCTATTTCAGATGCAAAACTTTGGCATGCACGTTTTGGGCATCTGAATTTTTCCAGTTTGCTGCGTTTGCAGAAATCTGATATGGTTGCTTCTTTGCCGCCTCTTGAAGCACCTGTCAAACATGTTTGTGAAGGCTGTGTTTTGGATAAGATGCAGCGTTCTAAGTTTCCAAAGGATGGTTCAGTTCGGGCCACATGCAGGTTGCAGCTTGTGCATAGTGATGTTTGTGGGCCCATGCAAACTCCGTCCTTGAGGAATTACCTATACTTCGTGACTTTCATTGATGATTACTCCAGGCATGCATGGGTATTTCCGCTTAAAGCAAAGTCCGAAGTTTTATGTGCTTCAAACAATTTCTAGCTATGGCTGAAAATGTCTCAAAATGTACTATGGGCACCCTCCATTCCGATCGAGGGGGGGAGTATATGTCTCATGAATTTAATGCATTTCTGGCTAGTCGTGGGATAAAACACCATTGTACAGTGCCTTATACACCTCAGCAAAATGGTGTTGCTGAGAGGAAAAACAGATCAGTGACGAAAATGGCACGATGTATGGTCAAAAGTCAAGCTTTGCCGCATTCTTTTTCGCTTGAGGCCATCATGTGAGCCACTTATGTACTTAACAGGTGTCGTACGAAAGCTTTGAATTCTATTACTCCATATGAAGCATGGCATGATAGAAAGCCTTCTATTGAGCACATGCGTGTTTTTGGCTATTTGGCATATGCTTTGGTGCCACAAGTGTAACGCAGAAAATTGGATGATAAGGCTGTCAAATGTATTTTTGTTGGTTATAGTGCTGAAAGCAAAGGTTACAGGTTGTTTCATCTGCAAACAAAACTAATTCTGGTTTCACGAGATGTATTGTTTGTGGAAGATTCTGTTCAGCCCTTGCTATCATGTACTAGAGACAGTAATGTAAGCTCACATGACATTTATGACACTTTGTTGCCTCTTTTTAGTGGGGGAAATACGAATGTAAGTTCCAATGAGGAAAATCTACAGCCTATGGGGGTTTCTGAAAATGTTACAGATCAGCCTATTACTGATGCAGATGTACATAATGTACTTGATGAGGAAAGGGCCGAATGGTGAGATCAATCGCCATAAGGCTCGACTCGTTGCAAAGGGTTATGCACAACAAAAAGGCATAGATTATGAAGAGACTTTTGCTCCCACTTGTTGTATGACTACTGCGCATTTTCTATGTGCATTGGCAGCTCATTTTGGTTGGGATGTACATCAATCAGACATTGTTACTGCTTTCTTGAATGGTGACATATTTGAGGAAGTTTATGTAACGCAGCCTCGCGGTTTTGTCATAAAAGGACAAGAGGACAAAGTGTGCAAATGTAACAAGGCTTTGTATGGGTTGAAGCAATCTCCTCGTGCTTGGTATGAGAAAGCTGACACTCATTTGGTCAAACAAGGCTTTCATAACAGTCCAACAGAAAGCACATTGTATGTAAAGCGTGAGGGTGATGTACTTCTCATTGTGGTTCTCTATGTTGATGATTTGTTGATCACTAGACCAAATGAGAGACATATTGCTGAATTTAAGGCTGATTTGAATGCTACTTTCAAGATGAAAGATTTGGGGCTGTTGCATCATTACTTGGGTATACAGTTTAAGCAGTGTGATGGTGGTATTGCCTTGTATCAGAAAAGTTACATAGAGACATTGCTATGTAAGTTTGGACTTGAGGATTGCAAACCTATTGCCACTCCCATGGAAACAGGTTTGAAGTTGAGTCTACATGATGTCCGGGTGATCCTGCTGATGTCACTCTTTACCAAACTGCTGTTGGCTGCCTCATTTATGTATGCAACACGAGGCCGGATATTCAGTTTGCAGTCTCACAGGTCAGCAGATTTATGCATAGCCCAGGGTCCAAGCATTGGAAGGCTGTCAAGAGGATTTTCCGCTACCTTAGTGGAACTTTACATCTTGGCTTGTTTTATCCCAAGGGGGGATCATTGCCGCCAGACTTACATGCTTTTTCGGACTCAGATTGGGTTGGTTGTTTTGACACACGAGTGTCCACAAGTGGTTTTTGTTTCATGCTTGGCAGTTCATGTTATCATGGTTGAGCAAGAAGCAACCTACTGTGGCCACTTTGAGTTGTGAGGCTGAGTACAGGGCAGTCTTCATAGCTACGGTTGAGTGTGTATGGCTCAGACGCCTTATGGCTGATTTGGGTGTTGGATAGGACACTGCCAACACTATCTACACTGAGAGTCAGAGCGCATTGACAGTTGCGAGGAACCCAGTTTTTCATGCTCGCACAAAGAACATTGAGGTGCATTACCACTATGTCAGGGAGAGGCTCTCAGAAGGAGTGATCAGCTTGGCTTATGTGCCAACACAAGACAACCTTGCAGATCTTTTCACAAAGGCATTGTCTCGTGAGAAGCTTGAAGCTTTCTGCAAAGCTTTGGGCTTACTCCCCTTTGTGGACTGATCCTGTCCTCAGGGCATGGCACTTCCCTTTACTCATGTGCCAGCTCTCGTTCACCGCATCACTCCAGGGGGGATTTGTTACCATATACATGTGGTAGTGATGTGTGTGAACACACTAGGACCGCCGAGGCATTTTTTCCCTCTTTAGGAGGTTTTTTCCCCCGAGCATTGTATATACACCCATCACTCTAGGGCTATCTATCTTTCCATTTCACACTAAGTAACACACTCTCTATTGTGTGCCTTGAGCTTCCTTCGTCTTCTCCAAGCTGTGTGCGTTTCTCTGCAACCCTAATTCCAACACTAGGGGTACCAAAAATCCTTTCCAAAGAATTTGACACCCATTCTATTTACACTTAGACAGTAAAGCAGCTAGACATAGGTTTATTGCTTAGTAGAGACTTGAGTGAAGGACTAGTGCTACTCGTTATGAGCAAAGAAAATTGTGAGTGAAATACAAAAAAGTATTTTGTTCTTTGATTCTCCCATGCTTGAAAAGGACTGTTTCACCATACATTTCATTGTCATTTCTACACAGTTAAGCTAATCTATGTTTGTGGATACATTGCAGTTTATAGAAGTATGTTAAGTAACAATTTCCACCATCAATTGGGGCCAAAAGGATCATGGTACAAACTATCCGAAACCTTATTTTGGTACCAAAGACCATAACTCTAAAATGTTGCAAAATTGATGGTGGTCAAAGCTTCAAAGCTGAATTAAACTCAACAAAACCTGGCAAAAAGGAATATACAAGCTTGCAGGAGACAAACTGAGTAGTTTTTTCCTAGATTGCCTGCCCAACATGGATCGCTATCCATGTACCTTTTTGGCCAATCGACTAGAAACTGTCCTCATTGTCTAGAACTGACTCTCAGACACCAAAATCCCGAGTTTGGCCAAAAGTAGGTTGCTAAAAGAACATCCAAATCAAGAAATTGGGCTAAGCTGTACAAAAACGTGAAAATTGAGAAAATTTGGGAAAAATGAACTTTTAGTTGTCCAAATTGAGAAATTGGGTAAGCTGTACAAAAACGTGAAAATTGAGAAAATTTGGGAAAACTGAACTTTTAGTTGTCCAAATTCAAAAAGGGGTGAGAATTGGGTTCAACTGAAGGTAAGGAACCAGTAGGACAAAATTCATGACTAGATGCTGTCAAACATGGATCGCGATCCATGTACCAGGTTGACATTTGGATAGGATAATTGACCAGTACACTCCTGAGAACTGAGGGAACAACTTTTCCAAAAGGGTCCACAACAAAAAAGTGCAAAAGCCTAATCAAAACACCCAAAAACAGTTGATTGCAAAAGAACACAAAGCAGACACAAAACCTTGCTTTTGGCTCGGAAAAAGTGAGTCAAATCCAAAAAGATTTGGAGAAAAGTATCACCATACCCAATATTATAAACTCACCAAATCTCATGTCAAAATGATATCCAACATGGATCGCGATCCATGTACGTCATAAGGATTTTGAGGTAGTATTTGACAGGTGGACAATTGGTAAGATTTAAAGAACATTTGCCAAAACAACTATTGTAAAAAAAGTTCAAAAAGTGGGTCAAAAGGGGGGAAAACAGTTCAAGGTGAAAACCTTGGAATAGACCTGAGGGTTTTTGGTTGGCCTAAAAAGTCCAAATCCTACAAAAACCAATGTAGCTGTCAGATTCGACTGAAACTTGGCACACAGCTTCCCTTTGGTTCCTTGATGTCAGCTTTATGAATCATGATCCATGTTCCTATGACACAGATTGATACCAAACCAGCACCATGGCTAATGCACTTCACAGGGACTCTAGTGATCATTTCAAAACTGAATTTGGATATAAAAAATCAAGGCAAAAGCCCAAAATTGTCAAGCATTCTAAGCAAGTTCCAGAACTGACCTAATTTTCAATCCAAAAATCCATTTTCAAAATTTTTAGTTCCAAATGACCTACTAATCATGGTGATTTTGTTGGTACCAAGAAAAGCTAGTTTGGCCTCCCAACATGGATCGAGATCCATGATCCTCTGAGTCATAATAAGAGCAAAATTTCACCACACAGAGAGATAGTCTCCAGGACCCTGGTGGTCTTTTCAAAGTTGAAATTGGAACTGAATTATGGATGTTGTGAGCAAAATTGTGAAGTTATTGAAAGTATCTGATAAAATTTTGTCAATTGAAAGCTTAAACTAGCAAGAGCGATTGTAAACTCATAGCCATCAAGCATTTTTTGACAAGTTGCAAGTGGTAGAGAGTACGACCCAATAAGTAAGACCAAATCAGGGAATTCAAGTTAGCCAATGAGGTAACAAGGTTTGGATTTTGTAAGATCAATTCTTCATGTATTTGAGATCAAGAGATTGTACCAGAATAGGAATCCCAACGTCATAGACCAAGTGAGCAACCACTCAACTAAAGGTAGTGTGAATAAAAAACCATTGCATCCTCTAGAAGCCATTATAGAGGAAAGTTTCTCTGATACCTCATCAGAAAGATCATACACCATAACGATTGAGGAATTCAGGAACTTCCACGGGGGAAAGTCCTTCTCGACCTGCATCTGATGTAAAGTTTTTGTATCTAAAATTTCAATTCTGAATAAGCCTAAAGCCAAAATCTATAAGGATGGAATGGATCGCTACTGTGTTAAGTTGGATCATCGACATAAAGTATCAATATGATAAGTCAACCATCCTTCAACTTAGAAACACTCTCCAAAGGTCAAAACATAAAAACAATAACCATTTGAGACCTCAAATCAGCACATTTAGCTCACAGACAAGACATTGTGAACCACAAGAGAATTGAGAATGTTTACACTCAAATTAAAGAGCAAGAGACAAGGAGCACAATGTGCTATTTGGAATCGAATTTTGAATACCAAAAAAGGAGAAAGGTTGATTGAAAATTGTAGCAAAAATGCACCTCTTAGTCGACGTCCAATACATCCCAAAGATAATGATAATGTCCCTCTCAAAGGGTTTTGACTTAAAAAACTTGGTGTTGAGATGTCGAGCTCTACACCTTGAGCTGGCATCCACTACGGGTCTTGGACGCTTACGGCATTTACTCACTGGCGCGCTAGGTGACCGACACGGAGGATCTCTGCCAGTGATTCTACAGCTGGACTACACTTATAGTGCCAGCCTAGTACGCTTCTAGCGAGTTCACACTTAGTGACCGCATGTACATATGTGCTACTTTTTAGCTTTAGCACTTAGTCATTTTGTACTCTCTTTTCTGTGAAGAAGAAGAAGAAGCTTTCCATCTCTGTGTGCTTTGTGCTTGTCTTGTGTATCTCTCTTGCATCCTCATTCTTTACATGGTATTAGAGCCTGGTGCAGGCAAGAGAGGCTAAGAGAGCAAGAGCATCACAATCCCTTCGTTCGCAATCCACGACCAGGTCTCCAAAGTGCAGTACACAGAGATTTATTGTACAAGTACAGTGGTTGTATGTACGTTTGATTGTGGACACTCGCTGAGTGTAGGAAGCATTATAGGTACCATGATAGCAGGTTCAACAGATTTGCAGGTTTTTGCAGATTGCAGCTATTTTGCCTTAGTGCTTCAAGATGTCTGACGGTTTCAGTCAGATTGTTACTGAGAAGCTTGAGAAAAATAACTACCCTGCATGGAAGTTCAGAATAACAAATTTCCTAAAAGGAAAAGGTTATTGGGACTATGTAGAAGGAGACAATGAAAAGGAACCAGAGATTCCCGAGGCAAATGCTACAACAGAACAAAGGAAAGCTTTGAGGGACTGGCAACAAGGCCAGAGCAAAGTGATGTATTGGCTTTCTATGAGCATCACAGATGGCATGATGGGCTATCTACAGGATGCTGAAACCCCCGCCATTGCATGGAAAAACTGAGGCAGAGTGTTCGAGGTGAACACCAAGGCCAGGAAGCTTCAACTAAAGTCGGAGCTAAATCAGGTTAAGAGGAACAACCTCTCCATCAATGATTATGCTTTGAAGATCAAGAGTATCATTGAGGCTCTTGGATCTATTCAAGTCTCAGTGGAAGATGATGACATTGTCCGTGCATGCTTGGATGGTCTAGGAGATGAGTATGTACATTTCAGGTCTTCCATGAATACAAGAGACGACATCCCCGTGTTCCAAGATTTGATTTCTATGCTTATTCTAGGAGAAGAACCTTGACACATCTTCTTCTCATGGCAAAAATAATTCTGAACAGGCCTTCTATTCTAACTCCAACAGAGGTAGAGGTAGAGGTCGTGGTCGAGGCCCAAGGGGTTGCAGGGGCCAATTTTTGGAAGGTCAATCAAATCAAAACAATACAGGTGATAGGGGAAACCAGTCTCAAGGCAGGGGGAGTCAAAGAGGTCGTGGTGCAGGATCAAGCAGGCAGCAACATACTCCAGATAGCAGAGAATGTTGGACTTGTGGTGAAAGAGGTCACATGTCACGTGACTGTCCAAAGGGAAAAGAAAGTGGAAAGAGAGAATAGGGCAACTATGTATCTACTAGCAGAGATGCAGATGACAGCAAAAACGAGCGCATGTTTGTTATGCAGCATGTAATGAATACAATGACTGCAGAGAATTCCACTCAAGATGATGTTTGGTATGTGGATTCAGGTGCCTCTAATCACATGACATCTCATGGAGAGTGGTTTAGAGATATGCGCAAACCAGATGTGTCAGGCTATGTGCAGACAGGAGATGACACATCTCACCCCATTGCTCATGTAGGGGACATACCTCTAAATACGAAGAGTGGGAAATCAAAGTACTTAGCAGATGTACTTCATGTCCCAAACATTACAAAGAATCTTGTTTCTGTTGGAAAAATGGTTGAGCAGGGTTTGTAGGTTCGCTTCAATCCGAATGGCTGTTATGTAGAAGATTTCCAGAATGGCTGTAAGCTGATCACAGAGGGCAAATGTGTGGGCAGAATGTTTACGCTGAATGTAGACATGCCTGAGGTAAAAGCTGCATTATTTTCACAGGGCACAGGTGTTGTGGCTGATGTTGACATTTGGCACAAACGCATTGGCCATGTCAATGAGCAGAGATTGCATAGCATGGAATCAAAATAGATTGTAAAAGGTTTGCCCAAATTCAAGGTGGATGGTATGCATAAAGTGTGTGCAGCATGCCAGTTTGGAAAATAGTCAAAGGGCTCATTTCCACATGAGCGCAATGTATGTAAGAAGCCACTTGAGGTGGTGCACACAGATGTTTGGGGTCCAACCGATACTGCAAGTATACATGGTTGTAGGTATTATGTCTCTTTCATCGATGACCATACAAGGAAAGTATGGGTCTACTTCATGCGTAACAAAAGTGAAGTGTTTGGTCACTTTCAGGACTTCAAAGTCATGATTAAGAAGGAGACAAATATGCAAATCAAGACATTGAGGTCAGATGGAGGGGGAGAGTACTTCTCCAATGATTTTTCAGATTTTCTGTGAATGCATGGTATACGCAAGCAGTTTACATGCAGATATACTCCACAGGAGAATGGGGTCGCAGAAAGGAAAAACAGGCACATTGCAGAGGTTGCACGTGCATTGATGAATGAGAAGAACATGCCTCATCATTTCTGGGCTGAAGCTGTAAATACAGCTGTGTACATTATGAACAGGACACCTATAGCTGCGGTGCATGATGTAACACCTGAGGAAAAGTTTACAGGTACAAAGCTTGATTTGGCACACTTGAAAGTGTTTGGCTGCATAGCTTACGTGCATGTACCAGATGAGTTGCGTAGAAAATTGGATCTTAAAGCAGAGAAATGTATTCTTGTGGGATATTCCCTTGAACAAAAGGGGTACAGGTGCTACAATCCTACTACACGAGAATTATGAGTGAGCAGAGATGTAGTCTTTGATGAGATGAGCAGCTGGTACAGTAATGCACATGGCACTATTGGGGCTGATGTAAAAGATGATGTGGTTGTACAAAATGTGAGGCCACAGTCACAGGTTTTGAGTGGACCACAAGAGTCCTCTTCTCGTGGCTCTGTTGAGAAGCCATGGAATGGTAGACTATGTACACAGGTTACTCCACCAGTAGGTACAGGGAATGTATCACGAAAAGGAAAGGAAAAGGTTGATGAACCTCCCCTTATGGTTGATGCATCATCAAGTTTTTCACATGTAAACATGGATTCAGATGGTTCTGAACAAAGTCTTGATGAGGAATTTGGAATTCCGGCTGTCAAGACACCTGGTGTAAGGAAAGTACAAGAAGATGCTAGAGGGCAAAGGAGTGACCCAGGACCGCGCAGATCTAACAGAGTCAAAAATCCAGTTCAGAAATTGACTTATGATGGGTATCTAGTGCATCACCAAGCCTACATGGCTAAGGTGATACAGGATGTGGAGCCTACATGTTTTGAGGATGCAGTTGGAAATGTGCATTGGGATGATGCAATGAATGAAGAGATGGCTGCATTGGAAGCAAACGACACATGGGAGTTGGTGCCATTGCCAAGTGGCAAGAAAGCTATTGGCTGTAAATGGGTGTATAAAAACAAGCATAAGGCTGATGGTAACATTGAGCGTCACAAGGCAAGGCTGGTCGCAAAGGGTTATGCACAGACGTATGGCATAGACTATGAGGAGACCTTTGCTCTAGTGGCAAAGATGACGACTGTGAGAGCTGTCATAGCAGTGGCTGCATCTAGAGGATGGATTATGCATCAAATGGATGTAAAGAATGCCTTCTTGAATGGTGAGTTGCAAGAGGAAGTGTATATGGATCAGCCACCTGGTTATGTCGATCCAGGTTACCCAGATTATGTATGCAGGCTTCTCAAAGCTTTGTATGGTTTGAAGCAGGGCTCTAGAGCATGGTATGACAGGATTGCCAAGTATCTTGTCAGATTGGGTTTAAGAGAGCTCATGCAGATCATTCACTCTATGTATGTGAGAGTGATGTGGGGATTGTGGTCATTACCATATATGTAGATGACCTTATTATTGTGGGTGACAATGCTATGGAGATTGACCATGTGAAGGTTCTTCTCAAACATGAGTTTGAAATGAAAGATTTGGGCGAGTTGCGCTACTTTCTTGGCATTGAGGTGATCAGGACTCCAGAGGGTGTATGGCTGTCACAGAGACAGTATGCTTTGGACATGTTGTCAAAGTATGGTATGGCTGATTGTAAGCCAATTTCTATTCCCTTGGATGTGAATGCAAAGCTGAGTGCAGAGAAGGGTGATGTTGTTGAGGATGTCAATATGTACAAGAAGATGGTGGGTAGTCTAATCTACTTGACTATCACGAGGCCAGACTTGAGCTACACAGTAGGCTTGGAGAGTCAATTCATGCAGCTTCCGAGGAAGCCACATTTGGATGGAGTACGACGCACACTTAGGTATGTGCAAGGGACTCTTGACTACGCATTGTTCTATGCAGCAGATGCACCATTAGCATTGTATGGGTATACAGATGCAGATTGGACAGGTAGCATTGTTTATAGAAGATCTACGAGTGGCTTCATGTTCTCTTTTGGGAGTGCTGCTGTTACTTGGAGCAGCAAAAAGCAGCCTACGGTTGCTTTATCGAGCACAGAGGCCGAGTACAGAGGTGCAGCAGTTGCGGCGTGCAAGGTAGCTTGGCTACGCACATTACTTGCGGACATGGGAGTGCAGGTGGACCAGCAGATTGTCATTCATTGTGACAACCTCAGCAGCATGCAGTTGGCTAGGAACCCAATGTTCCATGCTAGGACCAAACACATAGAGGTCCATTACTACTATGTTCGAGAGCGAGTGTTGGCGGGCAACATCGACTTGGTCTACGTCAGCACAGAGGAGCAGATAGCGGATATCTTTACCAAGGCTCTCGGAGCTGAGAAGCTTCGACGTTTCCGGACTATGCTTGGACTCTGCAACATGCAGAGCTCGAGGGGGAGTGTTGAGATGTCGAGCTCTGCACCTTGAGCTGGCATCCACTACGGGTCTTGGCCGCTTACGGCATTTACTCACTGGCGCGTTAGGTGACCGACACGGAGGATCTCTGCCAGTGATTCTACAGCTGGACTACACTTATAGTGCCAGCCTAGTACGCTTCTAGCGAGTTCACACTTAGTGACCGCATGTACATATGTGCTACTTTTTAGCTTTAGCACTTAGTCATTTTGTACTCTCTTTTCTGTGAAGAAGAAGAAGAAGCTTTCCATCTCTGTGTGCTTTGTGCTTGTCTTGTGTATCTCTCTTGCATCCTCATTCTTTACACTTGGGACCCTTTCCCACGGCCATTGGCCACTTACAAAGCTTGTAGGTTTTAAGCAGGTAATAGAGAATGATAGACTATATTTACAATTTATGAATCATCAATAGTAGAATTACACAGCTTCTTTTGAAATAATGATTGAATACAACAAAATTTAGCGTGTATTCGACTTTTACGCGACACTCCACTATATCCACCAAACATTTCCCCCTTCCTATTCATTGCAAGTCTTTGTGAAATTTGCATTTGAATGTTGCCTTCAGTAGTTTATCAGTCTTTCTTCCAGCATCTTTGTGAGTCACCTGAATTTCTTTGCCCTTGCCTTGATTTCCATCCTTGTTACCAGCTCTCTAAAAGGATTATTGTCAAGAGTGCTCAGATATGTGATATGCCGAGCTGGTAAATCCTTGGTCATGGGATTAAATATGGAGGAGTCAACTTCAAAGAATCCTATCATGGATGCCTCCATGAAGGTTTGATTGTAGTTAGGGCAAAAACATGACTCTTGCATATAATCCCATGATGATGTTTTAGTGGGAACTTGTGTTTCCATATTCCAGCATAGTCCTCTTGTGCCTTCCACAAATACTTGCCAAGGATGTTCCACTGCTTCTATATCATTGAAGGCCGTTATGCAGGTGATTAACATTTTTGCAATACAAGCATTTGGCATGCAAGATCTAGTACTTCTTTGATCATGTTGATGACTCCTTTGAGCGTGTGAATCATATAGTTTTATGGGGGGAGAAGGTTATTGCCTGGCTTGGTTATGACTGGGTAGTTATAGATTTTCCAGGAATATAAGCTATCCCAAGATCGCCTTCTTTTAATGGGACAATAGGTTGGGTCGATCCGGAGATGCTATGGAGTGTTTTTTTAATAGGTTTTATCTGCTGGATGCTGTTCAAACCATTTTCTTTTCCAGGTTGGTTGATTCTTGATGGTTGTTTGTACATGTATAGTAGTTACAAGAACATCCTTGTAATCTCCTTTGTGGTTGGGCTCGATGGTAGGAAAAATTTTTCTTTTCCATAAGAAAGCCTCCTGACTCATCAATGGAAGTGCGATCATTTCATGCCCTATATTCTTCACCACTTCGTAAGGTGTGATCATGAAGAGCAACTAACTCCAAAACCTTGAGTTCATATTGCAGATACTCTTTGTGTGAAGGATCCTTGACTTTTGATATCCACCACTAAATTTCATCTTTTGTAGTGTCAGAGATTGATGTAGTGGTTGGATCTTCAAATTTGTGTATCGTTGTTTTTGTGCTTGTACTTGGCATATCTGCATGGTGAGTTTTGAATGTAAACTGTCCCTGTCTATCTGTTTGTGTGACTTCTACAGGGTCTGGTTGGGCTTGCTTCATTTGTGTTACGCTATGAGAAATCAAGTCTTCTTTTGCCTTGACCAGTTGTTTCCTTAGCTCTTCAATCTCTTTATCTTTAGCTTTTTGCAATGCTCTATGCCCGGCTATTATGATTTGTTTGTCGTACTGCTCTTGGCAAGGGCATTCTTTAGATCTTGGACCTCTTTTGTCAACGAGGTTGGTTTAGCTAACGTACTTGTTGAACTTGGAATCTCTTGCAAGGCTAAAAGCTGTGTAAGAGTCTTGCTCACCACTGCATATGACTCTCCAAGCTTTTCATTCTGTTCCCTCTCTTTGATTAGCTCTTCCTCTAGTATCTGCTATTCTACCTGCAGATTTGTGTTTGATTCATTGAATGTCTGAACCTCCTTGTAGTAATAAGCAACATTTTCTTGTTCTTTCTGTAATTCTGACTGGAGTTGTAATTATACTTTCTATAAATCCTCGATTTCTTTTTGCAGTTCCAAATTGTTTTCAGCTGCTTTGGCTGCCTCCTTCTTTGTGTCCTCTAGCTCTAATTTTGCGCAGGTTGTAGAGTGCTCTTTGGCATTGAAACTGGAGCTTGATCTGGTCCAAATGTGCATTGATGTCAAAAGACCTGATCAATTTTGTCCTTTCATCTACTACAGCCTGCAAATGAGGCGACCTTGGATTTTGTTGACCTTTTCGACGTTGATCTGAGCTACCAACCTCAATCATCGTTGTTTCTTCTGCTACCTGTGCTTCATGAGCCGCTGAAGTTGTGGTGGTCTTTGATATTGCTGTCTCATCTTTTTGAACAGTCTGCTTTGGTGACAACACTTTGTCTATCATTTTTTCAGGAGGATCCATGATGCATTCCTTTCTTTCTTTCTCAACCTCTAGATTATCTGACTCTGGAGTAGGGGAGGGTGTTTTTTCCTCTTTTGGTGATGGAAAGTTTCCTATGTGACCTTCAATGTGGTCTAAATTACCTTCCTCTACTTGGCTGTTTGCTTTGTTAGTGTTGTCCTTCTCCTCTGCCTTGGTAGATTTGTCAGATGATTCAAGATCATCGACGTGTGTGCGTTTTGCTTCCTCTCTTTCTCTTTGTTCTATCTTGCATTTAAGCTCATTCTAAATTCGTTACCGCATTTGGCTGGCAATGTTTAGATTTTCCGTTGCATCTTTTCTTTTACACTGTTTGATTCTTTCCGAAGCTTCAGTTTTTTTGTGTTGTAGAGGCATGTTCTCCTTGTCCTCTCTTTCATCGTTTGCCTCTGTTCCAAGACTTCTCTTTTCGTCATTCTTTTGTTGGCAAAGTCTTTCCCTTTGTTCTTGTGCTTCTTCCATCGTCCTTCGTGCTTGTGTAATGGGAATTGCCTTTGCTGCCCTGGTTGACCTCCTCTTTAGTCTCGTGTGTCTAATTGCAAACTCACTTTCTTGTCCCTCCTCTAAAGAATGATATTCGGAGGGAGTTTCTCTCTCCTTTGACTTAGCTTCATCATTGTTTGGCACATCTGATTTTGTTTCCTCGCTATCAGTGTCATGATTTCTTGAGCTTTAACTTGTTTTCTTTATCTCTGGTTGCGGTCTTGTAGATGGTCCTGCTACCGGATTCACCGCTCTTTTGGATTTGTGGATTAGATCCAACTGTGCTTCAGCATGTGGTAATTCATCAATCATATCTAATGCCTTGTAGGCAATTCTGGTTAGCATTGGTCCAACATTCATATATCACTTGCTTTTGTGACTTCCTTTGATGTTTGCTTCCACTAGATTGTCAAGGAGGTAGTTGCCAAAGTCACAATTAAACACTCTTCTTTTTGCCAACCCCATTGCCATGACCACTGCCATATGAAAAATTGGTTCCATGTAGCGCGGTGGCTTAGTGGCAGCTCTCTCTTGGAGTAGATCAGATCTTGATAGGTCAATTTGTGTCCTCTCTGCTTTAAAAATGCCTTGTCATTATCTATTGCCTTGGTTTTTTGCAATAAATTGTGTGTTTCATGCTGCAAATGAAGAGCTTTGTTGATTATTTATGTAGTGATTTTGACCTTGATTGTAGCTCCATCTTTGTTAGTGAGAATGGATTTTGCATTGTACTGAATGGAGCTAATAAGTTCATGGTATCTTCGAAAATTTGTACCCCATGGAGGTAATCTTAAGAAATTGTCCAATTGTAGACATCTGTCCCCTTCTAGTACTTTGGATCTTTGGTGTAAAGTCCATAGTTCTTTTAAAAACAGGGTGGCCTTAACTATCACTCCATTTGCTGCTTGGAACTTCCCAATAAAAATGTTTGCAGGTATTGTTTCTAATTCTTGTTCCGTGATGTGAGCTTTCTCGTTTGAGGAGATATCATTGATCTTGTATGGAGCCACCTCCCACTCCTTTTGTGCTTTCCTGTGGGGCATCCAGAAACCAGTTTCAAGTTGAAAATAGGGTTAAGCAACGACCAAAACACTTCGATCATAAAATGAAAAATGAGCATAACTTTGTCAAAACTACCCCAAATTTGACCAAATTTCACTAGTGCATCTAATGATTACTATAGTCACAAAGGCATGAGATCACATATGAAATTTGGCTCTGAGGTACATGGATCACGATCCATGTTGGGGAACATTTTGAAGATCTGATGATACCATCTAGTAGGGCTCAATAAGGTGAATCTTGGTCCAAATGTTTTGAGATTTGGATCACTGGTTAGGAACTTAGGCCAATTCCTGGTAATTTTGTTTAGACTTAGAGAATTTGGACCTTTTGGTTGGGATTTTGGGATCCAAATGAATTGATTCTTCATGTCTAGACTTGGTGTGATGTTCTGAATCAAGTGATGTGATTTTGTCTTTGTTTGGACAAAAAGGTGCATGGATTGCGATCCATGTTGGGAAGGGTATTGGGACACCCTTTTGCACACATGTTCCTATAGGTCTTGTTAGCACATTGTGAATTTTCTTAAAGTTTGGACTTGTTTTTCCCCGTGTTTACTCAATTTTCCAGTTTATGGTCATGTTTGTCCCGTCTTGACCATATCTATTTTTTGAATCCTCCAATTCTTAGCGCTTCCCTTGCTGATAGTTCATTGAATCCCAATGATTTATGCTTGAAAACCACTGCTTTGCCCAACTCCCTGCCAAATTTCATCAGTTTTTGGAATCTTCTCTACATTTTTAAAGATGGACCATGATTTATGTACCTTCCCAGATGACTGCAAAACTTGGTAGGATTATGATCTTAGGTGATGTAACACCTCTCCTTAAGTTTTTTGTTGCATTTCAAATTCATTTGGATGCTGAAAAGGCGTGATGACTTATAGCAGTGAGATTGGACATAGGCTGATTTTCTAACTAGGAAGTGGTTGATTTGCTATTGTAAATGTATGAACATTCCTTTAGGTTCACTTCTTTGAGATTGATGATCTCATTGGGTCTCTGTGCCCCATCCCGAGTCACTTCCTTGCGTATTGACATTATCTTAGTACCAGATAGCGATGCTGCAAACGTCCGTCACGGCGACCCGCTAACATTGGCACCGCTGCCGGGGAAGTCGATCCTTAGATGATGAGTGACCTAGTTGTACAAAAAATCCTTTCCAGAGATTTTGACACCCATTCTATTTACACTTAGACAGTAAAGCAGCTAGACATAGGTTTAGTGCTTAGTATAGACTCGAGTCAAGGACCTGCTAGTGCTACTCCTTATGAGCAAAGAAAGCTGCGAGTGAAGTACAAAAAAATATTTCTGTCTTTCATTCTCCCATGCTTGAAAAGGACTGTTTCACCATGCATTTTGTTGTCATTTTGGCACTGTTAAACTTATTTATGTTTGTGTATACATTTCAGTTTATATGAGTAGGCTAAGTAATAATTTCCACCATCAATTGGGGCCAAAAGGATCAGGGTACAAACTATCTGAAACCTTATTTTGGTATCAAAGACCATAACTCTAAAATGTTGCAAAATTGATGGTCAAAGCTTCAAAGCTGAATTAAACTCAACAAAACCTGGCAAAAAGGAATATACAAGCTTGCAGGAGACAAAATGAGCAGTTTTTTCCCAGATTGCCTGTCCAACATGGATCGCCATCCATGTACCTTTTTGGCCAATTGACTAGAAACTGTCCTCATTGTTTAGAGATGACTCTCAAACACCAAAATTTTGAGCTTGTAGGTTGCTAAAAGAACATCCAAATCAAGAAATTGGGCTAAGATGTACAAAAACATGAAAATTGAGAAAATTTGGGAAAACTGAACTTTTAGTTGTCCAAATTCAAAAAGGGGTGAGAATTGGGTTCAGCTGAAGGTAAGGAACCAGCAGGACAAAATTCATGACTAGATGCTGCCAAACATGGATCGCGATCCATGTACCAGGTTGACATTTGGATAGGATAATTGACCAGTACACTCCTGAGAACTGAGGGAACAACTTTTCCAAAAGGGTCCACAACAAAAAAGTGCAAAAGCCTAATCAAAACACCAAAAAATAGTTGATTGCAAAAGAACACAAAGCAGACACAAAACCTTGCTTTTGGCTGGGAAAAAGTGAGTCAAATCCAAAAAGATTTGGGGAAAAGTATCACCATACCCAATATTATAAACTCACCAAATCTCATGTCAAAATGATGTCCAACATGGATCGCGATCCATGTACATCATAGGGATTTTGAGGTAGTATTTGACAGGTGGACAATTGGTAAGATTTAAAGAACATTTGCCAAACCAACTATTGTTAGTTCAAAAAGTGGGTCAAAAGGGCAAAAAACAGTTCAAGATGAAAACCTTGGAACAGACCTGAGGATTGACTTTTGGTTGGCCTTCAAAGTCCAAATCCTACAAAAACCATAAAGCTAACATCAAGGAACCAAAGGGAAGTTGTATGCCAAGTTTCAGTCCAATCTAAACAACTAGGTACACGGATTGTGATCCATGTTCCTCTGACACATATTGATACCAAACCAGCACCTTAGCTAAGGCACATCACAAGGACTCTAGTGATCATTTTAAAACTCAATTTGGATATCAAAAACCAAGGCAAAAGCCCAAAACTGTCAAGCATTTTGAGCAAGTGCCAGAGCTGACCTAATTTTCAATCCAGAAACTCTTTTAAAAAAATTTTAGTGCCAAATGACCTACGAATCATGGTGATTTTGTTGGTACCAAGAAAAGCCAGTTTGGCATCCCAATATGGATCGAGATCCATGATGCTCCGAGTCATAATAAGATAAAAATTTCACCACACAGAGAGATAGTCTCCAGGACCCTGGTGGTCTTTTCAAAATTGAAATTGAACCTAAATTGTGGATGTTGTGAGAAAAAATTGTGAAGTTATTGAAAGTATCTGATAAAATTTTGTCAATTGAAAGATTAAACTAACAAGAGTGGTTGTAAACTCATAGCCATCAAGCATTTTTTGACAGGTTGCAAGTGCTAGAGAGTACGACCCAGCAAGTAAGACCAAATCGAGGAATTCAAGTTAGCCAATGAGGTAACAAGGTTTGGATTTTGTAAGATCAATTCTTCATGTATTTGCGATCAGGAAGATTGTACCAGAATAGGAATCCCAACGTCATAGACTAAGTGAGCAACCACTCCACTGAAGGTAGTGTGAATAAAAAACCACTGCATCCTCTAGAAGCCATTATACAGGAAAGTTTCTTTGATACCTCATCAGAAAGATCATGCACCATAGCGACTGAGGAATTCAACAAGGTGAACCTTAAGGAAGGAACTTCCACGGGGCCATGTCCTTCTCAACCTGCATCTGACATAAAATTGTTATATCTAAAATATAAATTCAAGAATCAGCTTAAAGCCAAAATCTATAAGGATGGAATGGATCGCTACTGTGTTAAGATGGAAAACAAGCCAAGGGAGTTCAAGGACCTTGTAGATGTGGACTATAAAGGAGATAGATACTTTGATTGGGAGGGAATGATGTACCTAGTTGATCACAACTCCTTTATTGTGGACAAATGGGGATTGACTGGCACCAAGGACAAGGTAGATGAAGAGTTAGTAGATGAACCACCCAAGATGGAAAAGCAAAGCACTATGCTTAGGCACACTAACAAGACGGAGTAGCTTAATACAAACAACACCTACGTGGGGCTATATAAATTCAATAATGGAGAACATACACTCTATTATAGATGCCATGAACCCTGTATCGAGGAGCTGACTGACTGCAAGAGACTATATGTTTTTACATACACAGAGGGTAGAAGTATCCAAGTGTTCATAATGGATAAGAATGGCCAAAAATACTCTCTTGTGGACTGTAACGATCTAGAGAAATATACATACTTTGGTGGACCGCTCCACCAATATTATGTAAATCCCGAGGAGGTTAAACCCACAACTGCTCAAACAAGACCAAAAACTGGGTACGTAAGTTTAGTAAGAACCAGAGTGGAAGATTCATTTGGTCACCAATAATTCTCGAACACAAATACAAATCCCATGATATCAATGGGGTCTAGGGTTTCTTTGAACACACATAGGGGCAGTGTAGCACCTGATTTGACTTACACAACTAGAATCCCTCCGACTATTACATGAGATCGAATAGAATGACCTAATGAATGTATGGTGGAGAGGAAACTGATTGTACTGCCAAGGGGAGAATACGAAACTAGAGAGACCATGTCAGGAGGACCAAGGATGGTTGCAAAATCTATACACATGTGATCATATCAAGTGGCCAAGTGTGTACCCAAAAAGTATAGTGGATTGGGGGATCCGTACACTCATGTTTCAATCTTCAAACAAGTGTTGAGGATTGAACAAGCAACCGATTTCCTTACTTAATATGAAGGATTTGGATTCACCCTAGAAGGAACGGCCTTGAATTGGTTCCAACCATTAAACAACCAAGAATTCCCAAGTATAGAGCAACTTCTTTGAGAATTTGCAGAGGAATTCTCAAAGAGAGAACTTAAGCATAATACACTCTCCCAAATCTATGCATTTACACAAAAGGAGAAAGAAAAGGTGAAGGAAGCCTTGTTTCGATTTAAGAAATACATAGAAAGATGTCCTGCTAGAGAACTACCTTAGGATGAGAGATTGTTAGTCCTTTTAATAGAAGAATTGCAAAATGACACTCTCAAAAAAGATTTGCACTTAAAGGCATGTGTTACTTTCGACCAAGTCACGAAAGAGGCACTGTATTTGGTAGACAACTGTAAGGCATATTGGGGAGGTGACTGATCACACAGACAAGGTACGAGTAGCACCTCTTCAACCACTGGTGAATCCATGATGAAACTGTGTGGGAAAATTCCAACTATACTGGACGTTGATCTAATGATCGAGGAAGTGATCAAAAGGATAAACCAAGGAAATAGGACGAACCCAAACACATGACAACAGCCCACACAAAAATGTGACACTTGTGAAGGAGATCATCCAACTCAGTGATGCAACATATAGCCAAGGCTAGGAAAAAATGTACAGCATGTATTGAAGTGGTGTGCTATCGGATAAAAATGGACAAACCATGAGACCCATGAATGTTTCTATAAATAGAAACTATGTTAGAGAAAGACCATATGGGCCACCTAGAGGGCACCAGTTTGCCACCCCCTCCAAGATACCAACAAGTAGGACAAAATAACACAGTCCAAGGGTAGGAAAAACCTCAACCTGTGTTGGGACATCATCCTCCTTTACCCTAGGAAAACAGAGCCATGGTAAGAATTTCACAACCCATAGAGGCTCCTACGGATCAGAGTATGATACACGTAGTTTCATACCAAGAAGATTCAAACAGCTCCTATGAGAGAGGTTTAGATAGTAGTGCCTATGCTTCTGAAGGACAAATTCCATGTATAGTTTTTGAAGAGATGTTAGAATCATCATACATAGCACAACCAACAAAAATTATTACCTGGTCGATGAAAATATGCTCATGTTCATGGAAACTCATAACTACAGACCTAGGGGATATCCTCCTACAACCAGACAACCGATGGGGGCTCCACAAGCTTCTCCACCACCAGTAGGACCATGCTATGATGCGGTGGTGATCATTGGGCAAGAATTTGTCCACACAAAGGAAAGTGTATCAAACTCTTTGGGTACTATGAGTGATGTACAAATGACCATCTCATTCCACATTGTCCAAAAAACCCTGATAACAACTAATCAAAGTCGTCCTCATAGTCGAGGATGGCTATGATTTCAAGAGAGAGATAATGTCAAAAAATCTAATATCTAACTAGCCCAAATGATTTTCTCATATTAAACTAATCATTTAATGTGGGAGAATAAATAGGAACAAGGATTAGAATATAGACATGTGCTTATGGATCCATCTCAACATGGGACCAAAGTTAAAGGGGTCCAAATGAGAGATGGTCTATCAAAGAGAAATGCTAGCTAATGGAGCTTAAAGACCTTAGGGTTAGCTTCATTTAAGACCTCCAAAGATTAGTGTTAAAAGTGCTTAGACCTTAGGCAAGCTAGGGCTATGTTTGAGGTGGGAACCCAGCCCAAGCTTGAGGTGCTTGTCGTGCTTGCTGACTAAGGTGCTTGAGGTGCTTGCTGACTAAGGTGCTTGAGGTTCTTTATGACTAAGGTGCTTAAGGTGCTCCGTGACTAAGGTTCTTTCCAGGGGCCTAAGGTGTTCCAAAATTCAACTAGCATCCCTAATCATTGGGGGGAGAGCCCTAATTGTAGGGGCATGAGAGAGAACACACACACCCTCACACAAGGCAAGCCTTGCCTAAAGAAGCAACAAGGACACATGTCCAGGTCCTCTCCATGTTTCCCTCAAGTCCTCTCTCTTAAGGGGAAAGTGGGACGCTTGTCCTAAGGCTAGCATGGTTTCTTGATATGCACTCTGCATGTGATTGGCTAAGCTTGTAGGGGTCCAATCAATTTGAAGCTTGAGCTACAATGAGGGGTGAGGAAGCTAGGGGATTGCTTGCAGAGTATACTCTCCCACACACCCACCCATACACACACACACACACACACACACACACACTCCCTCTCATTATGTGAAGTGAAAAGTCCTTCTCCAAGCTTGTTGAGAAGTTGAGAGCCTACACCAATACTCTTGGCTATGGAATGAAAATCCAACCAAGAGCCATGCTTCAATGCTTAAGATTTCCATCTTCTTCATCATCATTTTTATGCTATTATGCTATGCTATGCAAAAAGAGTGATGATAAGTTAGAAACTATCTCTTTCTCGTATGTTACTTCTTCTTCCTCTTCCCTACCCTCATTCCCCGCTATCTCTCTCCACCTTCAAAGGTGCTTGAGGCCTTGGGAGTGAGGCCGAGGATGGTTAATGCTTTTACAAAGTTTATGTTATGCTCGTGAGGCATGAAGCTTTCCATATTCATTGCATCATCTAGGTCACAAAGAACACAAATCTTGTATTGTACCAAGTATCTTTTTATGGGAGAATCTATAATACAAAAGCCTCTTGGAGGGGGGATCGGCTCCACATAAATCCGGTCCTAACCTGTTGTCATGTTCTCTAATTCTCTCTCTTGAAAAAGTATTGTTCATGTCAAGTTGATTAAGTATAATGGTTATGTTGCTACCACTAATTAAGTTCACCCTCTATGTTGTCAAATTAGTCTCATAAAAATGCTCACTATAGTTCTTTTAATTCCACTATTCTCAATGTTCATACGCCATTTCCATTACAAGGCATGTGCTGTATTTTGTGCTGCCAAATCCTCTTGTGCTTTAGCCAATTGCTCTTTTAGCAATTTGATCTCATCCTCTTTTTGGCTCTGAATTGCTTTGTGCCCAATGATTTGTTGATCATACTTCTCTTGAGCTAAAGCCTCCTTGAGATCCTTAAGCTGTGTGAATTTGAGGCAGGAGCTGATGAGATATAAGCAGGAGTTTCCAGTATCTTGGATTGCTAGGAGCTGCGTGAGTGTTGTTTTGACATCCCCGTAAGATTCCCCTAGTTTGACATTATTTTGCCGTTCTTTTCAAGTTCTTCTTCCAACCGGTGCTCCTCAACTTGTAGATTGGTGTTGGCTTCATTAAAGGCTTGAGCTTCTTGATAATAATGGCCAACATTTGCTTTCGCTTATTGCAATTCAACTTGGAGTCCTATTTGTATTCTTTGTAGTTCTTTAATATTGTTTTTTAAATGTTGATTTGCTTTGATTGCCTTAGCTGCTTTCGCTTTGTTCTCTTCTAGCTCCAATCCTCTTAGGTTGTTGAGTGCTCTTTGACATTGGAATTGAAGTTTGATTTTTTCTAGGTGCTCCTTAATGTCAAAAGAATTGACCAACCGCTTGATGTCTTCTATGGTGGCCTTTGATTGAGGTGACATTGGCTTTGTCTCTGTCATCTACTATTGTCCAGATGTGCTAGCCACTTCCTTCTCTGTTGTCGTCTCCCTCCTGTCCTTATCCCCTTGCTCTTGAATTGTTGGTGGGATCTTCTCCTTTTTTTCTTTTTTGTCTATCATGCCCACCCACTACTTTATTTGTGGGTGGTGTTGTTAACACTTGCTCTGTTACTTCCTTTGGTATATCCATGGTTTGCTTTCATTTTCTTGATTGGTTGCTTGGGCCATAGATTCTTAAGTAGGAGGTGGGGTGGTGGGTTGATTTGATCTTAGTCAAACATTATCTATATGGAATTACAAAGGTTCCACACCAACTCCTCTTCTGTTTTCTCCTCTTTTGTCTGGTCCTTAGACTCTCTTCGAGATTGTTTTTGTTTTTCTTCTTTGCCTTCAGAGTATGTGGATTCATCTGATGATTTGAGGTCATTGGTTTTCTTTCTTTTTGACTCTTGTTGTTCCCTTTGAGCTGCCTTATGCTTGCGTTCATTTTGGATTTGTTGGTACATTTTCCCGAGAATCTCCTAATTGATTTTGGCCAGTCTTCTTTTGTAATGTTTAATCTTTTCTAATCTCTCTGCTTTGCATTGCTCCAGTGGTTCACCATCCTCCCCTTCATCATCCACTTCAGCTCCCTGATTTTTCTTTTCTTCAACCCTTTTTCTGCAGAGTTCCTTTGTCTATGCTTGTGCATCTTCTGTTGACCTTTGTGTCTGAGAGATAGGTATATTATCTTTATGCTTCACAGATCTTATTTTTAGGCGTACCAATGGAGCTTGTATTCTTCTTTCTCCTCATCATCTTCTTACTCTTTAGAGATTTGGTATTCAGATGGAGTGTCCCTGTTCTTGGGCTTGATTTCTTTGCTGAGCTTTATATTTGATTTTGTCTCTTCACTGTCAATTTCTTTCTTCTTGAGCTTTGCCTAGTTGCTTTCTTGTGTGGTGGCACCGCAGAGGGACCTACCACTAGCCTAC
Source organism: Adiantum capillus-veneris (assembly GCF_014529385.1). Classification (NCBI taxonomy): domain Eukaryota; kingdom Viridiplantae; phylum Streptophyta; class Polypodiopsida; order Polypodiales; family Pteridaceae; genus Adiantum; species Adiantum capillus-veneris. The sequence goes on from NC_140946.1 coordinate 128,220,010, forward strand.
CACTAACCACATGCTTTGGTCTATATAGTGAATAAAAATTGTGTTTCGGTCGGAGGTAGTTCATCAATCATGCCCAAAAGCCTGGTATGCTATTTTGCTCAGCACTAGTCCCCCATTCATATAAGTTTTTCTCGATCACTGTTATTAAGGTTTGCTTCGACCAAATTTTCTAGAATGTAGGTGCCAAGGTCACACCTAATAATTCTTTGTTTTGACAATCGGATGGCCATAACAACAACAATGTGTAAATCCGAGGGATTCACTCCATATACAAAACGAGATGCCACCTGCGAGCGGATAATTTTGGACAAATACCTATATACGACTCATATTAGGGAAAATGACCCCCCTTTCTACGCTTATAAAACAATCAATGAAGAAAACTATCATACCCCTATCTTACATATAAAATTTAGTTCTCACATGATCTAACTAAGTAAAACTAGTCAGTGTGTAGCATAGTGACTGGCAATGTACTAAGTGTCATAATAATCAATATCTAATTCTCCTAAATGATTTTCTCATGTTAAACTAATCATTTAATATGGGGAAGTGCCAGGGGAGAATTAGCTAGAATATTGGTTAAGCTAGCAGAGCGGCCACATTAGGGATCCAAAGGAGGGAAAATAGGGATCCAAAGGGGGGGCCATCTGCAAAAGAGCCATGTGCAACAATGGACTAAAAAGACCCTAAGGTTCAGCCCATTAAGACTTCCAAAATGCTAAGGTTCCAAAATTCAAAGGTTGTGTCCAAAGGTCAACCTTAAGGGAATTGGATGCTTTGTGTGTGTACAAAAATTGTGCAATCCCTACTCGGGAGGGCGCAAGCCTTGCATGTAGGGGATGAGAGAGAAATCCACACACACACACAAGCTCCCTTTACACAAAGGGAATGAGGGACACATGTCAGCTCCCTAGCCGGATGCCCACAAGGTGTACCCAATTCCTATTGGATGGCCGTGGAGGTGGACCAATGAGAATTAGGCTAGAGTAAATATAGTTTAATTAAATTAAAAACACTTAATAAAAGAACCAATGAGAATTAAGTCCTCTAGAAAACTATTGGACAGTCTCCCAAGGGGTCGAATGAGCATTCAGCAGCCCAATGGCTTGCCTGATTCCTATTGGCCGGGAGGCAAAGGGGTCCAATGAGAGTTTAGTTGAATTATTAAATTACCTAAATCTCTCACAAAAGGGGAAAGGGGGACACATGTCAGAAGGCTATCACTTATGCTGCTTAATAGTCATTGGCTAGCCCTGGGGAGGTCCAATGGGAGGATAGCAAGAGCAATTAGCAAGAGGGCTCGACCAAGAGAGAGAGGGGGCTGATTTTTTCAAGGCACTATCACACACACACACACACTCTCACACAGTCTATGTGAGAAGCAAGAAAAAGACTATCTCCTCCCAAGCTTTAATGGAGAGCTCATCACCTACTCCAAGCCTTGTGAGATAGAAGCTTACATCGACACACTCTTGGCATGTGGATGAAAATCCAACCAAGAGCCAAGCTTCAATGCATGCTCATCTCCTCTACCATGCTAATTACTAAGCTAAGGTATGATAATATGAGTGATTATGTGAGGAGATGTACATCTTTCTTGTAAGATACTCCTTCTTCCTCTCAATCTACTCTCATACCTTGCTAGCTCTCACCATCTTCGAACGTGTGTGAGGTCTTGGGTCTGAGACCGGGGATAATTGATGTTGTGTTTGCTAAGTGTTTTGCTTAGTGCATGAAGCTTTCATCTTCATTGCACTAGCTAGTCTTGAAGGAACACAAAGAATTGTATTGTACAATGTCTCTCTTGATGGGAGAAACCATAATACAAAGCCTTTTGGAGGGGGGACCGGCTCCATGCAAATCCGGTCCTCAACTATTGTGAATAGATTAATTTCTCTCTCTTTTGAAAGTATTGTTCATGCTATCTAACTAGGTGTTATGCTTTTTGTTGCTCTCTCCACCTAAGCACTCTTGTAATTCTCATTAGGAATCTATTCTAATGAAATGCCCACTATGTTCATGCTAAGTTCCGCTACACACAAGTTTTTAGGCCATTAAGTGTTACATTGGTATCAGAGCCCAAGGTTTCTCTTTTCTTGCTCAAGAAGGGAGGTCCTCAAGCTAGCTATAAATGGTTGGTATTATTAATTGCTTGTGAGTAAGTAGAATAGGGATTTTTCAGCCTTGCAGTGCGCCTGCCTTCGTGCAGTTAACGGGGCATCACCGTCGAGAGCTATGGTCTTAATAGTGGAGTCCTACGAGGCTTGTCTATGGCTTAAACCCCCACTATTGAGCTATTAGAAGCTTGACAAGAGACGGTGTTGTTTTGGTGTTGAAAGACCCTCTCTTCTATTCCTTGCAATTAATGGTATTCGAGCGACGGGTACAGTAGCTTGACTGCTTTTTCTAAAGGGGTAAAGAGGAGTAGCAACTAGGGCTTGAAGTGCCAAAGTACACCTAAAAAGTTTACAACTAAAAGTTGTTAGAATGGCTGACAATAGTAAAGAGAGTGAAATTAATGTTGATAACTTTGATTTTGCTAATGAGGAAGCTACTAATGATGCTCTGATGCTTGTTAACTATCTTGTTTCTAGGCTTCAACAAGACATGGACAATCCATCTCTCCAAAGTGAAGTGCAACGGCAGCTCCATGCTCACGGGATTCTCTAAGCTCACTACCATGACGAGAGAACACCTAGGAAGCCTCCTTGTGAGACTTCCAAAAGAGGTCTCTCTTCGATTCGGGAAGAAGAACGGAATCCATACGAAGGGCTCAAGAATTTACTTCTTGATGATGCATCTCCTTCCCAAAGGAGAACTCAAGAGCCTCCATCAAAGGAACGAGAAATAAGTGAGTCTCCCACCACCTCAGCGGAGATGGCTCCACGAAGACGGCGGGCTAAACGCTCTCCATCACCACCAAAGCGGAGAAGACCATCACACTCTTCTCCACACCATAATTCAAAGAGGGATGATAAAAAGCAAGAGAAGAAAAAGGCGAGAAAGAGGACACCCTCTTCTCCATCTTCTTCATCCTCTTCCTCTTATGAAAGTGATGGTGAAGACGATGAAGATCAAGACAAGAAAAAGGCGAGAAAGAGGTCACCCTCTTCTCCACCTTCTTAAAATTCTTCACTTTCTGAAGAAAGTGACGGTGAAACCTTTGAACCATCAAAAAGAAGAGGCCATAGGAAATCCTATGCCGCATGGAAGAGGTCGTCCAAGCTGAAGAACTTCAAAGAGGGAGGGAAGAGCATCTCTTTCCTTACCTATGATGGCACCTTTGGTGCTACGGACAAAGTCCTGGCCTTTATCCAGCAATTTGATGCGGCGTTTGGAGATGAGGGCTTCACGAAGTCCTCTAAGCTACGCCATGTAGCTATGCACTTTCAAAAGTCTGCCAGACAATGGTGGTCTAGCCTATGAGCGAACGGTGAAGCTCCACAAACATGGAAAGCTTTAAGAGCTTCCATTGTGAAGCAGCTTTTGGCCACGGATGCCAAAGACAAAGTACTCACCAAATGGTGAAGCTTAAAGCTCTCTCCCTATGAATCCATCCACAAATATGTAGACAAGTTTTGGGACCTACAACTCAAAGCCACTGTCTTCAAAAAGTTGGATTTTGGAGAGCAAAAGAAACAATTTTGTGTGGGCTTAACCAAAGAAATGGCGGAGTATGTCAACTCCCAAAGGCCATGTACCATATCGGCGGTAATACACCATACTATGGTGGCCTCTCGAATCAATTTCCAAACAGGGGTGAAAAGAAATAATAAGCCCATGGAAAACAAGGGTTCCAACGAGCCTAAGGGGAAGGACAATGTCCAAAAGTCTCCTAAGGGCAACTCCAACAAATCTAAAGAGAAGGGAGTTTACAAAAGGTAAAAAAAAACTCTCTCCTGAAGAGCTTGAGTGTTATCGTAAGGATAACCGGTGTTTCAACTGCGGCGAACAAGGGCATGCGTACCGCGCTTGTCCCCAAAAGAACAACCGCCAAGATCCTCCTAGAGCTTCCTTGGTTGAAATCCAAGAGGAGGAGACTCACCAAACTCATCACAAAGGATCTCCTCTATGCCATGCTTGGGGAAAGGTTAGAGAACATGATGCTTTTATTCTCTTTGAGCCTGGTTCTACTCACAATTTTATATCTATAGAGTTGGCCACCAAGCTAGGCATACAAGCTTACGAGATGGGAGATGTCCTACCCGCAGACAGTGCCTTCAAGGGGCAAGAAGCTTCAGTCACTCCCTTAATCAGGAAATTGAGGCTTCATGTCCAAGGCTATGTGGACAAAGAGGACTTCTTTATCTCTCCTCTCAAGCATGAGGATGTAATCCTAGAGGCACCATGGTTTGACCGCCTGGCTGCTGCCAATGTTAAATTTCCTGAAAGGAGAATCTCCTTTAAGTTTAGGGAAAAAGACATGTATAGATGCTAAGGAAATGGGTAACACTATCCCCATTGTACATACACCAACTTATAACAAGTCAATAAAGAGCTCTATTTCGGTGTACATTATTTTTGTTAAAGATTCTCAAAATGAACCTAATGCTTTAGCAAAAGAAAATAAAAGCAACCAAAAGGAATTAGAGTTATCCAATTTTCTCAAGGGGTTTCAAGATGTTTTTATTGACGACATCCCTTGTGAGCTACCTCCTAAACGAGGTAATGATGACCATGCAATTGAACTTCTTCCAGGAAGTTCACCGCCTAATAAACCTCCTTATAGAGTTTCTCAAGCTCAAAAAGAGGAGATTATGCGGCAAGTGCATGAGTTAGTTGAGAAGGGCATGGTTAGTCCTAGCTCATCTCCATTTTGCTCACCTGTGCTATTAGTGCAAAAGAAAGAATGCACATATCGTATGTGTGTCGACTATAGAGCACTAAATAGGATCACTATCAAAAATAGGTTTCCCGTTACACGGGTAGAAGACCTATTTGATAAGCTACAAGGATCGACCTACTTCAGTAGGATTGACCTAAAAAGTGGCTATCATCAAATAAGGATAGTTGATCAAGACATTGTAAAGACCGCATTTCGCACCACATTTGGTCTTTATGAATACATTGTCATGCCTTTTGGCTTGACCAATGCACGAGCCACATTCAACCGCTTGATGGAGAAGCTGTTCAGGCCTCATTGAACCTTCACTGGAGTGTTCTTTGATGATATTATCATCTACTCTAATTCATTAGACGAACACAAGCAACACCTCCAGGTAATATTTCAAGTTTTGAGAGAGAATAAACTTTATGTTAATCGAAAGAAAAGTGAATTTTTCTTGCAAGAGATTCAGTATTTAGGTCACATCATCTCTCAAGATGGCATCCAAATGGATCCATCAAAGTTGGAGGTAATAAAAGGATGGCCTAAACCAAGGAATCTTCATGAACTAAGAAGCTTTATAGGTATGTGTGCATACTATAGACGCTTCATAGAAAAGTTCTCACAAATTGCGGGACCATTACATGACCTAACAAAGAAAAGCGTTAGGTATACATGGTCTGCTAAGGAGAACAATGCTTTCGAAAAGCTTAAAGAAAAGCTTATCTCTCAACTTGTGCTTACACTACCGGATCTCTCAAAACCATTTGAGGTCCAATGTGATGCTTGTGGTGACTGCCTTGGATCTATTTTTCTTCAAGAAGGGCGCGCCATAGGCTATGAAAGTCGAAGGCTCGACCCTGTTGAGCAAGCTCTAGGCATATATGAAAAGGAACTCCTTGCAGTTCTACATGCCTTAGACTCATGGAAGCACTATTTATTGGGGACTCCTTTCATTATGCGAACAGATCACCAAAGTCTTAAGTACTTCATGACGCAGACCAAGCTCTCCGCCCGACAAACAAATGAGGTGGGCAAATTTCCTTTCGCAATTTCATTTTGATATTGCTCACATTGTTGGCAAGCATAATCAAGTAGCTGATGCACTCTCAAGACGGCCGAGAGTGAATGCTGTCTCCATAGCAACTCACAATGATCTATCTTCAATGATAGATGAGTATGCTATTGATCCCGATTTTAGAGATGTGATTTCAGCCCTTGCATTAGGGAAGAAAGAAGAACCATTTACTTTACAAGATGGTTATCTTCTCTACGGCAATAGACTATGTGTTACTAACTCACTATGTGAGAAAGTAATGTATGAATCACATGCTCCACCTTATGTGGGGCATAGAGGGATTCAGTCTACCTTAAAGGGAATTGAAACATATTTCTATTGTCCTACCATGAAAGTGAACATACAAGAGTATGTTTCTAAATGTGTGGTATGCCAAAAGATAAAATTTGATAGAGGGAAGAAACTTGGATTTCTTCAACCCTTGCCAATCCCTAATTCACCATGGGAGAGCATATCCATGGATTTTATCTTTGGATTGCCTAAGTCTATCCATGGGAATAAGGGAATATGGACGATAGTAGACAGGTTCAGTAAACAAGCTCATTTTATACCTGTCAAAAAGACTATCAAAGCCCATCAAATGGCAACCCTCTTCATATCACAAATTTTCAAGTACCATGGCTTGCCAATGTCCATAGTGTCGAGAGATCCTAGAATGACCAGTAATTTCTGGAAGGGTCTCTTTGAGAATTTAGGGACAAGGCTAAACTTCTCTTCGGCCTACAACGGACGGCCAAAGTTAAATAGCTAACCTAACAATTCTCAATCTACTAAAAGCCTATGTAACGAAAGTAGATCAAAGATCCCAATGGGAGAAGTACTTACCCTTAGTGGAGTATGCTTACAATAACACTGTACATACTTCCATAGGAAAAGCACCTTTTGAGATAATTGGGGAAGATCAAAAAGTCCCTTGCTACTTAAGGTACATGGGAAGATCTTCGCTGTAGATGGGTATAGCCGAGACCTACGAGAATCTTTTCAAAAGATTAAGGATGCTATCTCTATCTCACAAAAAAGACAAAAGGCTGCTGCTGACAAGCACAGAAGAGCCCAAGCCTTTAAAGAAAATGATTGGGTCTTATTAAAGTTTCCCAAGGCTCGATTAAGGCACACGATGGGCAAGAATCCTACGGGCCACCAAAAGTACTATGCTAAACTAGAAAAAAGGTACTATGGTCCCTTCCAGATTCTTAGGCCAATCAATGAGATGGCCTATCAACTCAAGTTGCCCAATCATTGGCTCATACACAATGATTTCCATGTGAGCCTATTAAAGCCTTACAAAGGAGAGCCACCTCAAGAACCAACTACTGAAGACCCACCAGAGATCGAGGACCAAGAGGAGGTGCTGCAGCCTAAGTCCATTCTCCGACATGAAGACTAGGTACTAAGAGGCGGTAAGACTATCCGACGATATCTTATTAAGTTTAAGAATTATCCTTTTGAAGATGCTAGATGGATGCAAGGTATACAATTAAAGGATAACCTAAACCTTGTTAATGCTTACAATACTTCCCAAGAGTAAGAAAATGTACAAAATGTTAAAAATGAACAAAGTTTTTGTCTTATAAGACACTCTTTTTCTTTATTGTGCACAAAAATGAAGTAGTATGCATGCTTAGATCAAGTTTGTGGAGACGACGTCCCCCAAACACCAAGTAGAGCTTGTCACTCTACTATGGAAGATTGATAGGACTAATGTGCAGACATGCTTGCGGCAGCCTCAGGCTCTCAAGCGCCAAATGGACTAGTCATCCATTGTGGAATGATGTCATAGGGTAACATAGGGATCCTCTACCTGCTAAGAAAAGGACTCATGAATATGCTTTATCTTCTCTCCACCATAGTCGAGGACGACTATGATTTCAAGAGAGAGGTAATGTCATAATAATCAATATCTAATTCTCCTAAATGATTTTCTCATGTTAAAATGATCATTTAATATGGGGAAGTGCCAGGGGAGAAAAAGCTAGAATATTGGTTAAGCTAGCAGACCGGCCACAGTAGGGATCCAAAGGAGGGAAAATAGGGATCCAAAGGGGGGGCCATCTGCAAAAGATCCATGTGCAACAATGGGCTAAAAAGACCCTAAGGTTCAGCCCATTAAGACTTCCAAAATGCTAAGGTTCCAAAATTCAAAGGTTGTGTCCAAAGGTCAACCTTAAGGGAATTGGATGCTTTGTGTGTGTACAAAAAAGTCTTTGCAATCCCTACCCGCTACCCGCTAAGAAAAGGACTCATGAATATGCTTTATCTTCTCTACACCATAGTCGAGGACGACTATGATTTCAAGAGAGAAGTAATGTCATAGTAATCAATATCTAATTCTCCTAAATGATTTTCTCATGTTAAACTGATCATTTAATATGGGGAAGTGCTAGGGGAGAAAAAGCTAGAATATTGGTTAAGCTAGCAGACCGGCCACAATAGAGATCCAAAGGAGGGAAAATAGGGATCCAAAGGGGGGGGCATCTGCAAAAGATCCATGTGCAACAATGGGCTAAAAAGACCCTAAGGTTCAGCCCATTAAGACTTCCAAAATGCTAAGGTTCCAAAATTCAAAGGTTGTGTCCAAAGGTCAACCTTAAGGGAATTGGATGCTTTGTGTGTGTATAGAAAAGTCTTTGCAATCCCTACTTGGGAGGGGGCAAGCCTTGCATGTAGGGGATGAGAGAGAAAGCCACACACACACACACACAAGCTCCCTTTACACAAAGGGAATGAGGGACACATGTCAGCTCCCTAGCCCAGATGCCCACAAGGTGTACCCAATTCCTATTGGATGGCCTTGGAGGTGGACCAATGAGAATTAGGCTAGAGTAAATCTAGTTTAATTAAATTAAAAACACTTAATAAAAGAACCAATGAGAATTAAAACCTCTAGAAGACTATTGGAAAGTCTCCCAAGGGGTCCAATGAGCATTCAGCAGCCCAATGGCTTGCCTGATTCCTATTGGCCGGGAGGCAAAGGGGTCCAATGAGAGTTTAGTTGAATTATTGAATTACCTAAAGCTCTCACAAAAGGGGAAAGGGGGACACATGTCATAAGGCTATCACTTATGCTGCTTAATAGTCATTGGCTAGCCCTGGGGAGGTCCAATGGGAGGATAGCAAGAGCAATTAGCAAGAGGGCTCGCCCAAGAGAGAGAGGGGGCTGATTTTTGCAAGGCATTATCACACACACACTCTCACACAGTCTATGTGAGAAGCAAGAAAACGACTATCTCCTCCCAAGCTTTAATGGAGAGCTCATCACCTACTCCAAGCCTTGTGAGATAGAAGCCTACATCGACACACTCTTGGCATGTGGATGAAAATCCAACCAAGAGCCAAGCTTCAATGCATGCTCATCTCCTCTACCATGCTAATTACTAAGCTAAGCTATGCTAATATGAGTGATCATGTGAGGAGATGTACATCTTTCTCGTAAGATACTCCTTCTTCCTCTCAATCTACTCTCATACCCTGCTAGCTCTCACCATCTTCGAACGTGTGTGAGGTCTTGGGTCTGAGAACGGGGATGATTGATGTTGTGTTTGCTAAGTGTTTTGCTTCGTGCATGAAGGTTTCATATTCATTGCACTAGCTAGTCTTGAAGGAACACAAAGAATTGTATTGTACAATGTCTCTCTTGATGGGAGAAACCATAATACAAAGCCTTTTGGAGGGGGGACCGGCTCCATGAAAATATGGTCCTCAACTGTTGTGAATAGCTTAATTTCTCTCTCTTTTGAAAGTATTTTTAAAGCTATCTAGCTAGGTGTTATGCTTTTTGTTGCTCTCTCCACCTAAGCACTCTTGTAATTCTCATTAGGAATCTATTCTAATGAAATGCCCACTATGTTCATGCTAATTTCCGCTACGCACAAGTTTTTAGGCCATTAAATGTTACACTAAGGAACAACTTCTGTTGATAACTAGATGTACCCTCAATGTGTCTTAGTTTGAATTCCAAACTATGTGCTTGATCACTGCATGCACTATGGCTACTCGTCCAATTCTGACCCATCGAATGCTCGTGTAAATCATCCTTGACTTGATCCAAATCAACCCTTATATATGACCGGCTTGATGCAAAATTTGATGTGTGACCTGATAAAAAATGTCCTCTAGATTCGTTCGAACTCTAGTGCACATCTGTGACCAATCGTTACAAGTAATCAACCCGGATGGGGTTCTCCCCCCCCATAAATATGATACCCCCCTCCCTTATTTTTAAGCTCGGGAGATAAATTATTGGGGGCCTACCCCTGACTTATACTCTTATGTAACTTGTAAAAAAAAACCCCTCCCCTGCACTTATGTGGTGCGATAAGTTTTCCATGGTGAATCCCTTGGGGTGTAAATTTGGTTCAATGCATCTTGGTGGCTTCTGGAACTTCAAGTGTTGTGAGATTAGAGGTAGTGGAAATTTAGTTTCTGAGTGCACCAGATCTTTATAGGTAAATTTGTGTCCTTACTACTTGACAAAAGCTTTGCTGTTGTCTGCCGATTTTGTCTTTAGCGACAAGCTGTGGTTTCCTGGTAGTAGATGCAAAGCCTGATTGATCATATCTGCAGTTATTTTGACTTTCACTATCTCCTCATCCTTGTTCGTTAGGGTAGCTTCTCTGTTATATTGAATTGATGAAATCAATTCATGTGCGCTCTAAAAATCTATTCCCCATGATTGTTGCCGAAAGAAGGTGTCCATCTGAAGGCACCTTGTTCCTTTAAGCACTTCTTGTTTGGCTGATGGAGGTTCAAGAGCTTTTTCAGGAAAATATTTTTCCTTAAATTAGTCTCATCGGCTGCTTTGAACCTGCCGATGAAGATGTTTGGTGGTATTTGAGCAAGCTCTTCCTCTGACACATGAGCTTTCTCATTTCATGAAATTTCTATCACTTGGTAGGGAGGTGCTTCCCATTGCTTCCTTGGTCATCTGCAAGGCATTTTGTGAGCAAACATTGCAGAAATTAGATTCAAAAATTGGCCAACAAGTTCTCAATAACAGTTGAAAAAATGCAAACTTCAACCATAAAGTGAAAAATGAGGATAACTTGATCAAACATGTCCAAATTTTTCCAAACTTCACCAATGCATCTAGGGTAGATACAGGCACTAGATACAATTTCTATAGGTCAATTTTGGCTCAGGGGATCATGGATCGTGATCCATGCTAGACATCATCTTGAACTTTTGTTGGTACCATTTGATCAAGCAGGAGGTGGGGATGCTATGGTTCACTTCTTTTTGGATTTGGAACATTGGTTGGGATTTCAAGCTAGATTTTGGAGTTTTTCTTTGACTTATAGATTTTTGGCATTTTGGTAAAGATTTTGCAAATTTCCAAATGGATTGATATTCTCGGGTTAGGTTGTCCTTGATGTTTGAGACCAGGTGATATGGTTTTTACTTGGACAACTCACAGGGGGTCATGGATTGTGATCCATGTTGGATAGCCATCTGTGGTGAAACTCTAGGAGCTTGTTCCTATAGTCTATCCTAGCACATTGGTGAAGTTATTTTCAAATTTGGACAAGCTAATCTCTAGTTTCCCCAGTTTCCCAAGTTATGGTCTGATTTGGTATGAATTTTCCATATGTGGTTTTGGATGGCCCTTTTGATCCTTGATTATGGTCAATCTGTTTGACATTTGGCTTTGTTGATGATTTGCAATTGAAGAAGAACCCCAACCCTAGCTACTTGTTGAATTCTATTCCATTTGGAGTTAGTTTGGACACTTCAGGTCCTCTGGAAAGTTTGAATCAATTTTGAAGCACTTTTAAGCATTACTTGAGTCACAAATAAGTTTCCAAGCTTCTTTGGTGCTGCAACTTGCTCAACATTACAAGTTTTGCACTTAACACTGTGACTTTGCTCATTTTGACATTTGAAGCTTTTAATATGAGAAAACAGTAAGAGTTTGACACATTTTCCCACTTAAGATCATTGCAATCAACCTACACTCATTTTTTGATCAGTCTGCTTCAGGGGGTCATGGATCACGATCCATGTTCTAACACTTTTTTGCACAAGATTTACAGGGTAGCTTCTAGGCATCTTTCCCAAGCTATGGTCGCATTTTTTATTGAGTTTGGGTAAAATCTTTTCCATTATGGATGAAAACGACCATTTGGAGACTAAAAAATCAACTTCTCTTGATTTTCGATGATTGCAAGGTCCATTTTATGCTAAATTTGTAGGGAACATTTCCCAAGGCAGTATCAAATTCTGTGTGCTAAAATTTCGTAGTTAAGGTATGTTGGCAGACATGGATCGCGATCCATGTTCTCTCTCTCTCTCTCTCTCTAAAGGTTCCAGACTATAATGAGTTCTAAATTGCCCATTTTGCCTATATGTGTTCGACTTACATCGAGTGCAATTTGCATACTTTCCTTAGTTGGTCATATTTTCCATGTCATACCACTTGCGGGTTAGATGGTTTTTTGTTTGAACTTTTGGTCGTCATTTGATCTTGATTTTGCAATGTTGGTATGTTTGATGTTAACCCAAAATTTGATTTTTGCCAAATCATTCCATATTTGTCATGCTCGAAGCTCTTGCTTTACAGCTTGGGCATTTTCTTTCAGATTTTGAATTCGAACTTCATCGCTTTGTTTATTAAAATTTTATCATTATTATGATAAAAAGAAAAGAAAATCGCTTAAAAAAATTAACATATGGCCAAAAACTTTGCCAAATTCATTCATCATACTCGCATGTACATACTCTCACTCTAGGTATCTAGCCCATAGAAATCTATCAATATGGCTGAATACTGTGCCAGAGAAGAGTAAAAAATGTGCTAAAAGATGTCAAAAAACAAAAAATTGGCACACTTTATACACTGTGCACATAATCTCTCAACATCTTGCACCCTATTATCTTGCAATTTGCTGTGTCAGCTACTATAGCCATTGTTGTTACTTGCCCCTTCCCATTCTCAGTCGCTCCGGATGAAGGTTTGTGCAATGTGCATGGGCAAAAACAAGGTGTCGGTGCAAGTCCGTGTAAGGTAGCCCTATTATGATCAGAGAAGATATGCATTGGGTAGCACAATGCTGTGCAAGAGGTGGTGGGTACTGAATCAAATGCTCAGTGGATTTTGCTGGCAAGGTCTCATTTTGTGCACGTTTTCTGATCAAAAGTTTCTGAAGCTCTGTTGCCCTTTCCTTAATGGTTGGTCTGGTGGTTAGTCGTTGTGTGGCCAAGAGATGAGTGGTATGTATTTTAGGGATCCATTTGAGGTTAGTGTTTGAAGGCGATGAGATTGATTTGTTTTTGTTTTTCCCTTTTCATTCCCATATGGATGTTCTTGTTCTCTATGGTAGCTCCATTGTGGATTTCAAAATCTATTTGCATTTGGTTGATCCTGTTGAAGTTTGAATTGGTCAATTTAAGTTTTGGTTAGATTTGTTGGTTTTAGCAGTTGAAAATCTGTTTGGCTATGAGGTATAGGATCAAATGACAATCATTGTCTTTGGGATCCATAATTGAGTTGGTTTTTGATGTCATGATTGATTTATGGATCCAAACTTTGATAATGCTGTTTGCACGTTTACTAGTAGGTAGTTTTGGTTTAGAACCAAGAAATCCTTCCCCTATTTCACATTCAATTGAATCCTTTTGTTCATCCTAGATGTGATTTGTTTGCACAAATGGAGTAACATAAGACTTATCCTTGAGAGGTTCGTAATCCTTCCAATCTGGAACAACTTTGTAAGTTTGCATCCATGAAACTCCCAAAAATGATGCACTGGTTGAGATCTATATCAACCATAATGTGGAATCGATGTGGGCATTGGTGTCCATCTATGTTAATCGAGACATTGGATTTTCCCAAACTAACAATGGTTTCCCTGTTGACTGCTTTGAGTTCAATCTGGGTTGTTTCAATCATTGATTTGGATAGTTTCAGGTAGGTGGAATACTGCATAGCATTGACACGTGCTCTAGTATCCACAAGTGCCCTTTTGGTTGTTCCATCATCTAGCCGGACATTGATCCAAACATCCATACCACCAAGCCAGGTTTGCTCGACTTGGGCTACTGCAATAAGAGATGGTGGTTGACGTTGTTCCTTTTGTTTTAAATTTGTAATTTAGCCTCCCTCTTGTGCTTGATCTTTAACTAATCGAACTCTCTTCTATCGCTCTTTAGCTAAGCGTATCTTTTCCAGCATGTCCCTCTAATGTTTCAAGTTGGACGGTTCCACTTGGTGACATGTCATTGATCACAAATGGACCGCTCCATCGCTTTTTAAGTTTCTTGGAATGTTGCTTAAGGGATTAGACTAATACGTAATCACCCTTTTGAAATTTTTTGTTTTTTACATGGTGGTCATGGACATGGTGGTCATGGAATGTTTCATTTGTCGTTTCTGTGTATACATAGCTATAACCAACTAAAGTCTTGTCTTGTCCAACTGCATTAGTTGGTCTAGTCTTTCAGAGAACTCATTGTTACCATATACATGTGGTAGTGATGTGTGTGAACACACTAGGACCACCGAGGCATTTTTTCCCTCTTTAGGAGGTTTTTTCCCCTGTGCATTGTATATACGCCCATCACTCTAGGGCTACCTATCTTTCCATTGCACACTAAGTAATACACTCTCTATTGTGTGCCTTGAGCTTACTTCGTCTTCTCCAAGCTGTGTGTGTTTTCTCTGCAACCCTAATTCCAACAATTGGTATCAGAGCAGGTCACGTCCTCCTAGGCTTAGTCGCCAGCTGCTCCATCACACGCCTGCTCACTTTCTCCGATTTCAGTGAGCTTTGGCGAGCGTTCCCAGGTCGATAAAAATTTTGGGAAGGCTCCAAGAGCTTGGTCTGCTCAGAATTTTGATTTGGGCTCATTTCGGCCTCCGTTTCCACTACAGGCAGTACTGCACAGGCTATTTTGTCATTTTGTGCAGAATTTCTGTCAATGCCGTTTTCTGCATAACCGGTGCCTTATAGTCTTCTACGGTTTGTGCTATAGAGCACAGGTTGTTCCCACTCCATTTATCCTATTTTTGGGCAGTTTTCACATTAGGTGCAACATTTACCATGGCTAACAACAACAACACAGATGTGTTCAAGATGTTTGTTGCTGAAGACAGGTTGGATGGGGACAACTACCCTATGTGGGCTTATATGATGCAACATGTTCTTGTGTCAAAGGGTGTCTGGAACATTGTGTAGGGCATTGATGTACGTCCTGGTTCTGAGAATGTAGGCGATGTTGAGGATGTTGCAGGTCTTGCTGCAAGGATTGCTTCGGTTAGAGTTGTTTTGCCTACATCAGAACAAGATCATTGGGATGTTAAGGATGCGCAGGCTCATGCATTGATTGCATTTTTTGTAAAGCGCACCATTGTTCCTCACATCCGTTCAGCGAAATCTGCAAAACAGGCTTGGGATATTTTGGTTGGTCTTTATGCAAGTGGGAATGAGGTTAAAATTGTTTTGCTGCGTAAAGAGCTGGAGTCGAAGATTATGCATGAGGAAGATGATATGGACCCTTTCCTTGCTAGTGTCAAGGATATCAATGAGCAGCTTATTTCTGCAGGTGAAGTCATTTCAGATAGTTCCCTTGTGTAGACTGTTCTTGATGCCTTACCAGATTCTTACCAGACTTTTGCTAGTACTTGGAGACTTATGACCCAAGGAAATCCTGAAGTTGTCAAGTTTGATGCATTATGCACATTGCTGTTGCAAGAGTCACTTTCCAGAAAAAACAGGACTAGGCAGCGTGCAGTCGAACAGGCTTTTATTGCTTCTCAAAGAAAGGGTGGTAACAGTAATGCAACCACTTCCTATGGTTCTGCTGCGAGTGGCAAAAATTCTGTTCCTAATGCTTCTGCTGGCAGCACTTCGTCTGGCAATTCTAATGATAAGGGCAAAAAGAAGATGCGTTGCCATTATTGTAAAGCCAATGATCACTTGATCAAGTCGTGTCCTAAGTTGAAGGCCAAAGAGGCTAAGAAGAAAGAGGGTGGTTCTAATGCAAATGTTGGTTCCACTACAAATGCAGCCATTGTTGAGTCTTCTGTGAAAGGAGATTGTGTTGCTGATGTTGATGCAGAATGGGCTTTTAGTGCAAAGTGCACTTACAATCCCGTTGTCCATGATGCATGCTTGTTGCAGATTCACATGTGTGGTATTTCGACAGTGGTGCTACAAAGCACATTACCTCACATCGTGAATTGTTTACCTCTCTCCAGTCTGTCCCTCCTGGGAATTCAATCACTTGTGCCAACAACGCCTCTTATCCAGTTCAGGGAGTTGGAAAGATTGTGCTCACTACTGCTAATGGCAGTTCCTTCACACTTGTTGATGCACTTTATGTTCCTGGGATCAAGAAGAATCTCTTGTCTGTATCCGCACTTGCTAGACTTGGACTTGTAGTCAAATTTGTGGATGATAGATGTACAATTCTTGATCTCAATTTTGGTGATGAAATTGTTGCATCTGGGCTTTTGTGCCGTGGGCTGTATAAGCTCACTTTGTATGACAAGTGTGGACAAAATTTTGCAAATGCTGTTGCAGATTCAAGGGCTATTTCAGATGAAAAACTTTGGCATGCACGTTTTGGTCATCTGAATTTTGCCAGTTTGCTGCGTTTGCAGAAATCTGATATGGTTACTTCTTTGCCACCTCTTGAAGCACCTGTCAAACATGTTTGTGAAGGATGTATTTTGGGTAAGATGCAGCGTTCTAAGTTTCCAAAGGATGGTTCAGTTCGGGCCACATGCAGGTTGCAGCTTGTGCATAGTGATGTTTGTGGGCCCATGCAAACTTCGTCCTTGGGCAATTACATGTACTTCGTGACTTTCATTGATGATTACTCCAGGCATGCATGGGTATTTCCGCTTCAATCAAAGTCCGAAGTTTTTATGTGCTTCAAACAATTTCTGGCTATGGCTGAAAATGTCTCGAAATGTACTATGGGCACCCTCCGTTCCGATTGAGGGGGGGAGTATATGTCTCATGAATTTAATGCATTTCTGGCTAGTCGTGGGATAAAACACCAATGTACAGTGCCTTATACACCTCAGCAAAATGGTGTTGCTGAGAGGAAAAACAGGTTACTGACGGAAATGGCACGATGTATGGTCAAAAGTCAAGCTTTGCCGCATTCTTTTTGGCTTGAGGCCATTATGTGTGCCACTTATGTACTTAACAGGTGTCCTACGAAAGCTTTGCAGTCTATTACTCCATATGAAGCATGGCATAATAGAAAACCTTCTATTGAGCACATGCGTGTTTTGGGCTGTTTGGCATATGCTTTGGTGCCGCAAGTGCAACGCAGAAAATTGGATGATAAGGCTGTCAAATGTATTTTTGCTGGTTATAGTGCTGAAAGCAAAGGTTACAGGTTGTATCATCCGCAAACAAAACGTATTCTGGTTTCACGGGATGTATTGTTTGTGGAAGATTCTGTTCAGCCCTAGCTGTCATGTACTAGAGATAATAATGTAAGCTCACAGGACATTTATGATACTTTGTTGCCTCTTTTCATTGGTGGAAATACGAATGTAAGTTCCAATGAGGCAAATGTACAGCCTATGGGGGTTTCTAAAAATGTTTTAGATCAGCCTATTACTGATGCAGATGTACATGATGTACTTGATGAGGAAAGGTCTGAAAATGAGCAGGCTAGAGGTATGCCAAAATGGTTGGTGCACACTTTGCGTGACAGTAAATTGGATGCACCTTTGTCTAGTTGTACTCGTTCAGGATCTCGCCATGCATCTTATGCATCAGATTGTTATCCTTTGGCTGTGTCTAGCTTACATGATGTTGAGGAGCCTTTGACTTTTGATGAAGCACAAAATTCAGAAAATTGGATGGCTGCCATGCAATCAGAATATGATGCACTTATAGAAAATGACACATGGACTTTATGTGATTTGCCTCGTGGCAAAAAGGCCATTGGTACGAAGTGGGTTTACAAGTTGAAATGCAAGTCGGATGGTGAGATCGATCGCCATAAGGCTCGACTCACTGCAAAGGGTTATGCACAGCAAAAAGGCATAGATTATGAAGAGACTTTTGCTCCCACTTGTTGTATGACTACTGTGCATTTTCTATGTGGATTGGCAGCTCATTTTGGTTGGGATGTACATCAATCAGACATTGTTACTGCTTTCTTGAATGGTGACATATTTGAGGAAGTTTATGTAACGCAGCCTCGCGGTTTTGTCATAAAAGGACAAGAGGACAAAGTGTGCAAATGTAACAAGGCTTTGTATGGGTTGAAGCAATCTCCTCGTGCTTGGTATGAGAAAGCTGACACTCATTTGGTCAAACAAGGCTTTCATAACAGTCCAACAGAAAGCACATTGTATGTAAAGCGTGAGGGTGATGTACTTCTCATTGTGGTTCTCTATGTTGATGATTTGTTGATCACTAGACCAAATGAGAGACATATTACTGAATTTAAGGCTGATTTGAATGCTACTTTCAAGATGAAAGATTTGGGGCTGTTGCATCATTACTTGGGTATACAGTTTAAGCAGTGTGATGGTGGTATTGCCTTGTGTCAGAAAAGTTACATAGAGACATTGCTATGTAAGTTTGGACTTGAGGATTGCAAACCTATTGCCACTCCCATGGAAACAGGTTTGAAGTTGAGTCTACATGATGTCCGGGTGATCCTGCTGATGTCACTCTTTACCAAACTGTTGTTGGTTGCCTCATTTATGTATGCAACACGAGGCCGGATATTCAGTTTGCAGTCTCACAGGTCAGCAGATTTATGCATAGCCCAGGGTCCAAGCATTGGAAGGCTGTCAAGAGGATTTTCCGCTACCTTAGTGGAACTTTACATCTTGGCTTGTTTTATCTTGACTTACATGCTTTTTCAGACTCAGATTGGGTTGGTTGTTTTGACACACGAGTGTCCACAAGTGGTTTTTGTTTCATGCTTGGCAGTTCATGTATATCATGGTTGAGCAAGAAGCAACCTACTGTGGCCACTTCGAGTTGTGAGGCTAAGTACAGGGCAGTCTTCACAGCTACGGTAGAGTGTGTATGGCTCAGACGCCTTATGGCTGATTTGGGTGTTGGACAGGACACTGCCAACACTATCTACACTGAGAGTTAGAGCGCATTGGCAGTTGCGAGGAACCCAGTTTTTCATGCTCGCACAAAGAACATTGAGGTGCATTACCACTATGTCAGGGAGAGGCTCTCAGCACGAGTGATCAGCTTGGCTTATGTGCCAACACAAGACAACCTTGCAGATCTTTTCACAAAGGCATTGTCTCGTGAGAAGCTTGAAGCTTTCCGCAAAGCTTTGGGCTTACTCCCCTTTGTGGACTGATCCTGTCCTCAGGGCATGGAACTTCCCTTTAGTCATGTGCCAGCTCTCGTTCACCGCATCACTCCAGGGGGGATTTGTTACCATATACATGTGGTAGTGATGTGTGTGAACACACTAGGACCGCCGGGGCATTTTTTCCCTCTTTAGGAGGTTTTTTCCCCCGTGCATTGTGTATACGCCCATCACTCTAGGGCTACCTATCTTTCCATTGCACACTAAGTAATACACTCTCTATTGTGTGCCTTGAGCTTACTTCGTCTTCTCCAAGCTGTGTGTGTTTTCTCTGCAACCCTAATTCCAACACTCATGTCCCATCCATCCCATGTTTTGGGTTACCGCAGTGTAGGAATCAAGAAATCTACCGACAATATGGCATTTATCCCAAACACTAAGTTGAAACGAGTAGTATTTTGTGGTGTTTCATATGATACCCGATATGGCCATATGGATGAATGTAGCTTCAGCTCCCAATTAGATCTAGATTCACTAACAATCTTTGTGAGAACTGTGCACAATACTTTGTTGGTGTTCTCAGCTTGTCCATTGGCTTGAGGGTGATATGGAGCTGATTTAGAATAAAGTATCATAAATTTATGCAACACAAAATCAACGATATCATTGATGAAATGAGTGCCTCAATCGCTCATAATTTCAATCAAAAGGCCATACCACGTGAAAATGTTCTTCTATAAGAATTATGCTATGGTTCTAGCATCATTCTTTTGTGTTGCTTTAGCCTTAATCCATTTGGTTAAATAATCCGTTGCCATAATAATGTATTGAGTATGCGTTCTATATGCCGGTGGTGGGATAGGCCCTACAAAGTCTATTCCCCATTTGGCAAAAGCGCGTGCTCCCATGATTGGTTGTAGTGACATGTCATCATGTCTTGCCATTACTTTAGTATGTTGGCAAATGTCATATTGCTTCATGTAATATTCAACATCCATGAACAGAGTAGGCTACCAGATCCCTGCTTGGAGTATTTCTTTTATGATTTTGTCTACCAAAAAGTGTCCTCCAGCTAGACCAATGTGAGCTTGCTCAAGAATGAGCATGTACTCATGCTCTGCATCACATATTCTTAAGTTGTCACCTATTCCTTTTTGATAAAGGTAATTTTCAAAAATGGCATAGTTTTTGGCTTCTTATTGAATTGATTGTAATCTGGCTCGACTCAAGTTTTGTGGTAAAACACCTTGCTCTAAGTACTCCACAATGAACTTTGCCCACTTGGAGGTTGTTGCTTTCTTGAAGAGTGTAGCATGTTTGATTGGTTTGTCGATTTCACAAGCATCACATGAGCTAACATAGTTGTGTACATTTTTTTGCCTATGATGCCAACACACTCCAAGTTGCATCAATCTCTGATATGTTTGTGTTTTGGTGTTATGGATACCTGTCATTTGTACATAAGCTTGTTTCAAATATATCTCTTTTTTGGATGGCTCAATGCATAATCTCAGTATACCATCGTGCACTTGCTTGTATAACCATCTTGCAATCAACACCAAGCTGCAATAATATCCGCAATGCCCCATGAAGGCTTGTACCTCTCTAATTTTTGTTGGTCTTGGAAGAGCAACAATCACTTGTATCTGTTCAAGGTCAATAGAAATGCCGTTTTTAGATAATATATATCCAAGATTCTTGCCTTGTCTTACCATGAAAGCACACTTTTTACGGTTCAGGTAGATATGATACATCCTGCATTTTTCAAACACCTTGTTTAAATGCTTGACATAGTCATTTTGGTGGAGAGAATGCACACATAGGTCATCCATATAAATTTCTAAGAATTGTCTTAGATATTTCATGAATGCATGACTCATCACCCTTTGAAACGTGGAAAGCACATTGGTTATACCAAATGGCATTACCCAATATGCAAATATGACCCATTCTATAGCAAAGGCAGTTTTGTGTTGATCCTCCAACTTGATCATGAGCTAGTTATAGCCTAAAAAGCCATCTAGGAAACTGTAGGCTTTCTTTCTAGCAACCCTTTCAATCACACGATCGGTAATGGATAATGGACAATTGTCTCTAATCATAGACGTGTTCACATGTTTGAGATTTATGCACACTCGTAGTTTACCATTCTTTTTAGGCACCACTACAATTGGTGACACCCACTCCATGTACTCGATCTCATAGAGTGCCTCTTTCAATTTGTCTATCTCTTCCTTAATTTTTTTTGGAAATGTTTCATTGTAAGTTTATGGACATTGTCGGTGCGGTTTAGCATTGCTCTTTAGGGGAATCGTGTATTGGAAAATACTAGGATCTATCCCTTTTAGATCTTTGTAAGGCCAGGCAAACACATCTCTATATTGGTGTTGACGGGCGAGCATCAACAACATGCATTGTGCTTCTATTGGTGTATACACATATGTGTATACATATATTTCTTGTATCTAAGGGCTCCATAGTGAATTCAAAGTTGTATACATGATGATCAAATAAGCCTAGATACCTGTAGCATGTTTAGCACCATTTGCCCGGCCACCTAATTTTAAAAAGCCCTTTGTATATAAGTCAATTCACAACATGTGAAAGGGCATCTTGGGAGAGCCCATTCATGAAAGTGAGAGGTGAGTGTGGAGAAGGAGAAGAGGAGTGGCTATGGAGCTTGGAGCTTCCACACACATTTGTAGCCATCAATGAATGCAATGCAAACTAAGTTCTCTCTACTTGCTCTTGTCTTTCAAGTTATGTGTGTTAATGATACATAACTAGTGCTAATCTTCTCTTCTCTCTCTACTTTCCCTCTTGTTTGAACATTCTTGCTTCACATGTGTGCTAGATTAGAGTGTACAATGTGTATGTGGATTGCATACATTTAAACTTCCACGTGCATAGTCAATGCATGATTAGAGTGTGTATGCTTGAGATTAGAGTGAGAGTAGCGCCATTGTCTGTATGAATTAGAGAGTTGGAGTGTAGATAGAGTGTGTGTGTGTAGATATGGCTCTTTTGGCTTTCCCTCTTTGTCTCTCTTGCTTTTCCTTTCTCCCTTGAGTCCTCATTTCATCACACTAGGTGCATCCACGCATCCATGCACTAGCCGGTGGGTTCCGATCCACCGGATTAACATTACGTTGGTGGGTTGTGGGATATTCTAAGACTGCTAACATTGGCGCTATTGCCGGTGATTGAGCACCTAAGCTAGAGGATCACTCATGTGATGGTTTCAGTTCTAACTTCCATTAGGATTTGGTGTTGGTTGTAGGAATGGCGATATGGTTTATTTTGGGCAGCTTGTAGACTAATTTGCATTTTTTCCCTTCCCTCTTTGTACACACTAATTTCACAATAATCTGCTAACAATTGGAGTGTCTTATATGTGTGTGTGTGTGTGTGTGTGTGTCTAATTAGAGGTTTGATAATCACTGTTGTTGTGAAACAAAATTGCCAAAATTTCATGAAGATTTGATTGATTTCTAGTGTGTAATTAAGGGATTTTTCGCTAACTACCCCCTCTAATTACTCACTAATTTCATGTGTGTTTAATGCTACACATTGATAAAATCTTTAATTGGAGGTGTGCTCATTAATTTTATGCATTTATTTTTGTTGACATGGAAGCTACACATAAGATTTGGTGTTGGTGTGTGTAGGTCAAAGCGATTTTGAAAGTACACACACACACACACACACACACACACACACACACACACACACACACACACACACACACACACACACACACACACACACACACACTGGTGGAGTCGTCACTTGAAGTGGAAATTTAACACGATTCTTGACGTAAATGTGAGTACATTAACCTACTTAATTGCTGATTTAGGTGCAGATTTTGATTTGAAATTGGTCACAACAAAATTGGTTCAACTTTGTGTGTATTGGCATACTTCTATGTGTAAGCAAAGTGCACAAAATTAAGTGCAATTGTGTGGCAATGTTGATACCAATTGATTGATTTGAAGTGATCGGATGTTTATGATTGTCAAAATGATTATGATAAATGGTTTTAATCATTCAAGTTGAGCCAAAATGCTGTCAAAATTGTGTGTAAAAGCTTGTTAAGTGATGATGTTAATTTTGTATCTTTATATACTAGAAATTTGATTTGTATGGTTGATTTTTTGTGAAAAAAGCTAATTTGATAGTTTATTTGACCAATGTGTAGAAATGTTTCTAATTACATAATTAACTACACTAATTTTTGGATCAAAATTGAATTAAAAATGGTCCAAAACGAGTCGAATTCAATAAGCAATTGATTATTGATTGACTGGATGATGTGATTACATTGAAAAGTGCTAGAAATTGAGTTGATTGGGTTGCATAATTTTTGCATTTTTTGGTAAATTTATTGCCTAAAATTGCTAATTCTTATCCAAAAAATAATGAGAATGAAAAAATTTGATGCAAATTGAAATCCAGAGTGTGCTTTGCTACTTCTTGAAATTTTCCTAATTTTTAAGTCTCGATTTTTTTAAAACCTTTTTTGCACTATTTTCTATTTTTGCTCAAAATTTTTAATTAAAAGACACACACCCAATCCTTGCCACTCCCTCTCTCTTTTTTCATTTTTTTAGTGAATTTTTTTTCCATTTTTCTTATTTTCTACTTATTTTTTGGTTTTAATTTTAATTTTAGCTTTTTCTTTCTATTTTTCTGTATTCTCTTTTGTTAAAAAAATCCCCTCCTAAAAAAGCATGTTAAAAATAAAATAAAATACAAAAAAAAGTGATAAACAAAGCAAAATAAGCAAAAAAACGAAAAAGGATAAAAAACAATGAAAAAAATAAAATTGAAAAATTACTCACCCACACCCATACACACACATATTCATACTCACCCACGCACCCACCCAGACACACACACTTTCACACAAACAAGCATGCATTCACACTCACGCGTGCAAACACGCTTTCTTTCTCTCTCTCTCTCTCTCTCACACACACACACACACACACACACACACACACACACACACACACACACACACACAAACATATTTAAAAAAAAACGCTCTTTGTCTGTCGACTCATCCATCGTGAGGGAGAGAACTTCTCTCTCTCTCTCTCTCTCTCTCTCTCTCTCTCTCTCTCTCTCTCTCTCTCTCTCTCTCCTGTGCGCCAAGGTGGCCCCATCTCCTCGCCCATTCCAATCCTTGATTCACGTTGACTCCTACTGCTCCGTACACTCCTCCTCCCTCCTCGTTTTGCACCGAATGAATTTGTACCTCTGCCAGCTTGGTTGACTTTGTTTTTTTAGGGGTTAATTTTACTTAATATTAGCTCATTTCATCTTTCATTGCACTTCATTTCATTTTTGTTTAATTTCATTTCATTGCATTTAGTTTAATTTCTTTCTAGTTTAATTTTAGTTTCATTTTAGTATTAAAAAACCAAAACTCACTTTTAAAAAAAACATTAAATTTTTTTTCCAAAAAGGGGCAAAAAGTGAGAATAAAAAAAACGGAGGATTAAAAATCCAAAAAAACACAAAAAATTCACAAAAACCCAAAAAGAGAAACTAAAATAAAAACCCAAAAAAATAAGAAAAAATTAGAAGAAAAAAATCAAATACAATTTAAAAATATGAAAAAATCACAAAAGAATTATTTTTTAAAAAAGAAAATCAATAAAAATTTAAACATTTGTTTTATAAAAACCTCAAAAAAATCACGAATACACCAAAAAGACGAAAAAACTTGGTAAAAAAGAAATAAATTCATTTGTTTTTCTTAGTTTTTGGTTTTGAGTATTTTTTTGCTTTTTCTTTCTACTTTTTGTTTTTTTCATTTTTTAATTTTGCATTTGTATAGACCCTGTCCTGTTTTTACACAGATTTCGGTTTTGTTCTATGTTCGGCTAGTTGACGAGTTTTAGATCCTGTTCACGCACATTATTCGATTTTGGCTCGATTTCAGATTCCAGGATAGATCACATTTGACGCCAATTTGCTATAGAGATTCGTTTTTGGCCTCGACATTGACCAGATTACGCTATTTAGAGCACATTCATATGCGAGATCTCGATTTGGATCGAGTTTAGCCATTGGTCACATGCTTGAATACGATTAATGCTCGATTAGATCCGTTGACCCGTTTTTGACCGCGACTTGGACCGAGAGACGATTTCTAGAGATTGTTCACACATAGTGACCCCATATTAGTGGTTGACTAGCCTTCGACTGCCAGGCTATGACCCTAGCTAGTGCATGTGCTTATTGACACTGGATTTGACCTAGATTGCTAGATTTTGGCAATCATGGATCCAAAGGCCCTGTTTGATAGGTTATTGTGGATTTATGGTGAGATAGATGGATTGCCTATATATACAGAAGTAGTCACATAGAGGAGGTATATCCAACTTCCCTCCATGGACCATCGGACACCTAGTTTCTAGGTGCTTAGCCCTAGTAGACCCGACCTTGCCACATCACATTTTTGATAGTTGGTACATCATATAGACCTTTGACGGAGGATACTCCAACGAGTTTCATGCTAGCCCTTAGTGAGGATCGCCCAAACACCCTTGAGCTACCAAATACTTTATCCTTGTACTTGAGTGATGGTGGACCCCTTTGTGTTGATGATCATGGAAGGATGTACATGATTACCAGAGCCAGATTTGGAGAGTACCCTACCTCAGACACAATCAATGCTTTCCCACCAAATTCCTAACAAGGTACCCATAAGAGCGTTTACGATGGAGCTCATATATGTTGATATGTAGAAGACCATATTTCTATACTCAATGTAGTAAAGTTGAGCCTATAGTAGACCCAATGAACATACCCTCTACATAGCCAACACAACTTGGATCACCTCCAGGATTTACATCATCCAAGCCATCTAGCAAACATACATCTATTGAGATCATGGAAGAGGCTAGGGTAGACATGGAGCACAGGAGCCAGAGCCTTACCAGTACACCGTTAGAGTTACCATGCATAGAGACATCCACATCACACTCCTTGACTGCTACTAGTACACAGGCTAGAGAGGCTATACCGGCCAATACTGTAGACCACGAGCACAAGGGCCACTGAGCTTACTAGATTGTATGCATCAAATGTGCTGAGACGAGACATAGATCACCACCTGGAGACACCACGCAAGCACCACTTGACCATAGAGTTACCATGATGAGCAAAGAGCACCATGCCGAGCTTGTGCTACATTTGTTAGGCTATAGAGGGATCGTGACTTGGTTTGTTGACCTTGATGGACATTCTTACACCAGAGGCACCATCTTGGATGACACCCTTTGATACGACAGGTAGTAAGAGTTCAGAGACGTCACCTTGGTTTAATTGAGTTCTTTATTGATGAGCTCATGGCCACATACATGTCCCTACCAATTAGCCCTTATGATGTTTTAGATAGAGCACATCCCGATGATTGTTTGGACACCCAGGCATATCCTAGGATAATGTAGTTATGCAGACTAGAGCACAAATTGACTTATGTTGATAATTGTGGACGTAGATATCGATGAGAATAGACCAGAGGTCGTTTTGACCTAGTCATGAGCATTATGGTATATCTTGTGGAGATCCTTGGGATAGGATTTATAGGGACACAAATGGTACCCGATATTCCTTGATGATTGGATTGCCCTATTCTCCATGGAATGCCTAGGATCCTGTAGTGATGCCCACACATAGTCCACAGTCACGTACTAGACAGACTTCGCTTATGAGTTCACCTCCCAAATCTCTGTCACACAGACAGATTTTTCCTCAGAGCACAATTGATCAGTTGTTGAGATCTAGAATGATTGAGATGAAGGAGATGAATGCCCAGATTGACGATAGGACAAGTACACTAGAGAGAATTCGTAGGGCCAGAGTGACTATTCTAGAGGTTGCTACTTGTTCTACAGAGGAGATACAACCTAGTGAGATTGCTCATATGCTAGAGACGAGACTTGAGACAATATAGATAGATAGAGTGCTAGATTCTATAATTATGGTTGATTCTAGTGCACCTATAATAGAGGTATATGTCCCACTAGGGCCTACACTTGAGGATATTGCTAATGCACATGACCACGAGAGTGATCACATTACAACTGAGCCATTAGAGATTGCGATACCTATAGATACAATAGAGATTGAGGTTGCCATTGAGATAGATTCTCACGGGCATCCACGACCAGATTCAATGATAATTGAGCATTTAGATTCCCCATGCAAGACAGGGACATATGAGGTACATATAGAACATCACTGTCACCACCCCCTTAGAGTAGAGGTCACACCCAAGTATTCAGACCAGTTTTCCTAGAGTGACCCCTACCACAACATTTGAGACACCTAGAGGTCAGATAGAGCCTATCTTAGAGGATGTTCACGAGAGTAGCACTACCTATGTGCAACCCAGGGCATATCAAGTCTATAGCTCACCACATTGAGATTATTCTAGGGACACTAGACACTTTACGTGCCTTGCATGATGCCACAAACTAGACCATTAGCTAGTGATGATACACTCATTTGGATTCAACGCAAAAATACACATGATGGTTTATCCCAGGGTTGGCTCACATCTAGACAGTTATTAGAGGCACATGGATTTAATAGAGGACATAGACATATTTGGGCTCCTAGACCACATACCATAGCACATTCTCATAGATCTCCTACAGTTTCTTTGACCACACCCATGCTACAAAGATCTAAACCATGTTCATGACCTATAGAGAGGCCTACCCCTCGACGAGTGCCGACACGAGCTAGACATTCACGACCACATGTGAGGAGAATTCAACCTACATTCATTGAGATAACACGAACATTGAAGATTTGGCTGCCGAAGAGCCAACCACCTATCACACGACAGGTTGAAATGAGCCATAGCTCATTTGAGATTTCTAGTGACCACACTATTGGCCAGAGTCAGTCGTTGAGGGTTCTTGAACGACATAGTTCATTGACCATACAATCACAGGTTGCTCTCATCCCTAGACCCATTACTTGTGCTACAAATTTTACCATTGACAAGGAGCCACATGCTAGCCAACCGATGGCCATTAGACAAAGATCTAGGAGATTGCAAATTTTATTGTTTGGAGAGAGTTCTCTTATCCCTCCTAGTTGCAATAGACCCTTGACTTGTGCACATTGACCATGGTGCACTAGACACATGCACATTCCCTAGAGGTACTTTTTTCCCTTTGGGTTTTTTCCCTCTAGGTATCCAAGTATGAAACCTTAGTATATGATTTCTTTTTATTTGCATGTAGGTAATAAAACTTTCATTTCTATGTTGACTCACCTTTCCAGGTGGTAGGTAGTGTTTTGTTGATGATTTTGCAGCATAGATGGACTTCAACTTTCACACATCATGAATAGATTGAGTTCCAACATTGACTGATTATTTCCATAGCTATCGAGAAGATGCATCACATACCTCCATGTGTACTACTTTCCATGATTCATGCTTGTGGACATTTATATTTTTTGATTGTGCTTTTCCATGGTTTGATTGAGTGCATTTATTTATGTTTTGTTATACTCAATTATAGACATATAAATTTGTAGGTTGATTGAACTAGAGTTTAGTCTTATAGATGAGCCTTGAGGTTAGGAGACCGTGATTTTAGGTTAACTCATTTACTTGAGTACTAGTTCTAGTTGGTAAAATTATCTGAGTGTTTGAGACCTTTTGAGTGTTTTAGGCAGAGAGTGGTTTGCTCACTCAAACAAAAAAGGACACTAGGGAGAATACAAAGGAAATGGAAGAAAAAAACAAAAGTGCCATAAAGGTAAAAAAGTTAGGCTGGAAGAGTAATCTCAACTTGATCTTCATACTTCACTCACATGTATTGCCTATGGTACTAGAGTCCTAGAGGTTCCCAATGTGGGCACTTTTCTTTGAGAAGCAAAAAGCCCCGGGCATACAAAATAAGCACACACGTTAAATGATTTTGAACCAGTGTGAAAGAAAGAAAAGTGAAGAGAAAAAGAAAAAGAAAGAAAATGACATGAAAAAACTTCCATTGAGCTTAAATTCAAGCTTCCGTTTAGAGTTGTGAGAGTTAGTTTGGCTAATCAAAGTTGAAAGGCACAATTAGGAATCTTGCATTTAGATAATCTTCCTAGCTTAACTAGTTTTTTTAACCTGAGTCATAGCTAACTAATCGATAGACTCATCCATAAGCCCAAAAATCTTGATTTATTAATTTCAGCAAAGTGCAATTTATTTTTCCTTAATGACAGTGTAGCATTTCATAATTCTTTGCATTCACTCATTTCCACATGTGCTTTACATTTCCTTCATGCTTTATTGCAATATAGTTCATCTTGCTACCTCATCAATATTTTTCTTTTGTAGGCACATCCTTCCTCAAGTGTCTACCTTGACATGGCTTTGTCAGGCATGACAAAGCTTCAAAAGGGGGGAGTGTTGATGGACGAGCATCAACAACATGCATTGCGCTTCTATTGGCGTATACACACATGTGTATACATATATTTCATGTATCTAAGGGCTCCATAGTGAGTTACAAGTTGTATACATGATGATCTGATGAGCTTAGATACTTAACATGTTTATGCACCTTTTGGCTGGCAAGCCAATTTTAAAAAGCCCTTTGTATATAAGTCAATTCACAACATGTGAAAGGGAATTCTTGGCAGATCTCATTCATGAGAGTAAGAGGTGAGTGTGGAGAAGGAGAAGAGGAGTGGCTATGGATCTTGGAGCTTCCACACACATTTGTAGCCATCATTGAATGCAATGCAAGCTAAGTTCTGTCTACTTGCTCTTGTCTTTCAAGTTATGTGTGTTAATGATGCATGATTAGTGCTAATATTCTCTTCTCTCTCTACTTCCCCTCTTGTTTGAGCATTCTTGCTTCATATGTGTGCTAGATTAGAGTGTACAGTGTGTATGTGGATTGCATACATTACTCTAATTAGACTTCCATGTGTGCACTCAATGCATGATTAGAGTGTGTATGCTTGAGATTAGAGTGAGAGTAGCATCATTGTCTGTATGATTAGAGAGTTAGAGTGTGTGTGTGTGTGTAGATATGACTCTTTTGAATTTCCCTCTTTGTCTCTCTATCTTTCCCCCCCTCCCTTGAGTCCTCATTTCATCACACTAGGTGCATCCACGCCTCCATGCACTAGCCGGGTTTCGATCCACTGGATTGACATTATGTCGGTGGGTTGTGCGTTATGCTACGACTGCCAACAATTGTTTGAGGGTAGCTATCAGCAAATTTTTCTTCTTCATTGGTAAGATATGTGGCTATGCAAGCTGTTCTTGGTTCTTCCCCTGGTTTTGCCAAATCAATCTTCTTTGCATTTTCAAGTCCATCATACGATGTTCCCAATTCCTTAGGCTCTCGCATCGGTTGTTCCACCACAATACGTCTATCTTGAATTGTGTATTTTATGAAATCAGAGGGTGCATCAAAGTTTTCTAAGTTGGAGTCCCCCTAACTCTCCATTGTTGTAGTTCAAACCTCCTTCAATGTCTATTTTAAGTTCTGATACTCATTTTTGCATTCAATTTTTGACATTGTTGGTGTTTTTTTGGTCTTGTCTCTTGGTTGCTTTTTGCTTTGTTTTTTTGAGTTTGCTCAAAAACTAGTCAACTTCAAGGGTTTTCATGTGATTTTGTCTCGGACACAATCATATCTGCTCCTACAAGCATGAGATATTGCATTTTATTTATCAATTTTGGCATGGTTAAGGCTAGTTTAAGCTTTTGATTTGACTCCTTGCATTTGTATTCAAAATGAGTGATAAGGCTATAAATGGATTTAGCTATGACTGCATGCATGTAGATGAATCTACGATAATAGCCACAATGCCCCATAAATGCCTAAACTTCCTTGACTTTGTTGGTCTAGTCATTTTAGCAATCACTGCCACCTTCTCTATGTCTGTGGCAATACCATTTTTTGATACAATATATCCGAGAATTTTGCCTTGTCTAACCATAAATACACATTTTTCTAAATTTAAACAGATCCTATGTAGATAGAATTTCTCAAAGACACACCATAAATGTTAATTCTCTCTCTCTCTCTCTCTCTCTCTCTCTCTCTCTCTCTCTCTCTCTCTCTTTGTAGAATGCACACAAAGATAATCCATGTAAACTTCTAAGACATTCCACAGATATTCTTGGAAATCATGGCTCATTAGTCATTGGAATGTTGTAGGTGCATTGGTCAGACCAAAGGCCATGAACCTATAGACAAAAATACCTTATTCCGCAGTAAAATCCGTTTTATATTGGTCTTTTAGATCTATAGCCAATTGATTGTAGCCAGAGAATCCGTCCAAGAAGCTATAAGCCTCTTTGCTTGCTACCCGTTTTAGAACACGATCTGTGATTGGAAGAGGATAATTATATCATATGGTGGATGCATTCACCTTCTTGAGTTTTACAAATACTTTGAGTTTGCCATTCTTTTTTGGCACCACCACAATAGGGGATACCCAAGCAATGTGTGATATTTCATAGATGAATTTAGCTTCCTTGAGCTTCTCGATCTCTTCCTTGATCTTCTTAGTGAATGTCTCATTGTAGGTGTATGGTCGTTGTCTACTCAGCTTAGCATCATCTCTCATAGAAATAGTATGCTGACATATTTTAGGATCCACTCACTTGAGATCTTTATAAGACTAGGCAATAACATCCTTATACTCCTTTAGAGTTTGAATGAGAATTTCTTCCTCTTCTTGCGACAGATCTGTAGCTATGTACACTGGTTCAAATCTTATCCCCGGTTCTCTAGGTTAGTTCTTTTAGCATATTCAGGTCCCTCATAGGATTTTCCTTATTCTTTTGTTTATCGCAAGGATTTCTCTACAATTATTCGTTGATCTTGCAAATTTTATTTTTTATAATGAGATGGAACACTGATTGCTATTGTTCTACCGCTTTTTGATTCCATCTCAATGATCCACACTTCTTTTAATGTCCATTTCAACTCCTTGTAGTTTGATTTGTGCTTGGTGTTTGACATTGGAGGTTCTTTTCCTTTAGTTTCATCAGGTTTGCCCACTTTTTGTTTTATTCTTGTGCATCACTCCATGTATTTCCTTGTTGGACATTGTCCCATTATTTTGTCTTTGATGCAATCCAATGCATCCACTTTCATCAAGAATTGAATTTTGTTTTCCATTGCTGGTTTTGACGTTTTCCTTTCCATTTTCTTTGATATTTTTGTTAACATCTATAATGCTGGTTTAAGAATTAAGAAAAACATCTTCACCTCCCCTCGGTAGAAGTTTTACTCTTACATGCTTGTTTTTAGAGCCCAATCCCTTCGTTGTGAGTGTTTCTTACTCCAACTAGTTTGTGGCATCATAGTAGTGATGAGAGAAGACTTATTACTCCTTGAACATTTCAATTAATACAATCTAGATATGAACTATGGCATAGCCGTTCTCATCCCAAAGTGTGTGGGTGTGAATTCGTTAACACACACATCCATAGTGGCCAGAATTTGAGTCCACTCAAAAGGTTCAAATAGATGCTTAGGGAGCAATTCAAATGTGTATTTTTCATCGTTTACTTCTCTGTCTAGTATGTATTCTTCTTGTTATAAATGATTCAAAAGCTCCACACATCCAAATTGGAGTGTCTTTTTGTATCCATGACAGTAGTTTAGTTTTTGTTGAGGTTTTTGAATCCAATTCCTAGATTGATGTCCTCAAGACATCCTTGTAAGATTGATCATATAAATTCACCCAAGTAATTGATCCAACTTGTTTCAGGTAACAATAATAATTTCCCCAATCTTAAATCAATTGTATTTGTCTCATGAATGGTCTCCTCAAGATAACTTCGTAGTTGAGTTTCTTTCCAAAGTGTGTTGGTATTCAATTGATTCATAGGATCTGACTATCAGATTTTCTAATAAGCCCATTGATTTTTCAATGTGTCCATCTACCAGTTATAATTTCATACATGTTTGTCTAATTGCTGGTTTCCCCTAGGCTTCCTATATAGCTTTCATTGCTATGGATGTTCCACTGTCCAAAATAGCCATGGTTGTTACGTCATTGTATTGTACTAGAAGGGTTGTGTTTCCTTCATTCCCTTCACAGTAATCTCCTAATTTTTTCATGGGCACAGATTGAACAATTTTTGCCTGTAGTT
This sequence comes from Adiantum capillus-veneris, assembly GCF_014529385.1. Taxonomy (NCBI): domain Eukaryota; kingdom Viridiplantae; phylum Streptophyta; class Polypodiopsida; order Polypodiales; family Pteridaceae; genus Adiantum; species Adiantum capillus-veneris. The sequence goes on from NC_140946.1 coordinate 128,253,319, forward strand.
TTTCTTAGTATTGCAATTTGTCTAAGTTTTCTTGGGTTACTCCCTTTATTAAGCCCATCTTTTGTATAGTAGATTGCAGATCCTTCCATAAATATGGTCGTATTTTAAGCAATTCACCCAATGTGATTGTGCATTGGATTGGATTTGACATAATGGATTGCAAATTTGCCACATCAAAGGTTTGATATGGTCTATTTAGTTTCTTTGTTTTATAGACCAATAATTTCTCTTTGTTTTCTCCCAAGTATGAAGGTAGTGTCCGCAGGGTTCCAACTTTTGATGATCCTGACTCATTTGATCCCCAATCCCCACACAAAGATTTCTCATCTAATTCCATGGGTGGTCTATCTAGCCATACTTCTTCAATTGGAGCCAATTTTAGAGTCAAAATCCCTTCTTTTGCTTCCCTGACTCATTCCTAGAGGTGGTTTGGCCAATCTCCCTCAACTACGGGCACTCCATCTAATCCCTTGTTGTGAAGGTGTGTCAGTGTCTACTAGAGTTTCCTTGAACACTTCATTCTCTTGTGTTTTTTCTTTGTCGGATGTATTTTTCTACGATTTCCAATTGTGGCTTATGTTTGGAGCCAATTTTAGAGTAAAAAATCCCTTCTTTTGCTTCCCTGACTCATTCCTAGAGGTGGTTTGGCCAATCTCCCTCAACTACGGGCACTCCATCTAATCCCTTGTTGTGAAGGTGTGTCAGTGTCTACTAGAGTTTCCTTGAACACTTCATTCTCTTGTGTTTTTCCTTTGTCGGATGTAGTCTCTATTTCTACTTATTTTTCTACGATTTCCAATTGTGGCTTATGTTTCTCCAATATTGATTGCGTGATTTTCACTAAGTTTTTGTACACTTCTAATTTACCATATTAGGTGCTGGATAGTTTTTCCATTTGGTTTTCAGTGTTTGACCTGCTTTCACTCTAGCTACTTGGAAGGCTTACAAGACTACATTGATCAGTTCATAGATTTTGTCTAGAAGTACAGATCTTTCTGATTTTGGTTTTGATTCTTTTGACAGTTTCTACATCTTTTTCTCTACCACCTTTTGCAATTTCTCTTTGACCTCCCTTCATTGTTTCTGTCTCTTGAGTTTGGATCGTTCTTTTCTTTAGTCTTTGGACAATTTGTTGGGTATGTCTAATCCACTTGCATTTTTTGTTTTGAGTCGCCTTATCATGTGCCCTAGTCACTACTCAAATCGAAACTGTGGGTTTACCCTCTGAGGAGCTATTCAACACAGCTTGAACTATGTTTATGGACAATTTTCCTTTGTTTGCTAGATTCCTAGGATAGTCTTTTGGAAAATGTCCATCCTTACAACCACACACTCCACAATATGCCTCTATAGGTCTTGCATTCTTATCTGGTTCAGGACAATCATTTTTTCAATGGTCATCTACTCCGCAATTATGGAAATTCTTGTTTTTTGGTTTAGGCATTGGTTTCATCATGGGTGGTCTAGCCCCTTGGTTTGCAATAGAGTAAGTTGGTTCTATGTTTGGAGGTGCTTGATACACTTGCTGTACTGCGAATAGGAGTTGACTTAGTGTACCATTCATCCTCTAATCCTACCGTTGTAGAACTTTCTTCATCATATGTCGTGATTGGCACTATAGCCTGCTCACCCACTTCCTTTTCAGGAAGCATGTACTTGATCGCTACAACATTTTTCCCCCGAAGTGGTGCTTGTTGGCTTTATACTAGTTGTGGTCCTCTCCATAGCCATCAATGGTTTTTGACTTAGTGCCATGTTCGACGAATATCTATACATGGGTTGTCCTTGAGGCCTCATTGGAACATACTGGAAATTTCCATTGTATTTGGTCTTATAATAGTTCTCATTAATCTCATGGTTTGTCCATTTTTCTTCAATGGCACACCATTTCAAAGGTCTGTGATGTCCCATAGGTTGTCCCTATGGTGGACCTTTTCCTGGCCCTCTCATAGGCATCCTTTGCATGTTAGTCATCATGTCATTCATGCACTTAAGCATGTCTTCTATAGTGTTGACATGAGCTGCCACAATTGGTCTTACTTGTGCTAACACATTTTTGTGGTTCGCTCACTTTGTGCATCCTTACAATGCTTTCCTCGTTGAAAATCTTGCAATTCTCTCCCAAATCAATTCCATCTAGGATGCATGCTTCCCAAGGGGTGTTTTTTTTGCTATACAAAATAGCATGCAAGTCCTTGTTTAATGATCCCTCTAAAAATAGTGAGACAAGCGCTCCTTGGTTGGTATTTCCAACTCTGGACATCTGTCACCTTGTTTGAATCACACAATCTCTTGCCGTTTCTCTTTGTTTTCATTTAAAGCTATAGATTTGTGCCTTAGTGCTATGCTTGATTCCCATTTTTGAGCTAGCAATCACAAATCTCATCACCAAAGTTGGTAGATCGGTTATTGATCCAGGAGGTATGGTATGGACCCAAGTCAAAGCCTTGCCTTTTAAGGTCATTCCAAACCTCTCAAACTGTGTGTGAAAGTTTGTTATGCGTTCAGCTCTTAGAACTTGTTTGAAGCTTGCTAAGTGGTCATATGGATCCCCTGACCCAGTGTATTTCTTGACCCATTTTTGAAAAATGGTTGTGTTCTACACCCACTCTTCTGACTGGTGTTTCTCCCATTAGGCCTTCAAACTAGTTGCTTGGTAGGTGTGACCCATGTGGACCTCTTCTTGTCCTAGTGTCACTCATTCTTTCACTATTAAATGTGATTCCTGCATCTATGCCCTTGTTTCCATCATTGAGGTGACAGCCTGTGGTGGTGCTTTCTCTTTGATTGACCATGCTATCATAAGATCCTTCATTTGGCCCCATGTTCTATTTAGTTTTAGGTATTGTCTCCGTAATGACTTCTTGGATTAAATGTCCTTGATATCTCATCTATTTAATCTCCTTTGGAGTCATCATAACAAAATTGTTGTTATAACAATCCCTAAAGCGGTGAGTGGGAAGCTCTACTAAAACCTTCTCTTTTATCTTGAAAATATACAAAATTTTCAAGGGTGTCAACTGCTCTGGTTTGGCATGAGTAGTCTAGATCAAGTCCGTGACATTGTTGGCTTCCCAATAGTAGACTCCAAGCCTAGGGTTGTCAGTGGGCATACGTTTTAGAGGTTTAGTCTCTATAAAATTGTATCCCTCTAAGTTTATCACATGTGGTCCTTCCTTTACAACCTTGTTTGGAATTAGAGTGTCAACTTTCAATGCCCATATGTCTACCAAACCAAGATCTTGTATTTAGAGGTATTGCACCCCATTTCAATCCATGTGGAAATTATCTTGTTTGTTCACTCTAACCTCCTCTTCAAACTCAATAAGATGGTCATCTACCCTTACGACAAATTCCTTGTTAGGATACAAATAAGTTAGAGCATCATACTTGTTAGTCTTAAAGAAGGTCAAAATATGTTTGAACTTGAGTGAGGTCCTTGTACTTGATTGAGTAAAAAAAGAAGACATCTTGGAACTTGAGTCAGAATAAGTGTCTAGCACCTCTTCCACTATAGTCTCTAAGGGTCTCCCTTGGTTTACGCTCTCTTCCAATGTGCCCAAATTTCCCAACACTCTACCAGATCTTAAGTTCATATATGGACTCAAACAACTTAATTGAACAAATACTTCAAACCTAGAAAAATGCCTTTTGTTTCAGGCACAGTGCCTTCGCTCTATGTCTAGCCTTTTTTTTTTTTGCCAAGACGTGATTTCCTGCACACCACCACTTCAAATTGTATGTGATTCCACAGTTGTTAATCTGAAGTCATAAAATATCTAACAATTCTTGCTACCAACCACTGGATACACTCAATGTGTGTTAAGGCGGTTACGCCGCTAGCGGAAGCTAAATAGCGAGAACTCAACCAACAACAGAATTTGTCAGACAAGGACGGAGCTTGACCCGCAGGCGCATGGAAACAACTAGGTGGGTGTCAAATCAGCTACTCGACCTTCTAATGACATTCACTACTAAGGAAATCAAATCTAAGTTCCAAAATACACAAGTGACTGAAATCCTTACTACGAACGAATGCTATACGAAACAGGATCTAGAATCATCGAATCAATCTCAAACTCAAGGGGAAGTCTATGCACTAGGTAAGAACAACACCCTAAAGACTTGAACTGCAAAATCAACCTATAAGCACTCCATGCAGCAAACGCGATGGTACTAATGTGTAGCTCTACTCGTTGTGGTTCTATAGATATGCTGCACGCTCTATTCCGACACACGAGTTGAAAGAAAACTCACACCGAAGCTCGTAGGAACTTACCACACGTAGAAGCCGATAGCGCGCACTCTTGGTATCTGTGCGTAGCTCTCACCGTTGCTAACACAATGGCGGTGTCGCTTCTCCAATGGCGGCCCCGTAGCTCGTGTAGCAAGAAGATAAGACTCTCCCTCTCTCTCTCTCTCTCTCTCTCTCTCTCTCAGACACAGTCACGGCGCTCAAAAACTCACTTTGATTAATTATTGAATCCCCTTAGGTTACAAAACTTTGGCTTATATACCTCAGCCTTGAAGGTGAGAACATCTCTAATTATTTACATCAACAGGTGAAATTACTTCGGGATTACAAGCTGGAAACTCAATTGAGTCCCGTTACTTAATGAATGGCTCAAATCAAAATTAATGTCGGAAAGACATTTATTACAATCAATGGTTACAAAATGATGGGTGTGAGCAAAAATGTGGGTGTGATCCTCTGCTGGCTCAACACTCCCCCCCTCCGCGTTCATGTCGTCCCTGACATGACTTTTAGGCTTGGTCAATAGAGTCCTGTCGTCTTGAGCATCTGCAAATGTGATTCGTAGCGTAGGTTGCCGATGGTCAAGGTTGGGCCGAATATTTTGCTTTCGTGAGTGAAAAAGCCGGTGTAGAAAGCTTCTTCGAATGTTTGCATGTGGAAGCTAGGCAAAAACATAATCCTCTGGTATAGGAGGTGCAACACTTTTGGAGAAGACTGCAATGAAAGATCATACATCATATCAGTCACTGTGTCGGCCGTCGATAGTAGACTCGAGGTCGTGGCTTTATCTGGCGCAAACACTTCAATGCAAGCTAAGAGAGTCCTGCAAATTTTCTTGAGCATCTGACACGAAAGTTCAGGAGAGCCAGTAAAGAGCTTGATGGTGCCCGTTAGGGTTTTCACCATGTAGGCTTTACCTATTCTCTCTCCTGCCTTTGGTCCTGGCATCCTTGGGTAATTAAGCCAATTTGGCTTCTTTTCTGCAATCCTGCCATGCTCTTTCCAGCTTCTGACTCTTGGCACCGGGCAGAAGGTTGCATCCTCCCGAATCTCCTTTGGTGCCTCTACCAAGTAGATGAGGTAGGCTGGGTATTTGTTCAGCCAACCTTTCCTCCATCTAGGTTGAGAATCTACAATCTTCTTTGATTGTTCATCTTTTGTGATGTCGCCTTCGTAAAGAGCGACATACTGCTCCTCCTCTATTCTCTTTTTCGTCTTTATCACTTCAAATTTCATCAGAGGGAAAGGCAAGCTGGGTTGCATCCACTCTTCATGGAGCACTTTTGTGTCTAAACTTTGAAGTCTAATGGAGATGAGGAGTCTCCTTTCCCATTCCATTTCCGCCTTGGCACTTTCCTCTGTTGACTTTTCTATTTGGTCCTGGAGCCTTTGTTCTTCTTCTTCAGAGATTCCTGAAGTTGAGGCCACTTCTTGAACTGGGGCTGGATCTTCAATTGTGGTTGCCTCTCCAGTTTCTGGTAGCTCTATGGCTGCTCCCTTTGCTTCTTCTTGTTTTGGCTCTGTTTCTCTTCTTTGTTGCTCTTGGAGGTCTTGGAGCTGTTTGCGGAGGGCCTCATTTTCTGTCCTTAGTGTTTGGTTTTCTGATGTGAGCCTCTCCTCTGCAGCCAATGATCCCTCCGCCATGTGCAATCTTTGCACTTGCTCTAACCTTAGCTCTCTTTGCAAACTTCTGACCTGATCTTCCAGAGCTGGTACGAGGGCTCCCTCTTGTTCTGTTCCTGCTCTGCTAGCTCTAGGGGTGGTCCTGAGTCTCGTGATTGTCCTTTCTTGAAGTTCGACTCTTTCCCTTAGCTCAATGAGCTCATCCTTGGCTGCCTCCAGCTCATCTTCTATTCGCTCCTTTGCTTCCTGTGAACTTGTTACCTCTCTTGAAGCTTCGGCTAGTTGGAGTATCAAGCCGTCTCTCTCGTTTTCTGCGTCGTAGAGTGATGCTTTATGACTTTCAGATTCAGTCATAGCATTCTCTAACTTCTTCTGCAACTCTGCTTCCTTTTGTTTTGCTGTCTCAATTGCTACTTCCTTTGCTCTGGATCTTTCTTTAATCTTGCTGAGCAGTTCATGCACCATGTGCATGTCTTTTTCATCTTCATCTGTCAACTTGACAGCTCTTTCTGCCACCACCTCCAATGGCTTCGGCTCTTCTAGTATGTTCTGTTCGTCCATTTCCTCTTCACTCTCCATTGTACCTTTTGTCTTTTCCTTCGTCCCTTTCCGATCATTTTGTTTTCATAGGGATATCCCATAAACTGCCTCCAGGGCCTCTTCTTCACTGTATCTGATCGCTACCAGATCCTCATAATCATCTTTCTTTTGCTGAACTGGATCTATCTCCTTTCCCTTGGTCCCGGCCTCCGGCTTTTCCATAACTTCTGTTTCTATTTCTATTGTGGTCTCCTCCACAATAATTTCCGTCTTCTTCGGGCTTGGTACATCAGTAAAGGAGGGTTGATTGTCCTCAGTCATCTTGGCTTTCCCTTTGTTTGCTTGCCCGTCTTTCTCTCGAAGTTCAGTAGACTCATCTACTTCCTTCTTCTCCTTGTCGTCCTTTTTCAGCTCAGCTTTTAAAAGCTGTACTTCCTCTTCAGTATAAGGCTCGACAGGTTGCTGCTCCAGTATGGCCTCCGACTCCTCATAAGCTCTAATATATTGATCATATTGACCAACATGTGGCCTGGCTGAGCTGGTTCCGACTTTAGTGGGGTCTGGCACCCACATTTCTTCAAAGTCCCCCTTTAGAGCTCTTTCCGCTCTAAACTGCTCCACCAGCCTTTCCATTCTTGCGGCTTTTTGACTTTTGGTTTGCTTGGGATCAGCCTTCTTCTTCGCTTTCTTCTTGAGCGGCTCGTCCATAGCCTCTTCAGGTTCTGAAACTATTTCTAGTTTTCGGCGTGCTCTTGTGGACGCCCTCTTGGATACTTCTTGCTGTTCTTTCTCTTCATCGGCTTCTCTAAGCCACTCATTCTGGGAGGGAACCCGTGGCCCTTGATCCCTAGCTCCAATAGCTTCATAAGCTATTCTTGTTAGGATTTCTCCTCCTCCTATGTACTTTGGCTTCTTGTTGTGCATGGTGATTACTTGCTCGTGGATGTATTGAGCATAATTCACCTCTTTTGGCATGCTGCTCTTCAGTGCCCATGTGATGGTTGTCGCAATGGCATGGGGTGGTGTAGTATACTTCTGCGGTCTTTTACTGCACACATGGAGAAACTGGTTGTATAATCAGCAAAGGGTTGCCGCTCGTTGATCTGCCATATCTCCGTAGGTTGTATTTTGTTTCTTTGATCCATAGACCTCTATGGCCTCCCTTCTTTCTCTGACAGAACTCCCTTTGTTGTGCAGCTTCAATGCATCTGCAATGAGATGTGGAGTGATCTGTACTTCAACTGTTTCTCCATCCATGGCTGTCAACGTGGCTTTCCCATCCTTCTGAATGGATGTTGCCAACTCATACAGTCTTCTTATGTCTACACCTGATGGTCTCGAGGTGAAGAACCTGTGTAAGTCAGCCTTTTCCAGGTATCTGCTGATGTTCTCTGATCTGCTATAATCCACTAATTCTCGTGGGATCATAGGTACATCGACCGATTGCCCTTGAGGATCTCTGAAAGTCCCCTGGTAGATCTTTATTCCCTCTTTTTCTAGTACTGCTTCCTCCACCCAAGTCTTGGTTGGCTTGAGGGTTTCTGTTGGAATATCAAAAGGTTCTGCTTCTGCAAGAGCATCCTTGATGGTTGGTCTTTTTCTCTTAGTTGCCGATGACTTAGCGGAATCCATGGATCCTGTAACTCCAATTTTAGAAGTTAGCATCTTTTTAGTACTGAAAGCCGAAATGAAGCTTTTAACTATTCAAATGACTTGAAAATTGAAACATGAGCTATTCAGGGCCTAAGGATGCAATGTAGGTGAAAAAATATGCAAACTGGGCTCAAAAACATGCTTGAGACATCATACGCGTATGATGTTTTTTGTGTCAGAATGACTTCATATTGGTTGTGCTTGTAGCTGATAGTGTATACATGAGTATCATATGCTTGGATTTGAGTTTGGATCCCATTTGGTCAAGTTTTGGCCAGTTCAGTCCAGTTCAGGCTCTTGGCAAAATTTTGAAAGGGAAATGGATTTTATGATCCAAATTGGATAAAACTTGGTGGTTCACCTTCAAATAGCATGTAGATCACTTCTGTTTGGTGGTTGAAGCCCTGAGGTGCCAAAATCACATAGTGAGACATCATACGCGTATGATGTCTTTTAGTGCATTTTTGGACCAATTTTCTCTATAGGCTTGGTTTTGGCTTTAGATAGGCTTATTCAGTGGATTTATCAAGTTTGGATAGAATTTGGACTAAAAATGGCTCTGGAGACATCATACGCGTATGATGTTTTTTTCATCAATTTTTCATGGGATTGGTTCTGTGGACTCTCCATGTGCTAGTGAAGGACTGTTTATACTCAAATCTTGGTTTGGACTTGAATATGTTGGATTTGGGACAAAAATAGGCTTTGTATGAAGGATTTTCTCTTAATTGGGCTAATGGGGTGATCCACCTGACCAAATGGTTCCAAACTTCATATGTAGCATGTATTAGATATATATAATGGATGTATGATGACAAATGAGCATTTTTTGCTCTGTAAGTGCAAATAGACATCATACGCGTATGATGTCTTTTGTGTCAAAATGGTGCTTTTTGGTTCCAGATAGTTTTGTAGATGTGTTAATCAACAATCCTACAAAGTTTCAATGAGTTTGGAGTTATTTTGACAAAATTAGGACCAAAAATCAATTTTATGGCCTACTTTGCGTCTTTTTGGTTTTCCTTGGGTTTTCTAACTCCAATTCTCATGATACTTGGTTCATAGGATGTGATTAACATGTGGAATGAGGCTATGCACTCAAATGTTGAAATGGATGTGAAAATCATGCTGTGAGACATCATACGTGTATGATGTCTTTTCTTGAAATGTTGGTTTTTTTGTGCAAAGAATGCTTTGTGCTAGTGCCCTAAGCCCTGCTAACTAGTTTTCAACTTAAAAAGTCATCAGTTTAGCTAAAAAGCCCCCTTATAGGCATTTCAGTCTCCGAAGTCGTCTTTTTGCCTTGGAGTTGAATTTCTTCAACTTTTCTTCTCGAGAGTTGCATTTCCAGCTCATTGGATATGTTGTGAAGCCACCTATTTGGTTGAACTTGACTTTGGCTCCCCGTTCTCCATCTTTCTCCATTTGGTTGCCCGAAAGCGTCTTTTTCACCATCGGTAAGTGAATCAGCTTTCTTTTGGGTTTTGCTTGCAAACATAAGTCATCCATGTATAGTTGAAACTGCTCGTGAAGTTTCATCTCATTCGGTCGTCAATTTCAGCCGTTATGCCAAAATGACGCTTTGTGTGTCCGCAGCCGAATCGGTTGTTCCGACCTACTTTTGGTGATCCAAACCCGGAGATACTCCATGGTTGCATTGCCCTCGGTGTTGTTAAGCTTCCTGAGAAGTTTTGTGTCGTTCCGACAACTTTTTTCTGTTTGCCTCTTGCAGGCTCTGTTGACCTAGGGTTTTTCAAGTCGTTCTTTCTCAAGCTTTGAGTGTTAGAAACCCATCTTCTATGTTAGGGTAACCCACGTCTAAGTTCTTGCAAAGTTTGGTTAGGCGGTTGTGCCCCTACCTAGCGTTTCTCCCCATTCCCCGTCTGCTCTTGTTTCTTGGTTTTGGTGAGTTTTCGCGACAAAAGTTAACGATAAGCATCAAAAGCTTATGGCAACGAGTCTACCTCTCATGTCTGGTGTCCTCTGAGCTCTCGTAGCAGTCGTAGAAGGCGGTAGAAGGTCGGATGCTCCTGTGTGCTCTTTGCTCTCTCCAAGAAGGTAATAGTGGAAATGAGCTTGATAGTGAAGTGAAAAATACTTAACTTCGGGCTTCCCGGATCACTTGTTACCAAATTTGACATGTGCTCCTATCTCGTCGTGAAATGCACTTTAGGATTTGAAATTTCTCAATTTGGACTCCATTTGACCTGTTTCTGAGAAATCTGTCCACTTGCCAAAATTCTGTCATTTCGGGCTTTCCGCAACTTTTTCAGAATTGTACCCAATTTTTATCCTGGGTTGCCCTTGTCATTAGGACCATCACCGTCTATTCTTTTCTTTTTCCGATCTCATTTCACCTGCTTTTTTATTTTTCTTTTATTTTTATTAAGAAAATCATAAAAAATAAAGGAAAATAGAAAATTGAAGCCAAAAAATTCCAAACATACACGATAAATAGCTGGTAACCCTGTGTATATGAATATACACTTCTTTGTGATTTTTGGACTTGGATTACCACTTTTTAGCTCCAAAAACACTCTTATTTAGTGATATTTACACATCTAGAGACCCAAATTCATCATCTGATCTCTTCTTGTTGCAAAACAAGGTATATAAGGGCATAAATATTATCAATATCCGCAATCAAACATAAAAAAATGCAAAATCATGTAAGACACTGCCCTTGTAATATAATTTTTGTTTTTCTTTGTTTTTCCCGCTTGTAGCTGCTTTGTAGCTCCTGTATACCTCCCCCCCTCCTAGTCTGAGTCCTCCCGGACGACTATGAAGTGTCTGTGGGTGAAGCATTGTAGTTGTTTTGGTCATAAGTTCCCAATGTAATTGTAGAGCGACGATACAACATTCTTTCCAATAAAGCTGCTCTTTGTTTGATTGATGGATTGGTGGTCGGGTTTTGGGTTGGTTTTGGCAATTTGGTAGTAGAATCAGTAGATGGATTCTTCGTTACCTTGTTGTCTTTTTTCACAATCCAAATCTGCTTCCGCTTGGCTTGTGCTTGCCACAAACTCTTTGCGACCCAAACCTGCTTTGTTCTGTGTGTTGATTTCCTTGGCTTGAAATACCTATGAGTTTCCGTGGCTTGTACTGAAGGGAGTTCCTGTTTACAAATCTTTGGGATCCAAATTTGCTTGCTGTAGCTTTGTGCCGTCATGAACTTCTTTGGAATCCAGATCTGTTTCACTGTCCTTGATTGTCGGGGATCACTCTGTTGTCTGGTATTGAAGACTCTGTTTGTGTTTTCTGGCACAGCCTTTTTTGGTCTCCATACCAACGTTGACTCCGTTTTATCCCAAGGTTGAGCTGTTATATTATTGCTTGTCTTCCTTATCCAATGTTGAGAGTTCCTCGTCGACGAGCAATCCAGTTGTGTAGAAACTTTTGGTTGCCATTGCTTCTTCTTTTTCTCTGTTTGTTGTTTGCCCTTGTCCGTGGATTCTTCCTTTGGAGTTGGCTCTGCTCCTTTGGTGAACTTAACTGATTGACTTTCACCTTCGTATTTGATAAGCACTGATTTAGAACTCCAATCAATCATTGCATTGTATTGCTTCTACCATGGTTGTCCTAGCAATAATGGATGTTGTGTAGCTTGGTCTTCAACCACGTAAAACATATGAGGATACACATACTGGTTAATCTGTATATGTAAAACTGTGCATCCGACAGTTTTGATTGAGTTCTCAGAGTAACTTTTTAACTCTTGCTTGGCAGTTTGTAATTTCGTGTCATTTGTCAATTGTCTATACAAACTGAGTGAAAGTAGGTTAGCTTGAGCTCCTGAATCCAATAGTGCTCTGGCTTTAATTTGGTTGGTCCCTACTTTGCATTCAATGATGGGTTCTTCTTTGTCATTCCCCATTTCTGTTATACTAACTGCGTTTATTCGTATTGCTCCTTCATTGTGTTGTTTCTGACGCAGTAGTCTTCTTTTCTCCATTCTTTCCTTCGCCTCAGCTTGCGCTTCCTCTACAATCTTTTTCTTTTTTTGGACACGCAGCTTTTCTTGATGTATTTTCAGAAGCATGTCTTGTGTTAGCGGCAACAGATACTTTTTCACTCTGCATCCACTAATCCAATTGGGCATTTCTTCTCCGTCTAATGTAGCAAGCTTGACGGCTCCACTTGGTGATAGATCTTTAATCACCAGAGGTCCCATCCCTCGCTTTTTAAGCTTCTTAGCATGCTGTTTCAGAGTATAAACTAGGACATAGTCCCCAACTTTAAACTCTTTAGTCCGCACATGCTTATCAAAAAATTCCTTTTGTCGTCTTTTTTGAGCGTAGATAGAAGCTACTGCTTTTAGGCGAAGCTCGTCTAGCTTTTCCAGGTCATCTATTCTATCAGAAAGCTCGTGCCCTGTCCACTCTAGGTCCTTAGCCACCCTCAAGGTTGAAATCAAGAATTCTATTGGCAAGATAGCATTTAGCCCAAAAACCATGTTATATGGGGTCGTTCCTATGGATGTTTTATATGCACCCTATATGCCCATAATGTTGAATGTAACTTTTGGTCCCAGTCAGTTCTCGACTCAGATACAATCTTCGTAAGGACCGTGCATATGGTTTTGTTTGTTGCTTCAGCTTGTCCGTTTGCTTGTGGATGATACGGGGCTGATTTCCTATGGATTACCATGAATTCATCTAGAAGGATCTCTATCACTTCATTTATGAAATGTGTGCCTCGATCACTCACAATTTCTATTGGCAATCCATATCGTACAAAGACGTATTCATACAGAAATTGTGCCGTGGTCCTGGCATCTGCTTTTTGAGTTGCCTTTGCTTCGACCCACTTTGTTAGATAGTCTGTAGCCACAATGATGTATTGTGCATGAGTCTTATATGCAGGAGGTGAAATGGGTCCGACATAATCAATCCCCCATTTTGCAAAAGCTCTTGCCCCCATCATTGGTCTAAGCGGCATATCATCTCTTTTAAGTGGTACTTTGGTCCGCTGACAGTCATCACACCGTTTAACGTATTCCTCAACGTCCATATGTAATGTTGGCCACCATATTCCTGCGGCTAAGACAAGTTTTGCTGTCTTATCACCTGAGAAATGGCCTCCACCTACTCCTCCATGAGCTTGCTCCAGGATTATCACATACTCAGACTCTGATGCGCAAATCCTAAGCTGGTTGTCTTTACCTCTCTTATAGAGTTGATCTCCTATTAAAGCGTAATCTCTAGCTTCTGTCTCTACAGATTTCTGACGAGCTTTTGACGTTCCTTCTGGGAAAGTTCTATTTGTGAGATATTCAACAATATACTGACTCCAATCTGATATAATGTCGAATACTCGGCTGGCGGTTTTGATGAACATACAATACATACTGTGACATATTCATGTACGCTTTCTTTCATTCCTGGCCAATAGACTCCCAATTGTAACAAATTCCTATATGTGTTCCTTCTTGAACAATGAAATGCACATTCCTGAACATGTGCTTCGCGCAGATATATACTATATTCCTCAGGATTGATGCATAGTCGTAAAACATGATCATTTCCCAATTGATACAACCTTCCTGCAATCAATTGAAGATTCTTGGATTGCTGAATAGCAATATGTTTCAGGTTTTATTCTCTTCTATCGAACTCTCCTCCATAGGTTAATAGGTTAAGGACATTTTGAGACCACTTAGGTATCATTTCTATGTTGAACAAGTACGCGTCTGGCATGTCGTCATCTACTCCTATAGGGTCTTCTCCATTCGTCAATCGCGAAAGATGATCAGCTCTAAGATGTGTTTTTCCTTTCTTTACTACTACCGTGAAGTCGAATTCCAGTAAGATAATGAACCATCTCACTATTCTTCCAGTATTGCATGGTTTATTCACTAGGTAGAGCAAGGCTTGGTGATCCGTAAAAAACACAAACTTGTTGGCTAGAAGATAATGCCGAAATTTCTTCACAGCATAGATCATTCCTAATCCTTCTCGCTCTGTTGTGGTGTAATTCTTCTCTGCATGGTTGAGCTGTCGACTGGCGTAACAGATAGGAAAATCCATGTTTCCTTCTTCTGGCTGAGCCAGAATACATCCTATTGCATATGCCGAAGCATCTATGTGCACATGGAATATCTTCTCCCAATCTGGTGATTTCAAGACTGGAGCAGTAATGAGTGCCTCTTTGAATTTCTTGAATGATTCCTCACACTCCTCTGTCCATTCAAAGTTCACTATTAGCCTGTAAAGTGGTTGGCCTATTATAGCGTACATGTAAATGAATCGTCTATAATATCCGCAATGTCCCATAAAGCTCTGTACTTGTTTCGCATTGGTTGGTTTAGGCATATCCACTATAACTTTTATCTTCTCTAAATCCGTGGATATTTCGTTTTGTGAGACAATATGTCCCAGAATTCTGCCCTGTCGGACCATAAACACACATTTCTCAGGATTGAGACAAATGTGATATGTCCTACATTTCTCAAATACTTTTCTTAGGTGTTCTAGATGCTCATCTCTCAGTAGAGAATGTACAAATAAGTCATCCATGTAGATTTCGAGAAACAACCTTAAGTATTCTTTGAAAGCATGCGTCATCAGCCTCTGGAAGGTTGCGGGAGCATTGGTTAGACCAAAAGGCATAACCCGATAAGCATAAATTCCCCACTCCGTTGCAAAAGCTGTTTTATGTTGCCAGTGCTATGGCTAGCTGGTTATATCCTGAAAAACCATCAAGAAAGGAGTATGCTGTTTTCCCTGATACACGCTCTAGAACATGATCAGTTATCGGCAGGGGATAATTGTCCCTGATTGTTGCAGCATTCACTTTCTTTAAGTTGACACACACTCGGAGTTTTCCGTTCTTCTTAGGTACTACCACAATCGGAGATACCCAATCAGTGTGTTCAATCTCGTATATGAATTCAACTTCCATTAGCTTATCTATCTCTTCCTTGATTCGCTTAGCAAAAGTATCATTATATGTGTATGGTCTCTGTCTGCTAGGATTTGCGTCTTGTTTCAGTGGGATTGAGTGGTGGCATATCGATGGGTCAACTCCCTTTAAGTCCTTATAAGACCATGCAAACACATCCCTGTACTCTCTGAGAAGACTCAAAAGTCTCTCTTCCTCGCCTGGAGACAAATCTGTGGCTATGTACACCGGTCTAGGTTCTCACCTGGAGCTGCTAAATCAACTTTTTTTGCATCCTCCGGTCCGTCATAAGATTCGTTCTCCTTCCTCTCTCGAATAGGTGGGGTTAATATCACCTTCCTATCCTCTATTGTGAATTTCCTATAGTGAGAGGGAACATCCATGTTTTCCTTGATTTTGACGTTTTCGTCCTCTCCACTCTCAATTTCTGTCGTCCAAACTTCCTTCAGAGTTTTCTTGAGCTCTCTGTACTTGTTTCTACGTTCTAACTTGGACTCCGTGTATTCTCTGTTGCGCTTGTTCTTTTCTGATTTTTCTGTTTCAGTTTTCGTTCCATTCTTTTGAACTTGATTTCTTGAGCCTCTTTTGTCTTTTCGTAAGCTCTTTTGATCACTGCCTCTCATTCTTCCAGAAATCTTATCCTTAACACAATCTTCAGCCTTTACTAGCATTAGGAATTGATTTTTTCCTCTTATTCTAGGCATCGGATTGGTTCTAACCCCTTTTGTTTTTTTCTTTGCTCTATAGTGTTTCTGGCGTTGTTTAGTTTGGTTCGGAAAATCATAAAATCGGACATCCGTTATAGTTTCTTCGTTTCCGCTTGAATTGTCCGTTGACTCGTTGTCTGCTTCATTTCCCCACTCTGGATGATTGGGAATGTCGTGAAACACCTCTTCTTCATCTTCCTTTTCCAGTGTATCGTTCTTTTCAGTTTCTTTTTGAGTACAGTTCTCAACATGAAATACGGAACCACGTCGTACCCGTCCTTGTCGCAAAATTTCGTTGTGGGACCATCCGGAATTGCACAAACATCTAGGGTTGCTAGAATGTGTGTCCATTCTAATGGTTCAAACGTGTCCTCTGGAAAGGGTTCTCCTACATAAGTTTCGTCTTCGATAGCCCTTTCTAAAACACATTCTTCTCGTTTCAGACTTCCACATTTCGAAGCTCCACACATCCATAACTCCTTGGGTTTACCTAACCAAGCTGGAAATTCGGATCCCGCCAAAGTAGCTGAATCAAACTCCTCTACCGGTGTTCGGTTCACATCTTTGTAGCTATGGTCTTTCAGGTTCACACGTGTAGTGGTTTCCATATTTCTCAGGTATATGTGATCGTAGCCCCAATCTTGGACCATTTTCAACTGTCTCATGAATGGTCTTCCCATATGATATCATAGTTATTCTCCTTGCCAAAATCGACAATAGCAAAAGTATGTTCGTATTCAATGCCGCAAGAAGTCACTACAACTTTCTCTAATAACCCCATAGGTTTCTCCATGTGTCCATCTGCTAATTGGAGTTTCAACCTAGTCTTCCTTATTGCTGGTTTCCCCCATTTTTTCCAGATTTCTTTTGTAGCAATGGCTACCCCAGCTCCGCTGTCTAGTATTGCCATCGTCTTCACTCCTTGGAATTCAACTGGTAAGGTTGTATTCCCCTCTTCACCTTCGCAATACTCTCCGACCTTGTTTAAGGGTACAGGCTTAGCGTTCTTTTGTGGCTTGCTCAGCTCCTCTATGCTCTCTTGCAATCTCGATGTTGGATCTTTTATCCCGAATTTCTCCAAGCATTTTCCTACAGTGGTCCACATATGTGGTCTTAGCCTCAAAAGCTCAGCTAGAGTGATAGTGCATGTCACTGGTGTTGACAAAATCTCTATCAATCCTTGCGAGTCCATGACTTTTTCTGATGAGATTTTTCGTGAGGGAAGTGCTCTAATCTCGGATTTTGCTTCATACTCTCCTAAGTATGAAGGTAAGGTTTTCAGTGAATGAGGTTTGCTCTCCATTGTTCTAACAGAGCCCCCATCTCCCCAGTAAGATTGCAGATCCAAGTCCACTTGAGATCCTGCCTCAAATTCCACTATGGGAGGATTCCTGATGTCCTTTTCCCAATTTGTCTGATTAGCTTGGCAACTTAGCTCGTTTGCAAAGTTTGCCTCTCTCACTTGTTTCCAAAATTCATTGTAATCCTCATCTCTTCCGTAAGACCTCTGTATGACTGGATGAAAACTCTCTATCTCCTGATCGGTTGTGTTCAATACTATGCGGTCATCCTTTTGTGTATTTTCAGGCTTTTGTGCACTGGGAGTCTTTTCAGCTACCCGTGAAACGATAGTCTCTTGCTGAATTGGGTTTTCCTTTCCACAATTCATTGTTTCTTTTGGTGGTTCTAATAAGGCTTGTGCAGTCTCGATCATTCTCTGGCACATTTCAAGTCTCTGCTTTTCCAATTCCGCGTTTGGGTATGTCATCCACCTCTGTTCTTGTGTTTGGTTGTTCTTTAACCTAGCTTCGTAAGCTCTCATCAGTGCGTCCAATGGTTCGTGTACTTTGTCGACTAGCACTGATCCCCCTGAGCTTAAGCTCGTTGTTTCTTTGATACTCTTTTGTTTCGTTCTTTCCGGGCTCATCTCTCGTTTCCCGTTTTGACTCTCAAGTTTTTCTAATCTATCTTTAGTTTGCTTTAGTTCCTCAGCTAGAATAGCGTCTTCACGTTCTTTTCTCAACTTCATGCGTGCTTTTCTAGCTTTCCATGTGTTTTTCTGACTCCGCGGTCCTTGACTAACCACTTCAGTCGCTAACTTTCCATTCTCAGGTTCTCTAGTGGTTTTCTTAGCTTGAGCTCTAGTAACAACTTGCGTTGGTATCAGAGTTTCATTTTCAGACCCACTGCTGGTAGGAATAGTTTCTAACATATTCAATGTCGTCTTTTGCACTTTGTTTGGATTCTTTGAACAATCCTCAATGAAGTGAGTAACCCCACACTCAGTGCAATAAGCGTTAATTCTAATGATTTCCGTATGTGGGCAAACATTCATCAGATGGTCACCTCCACACTTGTAACAGGGTCCTAGTGCTGGTCTTGGTCCCATTTGATTCGTCCTTTGTGGATAGGATGGTCTTTGTCCTGTTAACCCTCCATGAGCTATGAACATCAAGGTTCTTGCGTCCAAATTGTATCTCTCTTCATCAGAAGCACTTGTAACTGTTGGTGTTCCAACATTCCCCATCATGCCCCATGGTTCTGGTTGTTTGGGTTCTTCTGGTGGGTAATACACTGTCGGAGACATGTGTGCACCCGATTCTTCATAATAGGCTTGAACAGGCACTAAGGCTTGTTCTTCCTGATTCTCTAAGGTTGGTGCATATCTAATGCCCACTGGTCTTGCTCCTGGTAAAGGTGGTTGTTGTCCCAATACCGGTTGCGGTCTTTCTATCCCCATAGGTCCTGGTACATTTCCCGTTGGGTATCGAGGTACTGGATGTATCTGAGGTGGTGCTAATTGAGCAGGAGGTGCATACTGGCGCTCCCTTACATACCCTTTGTTGTAATAGCACTCCTCTGTTGGATGATTTGTCCATTTTTGTTCAATAGCACACCATTTCAGTGTTTTGGCAATGGTTTTTGGTATGGTGCCATCCTTTTTAGAGCATCTTCTATCATTTGCTCTACATTTGGCATGGTTGTTGTTTGAACATTCTTTTTAGTGGTAGTCTCGCTCGCTACGGAGGAGGAGCTACTGGATGCAAAATCTGTATCCGCTGACACCTCTCCATAAACCGTACAGTTATCCACTAAGTACAATGCCTCTCTCGTTACTTGCTCGAAACTTGTACAAGCTTTCAAGTGCAAGTCCTTCTTGAGAGTGTCGTTTCTCAGTC
Source organism: Adiantum capillus-veneris (assembly GCF_014529385.1). NCBI lineage: Eukaryota > Viridiplantae > Streptophyta > Polypodiopsida > Polypodiales > Pteridaceae > Adiantum > Adiantum capillus-veneris. The sequence continues at coordinate 128,272,179 of NC_140946.1, forward strand.
CCTCAATAAAGAGAACAGATAGTCTGTCATCTTGTGGTCGTTCACGTACTGGACATCTCTCAATGTATTGTTTGAAGCGAAGTGAAGCTTCCTTCACTTTTTCGTGTTCTCTCTGTTTAAAAGCATATATTTGTGAGACCGTATTGTGCTTAATCCCTCGTTTTGAGAATTCCTCAGCAAACTCTCTTAGCAAATGGTCAATGTCATGGAATCCCCCTATGTTCATTGGTTGAAACCATGTCAATGCAGTACCTTCTAGAGTAAGACCAAATCCCTCGTATTGTGTATGGAAATCTGTTATCTGCTCAGCTCTTAAGACTTGCTTAAAGAGTGACACATGTGCATACGGATCTCCTGAACCACCATACTTCTTTGGCATACACTTGGCTACTTGAGATGGTCTCATACGTCTATGATCTGCTACCAATCTCATTGCTCCTGTGTCTCGGCTAAAGCTTTCTCTAGCATCATGGACTTCATGGGTTACCCTTGTCGGTTCCTCTGCCCTGAATCTACTACTGGGAGGTAAATGTGATGGTTCCGCTTCAAACCTTGGACCTGGAGTGGTATAGGTGGGGATTGGAACTGCACTACCTCGATTCGTCTCCATTGACTCTCTGGAATGTAATGATCCCATTGGTCCGAGCTTCGAGTCCCAAGGTTGACTGAAAGAGTCAGCAACCTGAGTTCTTTGTCCTCCTGTTGTCATTGAGTTTTGCACTCCAGTTGTTGGTGCTGGTCTATGTGAGCTAGAAGTAACATAATACTGATGTAGTGGTCCCCCAAAGTATGTATATCCTTCTAATTCTTTCTTGCCCATTGTTGAGTATTGCCTGCCATACTTATCGTAAGCGGCAATTTTCACTTCCGATCCCTCTGTGTAGGTAAAGACATAGAGTCTTTTTTTGTCTGTCAACTCTCCGGTGTAGGGTTCTTCACATCTATAATAGAGATCTTGCTCCCCATTATTATATTTGTATAGCCCCACATAGATGTTATCAGTGTTGATCCTTGTAGTTTCATTCTCTCTTCTTAACCTCGCATTAGGGAAGTTCATTATTGGTGCTTTCTCCTCGAGTTCTTCATCTATTTTGGCTTTGGTGCCCATCAATCCCCACTTGTCCACAATGTTAGGGTTTAGGACTACCAAGTACATGGTACCCTCGTCATCTAGATATCTATCTCCGCTATAGCTCACAGGCACTAAGTCCTTGAACTCACTAGGTCTATCTTCTATCTTTACACAATAGCGGTCCATTCCATCTTTGTAGATCTTGGCACCTTGCTCATTGTCGTACTGGTATTTTATGAACAATAGCTTCATTGTGGCGGAAGGGTTTGATGATCCTGCTGCCATATTTTCTCTGTTGTTCCTGTTCGAGTGTTCGGTGAAAATCTCGTAAGATCTCTCCGAAGAAGTATCAGAAACACTTCCTTCAAAGATCGGCTCTAATGGTTGCACCCAACTTTGGTTTACACTTCCCTCGGTTGATATGACACTTGCTGGTTCCCCTTGTTTTGGTTGATTATTCTGGAGATTCCTGCCCGATCTCAAATTCATCAATTCCCCTAAAGGACTGTAACTTTTCCGTCTCGGCAATTTGTTTTCCCCAAGTTTTTGTGGTCAGAATTGATCCAAACTGATTGATACTTGGTCAATTGTTTAATCTTGTCAGTTGGACAACTTCTGTTTCATCAAGTGAGAATTTTGTTGCAGTTATGCTGAAAAAGACATTATACGCGTATGATGTCTTTTTTCACAGATTTTGACTATTTTGGTTATGCTCACTCTCAGTGGCCCCTTTATGCTCTGTTCACTCACAAAATTCAGTTTGAACTCTGTTTGAGCAAGTTATGGCTAATTTAGGCTTTTCTTGGCAATTTTCCGCTTTTGACTTGTTTTTGGGTCAATTGTGATCCAAATGGGATGAAACTTGAAATATAACCTCTAGACAGCTATTACAATGGATCTGTGTTAGCAAAGTATCAAAATATGTCCAAAATTAGGTCAAAGACATCATACGCGTATGATGTCTTTTTCATCAATTTGGGTCCAAACTTGATATTTATGCTTCCTACAGTGTTTGTAACAATCTTGTCAGGTCAGATATCAAAAATAAGCAGTGGATGTGCCAAAAGACATTATACGCGTATGATGTCTTTTGTCCCAGATTTTGACTATTTTTGGTTTTAAGCCTTCTCCAATGTTTATAATTGAGTTTCAAGTGTTTTTGTCAGGTTTGAATGTAAAAACAAGATTTGAATCCAAAATTTCCTATTCTTTGCGTTTCTTGGACTCCGACTTGTCTTTTTGGGTTTCTTTGAGTGTTAATGCTCTTGTTTTAAGTTGATCTTAGGGTAAACCCCCCTTCTAAACACTCTGGCAATGTCAAATTTTCAATTTTAGTCTCTGTTTAGGTCCTAAGACATCATACGCGTATGATGTCTAAAGTTGCAGATTTCCAGTTTTTCAGCACAGAACTCTTCCAATAGCTCTTTTAAGTGCTCAGCAACAATCAGTTACACAGAAAATTTTTCTGAACTTTGTTTATTGCATATTTCACTACCAAAGCGACTTTTTCAGTGATCTAACATGCAATCAAACACATCAAGCAAATAGAACACCAATTGATAGCTCTAGATCAGGATCAAATCAGGCCCTACCTAAGCTACTTCTAATCATAAAATGGATTTTTTGCAATTGAAAATATAAAGAGATTTACTACCACACAAGGAGTAGCAAATGCTTTTTATGTCAACAACCACTTAAACACCATCAAAAACAATCTAATCTAAGCTAAACTAAAAATACTGTCAACACGGAAGACCCAGGAATACCCCACTTCCTAGTATCTCTCGAGACCTTCGGAGTCCACCACTCCTAGATCTTTTCTAACTAAAGTATACAAAGTAGTTTATACGACTCACCTCGTAGGATTAGTCTAAGGTCACCTACTTAGGGCTCTCGTCCCCGGCAGCGGCGCCAAATGTTAAGGCGGTTACGCCGCTAGCGGAAGCTAAATAGCGAGAACTCAACCAACAACAGAATTTGTCAGACGAGGACGGAGCTTGACCCGCAGGCGCATGGAAACAACTAGGTGGGTGTCAAATCACCTACTCGACCTTCTAATGACAATCACTACTAAGGAAATCAAATCTAAGTTCTAAAATACGCAAGTGACTGAAATCCGTACTACGAACGAATGCTATACGAAACAGGATCTAGAATCATTGAATCGATCTCAAACTCAAGGGGAAGTCTATACACTAGGTAAGAACAACACCCTAAAGACTTGAACTGCAAAATCAACCTATAACCACTCCGTGCGGTAAACGCGTATGAAGACAGGCGAAAAATACAGGTGACCGAAACTTGACCCCGATGGTACTAATGTGTAGCTCTACTCGTTGTGGTTCTATAGATATGCTGCACGCTCTATTCCGACACACGAGTTGGAAGAAAACTCACACCGAAGCTCGTAGGAACTTACCACACGTAGAAGCCGATAGCGCGCACTCTTGGTATCTGTGCGTAGCTCTCACCGTTGCTAACACAATGGCGGTGTCGCTTCTCCAATGGCGGCCCCGTAGCTCGCGTAGCAAGAAGATAAGACTCTCTCTCTCTCTCTCTCTCTCTTTCTCTCTCTCTCTCTCTCTCTCTCTCTCTCTCTCTCTCTCTCTCTCTCTCTCTCTCTCTCAGACACAGTCACGGCGCTCAAAAACTCACTTTGATTAATTATTGAATCCCCTTAGGTTACAAAACTTTGGCTTATATACCTCAGCCTTGGAGGTGAGAACATCTCTAATTATTTACATCAACATGTGAAATTACTTCGAAATTACAAGCTGGAAACACAATTGAGTCCCGTTACTTAATGAATGGCTCAAATCAAAATTAATGTCGGAAAGACATTTATTACAATCAATGGTTACAAAATGATGGGTGTGAGCAAAAATGTGGGTGTGATCCTCTGCTGGCTCAACAATGTGCCCCAAACTCTCTAATTCTGTGCATGCTATCTTAGGCGCGGCAAAGATAGCTACACCTTACTGAGTGAGTAGATCTAACTTTGATCACTTGGATGGGATCCCCATACCCTAACAAAGATAACCTTGGTGTCAAATCAACAAAATTACCCTTTTGGTGAGAACTTTAGCTTTGGCACGCCAAAGATAATTTTTCTCTATTTCAAGATATTTTTCCCAATGTACCTTGCCTGGGTTTCTAGATGTGATTTCAAGCTTGTTCAATTAGTTTCACAAAGTTTGGATTGTTCAGTAGTGTTTTGCCACCCTTTTTAGTCCCGATTAAAGGTTTTCAACTTTTTTTGGTGTTTCTTGTCCTTGCACAACTCCAAACTTGCTCAAGATCTTTATAATGTTCCAATAGATCTATATCACTTGAAAATTTTGCAAAATTTACCCTTTGGTGGGAGATCTATCTTAGGTGTGCCAAAGATAAATTTCTATAGATTGTAATGTTTTTTAGATTTGGTTTCACAGCTTGACTTCTCCCTTGGTTTGAGGTTTACCCCTACCTTGGTTTCATTGTTTGGTCCAAAAATTGCTTTATTTCCCTAATTTCCTCACATTTGGCAGTTTTTCTACTAGATTTGGGCCCAACTAAGTTTTCAATGTTCCAAATGATGCCAAAATCAATGGGTACTGAACTTGGAAAAAGATTGTTGAATGTGGAAAAATTAACTTTCCTTACCAAATCTCTAATGTCTACTTAGGTGATACCAACTACTACCTAATCTCAAGGACCCTTCACCTAGTTTGTCCTACTAAACTAATGCTCTCAAGGTCCTTACCGAGTATCTTTACTCTCAAACACCTCTCAACAATGATAAAGTCAAAAGTGTTTTACTTTAGTTGAAACTAGGGGAAGTAATGGAAATTTCAGTGAATGATTTGGGTTTTTCTCTAGTTTAGGTTCCCTCGTCCTCGCTAACGGCGCCAAAATGTCGGTCGACTGCCAAATCTCACCATATCCATGCTAGCAAAGCGAGAACCACATACATAAAATATCAACCCGAGGGACGTAGCTAAATTGACTAGTGCATGAAGGATAAAAGAGATAGCTGATCTCTAAGAATATCTTTGCCCAAGTGTTCTCTATCCTATCTTTCTCAAGCAATCGTCAAATATTGAAAACTAGTCAATACAACCACTAGTCTATCACATCACTTTTGAGATATCTAGGAGTGTCCGAATGGACCCAAACTTGCTACACTAATTCAACAAGTCATATAAGATGAGGGGTCAAGCTCAAAAATGTCAAATTTGACATCTGGAAAAAATCACGCCAAAGATAAACATGATAAATTAAATTTACTATCTTGGTCTCCTAATCATCTAACAACATCTTCAGACCATGCTCTATCCCCTTTTATGCTTAAAAGTTGATTTAGAATGATGATTTGTGCATTATGAGCCAAAATAGCTCGTAGACGAGCACAACTAAAAACACAAAAATGATGCGAGAAACTTACATCAAATCAAAGAGCAATTCACAGAATGCCAATGTCACAACCCATGAGGGAGACAGAAGAGAAAATAGATGTAGGCAATGAACTCAACAGTAATATGCTCACTTTCATTATCCAGCAAAACTTAGGTCAAAAGTTACAAAAATTGACTTTTATACCTTAGCCAAGGTTTTAGAAATGGATCCCTAGCTAATTTGGCAGTAAAGGATGGGAAGTGCAATTAATTACAACTTTGGAAGCCCGTGACCCCTTTACACTCTTTGGCACTCAATTGTGCTTCAACAAATTTGGACTTTTATGGGATTTTTCATTAATAAATGAGGTTTTGATACAAAAAGTGGGAATAAAAAATGATGACATTTTTTGAGGCTCGCGTTAGGTGAGCAGCTAACAGGGGTTGTGATATATACCTCAAGGGGGAAATGAGGGGTGTTTGGAGGTAGTGGAAGAGACTGATAACATACATGTAGACATACAAATCAAGGTCTTTTAGTAGTGAACAAACCAACTATTGCTAGTGAATTGCATTTGGTTACCCCATTATGTGCCCCTATAAAGAGAATACAAGCCAATATGATTAAAGAATTGACTTTAAAAACATAACTTGTATGATGTCAAGTTTGGAATTTTAACACTTGAAGGTAATAAAATATACCTAAATGTTGGGGTAAAGGCGGTGTGCCTCTTAACTTGATCAGACACACCCAACTTTGTAAAATAAATTGATGAGGTTCAACAAAGTTACGAAAAAAAACATCACAAACGAAATATTAACAAATATGTACTCTATGCCTGTATATGTCGTAATTGAGGGAGACCAGTAATTTATTCTTTTAATTTATTATGAATTAATCACTTTAGAGTGGATTATCACCAATAAAGTCGGTCCGCCGACTGTACACACCTTATCTTTTACTAGAGAGGAATAAGGGGCTCTCTCACACACATTTTGTTGAGCTGCTCCATCCACAGCTTGTGTCCTCTCTATCTCTCTCTCTCTCTCTCCTTTTCTCGCTCTTCACACACACACACACACACACACACACACACACACACACACACACACACACACACACACACACCGCATTCGTGCACTCACAATTGGTATTAGAGCTATGGCTTAACGATGGTGGGGAGCATGATGGCTTTGAGAGCTTTGAGGCGATAGATCGATTGCTCTTGGTGATGGAGAGATCAAGAAAGCTTGGAAGCTTTTTGAGCATGTGGGATCTTGTGAGCTCAGCTGAGAGTGATGTATAATCTTGTGGAAGCTCAGAAAAGAGTGTGGAATATTGTGTGTAAGTGAAGGTGTTACCCTAAAATTGTGTGCGAAGTAGCACTGTTTTCAAATTTCTTTTGCTGGAAATTTTGCCAACGTTTCCCCTCCATTTTGACGTGGTCTACAACTTTGCAGAAGAAACATTCTACAAATTCCTCACCATTTTGCTGATATTCATCTCAGACCGATTGTATGAAGAAAGTTTAGGTTTTTTGTTTTTGCATAGTGTGCGAGTTTGATGCACTTTTTGGAAGCTCGAGAAGTTCTTGAAGCTGGGTGCATATGCAATTTCATCTTGTCAAAGCTTGTGGTTTGAGGGTTTTTTGGTAGATTTGGAAAAATAATCACGTAGGCATCTACACACCATCAAAGCAGTCTCTTGAGAGACGCGATTTTTTGAGCACACAAGTGGAGCTTCTTTCACAGATTTTCACAGGATACTTTGACATTGATTTTGTGTTTCGGTTTATGATTTTTGCAAATCAATTTTCATATGGTTATGGAGCATGGTTGATGCCCATTATACATGCATTTTTGCGAGCACTTTTGAGTGCTGGTGAGCTCTTTTGAGAGCATTGTTTTTGCATTGATCAGGTTTTTGGATTGCAACTCTTTTGGTGCTTGTTTATGTGCTGTCACTGCATGGATGTATGTTGAGTGTGGATTGCCATTGTATGTGAAATTGTGGAGCCATTTTGGCATTTCTACTCATTGGCATTGAGTACTGTTATGGTTCACGGTTTACAGTCCTCTTTCAGAGACTATAGTGGTGGAGGTTTACTCCCACTTTGCCATACTTTTGGTTGACAATTTTTTGACAGTTTGTAGTGGTTGAGAGCTTCTCCCACTTTGGCATCTTGGATGCAATTTTATGGTTGATATTTTGCTCCAGTTACAGAGGAGACTGCCAAATTCTTGCCACGTTTTATGCATTTTGTGACAGGTGCTAGAGAGCTGTTTTAGTGAAATTTTGGCTTATGCCTATGCGGACGGTCATTTTGCTTGTGCTCTCATTGCATATGGTCTTTTGCATTGCGTTGAGCGGTTGTGCTCTTGTGGACAATGCATTTACACTTTGTGTGGGCTGATATATAAACTCATTTTGCACTCAGTTATGGCATCTTGTAGTGGTAGTTTGTCATTGGGTACACAAGCTGGTGTATCAAGTAAACCTCAAAGGTGTAGACATGTGGTTTCCTGGCATTGTGACACACCAGGGCACATGAGGAGGCATTGTTTCATGCATTGGAGACAACGGAGGATTCCATTGGATGTTGTTGAGATTAGAGTGTGGTAGACACTCCTACTTCTATGGGTTCACTTAGGCATGCATGGAATTTGTCTCATGATTGGCAGATGGACATCAATGCTTTACACCATGTTACTCCTCGCAGGGAGTGCTTTGCACATTTTCTACTATGAGACAAGATGGTGTTCATGGTGTGGGTGACATTCATTTGCGTTTTTCCAGTGGGATTATTCTTGTGCTCTAAGATGTTCAATATGTGCCTGATGCTCATAGGAGTTTGATCTCCATCTCGGAGCTTAGAGATCATGGGTGTCATGTTTAGTTGACTAATGAGTCTTACTTGATGAGGAAGGAGAGGTCTGCTTGTGATAGTGCAAGGCCATCATGATGCTCTTTTGACTCTTCTCTATGTTCTTGGTGTGAGAGAATCCATAGTCTCTATGAGTCCATTGCCATGTAGATGTTTGGAGTCTAGGCGAGTACACTTTGCTGATGAGCACTGCGACACTTTGCTTGTTGTGCATGCAAGGTCTGAGGACAAGCATGTAGATTAGGACAGCATTTTGAGTACATGACTAGAGCAGTCATCGATGGTGGTGACCGATTTTGATGCTTTGCAAGTCAGGGAGCAGAGCATTTAGTCACATGTGTAAGACAATGCAGTCTTAGTGACTTTGCAGACATGTACTTTTGCGAATGAGCTTGAGAGTGTTGTGCACGACATGTCTGTAGATGCAGAGTTAGAGAGTCCATGCTCTAGTAAGACACAACGGATTGATCCTCTTACAACAGAGATGCCTCCTACTACAGAGATGAGCGATATGGAGTTCTTTGACATTCTCATGCTAGAGGAGGCTGATATGGTGATGCCAGGACATGAGGATACAGTCATCCTGGAGTCAGGATTGACACGTCCATATGTGACTAGTTTTGGTGGTTATATAGTGAGGGTTAAGATACCTATTGTGGATAGATTGGCAAAGGTCACTACACCTGGCGTTGATGCGATTGGCATGGATATGCTGGCAAAGATTACGCATTTGTTATTAGCCTTTGGGATTATCATGTACGACCTCTTAGTGTTGAGACCCAAAATAGCAGTTGTTGTGGGAGTGTTTATAGTTGGGATTGTAAATTGTTTGATGAATGACACTAGCATGATTCATCATGGAGAAATGCAGGTCATTATAGGATGCCTGCATGATATGCATGTTGATTCTAGCAGGGAGATATGCTTTCACACACCACTAGAGCCTACACGGTGGCATGCATTGGCTTTGAGAGAGCCAATGGGCATAGGTTGAGATGAGTTTCCTCCCTTACCTACTGTACATACTACTAGGTCCTATAGTAGTACCACTTATCAGGACATTTGCCTTTAAGTGGGAGATTGTTGGGGTAAAGGTGGTGTGCCTCTTACCCCAGTCAGACACGCCGCCAGAGACGTCCAACTGCCCATTACTTGTACAGACCTTATTCTTTACTAGATAGAGGAATAAGGGTCTCTCTCACACGCATTGTGTTGAGCTGCTCCACCCTCTCTCTCTCTCTCTCTCTCTCTCTCTCTCTCTCTCTCTCTCTCTCTCTCTCTCTCTCTCTCTCTCTCTCTCTCTCTCTCTCTCTCTCTCTTCGCACACGCACCGCATTTGCGCACTCACACTAACCTTACATAACACTTAGGGGCATAATAATTTTAGTAACTATACGTTGTATAAGTGTAAAAAAGAGGATCACTTTTACCTCACATGAGTCATAAATAAGGGGGTTTTGCAAGACTCTCTGCTCGCAAGTGGCATATCCTTTTCTATAGAGAGTGAATCGCCCAGGAAAAATTTAATGGAAATGATTCTCCATTCCAAATCCAGAAGCTAAGTATGCTAATGCTAGAGAATGAAACTTACTTTAGGCATATATACAAAAATAAAATCTGTTATATATGTGCATGTGGATCTTGCAATACATTAATATCAATAGAATTGATTGCTAGTCTCCTTGACCCATCTGCTAGTGGTATGTTTGCTAGCAGTCCATATTTCATTAATGATAAGATTTCATTGCTTCTCACATCTATCTCACACATTACTGTGTCATAGCTTTTCTTCTGTACTTCTACAAAAACCGTGAACTTTTCTTTCTCTCTCAGTTTCTTGGACTCCTCTGCATGTCGGTTTTCCTGCTCAGCTTTGGCTCTAATATTCACATCAAGTGTGACCTCTACATTTTTTACCTCTAAATGTGGCATTGCTAGAGGTATGAGAAAAATATCCCTCATTTTCTTGTCTATGAATTCATTGGGTACAAGCGATTTATCATACCTCCACCTTATTCTCTTTAGGTTTTCATTGTCCTCGTCCGTAATGGTCAACCGGTGTGCATGTGTTGCAACGATAGTTATGTCATTAAAATACTCAAGAAAAACGTCTTTGCTTCCTATTGAAGTGCCAAAAGTGCAATGGACTTCCACCACATTGTGCCAGCGCATGCCTCTTCACAGATTGATCTAATCAGTTTTTGAAAGGTCAGATTTGGGATACATATTTCAATCCCATTTCAATACATTTTTGAGTTTTTGTAATCTCCCTTAATAGCCTTAATGCTTTTTTGTATCTTCCTCATCCTTGTGGCCTTCAAAATCTTCATCGGCGGATTGTTGGGTCTCTTCTTCTAGCCCACTTGCCCGCTTTAGCAGCTAAACCTAGCGTGCACCTTTGTATAGTCGCACTCATTCAGGCTCTCGCCATGCATCTTATGAATCGCTTTGTCTATGTCTAACGTACATGATGTTGAGGAACCTCTGTGTTTTGATAAAGCACAAAATTCAGACAATTGGATGGCTACCATGCAGTCAAAATATGATGCACTTATAGAAAATCACACATGGACTTTATGTGATTTGCCTCATGGCAAAAAGGCCATGGTACATAGTGGGTTTACAAGTTTAAATGCAAGCCAGATGGTGAGATTGATCGTATAAGGCTCGACTTGTTGCTGATGGGGGCTTTTCACAAGCCAAGCTCCCATACCCCTCTTCTCTCGTCCCCACCCCATGAAAACCCCCTCTTAGGGAGGGAGTGATAAAAGGCATTGGAAAAAGTAAGAAAAAATAAAGTATGATTATGTAAATATATAAGAAAGGTAAAATAGGCCACCTCATGCCTGCGGGGCAGCCCATCCCCACCTTGCCTCCTTTTTTCTTCACTGTAGCCCCGCCGTGTGTCCCTTTTCCTCTCCTCCACTCAAAAGGTCAACCCCCTCTCTCTTCCCCTTGTCCTTTCTCCTTTCTCTCTCCCCTCAAGCTACCCCACCTCTCACCAATAATGCATTATAACTCACCAATAATGCACCCTAACTCACATGCAACTTATGCTATCTTCCAAAATAGTATACCCCACCCCCCCTTTCTCTCTCCTATCATATCCCATGACCCAAATACCCCCCTCTCTCTCTAAAGGGCGCCATGTCTCTTGTCTTGTAGCTAAATAACCTTCCCCACACTCACACACACTCAGTTTCACTAAAAAAGGTGCCCACAGACCCATCCCCACCCGGTGGTTACCTGATTTTTCTTGTGTTCACACACATCTGCACACAGATTCACCTCTGAACACACTCCCCTCTCTCTCCTCTTGTAATTACTTTATTCTCCATGTCACCTCTCACTTTTTTGCATCAACCCATCTCTCTCTCTTAGTCTCTCTCTCATGAGACTGCTATTCTGGCACATATACACACAGCCAGACAAGTGGGGCCCACAGTCACATGGCCTATGTAGATAATGATTTCTTCATTTCTAAATTCTATAATTTCTCCCCCCTCCTCCCCTATATAAAGAGGGGTCACCATCACACTAAATACACACACAACATCACCAAAGAACACACTATGCACTGTGTGTGCGTAGTGCACACACCCACACCCACACCATCACCATCACCGCAATCACCATGCTTGTCTTGAGCATGACCTCTACACCTTTGGCTATGGAAGATGAAGGGCAACTAAATGAAGGATGATGGCCATAATCCTCGTGCGAGTCTTCGCCATCAACTCCCACCTATCCGCCATGTGCTCTACCACTCTCTCCCTTCTCATTCCCCTACCCTATGCTCCCCATTTCATCGCCTTATTCTCTAAATAAAGCTTTAGGTTTTGTGAGTATGTTTTCTTGCAATGTTTTGCCCATGTGAGGTGTGCGGAATCGCCACCTAGTCTTGTGTTTGGAGTGAGCTTGTGTATGTGTGAAGGGTGTGCAGATTCGCCATCCTTTTGTGGTGCCTAAGTACTAAGCCGCTATACCCCCTCCCTCACCCTCTCTCTCTCTCACTTGATCTCATTCCCTTTCCTCTTCATCATTACTCCCAAGCATCCATCTCTCTTGGATGAAAACTTTGTTATGGTGGTGTGTTGTTTGCGTCCTAGCCGCTGAAGCTAGGTGGTGCCCCCTGTTTGCTTTACCATGATAGGCTCGAGGCGCGCCATTCGGTCCCCGGTGTTTTAGAGGCCGTCGGGGGTTCGGGGTTCGCTTTGCTCCCGTCATTTGGTGCCCCCACTGAGGATCTTTTCATGAAACCTTTCAGTTTACAAGAGTGAAACGCTTAAACTATTGTGAATGGATGAATGGCTAGCAGGATTTGCTAATGGATGACAGAAGAAGAAGAGCTCCAAGCACAACTAGACGAACTCCGCATCTCCATCGAAGCTCAAGTGCCAGGAGTAACGGTAATTGATTTGCAGTGGGAGAGTCAACCAACACGCCAAACCCAGTGGATATACATAGGCCAAGTGCCAAGAAGAATAAGAAGGAGAAGGTCGAGACCATGTCCGCAAACTACAACCAACCCACAACAACAAAATGGAAGGAGCTCTACACAATAGAGAATCAACACTATTCTACTTTGAGAATCGGGTAACTCAAGTCACCGAGGTAATTATCACAGTCAGTTTTCAAGTCGCACCTGATGCTGCAGCACAGATAACGGAAGCATTGGCTCACACTCTCACTAGAGAAACTAGGGATCTACTGAGTTTGTTTCAGGAAAGAACACCACCCTCTCCCACAAGCTTGGACAGTGACTAAGCACCTCTAAGTTTCACATGAATCAGTACAACCTACCTCAAGACAGATCACACATACCAACACGTGTACGCTCAATCAAGGTAATACTGGATTTGAAGGCTCACTACCAGCACGTCATTGACACCATGCCGGGTGGGGAGCGGTTTTTGGAGGTTCTGGCATCAGATCAACCATTTGTCTTACCTTTGGTACAAGGCAATGTACCGTTTGAAGTTTTAATCTATGTCCTAGTATAAGAGGGTATACACGCCTCCTTGTAAAGAAGAAAAAAACTTTTGCAAGTTAAGTAGTGTGTCTTTCTAGCTCTCTCTCAGTAATCATGGCAAGTGTAGCATTTCCAACATTTAAAGGAAAGAAGGGGGAGGATTTGGTAACAGACTTCCTAGATGACTTTGAAGTAGCATGTGTAGTGAGCAACAAAGATACGGATGAATCCCGGGTTAGAATCTTTAAGCATCTCATGAAGCTAGAAGCTAGATCATGGTACAATGCACTTCCACAAGAAACCAAGGATGAATGGGAACCCTTAAAAACCGCTTTTAAGAGGCGCTTTGGGGGAGGTACCACTTTAGAAAAGTTGTGGGACAAGTTGAGAGACTTGAAGCAGGAGGGTCTTTTAGAATATGCCACCTATGAGTCCAAATTTGTGGATTTGTGGGAACGGTGGGTTGAGTCACTGGCAAGGGGGGAAGCCGCACCCGATTTCCTAAAAAAATATCGGTTCACGCATGGCTTATGGCCGCTTCTCAAGGAGAAGGTGAAAGGTAGATTCCCGGCTATGTACGAGTTAGCCGTTGAGATTGCTCGCCTTAAGGACAAGAAGCTGCGAATGAAAGCCAAAGAAACCGAGTCAACAGAAGCAACAACATCACGTCGACCAGCAACTACGACAACCACCATTCCACCACCACCACCGACTCTTGGGGTAAGAGATGACCAACAAGATTTGTTGGCCCATATTACTGACCAACTGCAGAATTTGTCTGTCCACTTGATACAACAAGGGAGGAGTCAAGAAAGAGATCAAGACCCTGGAAGAGCACGACGACAAAACAGGGAGTATCATTGCTACAACTACGGAGAAGATGGTCACGGTATGTACTACTGTCCCAAACCACAACAAAACTATAATAGAGAAGGTAGGAGGAACCAATTGTCACCCCCTAGAGAAAGAACACCCCCACCCCAAGCACCAGCCCCACCAACACAAATTCTACGTCCGCCACAATCACCACTTACAATCATCCTACGCCCACCATCAATTGGTATCCGCACACCAAGTATCATTGGTCTTGCAGAAGAGGTCAAAATGAGTGTAACAGAAGAAGGATAAAGTAAGAAGACTATTCAAAGAACTCAAGCAGTGGAACAAGAGGTTAAAGAATCAAAAGATGCTACCCAGGTGGGGGAGGTAAGTCAAGAAAATTGTGTTACAAATGTGAGTACATCTTTAACCTTGAATGAAATAGGCACCAAAGCAATCAATCGACAGCATTGGGCAGTAAGGGTAAGAAGGTGTAAAGTGTTGATTAGGCCTTGTCAGAGTAAGAGGAATGCAAATGGCATGAAAGATACAAGAGAAGAGGAAGACCAGCCTGCTAGCAAGGCTTTGCAGAAGGTGGGCAACATATCAAGCGAAGGGGAGGGCTTTGAAAACGGAAGCCTGTGCACCAGCATGGACCCAGGACACTGTAGCAAGCTAAAGGAATCTTGCATCAAGGCGGTTTCACTTAAGGACCATAACTAAGAGGTAAGTATGACTGAAGGTTTGGAGTTGGATATTGCTCCAGAGGCTTGGCAGCCGAGCAAGACTTTATTGTGTAGTGTTATAGACTTAGAGATGGGTAATGCCTCTAGTCTACTGAAGGGTGTTATAAACTTGGAGATGGGTAATGCCTCCAGTATATGTGAGGGTGTTCAAAGTAAGTTTGATGATCAATATGTTGCCAACCTTTTAAGGATGTTCCAAACTCCTCCACAACACAGCATTGTGTTTGCATGGGATGCATCAGACCTATGGCTATGGCTAGCCGCTATAACATATACAGAGAAGATCAGCATGGAGATAAGAGAAAAGGAGCCATGGATAGACAAAAGGCTGATAGAATGCAAGAATGAAGACCTCATTCCCAATTTGGTACAATTTTTTACAAAGAGTGCATCCTCTCTTTGGAGAAAGGTAAGTGGTTTACCCTTGTATTTAAGCCGCAAGGTAGGTGGCTTGCTATTAGCATCAGTAAAGGAAGCTGACATGTTTGAGCACACCCAAAAGAAGCATGATATGCTTGAAGTTTTTTCTAATGGCAGTAAGCAGGACTCTGAAGACAACTTGAGCTCACCACACCAACAAGGCGGCCATACATGGTGGATTCTTGGCACACTCTTTGGAATCTTAATTTTCAGTTCTATCTTTGCAGGAGCCAAGATGCTCATTTCCCCTCTCGCTACTGATGGTTACAAATTTGGTCCAATTTGGCATGCAAATTTTATTGTCAGGACACTGCAGACAATGATCCTATTTTTCACTTGGGATCCAGGAGGACACTGGCACAAAGTTCTGGAAGCCATGGGCTTCCCATTTAATCAACCGACACTATTCCAAGGAACATGCTATCACCCGGACCTGTTGCAATTTCATGAATATCCCAGAAATCTCACCAATGGTCAAATGGAATGGCTAGTTTAGAAGGCAACTCGATATCGGATCCTATAGCTAAGCGGAAGAAGAAACAGAGCTAGAGACATGAATGCCTCTAGCCAAAAGGGGAGGGCTAATGATGGGGGCTTTTCACAAGCCAAGCTCCCATACCCTTCTTCTCTCGTCCCCACCCCATGAAAACCCCCTCTTAGGGAGGGAGTGATAAAAGGCATTGGAAAAAGTAAGAAAAAATAAAGTATGATTATGTAAATATATAAGAAAGGTAAAATAGGCCACCTCATGCCTGCGGGGCAGCCCATCCCCACCTTGCCTCCTTTTTTCTTCACTGTTGCCCCGTCGTGTGTCCCTTTTCCTCTCCTCCACTCAAAAGGTCAACCCCCTCTCTCTTCCCCTTGTCCTTTCTCCTTTCTCTCTCCCCTCAAGCTACCCCACCTCTCACCAATAATGCATTATAACTCACCAATAATGCACCCTAACTCACATGTAACTTATGTTATCTTCCAAAATAGTATACCCCACCCCCCCTTTCTCTCTCCTATCATATCCCATGACCCAAATACCCCCCTCTCTCTCTAAAGGGCGCCATGTCTCTTGTCTTGTAGCTAAATAACCTTCCCCACACTCACACACACTCAGTTTCACTAAAAAAGGTGCCCACAGACCCATCCCCACCCGGTGGTTACCTGATTTTTCTTGTGTTCACACACATCTGCACACAGATTCACCTCTGAACACACTCCCCTCTCTCCCCTCTTGTAATTACTTTATTCTCCATGTCACCTCTCACTTTTTTGCATCAACCCATCTCTCTCTCTTAGTCTCTCTCTCATGAGACTGCTATTCTGGCACATATACACACAGCCAGACAAGTGGGGCCCACAGTCACATGGCCTATGTAGATAATGATTTCTTCATTTCTAAATTCTATAATTTCTCCCCCCTCCTCCCCTATATAAAGAGGGGTCACCATCACACTAAATACACACACAACATCACCAAAGAACACACTATGCACGGTGTGTGCGTAGTGCACACACACACACCCACACCATCACCATCACCGCAATCACCATGCTTGTCTTGAGCATGACCTCTACACCTTTGGCTATGGAAGATGAAGGGCAACTAAATGAAGGATGATGGCCATAATCCTCGTGCGAGTCTTCGCCATCAACTCCCACCTATCCTCCATGTGCTCTACCACTCTCTCCCTTCTCATTCCCATACCCTATGCTCCCCATTTCATCGCCTTATTCTCTAAATAAAGCTTTAGGTTTTGTGAGTATGTTTTCTTGCAATGTTTTGCCCATGTGAGGTGTGCGGAATCGCCACCTAGTCTTGTGTTTGGAGTGAGCTTGTGTATGTGTGAAGGGTGTGCGGATTCGCCATCCTTTTGTGGTGCCTAAGTACTAAGCCGCTATACCCCCTCCCTCACCCTCTCTCTCTCTCTCACTTGATCTCATTCCCTTTCCTCTTCATCATTACTCCCAAGCATCCATCTCTCTTGGATGAAAACTTTGTTATGGTGGTGTGTTGTTTGCGTCCTAGCCGCTGAAGCTAGGTGGTGCCCCCTGTTTGCTTTACCATGATAGGCTCGAGGCGCGCCATTCGGTCCCCGGTGTTTTAGAGGCCGTCGGGGGTTCAGGGTTCGCTTTGCTCCCGTCATTGCAAAGGATTATGCACAAAAAAAAGTCATAGATTATGACTATTGTGTGTTTTCTATGTGCATTAGCAGCTCATTTTGGTTGGGATGTACATCAATTAGACATTAGTACTGCTTTCTTGAATGGTGACATATTTGAGGAAGTTTATGTAACGCAGCCTCGAGGTTTTGTCAAGAAAGGACAAGAGGATAAGGTGTGCAAATATAACAAATCTTTGTATGGGTTGAAGAAATCTCCTCATGCTTGGTATGAGAAGTCTGACACTCATTTGGTCAAACGAGGCTTTTGTAACAGTATAACAAAAAGCACATTGTATGTAAAGCGTGAGGGTGATGTACTTCTCATTGTGGTTCTTTATGTAGATGATTTGATAATCATTGGACCAAATGAGAGACATATTGTTGAATTTAAGGCTGGTTTGAATGCTACTTTCAAGATGAAAGAGCTGGGGATGTTGCATCATTACTTGGGTATATAGTTTAAGCAGTGTGATGGTGGTATTTCCTTGTGTCAAAAAGGTTACATAGAGACATTGCTATGTAAGTTTGGACTTGAGGATTGCAATTTATTGCCACTCCCATGGAAACAGGTTTGAAATTGAGTCTTTATGATGTTGGTGATCCTACAGGTGTCACTCTTTACCAAACTACTATTGGATGCCTCATTTATGTATGCAGCACGAGTCCGGATATTTAGTTTGCAGTCTCAAAGGTCAGCAAATTTATGTATAGCCCAGGGTCTAAGCATTGGTAGGCTCTCAAGATGATTTTTTGCTACTTGACTGGCACTTTAAATCTTGGCTTGTTTTACCCCAAGGGGGGATCATTTCCGCCAGACTTACATGCTTTTTTAGACTCAGATTGGGCTGGTTGTTTTGACACACGAGTGTCTACAAATGCCTTTTGTTTCATGCTTGGTAGCTCATGCATATCATGGTTGAGCAAGAAGAAACATACTATGGTCACTTCTAGTTGTGAGGCTGAGTACAGGGCAGTCTTCACACCTGGAGTGTTACCATTCACCGAGCAAGGATTTTTGAGCGAGTCAAAAAATTGAGCAAGACCTTCACTTGAGAGAGAGAGAGAGAGAGAGAGAGAGAGAGAGAGAGAGAGAGAGAGAGAGAGAGAGAGAGAGAGAGAGAGAGAGAGAGAGAGAGTTCATCAACAAAAAAACAATCTAGCTCATAAATTCTAGAGGTGTTTATGCACTCCCTTTGGTCTTATTTGTGCCATGCCTTGTACCTCTTGCACAAGAGGGCAATACACAATCGCAAGGCAATGACTATCTTACAATAACATTGCCACAAACCAAGTACAACTGTCAAATTTGATCGACCATGCACAAACTCGTGACCCATAATTCATAGAGCATCGATGAAAAATGGCCATCTCATGATAACATTGTGACAAACCAAGCACAATTACCATATTTGATCAATCAGACACAAACTAGCGACCCATAAGCCAAAGAGCATCCATGGAAGGGAAGGAGAGACTTGGTGTAGACCATGAAGAAAAATCCATCTTTGTGTCTCTTGTCTCCACATCACAAATGACATCTCTCTCTCTCTCTCTCTCAGGTATGCACACGGTAGAAGAGACAATTTGTATCTCACCTGACAAATCCGTTTCGTGGTTGATGACAAGAGTAGCAGAAAGAGAATCAATATCCGTTTTCATTGGACCAATAGACATCAAGAGGGGGAGAGGAGGGGGGAGAGAGGGCATCATAATGTGCACCTATTTGTCTCTGTCCCGCATCATCTCCTATCATGGGACATGCACAATATTGGGCTATCTCTATCCGGGTTGATATATAGCAGATGTTGTATGTAGTAAAAGCGTGGGGGAGGAGAGTTGCTTCAAGTGCAGATGTGGAGATGAGAAACAACCAAGGGGGACATCACAAGACAGATGCTAGCTCTGTGTCAATTCAGTAGAGTATTGTTAAGCCTAGGAATTTTGGGATGTTTTACCTTAGTGGAAGTTGGAATGTTAACTTTTTTACTTTTGGGATTCCAAGGGGTGTTCTTGGGAAAGGGCGTTGCCCATTAGTCTTATCGAAGTATGTAATTGTCGATCAGTACCTTCTTGGGAATGTGGAAGTGGAAGTTATGGAGGATTTAGTCTATTGTCAGTTTCTGTGTTCTGTTCTAGTTCCAGTTCCATTCTGATTTTTGTGTTTTGTCTATTCTGAATGTCTGTGCCCTTAAACACTTGGCGATCACGGTGTAAGAGTGATGTAGCATGGAAAGATTCAAGTTTCTCTCATAGGAGCGAATGCTGTGGCAGTGTAAGGTTTAGTTGAATGGAGGGAGGATGTTCAGAATAGTGTGAGTTGGTATGGGTGGTTGGCTGCACTCTGGAGGAAGCGGAGGAGGATACATTTCCGTATTGGACAAGGTCAGTTGCTAGGCGGTTTTGGCAGTTGTATGGGCAAGACGATCAACGTTTGGAACTGCAGGGAATTTTGGATTATACTGGGATGCACCCAGTTTCTATAGGGGAAGATTCAGATGATACTGTGGAGAATTTGGATGCACAGAGGATTATCTAAGTGATAGATGGGAAGAGGAAGTAGGGAATGAAGAACATGATATATTTTCGCGGCTGTTGGCGGTTGCAGTTGTTCAGCATGCATTAGTGGCAAGAAGAAGATTGATTTTTGATCCGTTGGGAAGTACCAATGCAGGAAATCTTGTACAACCAAGTGGACCTACAAATATGGCGGCGGCTAGGCAGGATATGCACGTCAAATTCCGGACCTTTTCAGGAAAGTCGAAAGAAGACCCCGATTGCCACATATCTCAATACGAGACATGATGGCAGGCCAGAGGATTTGCCGGAGTGTACGATGCCCAGGCTAAGATGCGCTTGTTTGAGGCTACATTGGATCGGAAGGCTATGCAGTGGTTCAATAATTTTCTAGGTCATTTTGCTGATTATGATGGTTTGAAAGCAGCATTTTTGAACAGGTTCAGAAAGGAAAAGACTCCACATGATATGTTGACCAAGCTTAGGGAAGTGAAACAAAGGAAAATGTTTGTTGAGGATTATGCACAAAAGTTTAACCAATATAAGAGAAGGTTGGCTGCTCAAGAAAGGCCAACTGATGAAATGCTTGCTGGATATTTTTTGAATGGATTAAGAAAGAAATTGAAGAATTCTGTTGCTGGAGTTGATGTTGCAGGTGGATTACAAGCATTAGTGGAAATAGCTCGAAGAGTAAAGAAAAGGTTTGGGGTCTCTCATGGGAAAGCAGCCAAGAGGTCATCTAAAGAAAAGTAGGTCGAAGAAAAAGAAGAGGTCAGATAATTCGGATTCGGACAGCGATTCGGATTCGAAAACTGATACTGATTCAGATACGGAAACAGATTCTGATAGTGAAGAGGATTCCAGTGAGGATTCAGATTCAGAAGTAGATGAGGATAAGAAGAAGAAAAGCA
This sequence comes from Adiantum capillus-veneris, assembly GCF_014529385.1. Classification (NCBI taxonomy): domain Eukaryota; kingdom Viridiplantae; phylum Streptophyta; class Polypodiopsida; order Polypodiales; family Pteridaceae; genus Adiantum; species Adiantum capillus-veneris. Next base: position 128,293,044 of record NC_140946.1, read on the forward strand.
AGAAGAAGTCGAAGAAAAAGCCTAAAGAGAGAGAGGATAGAGTGGAAAAATTGGTAGCAAAAAAATTGAAGAAGTTGGGAGTGCAGAAAGTTGTGGAATCAAAAACCCCTCATTGTGAAATTCGTGTTAAGGATGGGCATTGGACAAAGGAATGTTGGTTTAATCCGAATTTCAGGGGTGTTGTACCAGAAAGGATTCAACAGAAGATACAGCAACAAGGACCTCAAACTCATGGGGTGTTTCCAGAGACAGGAGGAAGGCAGAGGATGGTTAATAATCAAGGGTGGCAAAGGCAACAACCGTATTCAGGGTGGAGACCACAATTTAATCAAGGGGGACCACCATTTAGAGGAAATTTTAATTCGAGAGGAGGACCGAGATTTGGAGGATGGCAGAATTCAAGACCCCCGTGGGAGGGAAATTGGGATTAGCAGCAGCCGTGGCAGCCACAACCACAAGGATGGAATCAGCCGGTGTGAGCGGGATGAAAACACACACAGCACCTCTATAACGACCCGACACACACTCTTGGGAAGATACACACACACACACTATGGGGCACCACTCGGCTTAGACAACACACCTAGCCGATACAGGGAACACACCTCTGGAGTGAGAGGAGAGAGACTATCCACTTGCCCACTCCACACAGACACACACACACACACCCAAAAAACTCAGCTCAAAAGAGGAGAATTTCTGATGTTTAGATACAAATGAGCTTGGGCCAACACCAATGGGGCAAATAGCTCACACAATATGGGTAAAATAAGCCAGATATAATCACAAACTAGAGCAGAAACTTCGCTCAAAGGAGAAACTTACACAGAAAAACAGCAGGAAAAGAGTGAGGAATTTGGCAAAATGGACAGCGCCATCGCGTCCGGAACAGCCCAAAACCCCAGTCTACAATGTCAAAGTGCTCAAATCCGACCTCGGATGAGCAGTTTACGGCCAAAACAAGCTCCAAAAACCCCAAAAACACACCTGCGGCTGTTCCTCCTCTCTTCTCCACGTTTTTTCTGGTCTTCTCTCAGTTTTTTCAGTTCCCACACATAGCTTAATTACTTGGGCACCCTTGGCCTTTTAAATGACCTCAAACGGACCCCGAACAGGCCAAAAACTGACCTCGCAGTGCATAGTTGTCACCTTTTTGCATCATCCGCACACCTGGCACTCAGCTTTTTTCCAATAATGCATCTCGCCATCACGTGAAGTGGCCCCAAAAAGTGGTCCTAATGATGACCTTTCTGCGTAACTCTCGCAAGAAAACACCCACGTTGTGTCCGTCCTCATCTGCGTGCAAATATTGACCTCGTTCGCCCTCCTGACGCCACTAGATGCCATCTGACGCACCTGATGACCTCATGTCATCGGCCCGCGGATAGCTTCCTCGAGAAGTTTTACACGCTATAAAATCCTCATTATTGTAGAAAAACACAGTGGTACTGGTAATAGTGAAAATCGATGCACTATGTACACCCTGTCCTACCTGTACACATGTGGGCCCCACATAACCACCCGGCTCTGAAAAATGGGCAATTCTTTATTTGATGCACCATGCATGGGTATGTACACATGCGCAATCCCTTGCTCCAAAAAACTCCTGACATAATTTTCCCACCCCCTAGCTTGCTAGATCATTCATGATCAGCAGCAGCAAAAAGAGATATGAGACTCGCCGCATCACAGGTCTCCTCATCCCTCACCAACACTCCTTGATCCACATACAGCTCATCCTACTTGAACATCATCAACCTGGCATGATACAATTTAAGACGCAATCCATTTACCCTTGACTTATGTAGAAACCCATCCAGGTTAGCCAACTGATATGTGCCATTTGGAAAACACTCCACTACCTTGAAAGGGCCTTCCCACTTAATTTGAAACTTCTTTTGGAAGGTGTTGTCCAGCTTACTATTGTAGCGCAAAACCAAGTCATGTTTCTTGATACCCTTACTTTTAACCTTTTCATTTATCTTTGCCAAAGCCTTATCCTGCATCTGCCCATAATGCTCCAATGCGCTCATCCTATCCAACTGGACCTCTTGTAACTGCAAGAGCCTCTCTTTGAATGCATCACTAGGCGACCCAAGCAACTTCTCTAACATCTTGACCGCAGGCAGCTCTACCTCCACAGGCAATAGTGCTTCCTTTCCATACACCAAATGAAATGGAGTAAACCCTGTACCTGTCTTCACCGAAGTACGGTAAGCCCATAATGCACTAGGCAATTCCAAATCCCAATTCTTTCCTTGGTGCTCTGTCACTTTAGAAAGAATTTGTACCAACTCACCATTGAATCTTTCATTTAAGCCATTACACTACGGGTAATAAGGAGTGGTATGCTGGTGCCTAATCTTCATCTTTGTGCATAAGAAGTCTAGCAGTTTAGCTCTAAATCCTGGACTCTTATCTGAAAGTAGCTCTAATGGCACCCCAAACTTGCAACATATTTCATCATACACAAATTTTGCCACATCCTTTGCAGTGATCTATTTTACTGCTATAGCCTCTGCCCATCTAGAGAGATAGTCCACTGTCGTCAAGATATAGCTTTTGCCCCTGCTTGTGATAGGTAACGAGCCTATTGCATCAATCCCCCACTTTTCAAACACATCAAATGCCATAATGGTTTTTCGTAGCTCTGGCTCCAACACTCTCTTCCCAAATGCTTGACATCTATTGCAAGACCTACACCAATGGTGAACATCCTTGTGCAAACTAGGCCATACATACCCCTCTTGCAAATTCTTATGCAAGGTGATCTTTAGAGCAAAATGGCCACCACATGCACCTTCATGATTCTCTTCCAACACTCTGTAAAGCTCCTCCCGCCAAGGTACACGTCTCAACACGAGATCAGCCCCTTTCATGTATAAGACATCACCAATCAATTTGTACATGTATGCTCTACGCACAAAGCCATACTTCTTAGACTTCTGTATCTCCTTTGGAATGATTCCTGTTATCAAAAACTCCTCTTCTTGAGCCAAACTTTCCCGGCCATGATAAAGAGGTAAAGTGGTCCTCAGCACGAATAGCTCCCCAATCATGCCTTGAGCTGCTTCATGTGCCTCTCCATTTAGAGCACGTTCAATGTGTCTGATGCTCCATGCTTCGAACTTTTTTAACATGCCTTTAATTCTAAAGCACATTTCCTTCAATGAGGTGTTCTTGCTCTTCCACACACTCAGCACTTGCTTCACCACTAACAAGGCATCACCTTTTATGCTCAACCTTCGAACCCCATGCTTCAAACAAATGTGTAATCCGGCTTCCAATGTAGCATATTCAGCCTCATTGTTACTATGCGCATCCAATTTGAACCCTCTCTTGCATACTAGCTTCCCCTCTGGATCATAAAGTGCTATACCCCCTGAAGCTGCATCGTGGCTCTTTCTGTATGAACCATCAAAGAACAACACATGTGCATTGCTGATCTGTGGCACTTCTTCAACTACCTTTCTCACCACCTCTTCCTTAACAATAAGGGGATTCTCCTTGTAGGTCAACAAATCAGCTAGGGTAGCCCTTGTACTCTCTTCCACTAGAAAAGAGAACTCAAACTCTTGCAGCTCAATTACCCATTTCTTCACCACATTTGACATGTTAATACCATTAATTAACTGTGGCAAAAAGGCATAACTTGTCAAGAAAACAAAAGGCCGTGGTAGCAAGTAATGACGAAATCGTCGACAAGCAAATATTACACTGGCCATCACTAGCTCTACTTTCGAGAACTTTCTCTCCGCTACCAACTTCACTCGGCTTGCACAATACACTGGCCTCATATAATGGCTGCCCTTCCCCTTTTGCAATAGCATGGCTCCAATGGCATCATCCCCTACTGAGGGATTTACATAAAAAACTTTCTCCCAATCAGGAGCCTGCATGGCTGACAACCCCCCTAACACCTCTTTCACCTCTTGAAACACTTCTTCACACTTGTCATCCCATTGCAATGGATCATGCTTTGCCACTTGCTGTAACGGATAAAGGAGCTGCGAAGACAATGGAATAAACCGTGCCATGTACTTCACTTTGTGTATAAAAGTTGCCAATTGCTTCGTACTCGTAGGTGATGGAAGAAGAATAATAGACTTAACCTTATCTGGATCAGCCTCAATACCATTTTCTGACACCATATGGTCCAATAACTTCACCCTTGGCTGTGCTAGATGACATTTCTTTGGATTTAGTTGTCCTCCACATTCATCATATCGAGCCAATACCATCTGCAGCTTCTCATGGTGATCAGCCCTACTGCTATAAACACAGAAGTCATCCATAAAAGCTTTAACACAACTACCAATGAATGGTTCCAACACCCAATTCGCTCTCTCTTGATAGAAGGAAGGTCCATTTGACAACCCAAATGGCAATACTGTGTAGCAATAGTAGCCCCATGGCGTAATAAAAGTTGTCTTTGTGCGATCTTTAAGAGCAATCTTCAATTGAAAATAGCCTGAAAAACCATCACACACACTGTACCTCTCATAACCTGCCACTGAATCCAAGATCTGATCGATGAATGGAAGAGGATATGGGTTCTTCTTAGTGGCTGCATTTAAGGGTTTAAAATCTACACAAATCCTCCACTTCCCATCCTTCTTTGGACTGACTACTACTGGACTCACCCATTCTGTGGTCTCCACAGGGACTATGAACCCTGCCTTCAATAACTTGTCCACCTCTACCCGCAAGGCTTCCATTTTCTCTTGACCCATCCTTCTTAGCCTTTGCCGCACTGGCTTAGCACCTTCTTTCAGCTCTATATGCATCTCTTCACCCATGAACCCTCTGATCTCTTCGTATGAAGTAATGAACAAATCAGGAAAACTAGCCAGCATATGCAAAAATATATCCTTCTCCATAGCTGAGAGGTCTCCACTAATCATTTGCGTCATTAATTCCTGCTTCTTTGACAACTCAACCTTGGTTTGCATCAGCCCTTCAATCACTTCATAAGGCCCTTCACTTTCATCTTCAACCTCATTCGCAAATGCAACTAAACCAATCTCCTGGATTTCTTTGTCCATCAAAAGAAATGCAACATCAGCATCCTCATCACTGCTGGTAGTGCTATCACTGTCCTCATCTATCACCGTGGAAGAGTCTTCATCACTAGACTCATCCTCATCTTCATAAAGCTCCTCTAATCGTTTCCTTGTGTCCATATTATAAAGCTTCTTGGTACCTGTCTTTCCATAGAGGCTAATCGTACCATGTCGCCAATCTTGAACAGCTCCCACTGCACGTAACCATGGTCTTCCCAGTATAATAAAATATGCTCCCAACCCTGCTGGCATCACATGAAAATCAACCACTGCCTTTGCATCATATGCCTCCACTTCTAAGCTCTTTACAACACCTAAGCATTTTACTTTTTGATGGTTTGCCAATCTGATCCGAAAACCTGACACCCCAGCCACTGTGAGACCCATCTTCTCAACGCATGAGTGTGTTATGACGCATATTTGGGCTCCGCCATCCACATAACCTTGTCCCAAATTTTTCCTTTTATGCCACACATCTACTATTGGACAAATGTCTGGTAGCTCGTCCATTGCCAACACCTTCACTGAACCTCTCTCTGGCTCTTTCTCCATTGGGTTAACCATCCTCTTCCACTGTCGCTTTAGCTTAGGCACCATCTCTATAAGCTGCCCAAAAGTAACATCTGCCTTCTTGCTCGTCAGATCCTCCTTCAAGTCATAGCTTAATTGCCCATCCCCTAGTGGAAAATCTGAAACATGAAACTTTCGACGAGCTCTCCTTTTCCTCTTGGCCTTGACATCCTCGCCTTCATGGCTCTTTCCTTTCTTCTTACTAGGACCTGGGGCACTTCTTCCTTCCTGATCCTCTGTGGTCATCTTCCCAATAGGCATCACTAATGTATCCTCTAGCTTTGATGCCTTCTCCAAGGTGACTACACTTAGCACTTTTGTCTTTCCCTTTTCCTCCTGGGTCAGTCCATTGGTTCCTTCGTCTCCCTTAATTTCGATGCCATAATCATTTGACCTAGTTAGCACCTGTCTTGGCAATGGATACATGTCTCCCCCCATCCTTGGTGGCTTATCACATTGCGGGCTGATGTGACCCAACTCTCCACAATTATAACATGTGGGTGTCTGCCTCCAAAACCTACCATTGCTTTGTCCAACACCATTCCTAGGCCTTTCTTCACCTCCTAGCTGATTTGCAAACCTCCCTCGACCTCGATTATTTCCCACTTGACCTAGCATGTTTAGGCTGAGATTCTTCATCAAATCTACCACTTGCCTCATGTCTTGCCTTAGCCCATCATCTTGCACCGATGTAGTGACCATTGCTGGCATAACCTGAGTAGTAACAGGAACCACTGGTTCATGATGAACCCCTGACATGCGACCTTGTAAAGACTCTATAGGCTGAAATTCAGACCTCATGGGCAAAGACTCCACCCCTAACTGGCTCATTTTCCTCAACTTCCACTCTTTGTTCCTTGATACCTCTAGTGCATCTTCATATGTCCTAGGCTTCTTTAACTCCACTCTCCAACATATATTCTCCCAAAGACCAGCCAAGAACCTATCCTTCTTCATCATGTCAGGCGGGGGTACCTGTGGTGCTAAGGCCTTGCACATTCGCTCCCATGCCAATGAAAACTTACGTATGTACGCATCTACTGGCTCACCTTCCTTTTGCACCAAAGCCTGTACTTCTTGCCACACTTTGTCAAGATCTTCTATCTTCACAAACTCCACTTCCAACCCATGTCGTAGATTGTCCCAACTCAACCTTACAGGTGGATCAGCCACACGCAACTCCTCTTCAAATGCTTTAGACCAAACTCGTGCATCACTCTTCAAACAAATTTGGAGAAGGCGTAACATTTGCGTAGGGTCATGAATCTGGTTGCTAATGCAAGCAACCTCCATCTTTTCCAAAAATTCTTCCACATATTCATCACTTCTTCCATGAAACTCCGGATAAGAGAAAGCCATGGCTACCCAAATTATGATGCTTTGAGAACCCCTTCGAACACACGTGCAAGAACCCAAAACTTTTCACTACCCAATCCCCAGAAACTTCAATGGAGCTTAGCTTTAGATAAGGACAAACACATGCACATCAAATGAGTTTTCATAGTTAATCATCAGAATGACAACAGGCAAAGGACATTCCAGGATCTCTCTCAATCTTCTTGGCCCAAACATAAAGACTATGCGCTGCTAGAAAAAGATCTTCCTAAACACATGAACATTAATCTGAATTCTTTGAGTTAAATGAAAAGGAGTGAACTGAGGGCCATTTTGATCCTCCATTAAAGCCAACCATGAAGCTCCCAATAAGGCACACCTGACTCAACCTCTGATTTTGTCAAAATTTCAGCAAAGGATCTGAATTTGGGGACGGAGGATCATCCAAAGATGGTAAGAGTTAGTGTTCATTTGGAAGAAGGCTTCAAGGAGGACTTGAAGGAATTATTGTTGGAGTATATTGATGTCTTTGCATGGGATTATTTTGATTTGAAAGCCATGGATCCTCAGGTGTATAAGCATCATATAAATTTGAAAACAGATGCTGTTCTAATGATTCAACAAAGATATAGGATGAATCCAAATTATGCCAAGCAGGTAAAAGAGGAATTGGATAAATTGTTGAATGCAGGGTTTATAGTGTCAGTGGATTAGGCGGAATGGTTGTCACCAATTGTAGTGGTACCCAAGAAGTCGGGGAAGTTAAGGGTTTGTGTGGATTACAGAAAATTGAATGCAGCAATAGTTGCAGATCCATTTCCATTGCCTTTTATTGATTTAGTTATGGATGATGTAGCGGGACATGAGATGTACACTTTTCTTGACGGATTTTCAGGCTACAATCAAATACCAATGGGTGAGGAGGATATTGAAAAAACTGCTTTTATCACAGAATGGGGAGCTTTTGCATATACAGTGATGAGCTTTGGATTTAAGAATGGACCACCATCATTTTCGAAGGCAGCTTTTAAAACCTTTGAGCCACATTTAACAGATTTTATGAGGATTTTTATGGATGATTTTTCAGTTTTTGGGAAAAAAGTCAGGCATCTGGAATATTTGAGGAAGTGTTTTGAAAGATGTAGGATGTTTCGGATGTCACTTAATCCCCAGAAGTGTGCATTAGCAGTACAGAAGGGAAAATTATTGGGACATATCATCTCTCAAGAAGGAATGTCGATTGATGGGGACAAAATTAGTGCCATTCAGAAAGCTGTAGCTCTGGAAAATTTGAAGACGATTAACGGATGGTTCAGATCAGTTTATTATGCTAGTAGAATGTTGAGAGCATCGGAGAAGAATTACACAGTTACAGAAGGAAAGATTTGGGAATGATTTTTGCTTTAGAAAAATTCCGACATTATCTGTTGGGGAACAAAGTGGTTTTTCATGTGGATCATCAGGCTTTATTGTTTCTGGTAAAGAAGCCAAAACTGGAAGGCAAATTAGCAAGGTGGATGCTCATGTTGCAAGAATTTGATTACATAGTTGTTCATACTCCAGGAACTCAGCATGCAATGGCGGATTACCTCAGCAGATTGGAACATAAGGAGGAATTACCAGGAGTATCGGATAAATTGCCTGATGCGGATTTGTTTCGAGTGGAAGGACAGTTTTTTGACAATTGGTATGATCAGATGGTTCAATTTCTGACAGATGGAGTTTTACCTTCGATAATGTCTCCGGATCAAAGGAAGAAGTTTGCATTGAGGAGCAGACCATTTCTAATTATAGCTGAAGCATTATATAGAAGAGGAGCAGATCAGATTATACAAAGATGTGTTCCGGATGAAGAGCAGAAATCAGTGTTGCAGGAGACACATTGGGGATCAGCTGGAGGAAATTTCTCAGGGGAAATTACATGTCGGAAAATTTTACAAGCTGGACTTTGGTGGCCTTTGTTATTGAAGGATGCACATAGTTTTGCCAAGGAATGTGTTCAATGTCAGAAGATGGGGCAGCTTACACAAGGGGATAGGATGCAGGATCATCCAGTCTTGCCATTAGAACGATTTCAGAAGTGGGGAATGGATTTTGTAGGCCCAATAAAACCACGGGCAAAGAGGACAGGTTCCAGATGTATTCTTGTTGCAATAGATTATGCTACCAAGTGGGTGGAAGCAGTGGCTTTGAGAGATAATAAAGCAGCAAGTGTGGCAAGGTTTCTATATAAAAACATTATGGCAAGATTTGGATGTCCTATTGAGTTGGTGTCGGATTAGGGAACACACTTTTTGAATTCTGTGATTCAGGAGTTGACATCCAGACATATGATTTTGCATAAGAAATCTACTCCATATCATCCGCAAGCAAATGGGCAGGCAGAAAGCTCTAATAAAGTGCTAGTGAGAATTTTGAAGAAGATTGTTTCGAAAAAAAATAGGATTGGGGTGACAAGTTGGATTCAACACTATGGGCTTTTCGGACAGCTTTTAAGGTGGCGGCTGGAATGACACCTTTCAAATTGGTCTTTGGGATAGAAGCTGTGATGCCAATGGAATATGTAATTGTTAAAGAATATGTCCATTGTGCTATGGGCGGCCGGACACTGACTATACAATGTTGTAAATATACTTTGGATAATAGTTAAAAGAGAAGAAGAGAAGAGCAGCATGTTGAATGGCTGTTGCAGGGTAACGATTGTGTGTGTGTGTCTCGATGTGTGTTGGTGTGTGTGTGTAGTCTTCTTTCCTACCTTCTCCATCACCTGCGCACTCTACAAAGTGGTATCAAAGCTCAGTTTGAGGAGCTACAGTCAATAGACAGATTTCCGCAGCTCTTGAAAACAACAAAAAAGAGAGGTTTTTTGGTCATAACTCCCTCACCCGAACTCGGAATACAGTGATCCAGGAGTCTATTTGTATGTTTTTGGGCATTCCGGATGCATTGGCATACTCAGATTTGCCAAAATCTGCAATTTTCTATAGCAAACAGCCAACTCACACAAGCATAGGAGATGTCCAATTTTTCACTGGGCAGTAGATTTACAGGTTACAGGTGAAGAATTCAGCATTTACACAGGTTTTGGAGAGCGACATAGAGCTTTTTTGCATCATGATATTGTGTTATCAAAGATTATGTTTGGTTGTTGTGGGTCCGTTATGGACAACTGCCTATGTAAGAAAGGTTGTGGGAAGAACTTGAGGCGGTTATATTGTCAGATTGAGTACTTTGTGGTTATGTATGGATATGCGGTTAATGTATTTTGGAAAACTGTAGCCTTTGTGAGGGTCGAGTGAGGTTTTTTGAAGCCTTGCCTTGGGAGCTTTGGTACCTTGGCAAGGTGGATAAAGTACTGGAGCGAACCCCCGACTGGCCCTTCGAAAGACCTCATATATCGTTTAACGACTATGGGAAGAAGGTGGAAATATGGATATGTGGTATAGGACAGCGTATGGAGTGCATTTGCATACAGGTCCATGTGGACATTGTTTTAGAGTATTTATGCAGTATTGAGTCAGTCTGTGGCAAAGTGAGTCAGTGGATTTTTCCTTGGCTAGTGAGAGATTTTCTGTCAATGTTTATGAGCACTTTGGTTGAGATTGTCACTTGAGATATTGTCCAAATACAAACGGAACTCTGCCAAAATTTTGTCAAAATCCTTTGGAAGAAATTGACAGAGTGAAGATGGCAGAAAGTTCAACTCAAGTCACACAGATTGTTGGAGAGAAGCTGACCAGAGAGAACTACAGCATATGGTCTTACAGGATGGAGAACTTTATCATGGGCAAAGGTTTATGGGATCACATTACAGGGTGAACAAGAGTGTCCTGAGGTTGGTTTGGAACCAAACACAGAGAATGTTGAAGCACATAAAACATGGCAAGCAGGAGTAGAAGCTTACAAGAAGTGGATCGAGAATTCAAGGAAAGTGATGCATTGGATTTCACTATGCATTAGTGACTTCTTTATACCACATGTGAAGAAGGCTCAATCTCCAAAGGAAGCATGGGAGATACTAGCAAGAATGAACAGCTCCAATATAGAACCATGAAAAGTTCGCTTGAAGCAAAGGTTACATTGTGTATGGCGAGGAAATAGATCCATATCAAATTATGTGACAGAGATAAAGCAAATACAGGAAGATCTTGCGAGCATTAATGTTGAATTTCTAGATGATGACTTAGTTTCAGTGACATTGAATGGTTTGGGACCAGAATACAAGTCATTGGATACATCTATATCTGTTCGAGGACACATGCCTGATTTTGAAGAGTTAGTAAACCTTTGTTTGCAAGAAGAGGTGAAGTTAGGCAAGTCAAGTCCTTCTACATCAAATAACAATTCCAGAGATCAGGTTTTTTACTCTAGAGGTCATGGAAACAATAGAGGTGGAAGAGGAAACTATGGTCGTGGAAATAATGCTGGAAGAGGTCAATGGCAAAACCAACAAAGTCAAAGTTACAATGATTATAGCCAAAGAAGCAGGGGGAGAGCCCGACCTCGTGGACGTGGAGGTGGACGATTTGTACATCCTCAAAGAGATGGATATTGTAACAGATGTGGCATTTATGGTCACTTTGAAAGAGAATGTTACACAAGGCTAAATCAAAATTGTGATCGTTGTGGAAGAGGCCGAGGTTATGGCAGACATGGAGGAGACTTTGTCAGATACAATCCTCATGATCAAAATATATATGACAATAGATCGAGTGGACATTTATTTCCTATGGAGCATGTTGTTGGAAGCATGGTGGAGCCACATCATATAGATGATTGGTATTTAGATAGTGGTGCCACAAATCATATGACATATCACGGTGAATGGTTTGACAGAAAAGAGAAAATAGAAGAGGATGGGTTTGTCGCTATAGGTAATGATACTATGCATCGGATTACGCATGTTGGTTCAGTTCCATTGCTAGAAAAAAACGGGACATACAACAGATTGGGAGATGTTCTATATGTGCCTTCAATCACAAAGAATTTGGCATCAGTTGGACAAATGATAGATCAAGGGTTGCAAGTCCATTTTAATCGTTATAGCTGCTTCATAGAGGAGTTTCACAAAGGCAGACTAGGCAAGATATTGGCACGTGGAAGAAAGAAAGGTCGTTTGTTCTCATTGGAAGCTGGAGATCCATGTTTACACAGCGGTATGTATGCAAACAAATCAGCCACTCAAGATAATTGGGCAGAGTTATGGCATAAGAGGATTGGTCATGTCAATTTTAGAAGACTAAAGCATATGCAATCAAAACAAATTGTACGTGGATTACCAAAGTTTGGCAGATTGAATTTTGATCATGTTTGTGAAGCTTGTCAATTTGGAAAACAATCTCGTTTACCATTTCCAAAGAGGGAGAGAATTAGCCAAAGTCTTTTGGAAATTGTTCATTCAGATATTTGGGGACCTTGTGATCATGCTATGCCAAATGGTTGTCGATATTTTATCACATTCACGGATGATTACAGCAGAATGACATGGGTTTACTTTCTAAAGACAAAGTCAGAGGCATTTGAAGTATTCTTGGAGTTCAAAGTTATGGTTGAGAAAGAGAATGGTTGTCAAATTAATTGCCTACGTACAGATGGAGGGGGAGAGTACATGTCACACAGTTTTGATGATTACTTACGTGAACAAGGCATAAGAAGACATATTACTTGCAGATACACACCACAACAAAATGGAGTTGCTGAGAGAAAGAATAGAGTCATAGCAGAGATTGCAAGAGCCATGATGAATGAGATGAATATGCCATTAACATATTGGGCTAAAGCAGTTCATACAGCAGTACACATTATGAATCGAACACCAAAAGCTGCCATTCATGAAATTTCACCTTATGAGAGACTTTATGGGATCAAGCCAACAGTTTCCTACATGAAAGTTTTTGGATGTGTTTGCTATGTTCATGTGCCAAATGAAGCAAGAAAGAAGATGGATCCAAAGGTAGTGAAGTGTATATTCTTGGGCTATCAAGTTGAAAAGAAAGGCTACAAGTGCTATGATCCTATGACAAGACAAGTTTATGTCAGTAGAGATGTCAGATTTTGTGAGCATGAACCATGGTATAAACCAAAGCCAGTGATGATAGAAGATGAGTATGAAGAGCAAGAGAATGTGCGTCATGTTTTTGATAAGCCAGGACCATCAACAAGAACTATTTCAGGACCACATATGGCAGAGGAGAGTACAGGAAGTGTCAACCCATGGAGTGGTCGTTTGCGAGATAAGAAGCAAGATGAGAAAGGCAAGAAGAAAGTGGTTGAAGAGAGTTCTAGAGATGAAAGCTTCGATGAAGAGCATGGTTTACCACATTTGAGGACACCTGGCAGTAAGAACATTGAGAAATATGTACCCCCATATGCAAGAGTTGAAGAGAAGAGTGCACCACAGTTGAGAAGATCAGAGAGAGTGCGTTATCCAGGTGATAGATTGACATACAAAGGTTACATGCGTACACATTATGCATACATGGTTTCACGTGTGTAACATAAAGAGCCTACATGTTTTCAAGAGGCAATTCGAAAACCAGAATGGGAGTCAACTATGGATGATGAGATGGATGATCTTGTGAAGAATGACACTTGGGATTTGGTTCACTTGCCAAGTGGAAAGAAAGCAATTGGTTCAAAATGGGTATACAAAGTCAAGTGCAAGTCACATGGTAGTGTGGAAAGAGACAAATTGAGGCTTGTTGCTAAAGGTTATGCACAAACAAAAGGTCTTGATTATGATGAGACATTTAGTCCAGTTGTTGCAAAGATGACAACAGTCAGATTGGTGATAGCAATGGCAAGTATGTTTGGTTGGAAGTTACAGAAAATGGATGTCGATAATGCATTCTTGAATGGTGACTTGGAAGAAGAAGTTTATATGATACAGCCAGAGGGTTATCAACATTTAGAGTTTCCATATTATGTGTGTAAGTTGAAGAAAGCATTGTATGGTTTGAAGCAAGCATCTAGAGCTTGGTGTGAAAAGATAACCAGATTCTTGAAGAAGATTGGATTTAAACAGTCTACTGCTGATCACTCATTGTTTTTGAAGCATGTTGATGCAGAGATCGTCGTTATTGTTATCTATGTTGATGACTTGATTCTCACTGGAAGTCATGATGAGCAAATTTTGCATGTCAAGAAGAGTTTGTTGAGAGAATTCAACATGAAGGACCTTGGTGAGTTGAGATATTTTTTGGGAATTGAAATTGTCGACACTTTATCAGGAATTTGGATGATACAAAGACAATACGCGTTGGATATGCTTGAGAAGTATGGAATGACAGCGTGCAAACCGATTGATACACCTCTTGATCAAAATGTGAAGTTGTTTGATGATGGACATTACATTGAGGATGTCACTATGTACCGCAAGATGGTTGGAAGCCTTATTTACTTGACAATAACAAGGCCAAATTTTAGTTATGCAGTGGGTGTTGTGAGTCAATTCATGCAAAAGCAATGTAAAAGTCATCTTGATGCAGTGAGATGGATTATGAGATATGTGAAAGCCACTGTTAGTTATGGAATGTTTTATGAAAAGAATGGGAAGCCTTGTCTTTATGGTTACACAGATGCAGATTGGGCAGGAGATTTTATGGATAGAGGATCTACAAGTGGTTATGCATTTTCCATTGGCAATGGTATGATAAGTTGGAGTAGCAAGAAGCAATCAACTGTAGCATTATCAAGTACAGAAGTTGAATATCGTGGAGCGGCTTTGGCAGCATGTGAAGAGTCATGGTTGAGAGTACTTATGGTAGACTTTGGTTTTGACTTTCTTGATAGTGTCATTATATATTGTGACAATATTAGCAGCATCATGTTGGCAAAGAATCCAATTTACCATGCTCGCACTAAACACATTGAGGTACATTATCACTTCATTAGAGAAAAAGTTTTGGCAAATGAGATTGATTTGGTGTATGTGAAGACAAATGATCAAGTTGCAGATATATTCACAAAAGCTCTTGGAAAGGAGAATTTTTGCTACTTTCGTGAAGCATTGGGAATCCATCATATGCAAGCTCACTCTGAGCTTGAGGGGGAGTGTTAAAGAATATGATGTTAAAGAATATGTCCACTGTGCTATGGGCGGCCGGACACTGACTATACTATGTTGTAAATATACTTTGGATAATAGTTAAAAGAGAAGAAGAGAAGAGAAGCATGTTGAATGGTTGCTACAGGGTAGTGATTGTGTGTGTGTGTGTGTGTGTGTGTGTACTCTTCTTTCCTACCTTCTCCATCACCTGCGCACTCTACAATAATTCCAAGCTTGAGGTTGTCAGTTCAGCATAAGTTAATTCCGGAGGAATCAATTTCACATAGACAGAAGGAACTGCTTAAATTGGAAGAGGATAGAATTCAGAGTGCCTATTTGGTGGAAATTGGGCAGAAGAGGAGATAAACATGGATGTCTAGGCAGGTGAAATTCAAAATATTTCAGAAAGGGGATTGGGTGATGTTATATAATTCTAAATTGGGACCACATCCAGGTAAGTTGAAGCTGAGACATTTAGGACCTTATCAGATTGAATCAGAATAGGGTCAAGGAACATTTTTGTTGAAAGATGTTTTCGGAACAAAGATTTTGAAACCAATGAATGGATTCAGATTGAAGAAATTTTATGGAAGGGTGCCTGAGGTTCCCAAGTGGATGGTCAATAAGGCTGAGGATATTGGCAGTAAATTGTTAACAGTTGGTGTTCTGGGAGTTGTAGTGGAATGTTCAGAGGCAGAATTGGCAATTTGTTCTAGCAATTAGAAACTTGTAAAGGGATTTGGAATTTGGAATTCGGATTGCGGACTGGAAGTCGGAATTTGGAATGTCGGATTTGGGCAACAGGGTACAGAGGTACTAATAAGTGGGGGTACTCATTTTAAGGCAAAAAATTCGCTTAGTGCTTATGTGACTCACTTAAGGACGAATATTTTTCCTGCATGGCGTTCCCGAATCAAGGAAAAATTCATCATCATAAGAGTAAGGTGGTGAGAGGAGTTGGGGATCACATCCAAGTGTGTGAACGTTGCAGTTTAGTGACTGTTAAGTCGAGCAAGAAGGGCGAAATGTTTTCTGAGAATATTAAGGGAAAGTTAATGGTGGGCATGCAAGATGATGCGTCAGAAGTGATGTCGAATACCAGGTTGATGAAGATGGCAATGGAGGAGCTATTCAAAGCGCGGCAATAGGAAGAGCATATCGAAGTGGAAAGCGATGAGGCTGAATCTCTGAGTGCTCAGGGCAGTGTGGAGATGGCGGTGGTAGCGTTTGACCCTAATGAGGCAGAAACCCAGTATGGCTCAAGCGTATAGGTCTTTATGAATTTGCATGTCTACCTTGGGATACATGGGCAGAGAATGAATTCGTTGAGCAGCAGTGGAATATGATAAAGGAAGTGATGGAATGATTACAGCGGATGTGCGCTTGACACCAAAGTTGGTGTCCAAAGTCTTCAAGGTTCCCTGTCTAACTGTGCCGGCTAAGACGAGGAAGCTGACTGATTCCCAGATGAAAGGGGAATTTGGAAATCCGATAGGAACGAAGGCATACTACATGGTGAAGAATGCGGGTGGAAATAGAGCTTCAAATTTGTTTTGGTATTTGGAAAAAGTGTGTATCCTCCAGAAGACTGCCTACATGTCCAAGGAGGCTTTTGCACCTTTGTTTCAGGCGGAGAGAGGCATTAAGGTGGATTGGGCATCAGTTCTATATGATCGGATGCAGTTAACTGGAAAAAGAGACCGACGTCGGACACCAGCACTGGGTAGAGTAGCACCTTATTTGGCTGCAATTTTTGAGTATGTTCTGAAGGTTTGGACAATAGCAACAGGTTTGAAGACACCAGTGGTAGATGTGGCAAAAGAAGAGGGAATAACATATGGAAGTAAGAGAAAGAAATTGTTGTTGGGCTCTCCAATAGTTGAAAAAGGTAAATCACCTTTCAAAGTCTCTTGAAAGGGTTTGGAAGAATCGGAATCAAAGCCGAACAGTTTTACAATGGAATCAGAATCAAAGAAATCAGAGTCCAAAGGCAAAAAGGTAACGTTGTTTATGAAAGGAATGGGTGGAGCTGTGGAGAAGACTGCTCTGGAAAGTTTGAAAGTAAAAGTGGGGAGCAGTGACAGTTATGAGAATAAGGGAATTTTTTCAATGGAATCGGAATCAAAGAAATCAGAGTCCAAAGGCAAAAAGGTAACGCTGTTTATGAAAGGAATGGGTGGAGCTGTGGAGAAGACTGCTCTGGAAAGTTTGAAAGTAAAAGCGGGGAGCAGTGACAGTTATGTGAATAAGGGAATTTTTTCTATGGAAGAGGCAGCTAACAGTTTGACTCAACTGAATGAGTTTATGCAGAATCAAGATGCAGATCTTAGGGTGATGGAAGCTGAAAAGATGGAACGTAAATGCAGTGCTATCCTGGAGTGGGAAATGCAGAAAGTTCGGATGCAGTTGTTTCAGGAGAGGTCAGATAAAGAAAGACTGCAGGAGGAAGTTAAACGGATTATAGCAAAGGCTTTGGCGAGAAATGTTGAAGTTCTTAGTGTAGCTGAGGATTTTACTAGGTGGGCAGACGGACTAAAAGCTGCAGTGGATGAACAATTCAAAGAAGTGGGAGACAAAGTGGCTGAGTTGACTACTGAAAATATTTTCCTGATTTAATAGATTGACTCCGTTGATGGATATGGACAAGGCCGCATTGCAGAACCACGGAATGACAGGTATCTTGGTTGCAGATTCGGATGCGGATATTCTAAAGTAGGAAGTGCTGGAGTATACACAAGAGATGTGGAATAAAGTTACTAGGCTTTGGAGGGAACACATGGAAGTGTCGACGGGGACAGATTCAAAAATTGTTTCAGCTAGATGGGAAAGAGAGCGTTAGGAGTGAGGATGAGGAATTGAAGGTGGAAAATGAGAAATTAGTGGCAGAGATGCAGGAGTTGAAGGAAAAAAGTAAGGAGATTGAAGTGAATGTAGGGGGAGTGAGTAAGTGGACGACAGAGATGAGCAATGATGTTTTGGGACCATATCGGATTGTAGCAGGAGGAGTGGAATCAAAAGTGGAAAAGCAGGTGGAAGCATAGGGGGAAAAGTAGGCGGATTTAGATGTTGCAGCAGAAAAGGTAGATGCAGAAGTGGATGTTGGGGAGCAGGTTGTTTGATCAAGGGATTGTGGGTCAGGTCAGCCTGTGGCTCTAGCCACCAGGCTGTGCCAAGTGTTAAGCCTAGGAATTTTGGGATGTTTTACCTTAGTGGAAGTTGGAATGTTAACTTTTGTACTTCTGGGAGTTCCAAGGGGTGTTCTTGGGAAAGGGCGTTGACCATTAGTCTTAGAAAGCGAAGTATGTAACTATCGATCAGTATCTTCTTGGGAATGTGGAAGCGGAAGTTATGGCGGATTTAGTCTGTTGTCAGATTCTGTGTTCTGTTCTAGTTCCAGTTCCATTTTGATTTCTGTGTTTGGTCTATTCTGAATGTCTGTGCCTTAAACAAGTATGGTGAAGGGCGTGTTGGGTTGAGGTTGATTAATGATAATCTCAGGAGATGCTCTATCTTCTAGAGAAAAGTGAGTGGAAGAGCAAAAGTGGACATGGCACATGTGAAGAAAGAGAGAGGGCGGTGGATTTTTTCACATGATGAGTGCAATGTGGATTGTGTCAGCTTGATGAGGGGTGCAAGCCAAAGTTGCATGCACATGGAGTCTCTCAATGAGGGGTGCAAGGCTAAGACACATGCACGCTCAGTCTCTGTGTGTGTGTGTCTCTCTCTCTGTGCTTTATATCCAGCAATAGCCGCACATATAGTTTTTCTCTCAAAGAGATGTTCCTGCAATGGGAGGGGGGTAGGAGATGTGATGATCAGCATTCAAGAGCTTTGCTAGGCATAGTTGCACTCGCAGAGACGAGATGGTGATAATGAGAGCCTGGGGCAAGAAGAATGTATGTGCAATGGGAGCACGATAGGAACATGTGGTGATTAGCATTTTGAGTGTGAGAAGATTTCAATGATTTCCAAGAGCCATAGAACAAATGGGTAAGGGTAGATGGGGATTGTACCTGTGCACAATAATAGGGACAAACAATAGCTTGAAGTTTCACTGGTCCAAGGAGAGGGAATCTCAAATCATGGGCACATACTTTCTCAAGTGAAAATAATTTTTTTAGATAAAAATATTTGCTTCTCATATTCCCTCCAATCCTCTCACTAGTCCAATCTCCCCTTCCTCGCTGCAATACCTCACCTCACAACCTTGATTTGTACTTGACTCCACTCCATGCCGCCGACAACCTCCACCGATGGCGGTTTTAATGCCTTTCGGTTTGCCGATTGCCACTGTAACACAGGCCCCCGTCCGTAAGGTCTCATCATTGCAAGGCAGCCCTACTTCTCTCTCTCTCTCTCTCTCTCTCTCTCTCTCTCTCTCTCTCTCTCTCTCTCTCTCTCTCTCTCTCTCTCTCTCTCTCTCTCTCTCTCTCTCTCTCTCTCTTCGCCTCCTATTCAGATAATTTGCATGCCGACCTTCAAGCACTTGTTCTTCTTTGACTTATGCATGTGTCCATAATCATTAGGAGGACCCTTTCAATACACTCTTCTCCATATCTCCTCACTAGAATCCATGTGATTCCCATGAAGATAGAATTTTTCTAAATCGTCACTGCTATTACTCTTACAAATCATAAATGAAGAACCCATTTACAAACTGAAATTTATTCCAGTTCAAAAGAGAAATGTATGCTTGACGCCTTACTCCACACACACACACACACACATAACAAAGAGCCAACGCAAAGAGTAGGAGAAAATAGAAAGATCCAATGAAGAGAATGGAAACAGATGGCCGTAGAACACCTGGCACACCTGTAGGGATCAAGACTAGGGGAGGCGGATGGTCTTTTAGTCCGCGATAGTAGATTGAAGGTTGTGCTGCAAGGTTTGGACGAGAGAATTGAAATCATTATAAGAAGGCAAGTCAGAGAAGAAGAAGTGGATCTCAAAAGCTCATATTTGACCTTCGACGATGATAATGGAATCTCTCTCTCTCTCTCTCTCTCTCTCTCTCTCTCTCTCTCTCTCTCTCTCTTCTGGTTTTGGATGGAAAACACTATTCTTGGTGCTGGGATGGAGCACTCAACTCTCTCCCTTACTGCTATGATAGATCAAAAGGCTCTGTCTCATTATGACACCTATGATATTTTCTTCCTTATCTCTCTCTCTCTCTCTCTCTCTCTCTCTCTCTCTCTCTCTCTCTCTCTCTCTCTCTCCCCCCAAGAATATGTGCTACACGAACCCAAATGACCAAAAGTTATTGGAATTGTATGATGCACTTAATGACCGCAACTTATCATTAGGAAGTGCACACGTGTGAAACATTAATTTGATACCCTATCGTGCATGGTACCAATGGTCCAATAATTTATTGTGGTTCTTGGGGAGAGAGAGAGAGAGAGAGAGAGAGAGAGAGAGAGAGAGAGAGAGAGAGAGAGAGAGAGAGAGAGAGAGAGAGAGAGAGAGAGAGAGAGAGAGAGAGAGAGAGAGAGAGAGAGAGAGAGAGAGAGAGAGAAGACCTTGCTCTTGTGATTGGTTGGGAAATCCCCTAGCTCTCTCAGAGAGCTCTATAGTCAACCAAATTTCACAGCAAAAGTATATGGCCATGGCAAGCCCGAGAGAAGGTTTTTGTTATCTTTTGTTTAAATAATCCTGTCAGTTTTTCTCCCAATGGCATGCAAAGATGTGTCTGCCTGAGATGAAGGCTTCTATGTGCACCATAGGAGAAAGAAACTAGAAGAAAGTTTGATGCTATATATTTCTTTCTCTTACGATGCACATAGATGCACTTATTTTTTACAATCACATCTATGCACACTATAGGAGAATGCCTTAGAGCTCTTACTATAACGATAGGGTTAGGGAGATAGTGACACTATGAAATAAACACTTGACAAGCATTTGACAAGCATTCTGAATGTACCAATTAGCATATAGTAGAGGTAGTACAAGCATTCTTGTTAGCACTTAACCAATCCTTGACATATCCAATTTTTTTATACTTGTGTACTTGGAGGCATGTAGATGTCTAATAGTGGATATATATTAGCTGCCTTATCTTTAAGAGTCACAATGACTCATATCATATAACTAGCATTAATTACAAATTTAATAGCAAAACTTTGTAGTTGGGATGAAAACATAAAATTGCATCCTAACATAGATCAATTTATAGGTTTGAGTGTTGTCGTAGGGTCAGGTTAACGCTTGAAGGACTCACCCTAGATTGGTCGAACGACACGTGAGGAACAATCTTTCGGAGGATCCTTCTTCATGTGCTATAGGAAGAGAGAATGTAGATATACTTCATGGTACTCAATATTAGAGGAATCCTTAGATGTGCACATCATAATATATGTTAGGTAGATATACTTCATGGTAGTCAATATAAGTGGAAGATCAGACATAATTTGGTCAATCAAAATATATGTTAGTCGTGTGTGTTTAAGATTGATTATTTATCAGTAGTTTGATTTCACAAACTATTGAACCATACAATGGAATTAGAGACCAGACAATGTGTAAATAGCCAAAAACTATGTCTACACTAGATAAAAGGTAGTCTGAAAAAATGACAAGGAAAAGACTACAATTGACATTTAGACTTGACATTGACATATATTGTATAAGTTGTGAATATTATCAAAGAATAGTATACTAGGGCTATCTATCAATCATAAAAATAATCAAATGATGGATGATCTTCTATTATTGCTATAGTTGTCATTGTAATCCCAAGGAAGAAACCTCTAACCTGCCACCATCCAAGAACACAATAATGGCATTAGTTGGGAAGACAAGTTTCAATGATCCCTTCTCCTTGTTATCGGTGTCTAGATTTACAAAGAAACTAACAGTTAAGCAGAGATCAGATTTATGAAAAAAAGAAAATGAACTACATTTTGGATACTTTTAAGATTATGTATGCTTATCAACTCTTGTTCAAAATCTACAAAAATCTTCTTACTTCTATGTTATGAAATGTCCTTGTAGGCCAAGGTCTCCACAACAATCTAATGTCATGAGTTTATTGACATGTATGTACAATTCCATCTTCTAGATTACCAATCTCTAAAAAGTAAAAAATTGGACTTTCAAATTTCTAATCAAATTCATCTCTGCTAAGACCCTTACATGAGGTTTAAGGCTCTAGCAACCACACAAAAGTAAAAACATTCAAAAGTGAAAATTAAAAATGTATTCAAATCAAAACCCATCCAGCCGAACCTGGTTAGTAGATGTTCAATGTGTTCTTCAATAAATATTGTCATCACTTAAAGCAAGTCGCAGCATTTTCGTGTCTAGCCAGGGTATGCAACAAGGATAGGTAGACCCAGAGGTAGTATGTGTCTCCCTATTTCGGAACACCATTGTCTTAACTAGAAAAAGCCATTGTGTAAAGTCATATCAATAAAGAGTTATGCTTAAGAGCTATACTATTATTAATATGCTATTATCAATTTTGCCGTTAGTTTCAGCTATCTATCCATATATCCTTGAAAACACAAATTGATGGTGCAATACACCCCAAATGATGATTAAAGCCAACAAAGAAAACCAAAGTAGCCTCTCCTTTTGTTTGTGTTCCAAAAGTCCAATACCAAAAAATGTGCCTAGTAGGTGTGTAAGCAGAGGTCCATTGCACTAATCCCATGAAGACTGTTGTTGATGAAGCTCCAAGTCAGCAACAATGAGCAGTCAAATCCCAAATTTGATTTTTGTGTGACTTTGTATCTATCTCAAATTTCAAAATTTGGCCAGCATCTTGCTTGCAATCCGATACTTTTTTGAAAAATCACATGGGTTGCCATCTGTTACGAGACCCTCATAAGAGGTTGATGGCATCAGAAAAACAAAAACAAGCAACTATTGTCTATGTGCAGTATGTCAAAATGTATAATTTCCTTGCAGCTTTATTCATTCAAAGTAGATAACACTACTTTTGTTCATATTACCAGTTCAACACTCACCGAGTACCTATTTAAGTTACATTTATGTTACAAACTCCATTTACTCTACTCAGCATTATAAGTACAAAAAACTGTCATATAACACTATTATTTTCCAAGAAAAACTCAAATGTACTAAGTAAATGTAGATGCCCCTTCTTGTATATCATCTTTTTCATTTTGACACAGTAGTGGGTTTGTAGGTGATAGAAGATGGATGTGGATCGCCATGATAACTACGTGCTCCATCATTCTTGTTGTGTGTGTGTGTGTGTGTGTGGCAATAAAGGTCACCGTAGAGAAGGAATCGATTTACAAGAGCTAGGCTTCCAGGTGTGTTAGAAGCTGGACACACCCCACGGCAACTAACTACTCGGAAGATTATTATTTTTGTAATTATTCATTCATTAAGGAAAACCTGATTTTTCACCGTGTAAATATTGGGACTTACAGAAGTTTCCAGATTGTATCCCAGTTTTGATAGTTAGATTGAGTAGATGGTTGATTTTGGAACTTTAGGGTTTGAGAATTGTAAGGTATATATACCACTTTTTGACCTTAATGAAAAACCTTTTGTCATTTTTAAAAACAAGTTTTGAAGTCTGAGAGTGAGTGTACTGTGTACGAGAGAGAGTGTGAGCTTCATCTTGACGCTACGTGTGCTCCGGTGGTCGGAATCGAGTGCAGAGAAGTGTAACGTGTTGCCCCTGACGAGAGCTACGCGCCGATACCTACATTGCGCGCGTGCGGTCCGGTTTAGCGAGCTCTTTCTATGAGATTCATCTGGTGTTTGGGTGAGCATACGTTGTCCGATTTTGCATTGCAGCATATCCACGCATTCACATTGAGTAGAACTACACATTAGGCACTTTAGATTTTGGAAACGAAGACCTGCAGATTTCAGCCAGACATCCTACGTGATTTTCAATCAGGTGTTTTGGGTTGGGCTTTTGGTTCATAGACCTTAGGGAGAGCATCCTATTGGTGTTAGTAGGGTCTTCTGAAAGTTCTATGGTGTTTCGAGATTGTTTGATGGGTGTTCGGCTCTAGAAAGAGTTGTAGGAAGTTTCCTCTTATGCACTCCAGAAGGCTGTGACTTAGACAATTGGTAGAGACCTCTATAGGAATTAGTTAGGAGTCGGTCGAGTGTAAGTTGACACCTTATGCTTGCTTCCACGTGCCTGCGGGTCGAGCTTTGTCCTTAGCTGACATTATATGTTAGGTGAGTTCTCGCTGTGCTGACGTCCATCACGGCGTATCCGTCCAACATTGGCGCCGCTGTCGGGGACGAAAACCTTAGGTAGGTCACCGAGACTTATCCTTGAGGATTGTGATTTTTGTCTTGCCAAGAGTCTTGTTTTACATTTAGATAGGATCAGAGGATGGAGGACTTTCTAGGTCTTAGAGGGAGTCTAGGAAGCGTGTGCCTGGCCTAGATCCTTCGACTTAGGTAGATTAGGTAGACCAAGATAGTTTTAGGTAGTAGTCGAGTTCTTGAGTAGGAGTTGGAGTGGTAGAAGCGGTGAGAGGAGAGCTTGAGAGTCCGGAGAGGCCATAAAGCAACCAAAAACACCATTATCACCATTTCGCATGATAAGTAGGAGTAGAGTAAGTAGGACATCATGATTCAGGATCTAGAGCATTTCATGCATGAATACTTGCTTGGTAAATTCATCACAAGTTTGTAAAAGACGCAAAAGGACGCAAAAGTGTGTTTTAAAGCCTAATTGAAGTCCAAAAGTTACTGTGAGTGTTTCTGATAGATCTACAGAGCATCGAAAGTATTTCTGTCAGGAAAAAATTAATTTCAAGCCAGGAGACATCCTACGCGTAGGATATCTACAGGCTAATCTGGGAGAAATTTTGGGATTTTGAGTTGACCAGTGTGTTTAGAAGGTGGGGTTTTTCCTAATTTCAACTGGAAAGTGGAAATTTGACCATATCTTGACAGGATAAGGCCAGATAGACGAAAATTGCCAGACATCCTACCCAATTTGTGCCAAAACATTATTTGGAGACCAAAACCATAAGATGGCTGCATGAACATGTCTTGCATGATATATTGAGTGACTGAAAGGGGTTTCACCTCATTTGGGTGAGAAAATTGGGTTCAAAGCAAACTTTAGCACTTTTGACTGAAAAATACAAGAACAGCTAAAATTTGGGACTTTTGAAATCCAAACCAAAATCTAAGCATACCACTGGGTTACTGACGTCAAGGGGAAGCTGTGGGACAAGTCTGGGATGTCTAAAGCAAGAAATTGAAGCCAGAGATTAACAATGGGCATAGAAAGGTGTTGTATAGCCTAAGGCAAGCCTCCTAGTCAAGTTTGGTTCAAATTGGAGTTGATTAGACTGATCAAGATCAGCAAACAAGCTGTCGGAACAGATTTCTGACTCATTGACCAACTAATAGGTGTCCAAATCAAAAAGTAAAAACAACTGTAGACTCAGCACATCAAGGGGAAACCATAGTACAAAAATCCAGGCAAAACAAAGCAGGAAACATCCTATGCGTACGATGTCTATTGGGGCCTACTGAAGAGAAAATTTGATTGGGCATAGACAGTGAGATTCCATTTGGCTCAAGCGTTCTAGAAATTCTTCAGAAGTGAAATTGGACCTTGTTTGCCCATTTGACGGAGCAAAGACTGAATTCAGACTTTTTCGTGTAAATTGACCAACATCCGAGTGAAGTACAGTTTCAGATTAGCAGACCTAATCTAGAACATCAGCAGAGTATAAAATACAGTAGTGGCTGATATTAACTCTTGAGTTATACCAATCATTACTAAGATAACCTATAGCAGATAAATGCTTTGATTTGATTGCCGAAATTAAACGCTTGTGTACAGGTATATTCAACAACAAAGCAAGAAGTTGTGCAAAAACTGATCCTCTGCAAGGTGAGTGGTTGGAATTGTGATAAAATGCATTGATAAGTTTGATGAATTTAAGATTAGGAAGATACATTGTTAGAGACCAGAAGGTGGTGACGGACGCAAAGCAGACCCCGAACCTTGACAGCCTCTAAAACGCCGGGGGCCAAATGGCGCGCCTCGAGCTTGCCACAGTAAAGCGAACAGGGGGCACCACCTAGCTTTGAGCGGCTAGGACGCAAAACCCATGATGGTATGAACACCACAAGCATACACACCGAGAGAGAGGAAAGGAGAGAGAGAGAGAGAGAGAGAGAGAGAGAGAGAGAGAGAGAGAGAGAGAGAGAGAGAGAGAGAGAGGGAGAGAGAGAGAGAATACTTGCAATTGATGAAAACAACCTCGGGGGTGTGAGGGTGAGTTATTTCTACAATATTTACAAGGTGGCATGCCGTGGTGGTAGAGAGGTAGGGGGAGGAGATGGTGCGACCTACTTGGTGCGTTCTCTAGGGCGACTCAATGATTGTGAATGCTCATCACCAAGAGCGTGCATACGTGTGTGCATCGACCATTGGAGTCCAGAGATGGATGTGGTTCCCTTCACATGGTGCAATTTCCAAGGCAAACCCAACACACAAGACCCCCTCCCCGTGATGGTGATGGTGTCAATCCCTCCTACTACACTCTACCCAATGCTTGGTTCCACATAAGTTGCCCCCCTCGATAGTGACGTCTTAGTTCCAATTTATAGGTGTTGGGTGCTTGGATTATGGTAATCCCAGTGTGGTTAGGGTAATCTTAATCGGGGAGACAAAGCAAGTGGTGGGCCTTGTGTGGTTGACCCTTGCTTTGTTTTGGGGGAGGTTATTAAAAGATGGGAATCTCTAGGTGGGCCTTTGTGACCATCACCTAGAGAGAGGATATTTACAAAAATGGAAATTTACAATGGCTTGGGTGAAAATTGAAGATAATGATAAAAATAACCTAAAAATTACTGGGATGGCGTCGTGGTTGCGCGTTGCCAGCGAATGGCCTGCTGTCGGTGCGTCGGTGTCGAGCGTACTTCTTTTCGGAGTCGGCCGGGGCATGCCTTCGGCGCATTTTCTCTTTTTGTTGTTGGTGGCACGTGCTTTGGATCCTTCTTCTTTTTGTTTGTTGATGTTGTAGCTGTTTTCTTCGTATTTGCGGTGCGGTGCGTATATGCGTGTGTGTATATATTCGTGTATGAGGCGGGGTGTGTGTTTTGTGTAGGAATGTGCGTGGGAAGGGGGGGCTATATTTATATAATGTAAATATAGTTTTTTTTTTCTCTGGTGGATGGCCGGTGGCATGCTTCCCTGTGCAAGGTGGATAGGGGGGCGGGGGGGTAGAATAGGGTGTGTGTGTGTGTGTGTGTGTGTGTGTGTGTGTGTGTGTTGGCGTATTGCGCTGCGTTGCCCGCGAGGACATGTGTGTGTGTGTGTGTGTGTGTGTGTGCGTGTTCGGACTGCAGCGCACAACGCTTGGAGAGAGGGGGGGGGGTAGAATAGGGGTGTGTGTGTGTGGGTGTGTGAGTGTGTGGTGGCGCTACTGCTCATGAGAGAGAGAGAGAGAGAGAGAGAGCCTTCGTGCTGGCGTGGCCTGCGGCATCCAGATGTGTGTGTGTGTGTGTGTGTGTGTGTGTGTGTGTGTGTGTGTGTGTGTGTGTGTGTGTGTGAGAGAGAGAGAGAGAGAGAGAGAGAGAGAGAGAGAGAGAGAGAGAGAGAGAGAGAGAGAGAAAGAGAGAGCCTTCGTGCTGGCCGTGAGAGGGACAGTGAGGGAGAGGGGGGAGGGGGGTGTGATTAGGGATAAGAGATAGAGAGAGTGTGTGAGGGAGAGTGGGGGGGGGGGGGTGTTGTTGTGGGGTATGGGAGATGTGTGGGTGAGAGGGAGAGGGGGGGGTGTTGTCTTGCATGGGAGCTTGAGGACGAGGGGGGGGATTAGTCAATGGGTGGGGGGGGTGTAAGGAATATATCCTCAGGCCAAAGAGGCGGGGGAATGAGGCCGAGGGTAAGGTGAGGGGAGGTGTAGGGTGAGTGTAAGAATACGGAGAGCAGAAGGGGGGGGGGGGGGGGGGGGGGGGGGGGGGTTCTCACGCGGCTCACACCAAGGGAGCACAAGAGAGGGGTTGGGGTTTCTTTTCTGAGTTTCTGCCTGGCCGGGGAGGGTAAATCGGGAGAGAGAGATATTAGGGAAGGGGGTATGTAGGGAAAATGGGGGGGGAAGAGAGTGCGAGGGTTTTATCCGACTCCCGTAGGGCGGGGGGGGGGGTGAAATGAGTTTTTTTTTTTCTTTGATTTCTGAAAGTCGGCTATCATTAGCCCTCTCTCTTTTGGCTAGAGGCATTCATGCTTCTAGCCCTTCTTCAGTTTCTTCAGCTGTAGAGTTAGAGGGTTCTCCCTCTTCTGGAATGTCTAGCACGAATTCTGGGAAAATACCTCTTCAGTCTCCATCCATTGACTCTAGTCTTGTGAATTCTCCCATCTGCTTCCATCAGCTTATAGCTGCCGTTGTCGTAGCGCTTCTTGATGATGAATGGCCCTTCCCATCTGGGTTGAAATTTCTTATCCTTCCTAGTGTCAAATCTGTTGTCGTATCACAGTACTAACATGCCTTTTTCCAGTCCTTTCTCTTTAAGCCCTTGATTAAAAGTGAGTCCCTATCCAGTTGGAGTCTCTCTAGATCCAGGATGTGGTTTCGGAGGTTTACGATTGGACGGTGGGTGTGGCTGGCCAAGACTTGTAAGCTGGCTATTTGTACCTCAATGGGTAGAATTGCCTCCTTCCCATAAACTAGATGGAAAGGAGTGAAACCTAGTGATGTTCGGAACGTTGTTCTGTAGGCCCAAAGAGCTTCCATGAGATGTTTATCCCAATCTCCTGTATGGTTGTTCACCTGTTTTGTGATGATTTTGCAAATCATTCCATTTACCTTCTCTACCAGACCATTGCATTGTGGATAGTATGGTGTGGAATGCTGATGTGTAATGCCTAATTTATTCATCAGTTCTCCTACCAAATCTCCTCTGAATCCTGGTCCTCTATCTGATATTATCTCAAGAGGAGTGCCAAAACGGCAAACGATATGCTCAAAAATGAACTTTGCCACCTCTTGGGCTGTAATGCGGGTGGTGGCCGTTGCTTCTGCCCATCGCGTCATGTAGTCTACACCCACTATGATGTACAGTTTACCTGATTGGGCCCTTGGTAAGGGACCAATTGCATCTGTTCCCCATTTCTCAAAAGGACCATATGAAATGATAGGGGTTTGTGGCTCGTAGGTTAGCGTGCGATCACTGGCCACTTGACAAGCCCTACATGTTTTACACCAATTGTGTACATCTCTGTTCAAACTAGGCCAAAAGTATCCTGCCTGTAGAATCTTCCTACTAGTGATATCTAGAGCAAAATGACCACCGCAGATGCCATCATGGCAGCTTTAAATTACCTCTGTGATTTCACTGGAGGTTGGCACCCGCCTGAGAATTTGATCTTTGCCCTTACAATACAAGTGGTCGTCTATAAGGCGGTACCTAGTAGCCTTCCTTACCAGGCATTGTTTTTGGCCTTTAGTGTGTCCTGCTGGACATTCCCCTGTATTTAGAAAGCTAATGATATCAGGCATAGCGTCACTGCCTTGGAAGAGGAGTAGTTTTAATTTGATTGCTCCTATGGGAACATCTTGTATTCTTTCTTTAGCTAGTGCATCTGCCTCTTGATTTTCTGCTCTGGGAACATGGAAGAGCTTTACTGCTTCAAACTTCTTCAAAAGGTCCTTAACTTGGCAAAGTTGACCAAGTAAAACCTGATTTTTGTACTCCCAGGTGCCATTTATTTGCCTTATCAAAAGCAAAGCGTCGCCGAACACATTCAAGCGTTGAATTTTTTGTGAAATACATTGTTCCAGCCCAAGGATTAGGGCTGCATATTCTGCCTCATTGTTAGAGTGGGAGTGTAATAACTGTCCCATGGAGAATACTCTTTCCTGCTGTTCATTGAAAATGACCATGCCTGCTGCTGACTGATCCATTGTTCTCTTGTATGCTCCGTCAAAGAAAAGAGAGTGAGCTCTCTCTAGCTTAGGGCTCTCTTTATCTGGTGTTCCTTCCTTTGCTTCCATGTTGACCTTCAGCTTCTTCTCGTAATGGCGATGAGTGAGAATTCCTGCTAGACTAGCCCTGGTGGAGTTTTCTACTTGTATGGTGTAGTCAAACTCTTGTAGTCTAATTAACCACTTTGAGATCCTAGATGAGACATCCATGTGTCGCATTACATAAGGGAAAACCTCTTCCATTGTCAGGATTACAAATGGTCTAGGCAGGAGATAGGAGCGGAATTTCATGGTAGCAAACATTAGTGCCAGAACCATGTGTTCTACTTTGGTGAATCCCTTTTCTGATGGGGTCATGACTCGATTAGAGAAGTAAATAGGGCGCATGAAAGAAGTTTTGGGATCCTTTTGCATTAGCACTGCTCCCAGAGTATCATTTCCCACACTAGGGTTCACATAGAATGGCTCGTCCCACTTAGGAGGTGAAATACTGGGAAGCTTAGATAGGACTTGCTTTACCTCAGTAAACTGCTGCTATTCTCTTCACTCCATGAGAAAACATCCCTTTGGGTGATTTGTTGTAGGGGAAGGACCACTTGAGATAGAAGGTGCATGAACCTGCTTAAATATCTTACCTTCTAAAGGAAAGAAACCAACTGCTTGGCGGTGGTGGGAGATGATAAATATACCAGAGCCTGAATTTTTCTAGGGTCAGCCTCGATTCCTTTCGCTAAATTACATGACCAAGGAGAGTGACCTTGCTCTCACCAATGTGACACTTGTCCACGTTGAGTTGGTCACCCAGGGTTTGTAGCCTGGTTAAGCCATCATAGACTTTTCTTAGATGAAGGGCTCGTGAGCTATAGATGCAAAAATCATCTATGAAAACCCGTATTGATGTTCCAAAGTAGGGTTGGAAAACAAATGTCACATAGCGTTGAAATGTGGCTGGGGCATTGGTGAGGCCAAATGGCATTACTCTGTAGGCAAAACATCCCCAAGGTGTGATGAAGGTTGTCTTCTTCTAATCCTCCTCCGCAATGCTAATCTGGAAGTATCCTAAGTAGCCATCGCATACTGTGTAGAGTTCGTGACCTGTCACTTCATTGAGTATTTCATCCTGGAATGGGAGGGGAAAATGGTCCCTCTTCGTGGCTGCATTGAGAGGTTTTTGGTGTGACTACTACTGGGGAGACCCATTCTGAGTCTTCGATAGGGTAGATGAAACCTGCTTGTAGCAAACTCCTTACTTCTTTAAGCAATGTCTCTTGTTGGATTACTCCAAGTCTTCTAAGCTTCTGTACTACGGGTTTACTGCCTTCCTTGAGCTTTATGTGGTGTTGCACTACTGTAATTCCTGTGATCTTATCATAGCCACCATCAATGAACAAAGTAGTGAAGTTGCCTAACATGGATACATACTCCTTCCTTTCTTCATTGGTTAACTCATTTGAGAGCATTTTTGTAGCTTACTTGCATCCTCCAATGACTGCTTACCTGATGGTCCCTCTTGGTTTGCTGAGGTTGCTTCAGATTGTGTTAATCTGTTTGGGTCTTTAAGAATGACTCCCATTACTTCGATGCTACTGTCACTCCTGTCGGTGGTGGTTGTGTCTTCTCCTAAGGTAGACGAGGAGTCGCTGGTGGACTCATCTTCTGAAGCATCAAAGATCATATTGCGCTACTTTCCAGTCCTCATGTCGTAGAATATGGACTTCCCTTTAGCATCCTTCATGTGGATCATTCCGGTGCTCCACTCTTTTTTGGCTTCCATGGCCATAAGCCAAGGCCTTCCAAGAATGATGGGGTAGCCCTCCCCTTTGTGTGGCATGATGAAGATGTCTACCTCTACTTCCGTATTGAATGATTTTACTTTGACCGCATTTACAATGCCTACGCATTTTACTCTTACATTGTTTGCCATCTTGGCTCGGCAGGGTACCGGCCTACTTACCTCTAGACCTAGATGGTGCATCATCTTTTCACTCATGACGCATATTTGCACGCCACCATCTATGTAGATGTTTGAAATCCGCTGCCCTTTTATGTGAGCGTCCATGGTTGGCAAGATGTCATCGAGATCCCTCCCAGAGATAGCCCCAGCTATCCGTGGTTTTGATTTCCTAGTACTTACCATTTTCGTCCATTGCCTCCTCATTCTGGGTGCAAGGTGGAGTAATTGGGGCCAGGTTATCTTCGGGACCTGCATTAACACATCCTGAACTAAGTCATAGGTTTGTGCTTCCTCACCTAGTGAGAAGTCCACGATGTCTATCTTCCGCCGCGGTTTAGCTGCTTGCTTGCTAGACTCGGCTTTCCCTTTCATCTTCTCTTTTTTTTGAGATGCCTCCTCGTGCCTCGCACGTTTCACTCCCATAGCATCCACTTCTTCTACCTTCGCTTTTCCTTTGTGCTTCTCTCGAGCTGACTCTTCTACCTTCGCCTTCCCTTTAGCCTCTAAGCTAATAACACTCACCGCTTGGTTCACCGTAGGTGGTGGGGGTAGTGGCGGAATGAGAGGTTGGGGTGGTGGTTGCTGTTGTATGGGTGGTCGCAGGATTTGGATTGTTGGGATTGGTCCTGGATGCCTTGGTTGGTGGTGGTCTTACTCTTGGCGGAGAGATCTGATTATGTCTCCCCCCTCTATTGAAATTCTGCCTTCTTGGGTGTGAGCAGTAGTACATTCCATGGCCGTCTTTCCCGTAGTTGTAACAGTGGTATTCTGGGTTCTGCCTTCGTTGTCCCCTTCCTTGTTCTGTATTTCTGCTAGATGCATGCCCTTGCTGCACCAGATGCACAAATAAACTCTCTAGTTGGGTGGTGATGCGACTCAGGTGGTCTTGCTGTTCCTCTGATGCCTCCTGTGGTTGGACTCTATGATTGGCTGTTGCAACCACTGGGGTTGGTCGGGCCTAGCTTGTTTCCTCTGACTCGTTTACTCTTGCTTGCATGCGCAGCTTCTTGTCTTTAAGGCGGGCTACTTCGACTACCAACTCATATGTTGCAGGAAACCTTTCCTTCACCTTCTCTCTAAGCGGCGACCATAGACCAGCAATGAAACGATCCTTCTTCAGGAAATTAGGCGCTCCTTCACCTTCCTCCAGTGTGGCAACCCACCTCTCCCATAAGTCCACAAACTTTGACTCATAGGTGGCATACTCCAGTAGGCCTGCCTGCTTTAATTCTGTCAATAGCTGCCATAGCTTCTCCGAGGTTGTGCCTCCACCAAACCTCTTTACAAAAGCAACCCTTAGCACATCCCATGCATTCTTGGTAGCCTGGGGCAATGCATTATACCAGGACTTGGCCTCTACTTTCATCAGTAGAGGAAAAATTCTGAGTTGTGAAGCGTCGTCATCTTTGTTGGAGACGACACAAGCAATGTCAAAATCGTCCAAAAAATCGGTGGTGAGATCCTCACCCTTCTTTCCACTGAACGTGGGGAAAGAAACACTTGCCATGGTGGTGACTCGGGAAATTACAAACCTTTTTTTTTTTTTTTACATCATCAGCAACGGCCCATAGCGGTTTTTACAGGGGCGAATGGATAGGCTAAATCAGGATAAAAATAGAGACATTAAAGGAATGATGGTAATCTAGTATGGGGAGAATGATAGGGTTTGGGGAATTGAGGATTTCTCCTAGTACTGCCGCACCGAATAGGTAAACGATCTTCTGTTGGTAGAAGACTTTCCTATCTACATAGATATTCACATGCATATGCTGCAGGAATCTGAACGGGAATGCCGTCGGCCCGTTTTCCATCATGCACAGAGGGTGAAATACTTATACTCTTACCGTGCCAGTGTTGATGAGTCGGCACATCCACAAGAGGTCATCGCCTTTCATGGGCTCTACCCTTCCTTCGTTGCTTAGCACTTACGGGGTGATGGCGACGCGTCTGACCACTCCCAGTCTCTTGGCTAACAGCAATTGTAGGTAATTTCCGTAATCGGCGTGTTGCATGAATTCTACTCCATTCAGCTGCAGCTCATCTCCAGCCCACTGGGTCTCTCCCGTGGTAGAGAGCTTCTTCAGGATAAGTTGTACAGGGAGGGGAGGAAGGTCCTCCACTCGCTTTCCAAAATAGCGAGAGCAGTAGCCGACGAACCACTCTTCTCTAGGACATGGGAATCTTCTCACCACTTCTTCTTCTGGATTGTCGAAGTGGATTGGTAGCACTCGCATGCGTCGTGCAAATCGGTAGGCGACCTTCCGCCACTTAGCTTCAGATGACTTCTTCTTTGACAAAGTGGGTACAACCCGGCTCTCTGAGCTTGAAGCACTTGCTTGGCCAGATGCCTCTCCCTTCGGGGTCATGTGTTTCCAGGCTAGCCTATCTTCTCCTTGCCCTTGGCTCAAGCAGCCCCTTTAGGCCCCTTTGCCTTTAGGCCACTTTGGGGTTTTATCTTTGACTGCAGTTTCTTTAGGGAAAAGAGGCCTCACCGTCTGCTTCCCTTCCTTGACGTGAATGACCTCCTTGCGATGAATGTCAATGTAGAAGACTTCAGCCCTTCCGCTACCTTCGTTGCGGGCACTCATCGACCGTGTGCCTTGGTTGACAACAGTGATGGCACCTCACCAATATCCCACCTGATGCTTTCGATTTATAGTTAGAACGAGCAACACGAGGTGGAGAAGTTACCTCTTGAATGCTGATGACACTGCAGCCTAGCAGTAGCACCTCAATGAAGGCAGCTAGGGCCTCCTTCGTCTCTTCTTCTTCCGTCCTCTAGTTAGAAAATTCCTTCAGCCACTCGTCCATGATTGATAGTGGGCGTCACTTTCAGCATTGTAAACTGAAGGGTCTTAGAAAAGCCCTCCTCAGTGGGGGCACCAAATGATGGACGCAAAGCGGACCCTGAACCCCGACGGCCTCTAAAACTCCGGGGTCCGAATGGCGCGCCTCGAGCCGCCTCGAGCCTGCCACGGTAAAGCGAACAGGGGGCACCACCTAGCTTTGAGCGGCTAGGACGCAAAAACCATGATGGTATGAACACCGCAAGTCTACACACCGAGAGAGAGGAGAGAGAGAGAGAGAGAGAGAGAGAGAGAGAGAGAGAGAGGGGAGAGAGAGAGAGAGAGAATACATGCAATTGATAAAAACAACCTCGGGGGTGTGAGGGTGAGTTATTTCTACAATATTTACAAGGTGGCATGCCGTGGTGGTAGAGAGGTAGGGGGAGGAGATGGTGTGACCTACTTGGTGCGTTCTCTAGGGCGACTCAATTATTGTGAATGCTCATCGCCAAGAGCGTGCATACGAGTGTGCATCGACCATTGGAGTCGAGAGATGGATGTGGTTCCCTTCACATGGTGCAATTTCCAAGGCAAACCCAACACACAAGACCCCCTCCCCCTGATGGTGAATTCTCAATCTTCTCCAACTACACTCTACCAATCCCCCCCCACATAAGCCCCCCCCCCCCCCCCCCCCCCCCCGATCGTGACCTCTTAGTGCCAATTTATAGGTGTTGGCTGCTTGGATTATGGTAATCCCAGTGTGGTTAGGGTAATATTAATCGGGGAGATAAAGCAAGTGGTGGGCCGTGTGTGGTTGACCCTTGCTTTGTTTTGGGGGAGGTTATTAAAAGATGGGAATATCTAGGTGGGCCTTTGTGACCATCACCTAGAGAGAGAATATTTACAAAAATGGAAATTTACAATGGCTCGGGTGAAAATTGAAGACAATGATAAAAATAACCTAGAAATTACTGGGATGGCGTCGTGGTTGCGTGTTGCCGGCGAATGGCGTGCTGCCGGTGCATCGGTGTCGAGCGTACTTTTTTTTGGAGACAGCCGGGGCATGCCTTCGGCACATTTTCTCTTTTTGTTGTTGGTGGTGCGTGCTTTGGATCCTTCTTCTTTTTGTTTGTTGATGTTGTAGCTGTTTTCTTCATATTTGCGGTAGGGTGCGTATATACGTGTGTGTGTATATTCGTGCATGAGGCGGGCGTGTGTGTTTTGTGTAGGAATGTGCGTGTGAAAACGTGCATGGAAAGGGGGAGCTATATTTATATAATGTAAATATAGTTTTTTTTTTCTATGGCGGATGGCCGGCGGCATGCTTCCCAGTGCAAGGTGGATAGGGGGGGGGGGGGGGTAGAATAGGGGGTGTGTGTGTGTGCTGTGTGAGTGTTGTGAGTGTGTGTGTGTGTGTGTGTGTGTGTGTTTTGTGTGTGTGTTGGCGTATTGCACTGCGCTGCCCGCGAGGCGTGTGTGTGTGTGTGTGTGTGTGTGTGTGTGTGTGTGTGTGCGTGTTTGGACTGCAGCGCACAATTCTTGGGGAGAGAGGGGGGGAGAGGAGGGGGTAGAATAGGGGTGTGTGTGTGTGTATGGGTGTGTGAGTGTGTGTGGTGGTGCTACTTCTCGTGAGAGAGAGAGAGAGAGAGAGAGAGAGAGAGAGAGAGAGAGAGAGAGAGAGAGCCTTCGCGCTGGCCGTGAGAGGGAGAGTGAGGGAGAGGGGGGTGTGATTAGGGATAAGAGATAGAGAGAGTGTGTGAGGGAGAGTGAGGGGAGGGGGGTGTTGTTGTGGGGTATGGGAGATGTGTGGGTGAGAGGGACAGGGGGGGGGTGTTGTCTTGCATGGGAGCTTGAGGACGAGGGGGGGGATTAGTCAATGGTGTGGGGGGGTGTAAGGAATATATCCGCGGGCCAAAGAGGGGGGGGGGGGAATGAGGCCGAGGGTAAGTGAGGGGAGGCGTAGGGTGAGTGTAAGTATACGGAGAGCGGAAGGGGGGGGGGGGGGGTTCTCACGCGGCTCACACCGAGGGAGCACGAGAGAGGGGTTGGGGTTTCTTTTCTGAGTTTCTGGCTGGCGGGGAGGGTAAATCAGGAGAGAGAGAGATATTAGGGAAGGGGGTATGTAGGGAAAATGGGGGGGGAAGAGAGTGCGAGGGTTTTATCCGACGCTCGTAGGGCGGGGGGGGGGGGGGGTGAAATGAGTTTTTTTTTTTTTTTCCTTTGATTTCTGAAAGTCGGCTATCAATGGCAGGTGACCAAGGTAGCTTAGTGTCCACCGAGGAGAGTGTAACTCAGGCAAGGCTAGATCCGCTAGCACCAATCATTGAGGAAGGTAGTGATACTGACACTTCGTCAGACAAATCTTTCTTCATGATGGGTAGTCAACAGCTAGGAGGTTTCACCTATGATGGACCAATGCCAAGAGGAAGCACCTCCTTGAATCCTTTGAATGATTCCAAGCTCATTGTGATCTTCTTAGAGGGAACAAACTCGAGGGGAGCCCTAGTCTATTCTGACTATCGAGGATGCAAGTGCATTTGTATCGAAGAGAGGCCAGCTCAAATATTGGAGATAATCCGAGTCTATGATGATGGAGATAGATTCCGAGATGAAAAGGGGAACCACTATCTGATAGTTAGTAACCCTGAAGATTACAACATATATGGAGATAACGTAGCGAAAGGGAAAATGGTTTCAGAAGCTCAAGAACCGCCACCAAACATTGATTGGCTCGGAGCTATTTTTATGTATGATAAGAAAACAACCAGGGTTCCAACTTTTAACGAGAACGTGGGAATCTACAAGCACGAGAGTGAGGGTATAGTCTCTTACTTTCGGAGAAAATAACCATACGTAAACGAACTAAGCAAAGACAAGGTTCTTTATTTATTCTCTTATGAAACTACTATGGGGAAGGGTATAGTTTTTGTTGATAGATACGGGTGAGAATATCAACGTATTCTCCCAGAGGAGGTAGAAAGGGAAACAGGTCCAGGAGCATCAGCATATGCCCCCCCTGAAGAAATGCCAAGAGCCACCTACACTCCAAGCAAGTCAACGAATCCTTTTTCAGAAGATTATGATGCCAAGCATTCAACAACCAAGACCAACCGGCAAACCAGCCATCATTGCAGGCATGGCTTCGACAGAGTGCAACAATGGAACAAGACCAAAACCGAGATGGTTATCAAGCCGCACGAGGGCTAAGGGATTTGCAAGAACCACCACTCTATTCAAGATATCAAGGAGAGAGTAAGCCAAAGACTCAAGGGTCAACAGAGCCTGGAGGACCACCCATAGAACGAGTTCGAAGAGATGAACCACCTCCAGTGAGAACCGTTAGAAATTATGGCTTAGAAGCACCACTGGGAGAGGAACCAGCCTCTTACAGAAGACCTGAGGAGGTATATCGATTAGGACGCGGAGATCCAATGATGAGGTTTGTAGACCATCGGAGAATTAGACCTTCTCAAGTGCAAAAATGGGTAAACAAGAAATACACATGTCATAAAATCTAATATCTAACCAGCCCAAATGATTTTCTCATATTAAATTGATCACTTAATGTGGGAGAATAAACGGGAACAAGTGTTAAGATATAGATATGTGCTTATAGATCTATCTCAATACGGGGCCAATGGTAAAGGGGCCCAAATGAGAGATGTTCTATCAAATAGCAAGGCTAACCAATGGAGCATAAGACCTTAGGGGTAGCTTCATTGAAGACCTCCAAGAGGTGGGAACCTGGCCCAAGCTCGAGGTGCTTGTCCTGCTTGAGGTGCTTGTTGTGCTTGAGGTGCTTGATTAAGATGCTTGAGGTGCTTGACCTGCTACATGCTTGAGATGCTTGACTTGCTACATGATTAAGGTGCTTGAAGTGCTTTGACATGCTTGCCTGAGATGCTTGTGGGAACACCCCCTAGTTCAAGTGCTTAGTCATGCTTGATGACTAAGGTGCTTGAGCACCAAAGGTCAAAAGAATCTCTACAAAGAGGGGGGCGAGCCCTTTTCCAAGGGGCTAGAGAGAGAACCCACACCCACACACACAAGGAAGGCCCAAGCTTGAAGAGGCAGCAGGGACACATGTCAGGCCCCTACCCATGTTACCTTCATGAGATGCTTGAATTCTATTGGCTAGGCTTCAAAGGGGTCCAATGATAAATTACTTGAATTATCTAATTGTTTTTGCATTTATCAAGTCCTCTCTCTCAAAAGGGAAAGGGGGACACTTGTCCCAAGACTACACCTATTGCTAGAAATGGCCCCAGCTTGTGATTGGCTAGGCTTGGCAAGAGTCAATGAGCTTCAATGATGAGCTAGAAGAGGGGGTCAAGGAGCGGGGTTGCTTAGGGGGTATACTCACCCACACACACTCACAAGCACTCTTATTGTGTACTATGCAAAGTGCAAGAGCTCCCTCTCCTTCTCCAAGCAAGTAGAGGTTGAGAGCATACACCAACACTCTTGGCTATGGAGTGCAAATCCAACCAAGAGCCATGCTTCAATGCTTAAGCTTGCCATCTCCTTCTTCTTCATTACTATGCTATTATGTATGCTAGCAACAAGAGTTATGATAAGTGAGGAACTAATTCTTTCTCTTACGAAATGTTTCTTCTTCCTCTTCCCTACCCTCATTCCCTGCTAGCTCTCTCCACCTTCAAAGGTGTTTGAGGTCTTGGGATTGAGGCTTGGGATAGTTAAACCTTTCTTCAAGTTTATGTTATGTTTGTGATGCATGAATCTTTCCATCTTCATTGCATCACCTAGGTCACAAGGAACACAAAGACTGTATTGTGACAAGTCTCTCTTAATGGGAGAAATCATAATAAAAATGCCGATTAGAGGGGGGACCGTGGAGGGGGGACCGGCTCCACATAAATCCGGTCCTCAACTGTTGTCATGTTCTCTAAATTCTCTCTCTTGCAAAAGTATTGTTCATGCCAAGTTAACTAATTGTTATGATTATGTTGCTACCTTCAATTATGTTCACCCGCTATGCTCACAAAGTCATTTCTCAAAAGTACTCTCTTTAATTTCCGCTACTCTCAAATTAAATAGGCCAATTCCATTACAACACAGGAAGAAGAGACCCAAGAGATCATGTAGCGGCCTTTGTGCGTGTAATTAGAGCCAAAGAGGTGTTAGACTTCCCTACCCAATTTGCAGGGTTTGGATTAACCCTAGAGGATGATGTTGCTACTTGGTTTGACTCTATAGGGTGTAGAGACTTTGAGTCTATGGAGGAGGTGTTTGACGAGTTTTCGGTAGCTTCTCCTCAAGTTCCACCGATGCCTAGATATCAAGCAGGCAACCTACCAGGACCTGTAGGTGTAGAAAGACCACAACCGGTGTTGGGGCAACAACCACCCCTACCAGGATTACGACCAATTGGTATAAGATATACACCAACCGTAACTGAATCAGAGGATAAGCTTTGGTGCCTATGCATGCATATTATGAAGACCCCAATGGATATGCGGCAAACCCTGTCTATTATCTATCGGAAGAGCCCTCGACACCAGAACCATGGAGCATGATAGGAAATACAGGACCACCAACTGTTGCACAGGCAGCAAGAGAAGGAAGATATAGTTTGGATGAACGAACATGGATGTTCATAGCCAATGGAGGCATGGGCGGACAGAGACATGCATACCAACAAAGAGGAGCTCAAGGAGCACCTCAACAACCCAAGGGACCCTGCTACAAGTGTGGTGGAGACCATTGGCTACGAGACTGTCCTCATGTGATGAAATCATTAGAGTCAACGCATATTGCACTGAGTGTGGAGTTACTCATTTGATCCCCAATTGCCCTAAAAACCCGAGCAAAGGACCAAAAACCACCTTGAACATGCTAGAAACAGTACCTTCCAGTGGAGGGTCAGAAAATGAAACGGTAATACCCATTTAGGCAGTAACACGAGCCCAGGCTCAAAGAAGGACGAACGAACCCATAGTTGAAGAACCAAAAACCCAGCTCCAACCCCTATCCAACCAACTTTAGAGAAACATGTAGACACAAAGGAAAGAATCACTAATGCCTATGAGTTCAGAGGAGAGCCTATCATAGTGCCAAATACCACAGATGAGACAAGTGACGGGTTCCAGCCTAAAACATTGGCAGAAATGGGTAAGGACTGTAACGATCTAGACGATCTGTGGAAGCAAATCCGTGAGGCCAACGAGGCTAATAGGATGAGTAACCACATGAATAGCATGAGAAAAGAATAGAATGTAACCTTACCTCCTATTGAAGAATTTGAGGCAAGGTCACAAATGAACTTTGAGATACATTCACAAGGGGGAGACCAAGGATCAATTAGTTCGGAACCAGACTCACTGAAAACTTTACCCTCTTACCTAGGAGAGTATGAAACCAAGTCGGAAGTGAGAGCAATCCCATCGCAGAGACTTTCTTCTAACAAAGTGAACGATTCGCAAGGATTGATTGATTTCTTGTCCACCCCGGTGGCATGCACAATCACATTGGCAGAACTCCTAAGGTTACGACCAAACATGTGGATCACAGTAGGTAAATTCCTAGAAAAATTTGGAGTAAAAGACCCCACCTTGAAGCTACAGGCAGGGATCAGAGAGTTGGACAGGCCTCGACTAAACACTAGGCCAGTACCATTGAACAAGGTTGGAGAGTACAGCGAGGGAGAAGATGGAAACACCACACTACCGGTAGAATTCCAAGGAGTAGTTTCCAAAGCTATTCTTGACAGTGGAGCGGGATTTGCTATCACCACCAAGGAAATCTGGAAAAAATGGGGAAAACCAGCTTTGAGGGCTACCAGAATGAAATTGCAATTGGCAGATGGGTTCATGGAGAAGCCTCTAGGACTCTTAGAAAAAGTGATTGTCACTTCGTGCGGAATCGAGTATGAGCATACATTTGCAATAGTCGATTTCAACCAAAAAAACAATTATGAGATCATCTTGGGACGACCATTCATGCGACAATTGAAGATGGTCCAAAATTGGGGTTACGACCACATATACCTCAGACATGGCGAGACAACAACTAAAATACACCTAAAAGACCATAGTTACAGAGATGTGAAGCAAACACCTGTGGAAGAGTTTGATTTAGCTACAGTAGCAGGATCAGAACTCCTGGCATGGTTAGGGCAACAAAAAGAGCTATGGATGTGCGGAGCTTCACATTGTGGAAGCCTAAGAAGAGAGGAATGCATCTTAGAAAGAGCGATAGAAGACAAGGAGTATATTCCGGAACCTTTCTCTGAAGATGCCTTGGAACCTCTAGAATGGGAACACATACTAGCAACATTGGATGTCTGTACCATTACAGATAGTCCAACAACAAAATTTTGCGATAAGGATGGCTATGATGTGCTACCCTATTACATAGTAAGCATTATACCAGGAGAAGAAGAGACGATAGAACCACCAGAACAAGAAGAGTTTTACAACTCCTCTGAACATCTGGAAGTAGAGGATGATGCAGATAATGAGTATTCAGACACCTCAAGTGAGCGTGGAAGGAAAACCGAGAATATCAAGTTTTATGATTTTTCCAATCAACACCCTAGACGCCAAGAATGCTATAGGAGGAAATGAGCAGGAAACAAAGCGAGAGAGAACCTGATGCCCATGATAAAAGGTAAAACTCACTATTTGATGCTTGTAAAAGTAGAGGATTGTGTAAAAGATCAAATATCAGGAAGATTCTCAAAAGGTCGAAAGGAACGAATGCGAGAGGGAAAAAAACAGGTACGAAAAGCGAAAACAAAAACAAAATCACAAAAACCTCAAAAATTAAAAAAAGAAACAACAAAAGACCAAGAGTGGACCAAACTGGAGTGTAAACAAAAATACCAAGAACTGAAACAGTCTTTACGTGAAATATAGACTACCGAAGAAGATAGTGATGGTAAAGGGGAGTCAGAGAAGGGGAA
The DNA here is from genome assembly GCF_014529385.1 of Adiantum capillus-veneris. NCBI lineage: Eukaryota > Viridiplantae > Streptophyta > Polypodiopsida > Polypodiales > Pteridaceae > Adiantum > Adiantum capillus-veneris. The sequence goes on from NC_140946.1 coordinate 128,335,623, forward strand.
CATGAATGTACCCTCACACTATCGGAAATTTACTATCCAGGACAGGAAAATCATCATGACACCACCAGTCAGGGAAAGAACCAACCAAAGAATCTTATAATGGGCCAGAAAATGTAAAAAGGATAGACCTTGCAAAACCAGGTGAAAAGACTCAGCCGGTCTATATAGCCAACGATTTAGAGCCTGAAGAAGAGGAAAGGCTAACACAACTTCTCAAGAAGTATAAAGGTGTGTTTGCATGGTCGTATAAAGAACTCAAAGGAGTTGATCCATCGATATGCCAACATACAATTCCTTTGAAATCGGATACAAAACCTAGCAAACAACGTCCTTATACATATAATGACACATTTGCTAAACGAATCAAAGAAGAGATTGATAAGCTGATGGAAGTTGAATTCATCTATGAAATCGAACATACAGATTGGGTGTCACCCATTTGGTAGTTTCCAAAAACAATGGAAAACTGCGAGTGTGTGTAAACCTCAAAAAGGTAAATGCAGCCACCATAAGGGATAATTATCCCTTGCCAATCACAGAACATGTACTTGAGCGAGTGGCCGGGAAATGGGCTTATTCCTTTCTGGATGGGTTTTCAGGATACAACCAACTAGCAATAGCAAGGGAAGATCAACACAAAACAGCATTTGCCATAGAATGGGGGATTTATGCGTATCGAGTTATGCCATTTGGCTTAGCTAATGCCCCAGCCACTTTCCAAAGGTTAATGACTCACGCATTCAAGGAATACCTAAGAATATTCTTAGAAATTTACATGGATGATCTTTGTGTACACTCTCTTCTACGAGAGGACCATATTGACCATTTGCAAAAGGTCTTTGAAAAATGCTGGACATATCGAATCTGTCTTAACCCAGAAAAGTGTATCTTCATGGTTAAGCAAGGCCGCATCTTAGGACACATTGTCTCAAGAAATGGCATAACAACTGACCTAGACAAAGTCAAAGTCATTGTAGACCTACCTAGACCTACTAATGCGAAACAAGTGCAATCCTTCATGGGACACTGCGGATATTATCGAAGATTCATATACATGTATACGGTTATCGCACAACCTCTGTATCGTTTGCTAGTCAATTTAGATTGGACCGAGGAGTGTGAAACTTCATTCCAAAAGCTGAAGGAAAACCTTATATCAGCACATGTACTGAAAGCACCAGATTGGGAAAAGATATTCCATGTTCACATTGATGCTTCTGCATATGCCATTGGAAGTATTCTTGCTCAACCAAGAGACGGAACAATGGACTTTCCAATTTGTTATGCAATCCGATAGTTAAACAATGTGGAAAAGAACTACACAACCACCGAACGAGAAGGGCTAGGAATGATTTATGTTGTAAAGAAATTTTGGCATTATTTGCTCGCAAACAAATTTGTGTTCTTCACAGATCATCAAGCTCTTTTGTATCTAGTAAATAAACCATGCAATACAGGGAGAATCGTACGCTCGTTTATTATATTGCTAGAATTTGACTTCACAGTGGTGGGCAAAAAGGGTAAAACACATCTACGAGCGGATCATCTTTCAAGGATACACAAAGGGGAAGCTCCTGAAGGAGTAGATGATGACATACCAGATGCTTATCTTTTCAATATTGAAATGGTACCCAAATGGTCTCAGGAAATTGTTAGCATTCTTTCCTTTGGAAGTGAGTTTGATAATACGGAATACAGATCCAAACAACAAACAATTCGACAAAAGAAAAACTTTCAGTTGATAGCAGGACGGTTGTATCATCTTGGATCGGACCAAATCCTACGATTATGTATAAATTCGGAAGAATTCGAGTGCTACCTTGAAGAAGCACATATTCAAGATTGTGCATTTCATTGTTCAACAGTGAAAACACACCAGAGACTGAAACAGTTAAGGGTTTATTGGCCAACTATGTATGCGGACACACATTCCTATGTTACCAATTGTACTATATGTAGTACCAAACGACCAGTGGATCACGCGACATTGTTTAAGGTAAACATTGCACCTTCTTAGAGTCAATATATCATTGACTTCTTAACCACCAGGACGCTCCCTAAGAACATCACAAGAGCACGGGAAAAAGCTATAGAGCTGGAAGCTCGTGACTTTCAGTTAATTGGGAACCAACTCTATAAGCGAGGAAATGACAATCAACTTAGAATATGTGCAAGTGAAAGCGAATACCTGCTGATTCTAGAACATGCACATAGCAGAATAAGTGGAGGCCATTTTTCGGGCGATAAGACGACAAAAATTATCTTAACCGCCGTAGGTATATGGTGGCCTACATTGCACATGGAGGCTGAAGAGTTTGTAAAGCGTTGTGAGGCCTGTCACCAGCGCACCAAGGTGCCAATAAAAAGAGATGAGATGCCACTACGGCCAATGATGGGAGCAAGAGAATTTGCAAAATGGGGCATTGATTTTGTAGGACCTATCTCACCCCCTGCATATCGCACCCATACCCAATATATCATTGTGGTTACGGACTATCTCACAAAATGGGTCGAAGCCAAGGAAACACAAAAAACTGATGCACGCACCCCTGCACAATTTTTATATGAGAATGTTTCTGTACGATAGGTTACCAATAGAAATTGTCCATGATCGTGGAACACACTTTCTCAATGAAGTCATTGAATATCTGCTAGAGGAATTCATGGTCATACATAGGAAATCTTCTCCATACTATCCCCACAGGCAAATGGACAAGTTGAGGACACAAATAAAACACTATGCACGGTTCTCACTAAAATAGTGTCAGAATCAAGAACAGATTGGGATCAGCAGCTACACTCAACACTATGGGCATACGGGGTAGCTTACAAAACATCATAGGAACAACACCATACAACATGGTGTTTGGCCTAAATGCTATACTACCCATAGAGTTTTTCATTCCAACTCTAAGAGTAGCAAAATGCTTAGAATGGATAGAGCATGAGCTCTCTTCAAGAATAGATGATCTTGAAAAGCTAGATGAACTCCGCTTACGAGCTGTAGCTTCAATCTATGCTAAAAAGAGAAAACAAAAAGAAATTTTTGACAAACATGTGCGCACTAAAGAGTTCAAAACAGGTGATTACGTACTTGTTTATACATTGAAGCAACATGCCAAGAAACTTAAAAAGCGAGGGATAGGTCCCTTTGTGATTAGTGATCTATCACAAAGTGGAGCTGTCAAGCTTGCTACATTAGCAGGCGAAGAAATGCCAAACTGGATTAGTGGATGTCGACTGAAGAGATATCATCTACCACTCACATAGGAGATGCTCCAACAAATTCATCAAGGAAAACAACGAATGAAGGAAAAACAAAGAGTACGAGAGGAAGCTCAAGCACAAGCACAAGAACGCATAGCAAAAAGAAGACTTCTGCGACAACAACAACAAAGTGGAGCACCATTGCGAATCAATGCCATTCGACTGATGAAGTGGGATGAAGACACAGTGGAGCCAATAATTGCAGTCAAAGTGGACATCACTCAAGTTGAATCGACAGCTTTGCTTGATTCTGGAGCTCAACCAAGTTTGATCTCTTACGGATTATACCAATAGTTCAAATTCACAGGTCCACTTCATCCTACTCCTCAAGTGCTGGAAAGTAGCACATCACACCCGTTGAAAACACAAGGATGGACTATATTGCATGTACAGATACATCAATATATCTACCCACACAAATTCTATGTGGTGGAGGATGAAAGCACACAACACCCAATGATGTTGGGACCACCGTGGCAAAAAGAGTACAATGTGCAGATAGATTGGAAGGCAAAGGTAGTCAAAATTTAGCATGCAAATGAACAACAGGTGATAGCCTTTGCTCAACAATACCATAATAATCAGCTGTCTACTGCAAGCCATGCACTCACTGGAAAAGGAGCCAAAAGCAAAAATGCCACCAAACAACAACATGATAACCGCGGGGATAACCGAGACCAACAATCAGGTAAAGGCTAAACATGCTAACTACAAACATACGAAGTCACCAGCCGCAATGCAAAGATCTTGCTTACCAAAACAAGGGAAACAAGTATGGATGCGGAAGGATAGAAATGACAGAGTAGACCAACAACAATGCAACGAAAGAAATCGACCGAAGCACATGGTTCAATAAAAACCAAGGGCATAAAACAGATATGGATCCCCAAGAAAATGCTTAGCCATAACCCAAATATCATTCGCATTTGGATACCAAAACAAAAGCAAAAGGAACTCCCTTCAGTACAAGCAACATCGGAAGGCAGACAACTGCATTTGAAAAAGGAAAGCCGGCTTATGTGGATGCAAATCAGCAACAAAACAGTGGAAACAACGAAAGTAGCAAAACATTTCCAAAAACCGACAAAAGCAAAATACCAATGGAAAGCAAAGGCAATACGGCCCATAGCCATTCCGACAAAGCCAATCCTCTCCATAGAAACAACTATGGTTATATCAACAGTATCGGCAAAAGCAATTGCCTTTTGCAAAAAAGACAATTAAACAAAGAGCAATAGAGCTACAACTGTTACTTGCAAAGAAAACAGGAAACCTCGACGGCGAATGCCAATAAGCATCTTGCTTATTCCCTTCTCTTGCACGACATTAATTTTTCCATGCATTGACCGAGTATGCATAAAATAGGGCCAAATTAATCGGCCAGGCATTAGCACAACTTTTTCAACCTATACACGACACATACTCTGAGGCGATACCTTGTCGTCTGGGAGGACTCCGGCTAGGAAGGGGGGGAGGCATTCTCAAATGTGGAACCAATAACAAAAACAGCAAAAAAGGGCAGAAATAGCAAAAAAGGGCATGATTTTTGACAATTTTAAGGGTTGTTGTTTGATTGTGAAATTTTCTGGAGTAAGCCAAGTATAGATGCCCTTATACAGCATGTATCTATAGGTATATGGGGCCAAACGCCAAATCAAGCCCCTAGGTGTGTGTATATAAGTAGAAATAGTCATTTTTCCGGCAAAATAGTGGTAAAACAGAGAAATACGGCCATAAAAATTGCATGTAAGTGTATAAAATGTTTTGCGGTGATGTTTATGATTTTTGGGGATTTTCTGGGTTTGATTTGCTATTTTCCTTTTAATTTTGCTAATTTTCGGCAGAAAAACTTCAAAAATACAAAAAACAGGTGAAAAACGATCGCAATGAAAAACAAAAAATATGGGAATGATCAGTGACTATAGGAAAACCTATGGTACAATGGGGATACAATTATGAGACTAGAGCGGAAAGCATGTTTTGGCCAGGTTTTGACCAAAATGCCAAATTTCTGGTAAACAGAGCAAATGGAGTCCAAATCAAGAAATTTTTGAGCCTAAACGGCATCTCGCAAGAAGATAGAAGCACATGTCAAATTTCATGAAAAGTGGTTTGGGAACCTCCATTATAAGAAATTTTCATCTCATTTTTAGCTCATTCTCACTATTGACTTTGTGGAGAGAGCTTCTGCCACCTAGAGCGGACCGACCTTCCAGCAGCTTCTACGATGCGCACGACTACCCGACGAGACATGAGAGGTAGGCTCACCACCTTGAGCTTTTCGCGTATGTTTGTCGTTTTGTCGCGAAAACTAGCGTAGGAGTCACACACAAAGCGGGCGGTAGAGACCTACAAGTAGAGACGGCGGCCTAACGGCTAACCCAAAAGCAACAAGACTTCATCGGCAACTTACCCTAGCCTAGGAGACCAGTCCTGGATGTCCAAAGGCAGTAGAAATCCATCGGAAAAAACCCTAATTCCTAGAAACCCGCAAGAGGCCACCAAATGGGAAATTGGCGAAACGGCGACCAAATGCTACCAAAATTCATGGGTAGGAGCATCTCGACATGCTCGACAAGTCTATGTGACCCACATGACCAAAAAGTGACCCGAGGCGGCACTAAACTTCAGAAACGGCATCAAACACACAAAGCGTCAAATTGCTCTTGCGGCCAAACCACAAGCCTGTTTGCCACCAAACCTCACAAGCGGCTTTCCTAGACCATCAAAAACGAAGTCCTATGGTGGTAGACCACCACAAATCATCGAAGTTATGTAAACGCAACCACGGGTGCTTCTAGGGCGACAAATTGCCAAATGAAACTCCGATGAAGCCAAAGTCGACAAAAACCATACGGCAAGGATCCCCAAGGGATCAGGAAGCTATGGAGACCAACATCAAGAAATTTCATTGCCAAAAAGCACTCCAAAAGTCAAAAAACGGCTCGGAGACTCTGAAGTCCACACAGGGAGTTATTCTCTATCCATTTGACTTTTTTGTTGAAATTAGGCTCAAAGGGGACTCAGGGGGACCAAGGGCAGGCACTAGGAGCACCATCTATGAAAAAATCATTAGGAGACATCCTACGCGTAGGATGTCTCAAGGGCACTTCTGGGCACAAACTCCAACATTTTTCATCATACACATTTACAAGCTATCCACCAAGTCTCACCACATTTGGACTAAAATTGACCTCATATGCATGAAAAAACGCAAAGTTAGGGCATAGAGGCAATAATGGGCCATAGACCTACGAAATCTTGTCCAAATCACATGAAACTTGCACAACACATTCACCAACACATCACCCAACCAATCTGTGTGGGCAGAAGCAAAAAATGGTGAAGTAGACATCCTACGCGTAGGATGTCTATTTGACTTTTTTGACCTGCAAAGGATGTTTGATCATTCCAGATCCAATCACCTCATCATCAGGAGCTCATATATCAAGTTTGAAGCCATTATAATCATTTTTGACCCCCAACACCTTCAAGATACACTTTTGGAGCCCAAAAACACCACACAGGCCCTTACAAGCATCAATCCTTGTCCAAATCCAAATCCAAGAACATGGCCATGTTCCATAGGCCAAGGACTACCCAAAGAACAATTTTCATAATATTTTGATGAAAAAGACATCCTACGCGTAGGATGTCTCCAGCATAAATTAAGCCTTCTGTGCAAAGAGTGACATCATGGGAGCCAATACCATGGTGCAATGAGCCCATATACCAATTTTCAGCCCATTTGGACATCAATTGCTACCTATGATGGACTTTCTACCCAAATTGTGACCTAAAGCCTGAATCAGCCCAAAAATCCACTTTTTGATATCCAAATCCAAATCCAAGCAGGTAGCCATGTTCCATGAGCTATGCACTACCAACATGGCAAGTATGAACCAATTCTGATGAAAAAGACATCCTACGCGTAGGATGTCTAAATGGAAAAGTTTGGCCAGATTTGCACTGTGAGCACATGCACAGCTTCACAAGTTCCTTTTAAGCTTTATTTTCAATTTTCAAGTCATTTGGATAGTTAAAACTCAGTTTCGCAGCTAATATGGAAAAAACGCTAACTTCAGACTAATGAGTGCAACAGGATCTATGGAAGCCGCAAAGTCACCGGCAAAGAAGAAAAGAATGACCATCAAGGATTACGTGGAAGAAGTGGAACCCTTCGTCATTCCAGAAGGAACACTAAAGCCCACTAGCACATGGATCCAAGAAGATCTGTTAGAGTCCAACGACCTAAAGATCTACCAAGGAGTGTTCAAAGACACTGAAGGCAATGTTATCGAGCTACCAATGCTGCCGCGAGAATTAAATGAGTTCGTAAGAAGCAAGATGGCCAAGTACTTGGAGAAGATTGATCTCCACAACTACTTTGAAGAAATACCGGCAGGGGTGGACATAAAGAGAGGCTGGGAGTTTGTGACAACCATCAAAGAGGATGGAGTGGCCAAAGTAACAGCTCTACGAGGCAGGCCAAAAACAGAGATAATCATCACTGAGCAGGTTGTAGCAGATGCACTAGACCTCTCCAACAAGGGGGATAGTGTAACAAAAAGAAGAGATGAGGTAAAGGTGTACAATGAGAAGAAAGGGAATTACACCTTTGAAGATATTGCCAACCCAAGAGTGGCAATCATGAGCCAGTTCTACAACCAATACTTCCACATGTGTACAAAGAGGCCACAAAAGTACAGAATTCCGCCAAGTGAAATTTCCACGACATTCACTTGGGCAATGACGAAAGGCACCCCAAAGATAATCAATTATGCGGCGTATATACACGACAACTTAGTAAAGATGGGTAACAAGAAGCCAACCTATATTGTGCCAAGAGAACTAATCACTAAGGTGATTTATGGGGCACTACACGCAAAAGGAAGGTGGCCTGAACCCCCGTCTCAGAACGACTGGCTAAGGCTAAAAGAAGACAAAGAAGACGAGCCCCAAAGAGCACCAAGAGTGGCTACAAGACTAAAAAGACGGCTAGAGCCGGTTCAAGAGGAGCAGCCGGAGCAAAAGAAAGGAAAGAAGGAATTTGCCCAAGTACCTGCAAAAGAAACAAGGTCACAAAAGGCGGCAAGATTAGAGAGGCTGATGGAGAGCTTCCGAGTAGAGAGAGCCCTCAAAGGTGATTTAAGGGAACTCTGGAAGCCGTCTCTAAAAGCTATGTCGGGATCATCCCGAAGAGTGCAAAGGGACATATTCGAGGACTATATCAAGAACTTTGAGATTCTTGATGCCGCATCAAAAAATATACTGCATGTCCCTTTCACAGAAGAGGAAGTGGAGCAAATACGGCAAAAACTGCTAGATGAGCAAGAGAGACAAGAAAGAGAAAGAAAAACTAAAGCAGACAGGGATTTAAAGGGCAAGCCTACATCTCTACCGGGCGGCCAGCCCTAAACCCAGTCCACAGCCCTCACCACCTCCTAGCAGCCCTGCACAAGAAGATAAGGAGGCTGAAGACAAACCAGAAGACAAACCAGTAGAACGGCAAGCAGGAGAGCAAGAGCAGAGTCACGAGCCAGGAAGAGGCTAAGCCTCGAAGTGAGAAAAAAGAGTTAGAAGAGTCTTATCACAGCTTTTTGGACCTGCTAGCTACAGGATACACGAAGGAAGAAGCCGCCACAGTCACATTCGACTTGGCGAGTATAGGGCCTAAAGAACAAATGTAAGGCATCAGGCTAGTGGAATTAAAAGAAATTTCCACAGATACATGGGACCTGCACCCGCCCTCCAATGACTGGGACGTGGTGATGACGAAGCTAATAGGGTTGAGAGCGCAATCCATGGCTTCAGAGAGAGAGATGGCAGCTCTCAAGGACACTGAAGTGAAGATTAAGATGGAAGTAGATTCTCTACCAGGACAAAGCCAAAGGCAGAAGGAGAGGGAAGCTGAGCTACAGGCCAGCCTAGCAAGGGTACTACAAAAATGCAAGGCAATGGAGGAAGCAGATCAAGCAGTAGCAAAAAGAATGCAAGCAGTTGAAGAAGAATGTCAGCAGCTCAGCAAATCACTGCTAGATGCCGAGAAGGAAAGAGATAACTTGACCCTACAGCTGGCAGAAGAATCTAAAGAAGTAGAATCCATGAGAAACGCCAAAGAAAAGGCGGAGATAGAACAAGAAGCTAGCCACGATGAGGTCCTTGAGCTCAAGGACTAACTCAAAGTAAAATATCAGACCATCCAGAGGCTGCGAGCATCACCTCCCAGAGTTAGAGCTACTAGCTCGACTCACATCACTACAGAGAGTCAACTCTATGAAGAACAGATGCAAGAACTTCAGAAGGAGCTGACTCTAGAGAAAAAGAAAAGATTGGTGATGGTAGAAGGATCTATAGTCATGCAAACAAGAATGGAAGAAGAGCAAAAAGCCCTCCAAGAGGGAGTAGAAAGTATGAAAAGAAATCTCGAGGAGGCGGAGAGGATAAATGCCGAACTAAATGACCTCCTTGTGAATATGGGCGAAGAGGCAGAAACGGAAAAGCAAAAACTCCTAAGGCAAATTGAGGAGTTGAAAGGACAACAAGCAGGAGAGCAAGAGGGCACAGGGCCAGCAGCCAATGAGGGCATTGACTTAGAGAATGTGGCAGATCCGGTGGACACGCCTATGCAAGAGGAAATCCTAGAAGGATCCTCTCAAGAGCCACATGATCTAACACATGAAGAGGAAGAAAAGTTGTGTAAAGCAATAGAGGTGGAGCTCAGAGAGACAACAAAGGAAGCCTTGGAGTGGGAGCAGAGGGTTTTCAAGTCTATGACCATTCAGAAGATCGACGCCAGCAACCTTAGGCATGAGTGGCTTCAACCCTCTCTCCCATATCCATTGCTGAAATATGAGGCAGCCACCATCAACAAGAGGATAAGAGAAGAGCCAACTGTACCACTTTACAATGCAGATACCTCACAACCAGAAGGGGTCAGGCTCATTGTTGATTCTCAGCCAAAGTGGAGGAAGGCCTGGCTCACAAAGTACCCACAATACCTAATCCACTTGGTAGAGGCACCGAAAAATATCAGAGACAACCCAGCTTTTGTCCTCTACCAAGGATCAAGATGTGGAAAGCGCAGGAAATCTTGCAAAGGAGCCAACCCACTTGGTTGAACTACCCTAAGCTATTGGGCTTGAAGGCAGGTGAGAATAAGTGTCCAATACATGGTGAAAACCCTAACGGGCGCCATCAAGTTTTTCACTGGCTCAACTGACCTTACATGCATTATGATGAAGAAAATCTACAAAACCCTCTTAGCAGTGTTTGAGACTTTCAAGCCAGGCTAGGTGATCGACAACATCTTTTTCTTCCAGGATACTTACAGATGCGCTTATGATCTGTCTGGTCAACCTTCCAAGGAGGTGATATATGCGTTGTATCAAAGGATAATGTTCTACCATCCTATCACCTTTTGGCCTTTGAAGAAGCATTCTACACATGCTTCTTCACAATAAACACAGATATTTTTGGCCCGACAATGATGAACCTGCATGCAAGATACGAATCACTAATAAAGATGCGAGAAACGATATGATGAAGAAGCAGATCAACGGCCACGTCGGGGACGACATGAGCAAGGAGGGGGGGAGTATTAGAAGCTGGACACACCCCACGGCAACTAACTACTCGGAAGATTATTATTTTTGTAATTATTCATTCATTGAGGAAAACCTGATTTTTCACCATGTAAATATTGGGACTTATAGAAGTTTCCAGATTGTATCCCAGTTTTGATAGTTAGATTGAGTAGATGGTTGATTTTGGAACTTTAGGGTTTGAGAATTGTAAGGTATATATACCACTTTTTGACCTTAATGAAAAACCTTTTGTCATTTTTAAAAACAAGTTTTGAAGTCTGAGAATGAGCGTACTGTGTACAAGAGAGAGTGTGAGCTTCATCTTGACGCTATGTGTGCTCCTTTGGTTGGAATCGAGTGCGGAGAAGTGCAGCGTGTTGCCCCCGACGAGAGCTACGCACCGATACCTACATTGCGTGCGTGCGGTCCAGTTTTGCGAGCTCTTTCTACGAGGTTCATCTCGTGTTTGGGTGAGCATACGTTGTCCAATTTTGCATTGCAGCATATCCACGCGTTCACATTGAGTAGAACTACACATTAGGCACTTTAGATTTTAGAAACGAAGACCTGCAGATTTCGGCAAGACATCCTACGTGATTTTGCACCGGGTGTTTTGGGTTGGGATTTTGGTTCATAGACCTTAGGGAGAGCGTCCTATTGGTGTATGTAGGGTCTCCTTCAAGTTCTATGGTGTTTCGAGATTGTTTGATGGGTGTTCGGCTCTAAAAAGCATTGTAGGAAGTTTCCTCTTATGCACTCCTGAAGGCTGTGACTTAGACAATTGGTAGAGACCTCTGTAGGAATTAGTTAGGAGTCGGTCGAGTGTACGTTGACACCTTATGCTTGCTTCCACGCGCCTGCGGATCGAGCTTCGTCCTTAGCTAACATTATATGCTAGGTGAGTTCTCGCTGTGCTGACGTCCGTCGCGGCGTATCCGTCCAACAATGTGCTATTTCCCAGAGGTATGGCTCGAGGCTTGATATCTCCAACTAAAACTTGCTTCCAAGCTGCTATCCCGGGGCAGTCACTTATCAAAAGACCCCTATATCACGTGCGTTCAAGAGGTAATTAATAATACCCCAATATACATACTATACTTACACTGTGAGCCTATTTAAAAAAACCCCACCCCCCTCTGTATGTATACATTTTTATACATTTTGGTCTTTTAATAATCCTCTCCGGTTAACTCACATGATATCATACACATTCTAAAAAGTGACCGCCCCGGGGATGCTATGCCTATATCTTAAGCAACCAACCATGGTCATTTAGAGAGAGAATGTAAATTCTTATGAGCCTGGGTGTGCATTTCTGTATGCACGTGTGAGTATGTGTGGACAAGATATCTCCCCTTGTGATTTAGAGCAGGTGTGCAAGCTTGAAATTATGTGCATGATCATGCATATGTGTAGATATGGAAAACAAAATGTTGACAGGGTATTGTAAGTTGGATATTCCTCAGTTAGAATACTTGATTATTTGAATGTCTGATTGGATATTGCTTAGTCTGATATTGGTCAGTCGGAATCTCTGATTATCTGATTACCTGAAGTAGGATCATCTGACTGTCTGATTATCTGATGTCGGATTTGATGTCAAATGTCTGATTCTGGTAAGTCGGATTTTGGTAGGTCGGATATTGTTAGTAAGTCGGATTTTAGTAAGTCGGATATTGTAGTGTGCGAAGATTCAGGTTGTTACAAGTGTATTCAGGCCGAGCAGTTCATAACTGTGGTTTGGTGTCTTTGTGAGAGAGAGAGCACGACTTGTAATAACAAAAAGCGCTGATGTTATAAGCTCTTCTTGATGATGAATACGAGCTCTATGTTTTGCCCTAGTCTACTTCTCTGTTTTGTCTGATTATCTCCGTGTTTATCTTGCACAGTCATACTATAGCTCTGAATTTGTATGTGTTGTCTGTTTCCGGTATTTCTTCATGTGTTGTTGAACCTCAACACATTTGGCGATCCTGCTGAGCTTGTCTCTCTGTTGAGCCTGATTCTCTACTGCACCTGATTTTTTGCATTGGGCGGTGTCTAGTTGTTTTAAATGGTGTATGTTGTGTATCGTGGATTAAGTTCTAGGCACTACACTTTGCATCATATAGGGCTATTAGCACTGATATTTTGGGACAAGGCATTTGACTTTGATCAAGGGATGTGTGAATCCGAGTCGAATTTCTACGAAATCTACCACCGGGACGTGCCATGTGTTGATAGGGTATTGTAAGTCGGATATTCCTCAGTCAGAATACTTGATTATTTGAATGTCTGATTGGATATTTCTTAGTCTGATATTGGTCAGTCGGAATCTCTGATTATCTGATTACCTGAAGTAGGATCATCTGACTGTCTGATTATCTGATGTCAGATGTTTGATTCTGGTAAGTCGGATTTTGGTAGGTCGCATATTGTTAGTAAGTCAGATTTTAGTAAGTCGGATATTGTAGTGTGCCAAGATTCAGGTTGTTACAACTGTATTCAGGCCGAGCAGTTCATAACTGTGGTTTGGTGTCTTTGTGAGAGAGAGAGCACGTAACGAAAAGCGCTGATGTTGTAATATCTTCTTGATGATGAATACGAGCTCTATGTTTTGCCCTAGTCTACTTCTCTATTTTGTCTGATTATCTCTGTGTTTATCTTGCACAGTCATACTATAGCTCTCAATTTGTATGTGTTGTCTGTTTCCGGTATTTCTTCATGTGTTGTTGAACCCCAACACAAAAAGCATCTTTAAAGCATTTCAATTAAATGGATATTGATAAGTTTGTGAATCTAAAGCCAAAGCTATCATTCCAAAGCTATATGCAAACCATAGGAGTACAGTAAAGATGTTAAGAAGATGTAATATCCTATCATGGCCGCATATGTAAAAACAACCAGATCAAAGTAGGTAGGAGTACAAACCACATGCCAAAACAACCATTCTTTATGTAGCCATGCCTTAAATCTCTCCCTTGTATGCAAGCTTTGGCTTAAATTAATATACCTCATTTACCATGACGTTCTAGCTGATTATGGTTTTATTAGATATCACAACAAATTACATACATAAACCTATAATTATATGGGCAACAGGCTCCAGTCAAATGTGTACACCAAATCAAGATCACTCTCAAGAAACTCCTCATATAATCATAAAAATTTAAAAAACCCCATTCTGAGTAGGTGCATAAGCACCTACCTGTATGTTGGTAATTCCGGCACCGGCTTGATCACGTGATGTGGTGATGTCTTGTGTTGCTGATGAATACATGCTTGGTGGTTTGGTGTATGCTCTAAATAATCAATTGAAAACCAGCTTTCGAACCATAAGGTTGAGCCACCCGCTGTGTGTGTGTGTGTGTGTGTGTGTGTGTGTGTGTGTGTGTGTGTGTGTGTGTGTGTGTGTGTGTGTGTTGTGTGTGTGTGTGTGTGTGTGTGTGTGTGTGTGTGAGGATCATCGTGTGTTCTAGATCAGGGTACATCGAGCAGGGAAAGGCTAAAAAATTCAAGTACATCAAGTGAGGGAAAAACCTATTAGGAAGGATGAGGAAAGTACTCAGAAACATAGAACCTTGCATCGGCACAATGCTTACAGGGGAGATTGCAGCAGGTCAAATACGTACCTACGATTGTGTGTGTGTGTGTGAAGCTATTATGCAATGTTTTCAAGTCTTTGGTTTGCTATTATAGGAAGCTCACCACCAAAGGTAGGAATCCCACCCTTAGTTCTTACCATGTGCATGTCATGTTTTGCCTTCATAAAGTGCCATTGATACTGCGGAGCTACCACATCTGAGTACAAGTCATTTGACGCTACATGAATGATGCCTAGAATTGGCGAGGGACTACGGAAGGTCAAAGGTTTCCGATCCTGTTGAAATTCCAAATGAGTCTTTGTGAGAGAAAGGTAGATAATCCATAGTGTGCAAGCCTAGCTTGCTTAAAAGAGAAATTGTGTGGGTAGGCTAGCTCATATAGAGCTCTAGTCAACTTGGGGTAAAAATATAATGTCTCATCTAGACAACTGTGTGTGTGTGTCTCTTTATACAGGAGTATATATATACAAATATATATCTATAAATGTTACATGTATATACATTTTTGTTTTCATCATTTTAATTACAGGCACGTTGAATGCAAATATGTGACAGCTTTCCATTTCTCAAAATGGTCTTTGTTTTGATTGCTAGGCATACAAGCTAACAGAAGCAAGAGACACAGAATAGATCCATAGTGTTCCTTTGGCACCAGCACATAGCTGCCTCTTCCCCGAAATTGTTATAAGGTTGAATGAAGATAAATTCTGACTCCATTGAGCCTTTAGGGAGATTCTTTGTATGTCATTAAAGGGGCTTTCCATGAGCTCAGTTGTGGATGATGAAGAGGTAGAGTTAGAACCTTTTGCAAGTCAGGAGGACACTGCACCCCGCAAGGTTCATGTGCTCAACTCACAAAAGAGGAATGTGGATTTTTCAACTATTGCATGTGGGGCCACTTTCAAAGAGAAACATAAAAGAGCAAAGGAAAAAAGAGACAATTATTCTAGAAGACCCAGTAGTCATCAATGAAAAGCTTTTAAACTTTTTAGTATCTTCAAGAGCTACTGATAAATTTCATAAGGTATCTTGCATCTTTAAATCCACCTTTAGTCTTGATGATCTTCTAGCTTAGCACAATTATTTCTTAAAGCCTGAAAGAGAGAGGTTTTGAAGATAGGGGAGGCTATTAACCTTGAGGCAGAAACAAAGGAGGTTGAAAAAAGCAGAATTCTTTCTATGAAAACATAAAAAATTAAGCTACCATTGGATGTGTCTAGATATAATGAGAAACAAGCTGAGTTGATGCTTCTTGGTGTGCAAAATTTAGAATTGGTAACATGACATACATTTTCCTCATTACATTCAGAGTATTTTCTGAATGAGGGAAGACTTTGCACTTGGCACCATCTCAAAATTCCACAAGGAGCAGAGTGGCTTTGTTTCTAAAGACAGTAGTGATGACAAGGTAATGGAAACCTCCAATAACCCACTAGAGTGCCTCAAAATCTGTTTTCAAAAGATAAAAAATTATAAGGAGATACTCCCTGATGAGACCACTTTTCAAGAAATCAAAAATAGCATGAATCCCTCAACCATCAACCAAGAATTAGAGGATTGGTATAAGCGCCCAGCACATGGGTCGAGCAGGTTAGTGGACCTATGGAAGGGTGAACTTTGGATGCAAGATGAGAGCTTCATGGTAAGACACCACCCCCTCCCCCCCCTCTCACTGACACTTCTTTCTAGCTGCAGTCTTGGATTGTTGAAAAGGGTGAGTCTCTTTGTAGTCAAACGACCAGAGAGTACCATGGAAGGGATGCAACTCTTTCACAATATATTGACAAACTGTGTAAGGAACCTATCCTGTTCTTTCACAAGGGAATGTTGCAAGAGGGGACTATGACAATGTTTTCCTTGAAGACATTCTTATGCTTCCTAGGTGGACCCGATGCTACCACAAAACGCAGACAAAGTCATTCTTGTCAATAAATGTTTTACAAGATTCGGATACAATCCTGGGTGTACAGGCAATCATGCCACATATCACTACACATACACAACAATGGTGCTATCATTAGGAAAACAAATCCCAAATGAACTCTCAAAGTATGGCAAACAATTAATAGATATAAGGGCAATGTGCCAAAAAATAAATTCAAATTCTCAACAAGTTGAAACACAGCTTGTGAATTGTACATGTTCTATTAAGCGCAATAAGGCTACCACAAGACGCAAACAAAGTCATTCTTGTCAATAAATGTTTTACAAGATTCAGATACAATCCTGGGTGTATAGGCAATCATGCCACATATCACTACACATACACAACAATGTTGCTATCATTAGGAAAACAAATCCCAAATGAACTCTTAGAGTATGGCAGACAATTAATAGATATAAGGGCTATGTGCCAAAAAATATATTCAAATTCTCAACAAGTTAAAACACAACTTGTGAATTGTACATGTTCTATTAAGCGCAATACCATTTCATAATTTTCAGACTTGTACATGTTGTGTTAAATACATTTCCATTTTTGTAATTTTCTGAAAATATATCTACATCCTTAGCAACTTGAAACACAATTTGTGACTAGTACATATTGTGTGAAACACTCAGAGTCTCTTGCTCCACCTATGGCTCACATATTTCATTGTCTCCCTCCACTTTTTTTTGGCCTTCATGAGCATTGGAGTTGTCAAAAGCCTCTGAGAATTTAATTATTTTTGTTGTAAATGACTAAATTCTTGTGTTTTTCCTAAAGATTCTAATACTTGCTTTTGTTGCATGCGGTGTGAAGGATTTTGTTATAGAATCATTGGAATAGCTCTTTCAAATTGTTTGCCTTGTCTCAAGAGCCACCATATTGTGTGTATTTGAAGTAGGAATTCCTCGCCATGTAATGAGACTTTTTCAATCCCTAGGTATTCCATATGCCTAGGTTTCTATACTTTTAAATAAAGTATGGTAAATGGTTGAAAATGATGTGTTGTAAATGAAGCAAAGCTACTTAGCAAAACAAAACATTGGCATAGTTGTTTCTAATGACAAGAACAGTTGAAGAGTACCATGTAATGAGTAATTTGAGTGTTAGTCTATGCTATCTTGCTGAAGGTTCTCGTTAAACTTGCTAAGATTATCTTGTGACCAATCATCTTTGTCACACATTAAAAAGAGTTCATCTATGGAACTCCAGACATCGACCTTGGCATTGCAAGTAATTAGCTCCTGGTCCTTCAAGACCATATGTAGTTTTTTCCATTTCAAATACTCAACTTTGTTGATACTCAGCTTTTTTTCCATATACCCTCCCATGCTTTGTCAGTTTCAAATCTTTTATGCCTAGTAGGTCCTTCTCATTCCTTGATCTTTTTTTGTCCCACTGGATTTTGACATTGCCCCCATGGAGACCCATATCTAACAACACTGAGAAATCCTAGGAGAAATCCGACAGAGTATATATCCTCATCATCAATGTTGAAGGTATATGACATTATGGACCACATGAAACATGTTGTAAGTTCTATATAGAATTCATCAAGGACTCTTCACATGTACAAACCCCACAAAGTGGCCGCTGAAGAAAGAAATATGGGGAGTGGTCCAAACTGAAATTTTAGGCTAATAAGCTTGAATGTGATTGAAACTTTAGCACTCAAGTAGGGTATGATGCTCACATACTTGAGCTTGCAAGGGGACAATGTGCCTATTCAAAGAGACTCTTTCCTAATGCCCCAAAGGTAGAGAGAGAGAGAGAGAGAGAGAGAGAGAGAGAGAGAGAGAGAGAGAGAGAGAGAGAGAGAGAGAGAGACAGAGAGAGAGAGAGAGAGAGAGAGATTGAAGCTGTTATATCCTATTGTGTTGCACCCTTCAACGAGAATCCCATTCCCCTTTATCTTTGTGGCAAGATAAGAGTTAGGATATGGAACAAGCTTGAGAAAGCGAGCTTTTTTTTGGGGGAGGGGGGGTCACGAGTGCACCACCATTTCCACCCCCATTGGCCAATAAAACCACCAACTCTTCTCCTCCGCCCTCTCCTCTTCTACCACCTCCTTGGCCACCACTATTTCCGCCCTCTTTGGCTACTTAAACCACCCACTCCTCCCCCACTCTCTCCTCTTCCACCATCACTACCTATCCCCTGTCAATCCTCCCTATCCTCTACTCTCTAGTCTTGCTCTCTCTTCCTTTCACTGCCTCCACACCTCTTCTTCACTAACTTCTTCCTCTCTCTCTCTCTCTCTCTCTCTCTCTCTCTCTCTCTCTCTCTCTCTCTCTCTCACACACACACACACACACACACACACACACATCATATCCACCTCTTTGATTTCACTACTCCCTCGATCTCACTACCATGTCCTCTACCCATTACATACCTTTTTTGTTATATCAATCCTTTGGCCTCCATGTGTCATTTTAGCATGCTTATTTCTCTCTCGCACCCATTCTCTCTCTCTCTCTCTCTCTCTCTCTCTCTCTCTCTCTCTCTCTCTCTTCTCTCTCTCTCTCTCTCTCTCCTCTCTCTCTCTCTCTCTCTCTCTCTCTCTCTCGCCCGTCTGTCGCCTATTTTTTTCTACCTATCCCTTTGTTTCCATACCTCTCCTACACTCTATAAATGTCCAATCCCCCCCCGATCACCTTACTTAACTACATCCCTCTCCTACAACCTTCCTCATTGTTTCTCCATCAATCCCTTTCTTTACAACAATCCTACTCCCATTATTTTCTCTCTCTCTCTCTCTCTCTCTCTCTCTCTCTCTCTCTCTCTCTCTCTCTCTCTCTCTCTCCTCCCCCCCCCCCCCCTTTCTCCCCTTCACGCTTCATACATTATACCACCCATATTGCACCCAACTACAAAACCATGTTCTGAACTTGTTTCCCTCAAATTTTTAGCCATGGCTTAGACCTACACAATTTCCTCTCTTAGCCACAATGCGGGCTCTCCATTATGACTATCACCACAATTTTGGAGCATCAAGAGTCACTCCTTAGACACACAAATACTACATCACATGTAACTTTGGTCCCATAGGTCATATTTGACCTCTAAGGACGATAATAACCTCTCCCACCCTCTCTCTCTCTCTCTCTCTCTCTCTCTCTCTCTCTCTCTCTCTCTCTCTCTCTCTCTCTCTCTCTCTCTCTCTCAGTGCAGCCGTTTTTTGACCTAGTAGACAGCAGTCCACTCTTTTAATCATAACTTCTTCATCCGAACTCCGATTTGGGTGATCTATAGCCTCAATCGAAGAGCACAAAGTCCTCTACGCATTGATGTAAAGATAGAAATTTTCAGAGTTATGGAAGGCATTTCTGTAGCAGCATTTCCGAAGTGAACAGGTTCAACAAAAATTATTCTCATCTCCTATTTTACA
The DNA here is from genome assembly GCF_014529385.1 of Adiantum capillus-veneris. Taxonomy (NCBI): domain Eukaryota; kingdom Viridiplantae; phylum Streptophyta; class Polypodiopsida; order Polypodiales; family Pteridaceae; genus Adiantum; species Adiantum capillus-veneris. The sequence continues at coordinate 128,355,378 of NC_140946.1, forward strand.
TACAATGTCTTCCGGCACTCGCAAGGGTTCTTCTTCTTCAACAAGGTCCACAACCATTGTGGAAAATGATCCAAAATCTCCTAAGTGTGGAGATAGCAACACAACCACCCAACCAACGACATCGGAAACCATGATCATGGCGTACTTGGTATCATTGCAAGAGACCGTAAACAAACAAGGCGAAGACTTACGAGCACTTGCAATGGAGAATGGCACACTAAGGGTACTTGTGGTTGAGAATGAGAATCTCAAGAGGACACTTGAGATGCAAACAACACGTTTGATGCAACTTGAAGAGGAAGTCAAGGAATGTAAACGCTCTCTTGTGGACTTGAATGCTTTGAAGGAGCGGATGAGCAAAGTAGAGCATGACCATGTATTGAAAGAGGAGAAATTTGACACTATGAGCCGGGATGTATGCGACATGAAAAATGTATGCACAAACAAGTCTTGGGCTGATGTATGTGGTAGCAATGTGGTTTCTAATTCCTCACTCATGCAAGCTATGGTTCAAACAAAGAATGTTGAGAATGTGGATGTGGAGGAGTTGAAGGAACGGGAGCGACGTTCCAAGAACATTGTTATTCGTGGAATTCCCGAAGAGAAGTTAGAGACACCTCCTTCTCTTGCCATTGTTATTGAAGATTTCTTCAAAACCCACTTTGGCATGTCCGGAGTTATGGTCTATGGAGCACATAGAGTGGGGAAGCAAGGAGCTCCTCACTCGGGAGAACGGCCAATTGTATGCACCATGCCGGATGAGACCAAGCGAAAGATTATCCTTGATAATAGTTGGATCTATTTGAGGGATACAAAATGTTTTGTATGTGAAGATCGCACTATTAAGCAACAAAATATGCGTCGTAAGGCATATGAGGAAAAGAATAATAAAAACAAGGAGATCTCTCATGAAGAAAATGTGCCCAAGGAGGAGGCAAGTCTCTCAAGCAAATAGGATGCGTGACCTATGAGACCGAGTTACAATTGAAAATATGCTTTTGGAATTGTAATGGATACCCATGGAATGCGGGGGTTGGCATTGATGAACTAACAAGCAAAGCCGATGTTGTACTTCTTGTTGAAACTTGGGAGCATGATACACAAAGGATTAACGGCTTGGAGGATTACAATGTACATTCATTGATGTGGTCAAAGAATCTCAAGCAACGAAGAGGACAAGGAGGGTTAGCATGTATGGTTAAGAAAGGATTGGAAGATTTTGTATCAATTGTGAAAAGATGACAAGTACAAACATTATGTATGGCTGAAAATTATGACACCAAAAAGAGCACCCATTTTTGTAGCTGGTTGCTAGATTCCTCATCATGATTCTCCCTTTTATGCTTGCATGGATAGAGATCAACCATTTTCTGATTTGGAAGAGGACATTGCTTATTTCAAAGGTGAAGGTGATGTTATTGTATTTGGGGATATGAATGCTCGCACAAAAACATTGCAACATGATACTCAACAATTTGATATGCCATACATTTCAAGGGAGTTGGAGGAAGTTCACTTGTATGATCGTACTTCAATGGATGAGAAAGAGCCGGATCACTATGGAAAGTTACTTTTACACATGTGTAATAGCACGGGTATGCTCATTGCCAATGGTGTATCTTTGTGGAGTGGAACCAATGGATTTACATGTAGAAGACATAATGGGGATAGTGTGATTGACTATATGCTACTCTCTGAAGCCATCATGTATCGCATAAAGAGTTTTATGTTTGGTCAATGGACCCCGGAATCCGACCATTGCACCTTATGTATTGACCTTTCATGTGGAGAAGCAACTAAGCATGATAATTTCAGCCAAAGGAAAGAGAAGTTATCACTATGTATGGATTTCAAACGGGCACCAATGTACATTGAAATGGTTGAGAAAAAATTATGGATGACAAATCTTCAATGTGATGCACCATTGGAAACTAAATGGGAAGCTTTCAAGAAAGCTATTTGTTCTTGTGCGGAAGAAAGCTTTGCCATAAAGCATCTCCATGGTATCAACAAAGATAGATCACGCAAAAGGTGGTTTGATAAAGAATGTCAAGATGCTCGAAAGTCCTTGATAAAGTTTGATGCAACTATGGACAAAGACAACTATCAAAGTCATTTGCATACATACAAGGCATTGATTCAAAAGAAGAGAAGAAGATGGGAAGTAAAGCAATAAGAATTTCAAGTCCAAGAAAAGGCACATGCATGTGGAAGATTTTGGAGAAACTTGAGAGGCAAGCGGGTTGAGAATTTTGGTAACTTGAGTCTAGTGGATATGTACACACATTGTAGACAATTATATGAGCAAGAAAATACTGAAAAAATGCCATTTTATGGTTCACTCCCATGTATGCCGTCTTTTTTTACTATTGAGGATGTATGCGGTGGGCTTGAAAAGTTGGCCACTCGCAAAGCGGGAGATCTTCAAGGTATCAAGCCAGAGATGATCAAATGGACGGGAGATTTTACCCATGAGTGGATTGTGATATGTTCAACCTTGCACTTCAACATGGTATGCCTTATGATTGGAGTACTAATTGGGTTAAGCCTTTGCATAAAGGAGGGGATGTAAAGAATGTAAGCAACTACCGGACTATAATGATTGGGTCTCTTATGGAAAAGTTGTTTGGGTGCATAATGGAGATGAAATTGAGTGATTGGGCTGAAGAGAATGACAAGCGTGCAAAGGGACAAGCGGGTTTTCGTCGATGTCATAGCACCATTGATCATCTTGTCACTCTTCGTGTTCTCATGGAGGAAAGTCGGTTGAAAGGCAAGCGATTGTATTGTTGTTTTGTGGACTTTAAGAAAGCCTTTGATATGATCCACGTAACAATTTGTGGAGAAGGATGGAAGAACTCCAAGTGCCAAGTGAGTTTATGCTTGCGGTTTCTCGAATCTATGAGAAGGTGATTTGTCAATTGCGCATGGGAAGAGAAATTTCAGAAATTTTTGTAAGCACTATTGGGGTTAAACAAGGATGTCCATTGTCACCAACTCTCTTTGGTCTATGCATCGATCAATTGGAACAAATGGTACTTGACTTTATGCAAGAAGAAGGTATTGAAGAGGTCACTATTTGCAATGCGGTAATCATGCTTTTGTTGTATGCGGATGATGTAGTGCTTCTAGCACACACTTTAGAAGATGCACAAAAGCTTATTGTTGTCCTTGAGAACTTTTGCTTGCATAGTGGGCTGATTGTAAATGAATCCAAAACAAAGGTTATGCTTGTGAAAACCAACCAGAAGGAGAAGCCATGCATTGTGTACAACAACGAAACACTTGAAGTTGTTGAGAGCTTTAAGTACACAAGTGGCATGAATGTGCTATGCGTCGTTTGGAAGCGGGAAAGAGAGCATATTATGCATTTGAGAACATGTGTAATGCGGGAAACATCAAGTGTTGGGTTCTCAAGAAGTATCTTTTTGATGCATTGGTGACACCGGTTCTTCTTTATGGAGTTGAAGTGTGGGGCGGGAGCATCTCAAAGTCTACTTGGAAAGAGTTTGAGAATGTCCAAAAGCGTTTTCTTACAAACTTTCTCCAAGTTAAGACACAAACACCATATATGCTCCTACTTCTTGAGTCGGGATCTCTTCCAATTGAGGTTATGGGCATGGAAAGGGTTGTGGAGTACATGATAAAGATGCGTCAAAACCCCTCACATCGACTTCCTACAATTGCATGGGAAGCAAGCAAAAAAGTTCAAAAGACGCATAAAAGCAAGATCTTGAGCACGGATGGATGCAAGACATAAAGAAGTGGTTTGGGAGATGGGATGCATTACACTTGCTACATGATGCTTCAATTGACTCTCAAGTGAATAAAGCTTTTCTACAACGCCAATGTATTACGGCTTGGAGAAATCCGGTGGGTCACGCTTCATACATTACACCACCTATATTGCCCCCAACTACAAAACCATGTTCTTCGCTGAGAGAGGAAACCGTACTCACACTTACATGCTTGAGCATATTTCCTTGTCTGCGATACGCACTATCGCAGCAATTCGTCTTAGCTCCCATTTCCTTCGATGCGAGATAGGGCGTTGGGGCAATGGAGAAGAGTCAAATCGATTGTGCACATTATGCTCACTGCAAGTTCGAGAGTCTGAGTACCACACACTACTAGAGTGCTCAGCTTTTGATCACATCCGAACTTGCTTCTCTCACATTTTCAGCCATAACTTAGACCTACACACTTTCCTCTCCCAGCCAAAGTGTGGGCTCTCCATTGCGACTCTCATCACTACAGTTTTGGAGCATCGAGAGTCACTCATCAGCCATACACATACTACATCACATGTAACTTTGGTCCCATAGGTCATATTTGACCTCCGAGGACGATAATAAAATCTATCTATCTATCTATCTATCTCTCTCTCTCTCTCTCTCTCTCTCTCTCTCTCTCTCTCTCTCTCTCTCTCTCTCTCTCTCTCTCTCTCTCTCTCTCTCTCTCTCCATTGACATCGAGAGAGAAGGAAGAGAAAGAGAATATAGTAGAGGCTCTGTGTGTGTGTGTGTGTGTGTGTGTGTGTGTGTGTGTGTGTGTGTGTGTGTGTGTGTGTGTGTGTGTGTGTGTGTGTGTGTGTGTGTGTGTGCATGCATGTATGTACCTATGTGTGTGTGTGTGTGTGTGTGTGTGTGCAAGCATGTATGTACCTATATATGTGTATATATGCATGTATGTCCGTGTGTCTATTCGCCACTTCCCCACCAATGATATTGTTAATGGGAAAACTTAGTGAATAGGAGGGGGCCGGACTGGGGGGGAGAGAGAGAGAGAGAGAGAGAGAGAGAGAGAGAGAGAGAGAGAGAGAGAGAGAAGAAGAAGAAGAAGAAGAAGAAGAAAAAGAAGAATAGAATTTTAGCGTGGTACAAAGACCTCAAAGATCTCTCAAAGATCTACGCGATGAGATTTGAGCTCAAGACCTGTTATTCAAGAGGGGTTGTGCATGTGTCTGTTGCTTTGGCCCATACCCCTCTTTTTTTTGGAATTTTGGCCTAAGGTAAGTAAGAGCAAAGCCCTCCTACTTTCCATTTGAATTATCTCTCTCTCTCTCTCTCTCTCTCTCTCTCTCTCTCTCTCTCTCTCTCTCTCTCTCTCTCTCTCTCACACACACACACACACACACACACATACACCCCCTCTACACAATGTTTGCAACAAATATCTCTCTCTCTCTCTCTCTCTCTCTCTCTCTCTCTCTCTCTCTCTCACACACACACACACACACACACATACACACCCCTCCTCTACACTTTGTTTGGAAAATGATTTTTAATGCATTTTCATCCATTCAAATCTCTCTCTCTCTCTCTCTCTCTCTCTCTCTCTCTCTCTCTCTCTCTCTCTCTCTCTCTCTCTCTCTCTCTCTCTCTCTCTCTCTCTCTCTCTCTCTCTCTCTCTCTCTCACACACACACACACACACACACGTACAGCCTCGGAGAGCAAGAAGTTGGCATTCTGTTGCAAGCAAAGAGTAGTATTTTTGGAGAGTAATATTTAGCTATGTGAAATGATTTTTGGGAATTTGGGACGTTGTTCTTTGGACAATGTAATGTTGGAATTTATTGAAATTTCAAGATTTGGGAGAAAATCCATTTGTGTATATCTCTATTGTTCCGTAATGCTTCTATTGGGGGGGGGAGGAGAGAGAGAGAGAGAGAGAGAGAGAGAGAGAGAGAGAGAGAGAGAGAGAGAGAGAGAGAGAGAGAGAGAGAGAGAGAGAGAGAGAGATTATTATCGTCCTCGGAGGTCAAATATGACCTATGGGACCAGAGTTACATGTGATGTAGTATGTGTATGGCTGATGAGTGACTCTCGATGCTCCAAAATTGTGGTAATGAGAGTCACAATGGAGAGCCCAATCTTTGGTTGGGAGAGGAAAGTGTGTAGGTCTAAGTTATGGCTGAAAATGTGAGAGAAGCAAGTTCGGATGTGACCAAAAGCTGAGCACTCTAGTAGTGTGTGGTACTCAGACTCTCGAACTTGCAGTGAGCACAATGTGCACAGTCGATTTGACTCTTCTCCATTTCCCCAACACCCTATCTCGCATTGAAGGAAATGGGAGCTAAGCCAAATGGTTGCGGTACTGCGTATCTCCGACAAGGGGATAGGCTCAAGCATGTAAGTCTGAGTACGATTTCCTCTTTCAGTGAAGAACACGGTTTTGTAGTTGGGGGCAATATGGGTGGTTTAATGTATAAAGCGTGACCCACAAGATTTCTCCCAAGTCGTAATACAATGGTGTTGTAGAAAAGCTTCATTCACTTAGGAGTCAATTGAAGCATCATGTAGCAAGTGTAATGCATCCCATCTCCCAAACCACTTATTTATGTCTTGCATCCATCCCGTGCTCAAGATCTTGCTTTTATGCATCTTTTGAACTTTTTTTCTTGCTTCCCATGCAATTGTAGGAAGTCGATGTGAGGGGTTTTGACACATCTTTATCATGTACTCCATAACCCTTTCCATGCCCATAACCTCAATTGGAAGACATCCCGACTCAAGAAGTAGGAGCATATATGGTGTTTGTGTCTTCACTTGGAGAAAGTTTGTAAGAAAATGCTTTTGGACATTCTCAAACTCTTTCCAAGTAGACTTTGAGATGCTCCCGCCCCACACTTTCAACTCCATAAAGAAGAACCGGTGTCACCAATGCATCAAAAAGATACTTCTTGAGAACCCCCAACACTTGATGTTTCTCGCATGACACATGTTCTCAAATGCATAATATGCTCTCTTTCCCACTTCCAAACAACGTATAGCACATTCATGCCACTTGCGATTGGACGGAACCTCAAGGCGAAGGTACTTAAAGCTCTTAACAACTTCAAGTGTCTCATTGTTGTACACAATGCATGGCTTCTCCTTATGGTTGGTTTTCACAAGCATAAACTTTGTTTTGGATTCATTCACAATCAGCCCACTATGCAAGCAAAAGATCTCAAGGACAACCATAAGCTTTGCATCTTCTAAAGTGTGTGCTAGAAGCACTACAGCATCCGCATACAACAAAAGCATGATTACCGCATTGCAAATAGTGACCTCTTCAATGCCTTCTTCTTGCATAAAGTCTACCATTTGTTCCAATTGATCGATGCATAGACCAAAGAGAGTTGTGTTGGGGTATAAAGCCCTATGTGGTCACCGAGGTAAGTGGGCGGGCCGCCAGGTATGTACAATTATTCTTTTGTAAAAACCTAATAAGAACTCACTATGCTCTACACATTACAGTAGAGCGAGTTCACCATATCGTCGTGCTCTTCTTCTCACACTCTCTCTCTCGTGTCGCACTTCCACTCGTACTCCTTCAACTGGTATCAGAGCTCAGATCGAGGCTCGGGGCAGCACTTGCAGGTAGCCAGAGTCACCTGCTCATATTGGAGTGAGATTCGACAGGCAAAGACACGGCCCCAAATCCTGTGGGATAGCCCAAAGGACTAGGTGTTCTCAGAATTTCATTCAGAGGTCATCTCGACCACCATTCGGCTTCGACAAAGTTCTGCGCAGGCCATTTTCGACTATGTGGTCTCGGCGGGTGCAGATCCGACTCTGCAAATTTGGGGTTTTGGCCTACGACTGCAAGTGCTGAGGATATCTACACTTCCAGAGTGCTGATTTGTGGCTGTCTACACAACAAAGGACGGCTCACAGTTCTTGGAGGCGTGTCACATACGACACGGGCGCACCTACACACAGACTGTAGGCGACATCCACAAGTTCATCAGGTAGCTTGTGTTTGCTGCTTGATATTCCAGATTTCATCCTAACATTGCAGGTACTTCCACATGGGATGTATTGTCAGAGATGATGTATGTTTGTTGAGGGTTTGCTGGCTGTGAGTCACGCAGCAAACAACCGCCGCAGCGGTTACAGCATACAGTGGGAAATTTGTGGATGTATGACTTTGTGGGAAGTCTATGTACTATCAGATTTACTGCAGCATTTGTTGAGGGTCGAGTGAGGTTTTATTGAGCTGGGGGATTCTCGAATGTTGAGATCCTTTTGGTGATACAGGTCTTGGAGCGATCCCTCGAGCACCCTTAGATAGGCAGCTAGGATGTATTGACTTTGAGTTAGATAGTTGGGATTGCATATTTGCTTTACTGCCGTTGAGGAATTGTCGCAGTCTATGCTTACAGGACAGTGAGAGACAGTACAGGTGCAGGACAGGTTTACCCACAGCTTACAGTGTTAGAGAGATAATGGTTTTTGAGCTGTTTTTGGTCTGTTTTTGAGTATACCATAGCCATTTTACAAAGGAGACCCTGCTGAAATTTCTGCAGAATCTGAAGCTTTCTTGGTTCATTTGACAGGTTGATATTGGTTCAGAGGTCAGTTCACAGGACACTGCTCTTTACAATATCAAGAAGCTGGATGGAACCACTTTCCCATTGTGGAAGAAGCAGATTTGGCACGTGTTGGTACAAAAGAAGCAGATAAAACCTATAAAGCTCAAGGGGATAAAACCAGAAGATATGGACGAAGATGAATGGAGTGAAATGGATGAATTCGCACTTTCTACCATTATGCTGACTTTGGCAGAAAGCGTTTACTTCAATGTAGCAGACGAGATGTCAGCTTATGAAGCATGGACAAAGCTGAGTGATCTTTATGAGAAGCAGAGTGCAGCTTCACAGCTATACTGGCTTAAGAAGCTTGTTGACTTGAAGATGAAAGAAGGGACACCTATGTCCAATCATCTTAATGAATTCAACACCATCTACAGTCAGTTTTGTTAGCTCAAGGTGTCAAGTTTGATGAACCTGTTAGAGCTATGTTCCTGTTGATCACATTGCCGAGAAGTTGGGACACTTTTCACACATCTTTGAGTAATTCTGCACCTCCAGATGGTTTGACCATAGCAGGTGTAGAAGGCAGTCTGCTTACTGAAGAAAACAACTGAAAGACAATGGACAAAGGCAAAGGAACAGCCTTAGTTGTCAGGGGAAGGACCAAAGAAAAGTACAAAGGTGGAAAGAGGGATCAATCTCGTAGCAAGTCCCGTAGTGCTAAAGGAAAGAGTGACATAGAATGCTACCATTGTGGCAAGAAGGGTCACATGAAAAGAGACTTCAGAGAATGGAAAGCAGAAAAAGGCAAAGATAAAGTAAAAGACCATGGTGAGAAGAACAAGTCCTCACTGAAGATTCAAGAAATAAATGTGACAAACATTGTTGCAGAGGATGACAGTCTAGTGTCAGGAGATATCTACTTCTTGAAAAAGACAATGGACTCAACTCTTCTTACAGCATCTGATGGAAATGCACTGAGTGACTGGATTATAGACTCAGGGGTATCACTTCATGTGTCTCCAAACAAGGAGTGGTTTACCTCTTATGTGACCACTAAAGATCATGTTCGGCTAGGCAATGGGCAAACATGTGAGATCTTAGGTGTTAGAGATGTTCAATTGAAGTTTCAGAATGGCTCTTCTTTCACGCTGAAGAATGTGAGACATGTTCCCGCAATTACAAAGAGCTTGATCAGCACAGGTTTACTTGATGATGCTGGCTACGTCACCACTTTTGGACAAAACATGTGGAAGATATCCAAGGGTTCTATGACAGTAGCACATGGAGTAAAGTCTGGAGGACTTTACATGATTTATGTATCAAATGTCTCTAAAAATGTAATCAATGTAACCGAGCAGCCGAACGTTTCTTTGTGGCATAGCAGGTTAGGACATATGTCCAAGCAATGTCGTTGGTTGGGTAGTTGTGTTGCTATCTCCACACTTAGGAGATTTTGGATCATTTTCCACAATGGTTGTGGACCTTGTTGAAGAAGGAAAACCCTTGCGAGTACCGGAAGACATTCTATGTAAAATAAGAGATGAGAGTAAATTTTCTTGAACCTGTTCACTTTGGAAATGCTATTACAAAAGCGCCTTCCATAACTCTGAAAATTTATGTGTTTACATCAATGCATAGAGGGATTTGTGCTCTTCGATCGAGGCTATAGATCGCCCAAATCGAAGTTCGGATAAAGAAGTTACGATCAAAAGAGTGAACTGTTGTCTACTAGGTCAACAAACGGCTGCGTTTTGTGTGTGTGTGTGTGTGTGTGTGTGTGTGTGTGTGTGTGTGTGTGTGTGTGTGTGTGTGTGTGTGTGTGTGTGTGTGTGTGTGTGTGTGTGTGTGCGCGTGTGAGAGAGAGAGAGAGAGAGAGAGAGAGAGAGAGAGAGAGATAGAGAGAGAGAGAGGGAGAACTATAAAAAACATTGATAAATCGAGCACTTCTGTAACATTTAATGGTCTAGTAACTTGTGTGTAGCGGAAAATAGCATGAACATAGTGAGCATTTCATTAGAATAGCTTCCTATTGAGAATAACAAGAGTGCTTGGGTGGAGAGAGAGTCTTCTTTGCTTCACCCATAAGATTGTGTGAGTGTGTGTGTGATAATGCCTTGAAAAAATCAGCCCCCTCTCTCTCTTGGTCGACCCCTCTTGCTATTTACTCATCCTCACACCTCATTGTACCACACCAAGCCTAACCAATGGAAATTAAGCAGCATAAGTGATAGTCTTCTGACATGTGTCCCCCTTTCCCCTTTTGTGAGAGCTTTAGGTAATTACTTAATTCAACTAAAATCTCATTGGACCCCTTTGCCTCCTGGCCAATAGGAATCAGGCAAGCCATTGGGCTGCTGAATGCTCATTGGACCCCTTGGGAGACTGTTTAATAGTCTTCTAGAGAGATTAATTCTTATTGATTCTTTTACTAAGTGTTTTTAAATTAATTAAACTAGATTTACTCTAGCTTAATTCTCATTGGTCCACCTCCAAGGCCATCCAATAGGAATTGAGTACACGTTGTGGGCATCTGAGCTAGGGAGCTGACATGTGTCCCTCATTCCCTTTTTGTAAAGGGAGCTTGTGTGCGTGTGTGTGAGTTTCTCTCTCATCTCCTACTTTTAGGGCTCGCCCCCTCCTATGTAGAGATGGTTGATGACTTTTGGGACACACACAAAGCATCCAATTTCCGTAGGCTTTTGACCTTTGGACACAACCTTTGAATTTTGGAACCTTAGCATTTTGGAGGTCTTAATGGGCTGAACCTTAGGGTCTTTTAAGCCCATTGGTGCACATTGCTCTTTTGCAGATGGCCCCCCTTTTGGATCCCTATTTTTCCTCCTTTGGATCCCTACTGTGGCTGGTCTCCTAGCTTAACCAGTATTCTAGCTTTTTCTCCCCTGGCACTTCCCCATATTAGATGATCAGTTTAACATGAGAAAATCATTTAGGAGAATTAGATATTAAGTCTTAATGGGATGAACCTTAGGTCTTTTAAGCCCATTGGTGCACATTGCTCTTTTGCAGATGGCCCTCCTTTTGGATCCCTATTTTTCCTCCTTTGGATCCCTACTGTGGCTGGTCTCCTAGCTTAACCAGTATTCTAGATTTTTCTCCCCTGGCACTTCCCCATATTAGATGATCAGTTTAACATGAGAAAATCATTTAGGAGAATTAGATATTGATTATTATGACATTACCTCTCTGTTGAAATCATAGTCATCCTCAACTATGGAGTAGAGAAGATAAAGCATATTCATTAGTCCTTTTTCCTAGCGGGTAGAGGATCCCTATGTTACCCTACGACATCGTTCCAAAATGGATGACTAGTCCATTTGGCGCTTGAGAGCCTAAGCTGTCGCAAGCATGTATGCACATTAGTTCTATCAATCTTCCATAGTGACAAGCTCTACTTGGTGTTTGGGAAAGTCGTCTCCGCAAACTTGATCTAAGCATGCATACTACTTCATTATTGTGCACAATAAATAAAAAGAGAGTCTTATAAGACAAAAACTTTGCTCATTTTTAACATTTGTGCATTTGCTTACTCTAGGGAAGCATTGTAAGCATTGAAAAGGTTTAGGTTATCCTTTAATTGTATGCCTTGCATCCATCTAGCATCTTCAAAAGGATAATTCTTAAACTTAATAAGATATCGTCGGATAGTTTACCGCCTCTTAGTACCTTCTCTTCATGTCGGAGAATGGACTCGGGCTGCAGCACCTCTTCCTGGTCTCGATCTCTGATGAGTCTTCAATATAGGTTCTTGAGGTGGCTCTCCTTTGAATGGCTTTAATAGGCTCACATGAGAAGCATTGTGTATGAGCCATTGACTGGGCAACTTGAGTTGATAGGCCATCTCATTGATTGGCCTAAGAATCTGGAAGGGACCATTGTTGGACGGGAAGCTACTCACACACCCATGAAGTGCATGCAAACACTACCTAGATCAAAATAATGTCAATCGAGGACACAGATGACACGATAGGCACACGGAGGAAATCTCTTTAGCTTGTCAAGCTGAGACCATCCTACACATACAACACTCTGGAAGGCCAACTAAACCACAATCAAGAACCTCATTGCTCTCAACTACACCACCACCACATACACACATACAGAAGGCAACTCACCAAATCATGCCAGATTCGTACGAAACTTAAGGAACACCATCCCCTCACTAGGATACACCTGTCCCTAAGCTTCTACACTCAAAACCCTCACTCTAGACCCATCTGCAGAAAACGCGTAGGATGACAGAACAGAATTTTGAAAGTGCTCGAAACTGAAATTTATGAGTACCTATGCGTAGCTTATGTCGCCACGATTCTATAGACTACTAGCACACAGAAAACAGACATCGTTTGATACACTTACGACCACAAATAGCTCGTATATGCGTCAGCGTGTGCGCCTCGTCTCGCGTGGAATGCTTGGCGTCGTCGCGTAGCTCTCCTCGAGCCTATAGCAATGGTGCAGTCGAATCTCCAATGTGTTGAGCGAGCAGGCCATAGCAAGAGGATGAAGCTCACACTCACTCTCTTTCTCTCTCACACACAGTAGACGGCAGCGCTAAAGTTTGATTATGATAAAAGTCTTTTTACAAAATGACCTAGGTACCTTATATACTAAGGCTACCTTAGGTTTAACCAAAAATGGGGTTGAAAGGGTCAATGGCTTTGTATTTACAATCTGGAAGTGCCATTGCACCCCACCTTCTGAAACTAGAATAACTACTCATTACAAATGACGTTTATAGCCATAATCCGCAGCATTTCATAACTCGCAAAAGATAAGACTTTGGTACGAAACTTGAGTTATGTTGTGTTGTTGACCCAGCCGGTCAACATTCCCCCCTTCCGCGTTCATGTCGTCCCCGATATGACCTGATTGTCGATGGCGATGTGGTCTTTGCTGTCGTTTTGTTGTTGGAAAGAAAGTATAGACTATAGCCTTTGCAGTAGCTTGTCTTGTTCGTCCAATCCGATGTACATAGTCTTCACATGATTTAGGAAAATCATAATTGATGACGAACTTTATGTCTTTCACATCCACGCTCCGAGATGCATCATCTATTTCTGTCATTATAGGTCTACTGCTAGATCTAAATTAAAAAAGAATCCAATGTCGTTTAACTTGACTCTTATCATCATGAATAGAGAAAGCTCCATCCATCATTTGCTCGAGCAAATCTATCAATTCGGAGTGTTTGTGATTCTCAGAAACAACTTCTATAATCTGTAGAATTGAGTGATTGGCTTTCTGATCTTGTGAGCCAATGACAACTTTGTAAGGATTTTGTTGTGTTGTTGACCCAGTGGTCAACACTTTGCTGTTGTTTTGGCTTCATCTGTTGCACTGCTTGTATCTTTGTCGAACCACAACAAGAACTATGATCCATTAGAGCGGACATCTATCATCATAACCATTCATCTTTTGAGATCCTTTGATTACTTTTATGTCTGCTCTTCTTCATTGGGGACTTCTTTGTTCCCGTGCAATCATGTTGTTAGTGTTTTCTGCAGCTTTGTCATTGTAGGCCATTCTTCGACTCGCCATTGAGGAGAAATATGCTATGATCTGAAATTGGTGCTCCAATTCATTTGAGTAGCATTTCCTTATTGTTGATGTAGAGGGAATATATACAAGATGATGGTGATAGGTGTCCTTAGATTAGGGTCTAAAACCTGGATGACCAAAGGAAAAAAACTCGGTGCGAAAAAAAATGCCTTTGATATACGCTCGTATTTGTTGAGATGTCGAGCTCTACACCTTGAGCTGGCATCCACTACGGGTCTTGGCCGCTTACGGCATTTACTCACTGGCCCGTTAGGTGACCGACACGGAGGATCTCTGTTAGTGATTCTACAGATGGACTACACTTATAGTGCCAGCCTAGCACGCTTCTAGCGAGTTCACACTGAGTGACCGCATGTACATATGTGCTACTTTTCAGCTTTAGCACTTAGTCATTTTGTACTCTCTTTTCTGTGAAGAAGAAGAAGAAGCTTTCCATCTCTGTGTGCTTTGTGCTTGTCTTGTGTAGCTCTCTTGCATCCTCATTCTTTACATGGTATCAGATCCTGGTGCAGGCAAGAGAGCCTAAGAGAGCAAGAGCATCGCAATCCCTTCTGAACAGGTCTCCAAAGTGCCGTATAAAGAGATTTACTGTACAAGTACAATGGTTGTATGTACGCTTGATTGTGGACACTCGTTGAGTGTAGAAAGCGTTACAGGTACCACGATAGCAGGTTCAGCAGATTTGCAGGTTTTTGCAGATTGCAGCTATTTTGTCTTAGTGCTTCAAGATGTCTAACGGTTTCAGTCAGATTGTTACTGAGAAGCTTGAGAAAAATAACTACCCTGCATAGAAGTTCATAATAACAAATTTCCTAAAAGGAAAAGGTTATTGGGACTATGTAGAAGGAGACAATGAAAAGGAACCAGAGATTCCCGAGGCAAATGCTACAACAGAACAAAGGAAAGCTTTGAGGGACTGGCAACAAGGCCAGAGCAAAGTGATGTATTGGCTTTCTATGAGCATCACAGATGGCATGATGGGCTATCTACAGGATGTTGAAACCCCCGCCATTGCATGGAGAAACTTAGGCAGAGTGTTCGAGGTGAACACCAAGGCCAGGAAGCTTCAACTAAAGTCGGAGCTAAATCAGGTTAAGAGGAACAACCTCTCAATCAATGATTATGCCTTGAAGATCAAGAGTATCATTGAGGCTCTTGGATCTATTAAAGTCTCAGTGGAAGACGATGACACTGTCCATGCATGCTTGGATGGTCTAGGAGATGAGTATGTACATTTTAGGTCTTCCATGAATACAAGAGATGACATCCCCGTGTTCCAAGATTTGATTTCTATGCTTATTCTTGAGGAGAAGAACCTTGACACATCTTCTTCTCATGGCAGAAATAATTCTGAACAGGCCTTCTATTCTAACTCCAACAGAGGTAGAGGTAGAGGTCGTGGTCGAGGCCCAAGGGGTTGCAGGGGCCAATTTCTAGAAGGTCAATCAAATCAAAACAATACAGGTGGCAGGGGAAACCAGTCTCAAGGCAGGGGGAGTCAAAGAGGTCGTGGTGCAGGATCAAGCAGGCAGCAACATACTCCAGATAGCAGAGAATGTTGGACTTGTGGTGAAAGAGGTCACATGTCACGTGACTGTCCAAAGGGAAAAGAAAGGGAAAAGAGAGAACAGGGCAACTATGCATCTACTAGCAGAGATGCGAATGACAGCAAAAACGAGCGCATATTTGTTATGCAGCATGTAATGAATACAATGACTGCAGAGAATTCCACCCAAGATGATGTTTGGTATGTGGATTCAGGTGCCTCTAATCACATGACATCTCGTGGAGAGTGGTTTAGAGATATGCGCAAACCAGATGTGTCAGGCTATGTGCATACAGGAGATGACACAGCTCACCCCATTGCTCATGTAGGGGACATACCTCTAAATACGAAGAGTGGGAAATCAAAGCACTTAGCAGATGTACTTCATGTCCCAAACATTACAAAGAATCTTGTTTCTGTTGGAAAAATGGTTGAGCAGGGTTTGCAGGCTCGCTTCAATCCAAATGGCTGTTATGTAGAAGATTTCCAGAATGGCTGTAAGCTGATCACAGAGGGCAAATGTGTGGGCAGAATGTTTACGCTGAATGTAGACATGCCTGAGGTAAAAGCTGCATTATTTGCACAGGGCACAGGTGTTGTGGCTGATGTTGACATTTGGCACAAACGCATTGGCCATGTCAATGAGCAGAGATTGCGCAGCATGCAATCAAAACAGATTGTAAAAGGTTTGCCCAAATTTAAGGTGGATGGTATGCATAAAGTGTGTGCAGCATGCCAGTTTGGAAAACAGTCAAAGGGCTCATTTCCACATGAGCGCAATGTATGTAAAAAGCCACTTGAGGTGGTGCACATAGATGTTTGGGGTCCAATTGATACTGCAAGTATACATGGTTGCAGGTATTATGTCTCTTTCATTGATGACCATACAAGGAAAGTATGGGTCTACTTCATGCGTAACAAAAGTGAAGTGTTTGGTCACTTTCAAGACTTCAAAGTCATGATTGAGAAGGAGACAGATATGCAAATCAAGACATTGAGGTCAGATGGAGGGGGAGAGTACTTCTCCAATGATTTTTCAGATTTTCTGCGAATGCATGGTATACGCAGGCAGTTTACATGCAGATATACTCCACAACAGAATGGGGTCGCAGAAAGGAAAAACAGGCACATTGCAGAGGTTGCACGTGCATTGATGAATGAGAAGAACATGCCTCATCATTTCTGGGCTGAAGCCGTAAATACAGTTGTGTACATTATGAACAGGACACCTACAGCTACAGTGCATGATGTAACACCTGAGGAAAAGTTTACAGGTACAAAGCCTGATTTGGCACACTTGAAAGTGTTTGGCTGCATAGCTTACGTGCATGTACCAGATGAGTTGCGTAGGAAATTGGATCCTAAAGCAGAGAAATATATTCTTGTGGGATATTCCCTTGAACAAAAGGGGTACAGGTGCTACAATCCTACTACACGAGAATTACGAGTGAGCACAGATGTAGTCTTTGATGAGATGAGCAGCTGGTACAGTAATGCACATGGCACTATTGGGGCTGATGTAAAAGATGATGTGGTTGTACAAAATGTGAGGCCACAGTCACAGGTTTTGAGTGGACCACAAGAGTCCTCTTCTCGTGGCTCTGTTGAGAAACCATGGAATGGTAGACTACATACGCAGGTTACTCCACCAATAGGTACAGGGAATGTATCACGAAAAGGAAAGGAAAAGGTTGATGAACCTCCCTTTATGGCTGATGCATCATCAGGTTTTTCACATGTAGACATGGATTCAGATGGTTCTGAACAAAGTCTTAATGAGGAATTTGGAATTCCTGCTGTCAGGACACCTGGTGTAAGGAAAGTACAAGAAGATGCTAGAGGGCAAAGGAGTGACCCAGGACCGCGCAAATCTAATAGAGTCAGAAATCCAATTCAGAAATTGACTTATGATGGGTATCTAGTGCATCACCAAGCCTACATGGCTAAGGTGATACAGGATGTGGAGCCCACATGTTTTGAGGATGCAGTTGGAAATGTGCATTGGGATGATGCAATGAATGAAGAGATGGCTGCATTGGAAGCAAATGACACATGGGAGTTGGTGCCATTGCCAAGTGGAAAGAAAGCTATTGGCTGTAAATGGGTGTATAAAACCAAGCATAAGGCTGATGGTAACATTGAGCATCACAAGGCAAGGCTGGTCGCAAAGGGTTATGCACAGACGTATGGCATAGACTATGAGGAGACCTTTGCTCCAGTGGCAAAGATGACGACTGTGAGAGCTGTCATAGCAGTGGCTGCATCTAGAGGATGGATTATGCATCAAATGGATGTAAAGAATTCCTTCTTGAATGGTGATTTTCAAGAGGAAGTGTATATGGATCAGCCACCTGGTTATGTCGATCCAGGTTACCCAGATTATGTATGCAGACTTCTCAAAGCTTTGTATGGTTTGAAGCAGGGCTCTAGAGCATGGTATGACAGGATTGCCAAGTATCTTGTCAGTATTGGTTTTAGGAGAGCTCATGCTGATCATTCACTCTATGTACGTGAGAGTGATGTGGGGATTGTGGTCATTACCATATATGTAGATGACCTTATTATTGTTGGTGACAATGCTATGGAGATTGACCGTGTGAAGGGTCTTCTCAAACAGGAGTTTGAAATGAAAGATTTAGGTGTGTTGCGCTACTTTCTTGGCATTGAGGTGATCAGAACTCCAGAGGGTGTATGGCTATCACAGAGACAGTATGCTTTGGACATGTTGTCAAAGTATGGTATGGTTGATTGTAAGCCAATTTCTATTCCCTTGGATGTGAATGCAAAGCTGAGTGCAGAGAAGGGTGATGTTGTTGAGGATGTCAACATGTACAGGAAGATTGTGGGTAGTCTAATCTACTTGACTATCATGAGGCCAGACTTGAGCTACACAGTAGGCTTGGAGAGTCAATTCATGCAGCTTCCGAGGAATCCACATTTGGATGGAGTACGACGCACACTTAGGTATGTGCAAGGTACTCTTGACTACGCATTGTTCTATGCAGCAGATGCACCATTAGCATTGTATGGGTATACAGATGCAGATTGGGCAGGTAGCATTCTTGATAGGAGATCTACGAGTGGCTTCATGTTCTCTTTTGGGAGTGCTGCTGTTACTTGGAGCAGCAGAAAGCAACCTACGATTGCTTTATCGAGCATAGAGGCCGAGTACAGAGGTGCAGCAGTTGCGGCGTGCGAGGTAGCTTGGCTACGCACATTACTTGAGGACTTGGGAGTGCAGGTGGACCAGCAGATTTTCATCCATTGTGACAACCTCAGCAGCATGCAGTTGGCTAGGAACCCAGTGTTCCATGCCAGGACCAAACACATAGAGGTCCATTACCACTACGTTCGAGAGCGAGTGTTGGCGGGCGACATCGACTTGGTCTACGTCAGCACAGAGGAGCAAATAGCGGATATCTTTACCAAGGCCCTCGGAGCTGAGAAGTTTCGACGTTTTCGGACTATGTTTGGACTCTGCGACATGCAGAGCTCGAGGGGGAGTGTTGAGATGTCGAGCTCTACACCTTGAGCTGGCATCCACTACGGGTCTTGGCCGCTTATGGCATTTACTCACTGGCGCGTTAGGTGACCGACACGGAGGATCTCTGCCAGTGATTCTACAGCTGGACTACACTTATAGTGCCAGCCTAGTACGCTTCTAGCGAGTTCACACTTAGTGACCGCATGTACATATGTGCTACTTTTCAGCTTTAGCACTTAGTCATTTTGTACTCTCTTTTCTGTGAAGAAGAAGAAGAAGCTTTCCACCTTTGTGTGCTTTGTGCTTGTCTTGTGTAGCTCTCTTGCATCCTCATTCTTTACAGTATTGGAGTTGAGCAGTTGAACGTGAAATACATGTTCATGAAAGGTGAGTGCTTGGGTGAAACACGGAAAGAGTGCCTGATGCAAGTGCCAATTATGGGACACTCTATATGCATATGAGAAATTTGTCAACAAAAGCATGCAATGTGAAAGAAGGAGATGATGGGTGTTTCGAGGAATAAATGTAGCACATGTGACATTAAAAGATGTCTCAATAGCTTCCACCTTTCCAAGAAGGGTTTTCGATGTAGAAGTTTCTCCACTCGTATCTCACTGTGCTCAGTACGTGAGTGTCTTTCGGACCTTCTCCTTCACTTCACCAGACTTAAGTACTTAGACTTCGACTCTTTTGCTCACCTATACCAGCATGAGCGACACAACGTAAATATGCTCAACTCTTCCAGCTTGAGCAGTACCTAGAATAGCTAAGACACTTAGACCACAGAGTATATTACTTGAAGCTTTGGGACTAACACCTCACTCATTTTGTGGCTTAGCTACTCGACTCTGACTTTTATGACTTGTCAGTTGCATGTTGACACTGCTTTGTGACAAGCTCTTCGGCTGTTGTAGTGGCTGCTGAGACATACTTCGTGAAGTTTCATCGTTTCCCTGTACTTTCTTCTCTTTGTAGTGCTCAGGCCTGTTGTCTATCTTTTCTTCATGTGGATTATGGATTTTTTTATTTTTTCTTAATAATAATAACAAAGAAAATCTTAAAACAACTCAACAAAAGAAAAATCATTCAAATAGAAATCCAAATGCTATGTACACTATACACATGTCCCTAGGGGCTCATATATGGATTTTGTCCCCATACTCCTCTGTAACACTACTATGAGGGCATATACTCTAAATTTCGTCAAAAAATTATCACAATAGAACGCAAAAATTCAATGCATCTCACAAAACATTGCCCTCTAATAGTCATAATGTTAGGTCCGCATTCAGAATGCCTCCCCCCTTCCTATTTGGAGTCATCCTTTACGACAGGGTATCACAAAGGGTATGTGTTGTGCTTGGGCAATTAAAAATTGTGCCTATGCAGGCCTTGTAATGTAGCCCTATTATGCATACACAATCAATGCATGGAAAAGATTTATGATGTGCAAGATGTGGGTATAAGCAATTTTCTTATTGGCATTTGTTGGCGAGGCTTCCTATTCTAAGCAATGTAATGGTCTTTGAAGCTCCTGTATCGTTGCTTGATTGAAGCGACTTGCTCTCTTCTAACTGTACTGTAATCGTAGGAAGAATTGTAAGAATTCAAGCGGCGATGCACTGACAGAAGTTTTGTTGTTCTTCTTTGGGACCCATTTCTTTGCAATTATTGGCTGTTTTGTTGCTGGCTCTTGTTTGGGAACCCATACTTGCCTGTGCTTCGTTTGTGTTTGAAGAGACTTCTTTGGGACCCACCTTTTTGTTGTGTGAGTCGATAGTGGTCTTTGC
Source organism: Adiantum capillus-veneris (assembly GCF_014529385.1). Lineage (NCBI taxonomy): Eukaryota > Viridiplantae > Streptophyta > Polypodiopsida > Polypodiales > Pteridaceae > Adiantum > Adiantum capillus-veneris. Next base: position 128,376,082 of record NC_140946.1, read on the forward strand.
TTCAGCCCTTGTACGCTTGGTTGGGGAAGGGATTTAGGCTTTGAAAGTTGATACTGTGGTTGTTTTGGAATCCAAATGAATTCCTGACTTTTTTATGCTTGAATCAACTTCTTTGGAGCCCAAACCTGAGTTGTGAAAGCTTGCGACTTTGTGATATTATTACCCGTTCGTGCACGCTTTCCTTGCTTGTGTTTTGGTGTTGGATCTTGTGATTTGTCATTAGAGATCTTTGTCTTCTTGATCCATATCTGTTTTTGGCCGATCTGGCTTTTTGGTATCCAGATTTGTCGAGCTTTTTGGCTTTGACTTGTTGTCTTGTTATTTTGACCTGTCATGGTTGTTGCTGAAGGGGTTGGTGATAGTGATGGCCTGAGTTGATGATAGGGGATGTCGTAAGATTCATCACTATCGCTACTATCCTCAGCAAGGTTGACTTCTTGTACTTTCCCTTGATTTTTTGGTTGGTAGTGGAAAGTTACTATCTGTTTGCTCGTGGGTGGTAGTTTCTTGGAGGACTTTTCTAGCCCATTGATTAGAGCATTGTTAGCTCGTTGCTCTGGTCGTATTCCTCCTAGCTGAGTCTTTGCATCCTTATTAGGAGCCCTGTATGAGGATGATTGTGGTGGCTCTGTCTTCACCGAGGACTTTGGAATCCATTTTTGATGCACTTTATTCGTGTAGCGATGACATTGATTCCCGGGTCGTTGATCTTCTTGAAGCTCGAAGTGTTCTACAAAGTCATAGAACTCGTCGTCTTCTTCATCTTTTGATTCTCCTCATTTCTTTGTTTGCTCCTTATTTTGAGAGCTGGTTGATGTCTGGATCTCTTCGTTTTCCTGGATTACACTCACTGCAAAATAAGGAACGACATCATAGCCATTTTCATCACAAAAATTTGTTGTGGGAGCATCCTCCACGGCGCACACGTCCAGAGTAGCCAAGATGTGTTCCCATCCAAAAGGCTCTAACTCTTCTTCAGGAAATGGTTCTGGGATATAGTCCATGTCCTCTATAACCCACTCCAGGATACATTCCTCACGTTTCAAGCTACCACATTGTGAAGCTCCACACATCCACAGGTCTTTAGGCTTACCTAACCAAGCTGGAAGTTCTGATCCTGCTACTATGGCGGAATCAAACTCCTCTACCGGTGTTCTCGTCACATCCGTATAGCTATGGTCTCTCAAGTTTATCTTTGTTATGGTTTTGATATGTCTCAGGTATATATGGTCATAACCCCAATCTTGAACCATTTTCAATTGTCGCATGAATGGTCTTCCCAGAATGATGTCATAGTTGTTCTTCTTGCCAAAGTCAACAACAGCAAAAGTGTGTTCATATTCAATGCCACAAGAAGTAACAAGTACTTTTTCTAGCAGTCCTATGGGCTTTTTCTTGTGTCCGTCTGCAAGCTGCAGGGTCATTCGTGTGGATATCAAGGCAGGTTTTCCCCATTTTTTCCAAACCTCTTTGGTTGCAATGGCCACACCTGCTCCACTGTCAAGGATTGCCATGGTTTTGACATGATTGAATTCCATAGGAAGGGTGGTGTTTCCATCTTCCCCCTTGTAATACTCGCCTACCTTGTTTAATGGCACTGGCCTAGTATTTAGTTGAGGCATTTCAAGCTCTTTGATGCCTTCCTTGATTTGAGTCATTGGGGTTTTTACACCAAATTTCTCTAGACATTTACCCACATTAGCCCCCATGTTTGGTCTTATTCTGAGCAACTCGGCTAACATTATTGTACAGGTGATTGGGGTAGATAGAATATCTACTAGCCCCTTTGAATAGATGGCTTTGTTGGGAGACAGTCTCTGTGATGGGACTGCAACCACATCTGACTTGGTCTCGTACTCTCCCATGTAGGATGGCAGTGTTCTTAGCGAATGGGGTTGACTATCCATAGATTGTACAGATCCTTTGTCGCCCCAATACGATCGCACGTCTAGATTCATTTGAGATCCAGTCTCAAATTCCTCTATTGGTGGTAGAAACACTCCTCGTTCATCACCAGTCTCGTCTACTTGTCTTCTTAGGTCATCGGCTTCATTGGCCTCTCTGACTTGTTTCCACAATTCGTCAAGACCATCTATCTCTTTACAATCCTCAGGTATAGCTTGGTGAAATCCCTCGGAAGAGTTATCCGTGGTATTCAGTACTATCCTTGGTTCTAATGCTGGGTCTTTGAGGTCTGGTCTGTGCTCATGACTAGAATCTGGCTCTTTTAGTTCCTGGTTTGGTGGGATTGCTAGTGTAGGCATGACACGGATCACATCCTCAGGTTTTGCAATTGGTGGTTCTAGTAAAGCTTGGGCTGTTTGAATCATTTTCTGCCACATTTCAAACCTTTGCTTTTCTAGCTCAGTATAGGGATATGTCATCCACCTGTGTTCTTGGGTTTGGTTGTTTTTGAGCCTTGCATCATAGGCTTTCAAGAGGGAATCTAATGTCTCATTAACCTTCTCTACTAACACAGATCCTCTGAACTAGTACTTCTCGGTTTATTATCCGTGGATGGTTCTTCTAGAGGTTTAACCATCTGTGTAAGAGAAGGTGCCTCCGTTTCCTCATGTTGTTTTATCTTCTCCTCAGCTTCGGTAAGCTTCTCAGCTAGGGATTTTTTCTCTCGTTCCCTGCGTGCTTTCATCCTAGTCTTTCTAGCTTTCCAACTATTTCGTTTGCTCTTGGTTTTCTGACTAGTTGCGTTTGTCTTTGGTCCATCATCTGTCTTTGGACTCGTGTCACTTTCCATGTTCTTTGTCTCTGGGTTCTCATCAGCTTTCTTTTGGGCTTGTGTTCTCGTAACCAGTTGAACTGGTACGACATTTTCATTTTTTGAGCTACTAGGTAGCTGAACAATCCCTGATACATTTGTCGTGATTTTCCTGATTTGGTTTGGTTTTTTCGGGCAATCGGGGATCAAGTGAGTGATGCCACACTCAAGACAATAGGCATTTACTTCAGTGATCTCCGTATGAGGACATTGTTTGACCAAGTGGTTGTCACGACTTTTGTGACAATCTGTCTCTGGTTGAGGAGATTTTTTTAGCATTTCCTCTTGGCTATAAGCAAGCTTTAACCTAGATAAGCCGCTATTTGCAATGAATCGCAATGTCCTTTCGTCCATTTCATACCTTCTTTCTTTCGACTGAAACCCAGGAGGTGGAGGTTGTACCGGCCTCACCACTCCATGTGTTTCTCTCACATTTTGTTGCTCCGAAGGGTAGTACTCACTTTGGTTGCTATACCACATTGTAGCTGGTACTGGCGTTGGTTTATTTGATGCTTCCATCATTGGCATGTATCTCATGTCTACCGGCATTCTAGCACCTGGCAGCGGAGGTTGTTGTCCTAAGACAAGCTGTGGCCTTAAAACTCCTACTGGTCCTAGCTCATTCCCCGTAATGTATCTAGGTGGAGTAGGTGCTTCTGGAACAGGTTGTACATACCTCTCCCTAGCATTTTCCATGCTATAATAGCACTCTTCCCCCGTATGGTTCGTCCATTTTCTCTCAATTTCACACCACTTCGGCTCTCCCGAATCAGACCTTACAAGAGGAATCAACCCCTTGACCAAGTCATCGATAAGCTTTTCTTGATCAATAGGTGCCGTTGGCTTGGCCATGGACTCACTTATCTGTGAAACACTATGCTGAGAGGATGTGTCATCTCCTTGACTCTTTAAGTCCGTTTCTTTGTATGCCTCACAGTTATCCACTAGATAAAGAGCTTCTTTGATCAACTCGTTTAGCGTCATCCTCCTTATCATATGCAGATCCTTCTGAAGGCCCTCATCTCTCATTCCCTGGATAAAGATCAGCATCAGTCGTGCTTGCGTAGGTAATTCCACTCTCGGACAGAGCTTAACATATCTCTTGAACCGTAATGATGCTTTGCGTACTGATTCATTCTCTTTCTGTTTGAATCTATGGATTTGCGAGACCGTGTTGTGAGCAATGTCTTTTGGCAAGAATTCTTCAATAAACTCCTCAAACAGCTCATCTAGGGTCTCAAATTCCCATTTTTCCACCGAGTCGAACCATGTAGCTGCATCATCTTCTAGAGTCAATACAAATCCCGCAAACTGTGTTGCAAAATCTGAAAATTCCTCTGCTCTAATCACTCTTCTAAAAGCCGCTACGTGATCTCTCGGATCTTCATCTCCGGAGTATTTTCTGTTTATCCATTTCTGGACTTGGGATGCTCTAACTCGTCGATTGTTTACAAGTCTAACCAAAGACTCTCCCAATCCTTCTCTTGTTATCTCTCTTGAAGGGAATCTTGGTGGCTCTCTTCTTGGAACTCCTATAGGAATTCTCGTGTTTGGTGGAGGCATTTGTGGTCTTTCATTGACCAAATATCCACCTCTTTCTAGTACAGTCTATGGATTTGTGCTTTCTACAACTTTGTATTCTCGTCCATACTTGTCGACAACTATAGATCTCCATTGACAGTTGACTCCGTATGTGTAGACATATAAGAGCTTGTAATCCGTTATCTCTTCTAGGTATGGATCTGAGCACCTATAAAGATTGACCTCATTGTCGTCAATGTATCTATATAGTCCTTCACTCTCATGACCAATCATCCAAACTCTCTCAACAAGATGGGTCTTTATCAATTGCAAGTTTGGAAGATCCATTGTGCAAGGATATTCCTCTATCGTCGGGATCTCCAAGCTTGTGTAAGCTGCGTTTGAATCTAGGGTAGACATGATTACTTGGCTTAAGAGCTTTTGCTTGGTTCAAGTAGACTTAGTCCACTATGTTCAAGTGCTTTGGTTAGGGAAAAGTCGAAACTATGTCCAAAACCGCAACCGTTTCGTCACAATTCTCGCAAATTGTCGCTTTTAGACACGCCTAACTTGCGGATGAATTTTGAGGCCTCAAACGACGTTATTATCAAAGTTGACCTAAATGGTTGCCATTGGCATACATTTAGTTCACGTTTTGCTCTAAGATCTTTAGAGCCGCTCTCAGGCTACGTTTTGATATAAAAACTTTTCCGATCCGATACCGTTTGTGAAAGTTATGGCGAGAATAGTGAAATGCAGTTTAGACTGGTAAAAATGAGTCCAAATTCAATTTTGAAAAAAATATTTGGGATCTCTGTGACACTGTGAACACTTCTGTATGGTCAAAAGTACAGTTGGACCCTAAAACTGGCCTAGAGACATCCTACGCGTAGTATGTCGATATGCTTAGAATTTAACAAAATTTGGTCCAGAGACTCCCCTTAAGTCCAGCAACACAATGGTATGCTTAGAATTTCCTTTGGACCTAAAAATGGCCTTGAGACATCCTACGCATAGGATGTCTTTTTGCTCAGAATGACTTGAAATTTTCACCCCAGCTTCTCCTTGATGTGCTGATCACAGTGGTGTGCTCATAAGTTGGTTTGGAGTCCTAAATCAAGCTGAAGACATCCTACGCGTAGGATGTCTTTTTGCTCTGTTTCAACTCAAACTTGCATTGTAGCTTCCCCTTGATGTGCTGATCTCACAGCTCTTTTTACTTTTTGATTCTGACACCTATAGGCTTGTCAAATGATCAAGAATCTGTTCCAGAAACCTGATGTCTGGTCTGATGAATTCCCAGGTCAAATCAACTCCAAATTGGACCAAAATTGACTAGGAGGCTTGCCTAAGGCTATACAACAGCATGGTATGGTCACAGTAGAATTTTGGTTTCAGAATTATGCAGTAGACATCCTTCGCGTAGGATGTTTTTTTGCTCAGAATGAACCCAAACTTGAACCACAGACTCTCCTTAAGGTGCTGATCACTCTGTTATGCTCAGAATTTGATTTGGAGTGCTAAATCATGGTGAAGACATCCTACGCGTAGGATGTCTTTTTGGCCTGTTTGACCCCAGACCTGTCCCACAGCTTCTTCTTGATGTCAGTAACCCAATGGTATGCTTATATTTTGGTTTGGATTTCAATAGTCCCAAATTTTAGCTGTTCTTGCCTTTTTCAATCAAAAGTGCTAAAGTCCGCTTTGAACCCAATTTTCTCACCCAAATGAGCTGAAACTCTCACATGCACTCAATACAACATTTAGAACATCCCTATGGAGTCATCCTATGGTTTGGTCTCAAAATTAGGCCTTGGACACAATTTGGGTAGGATGTCTGGCAGTTCTTGTCTTTTGGTTTTGATCTGTCAAAATTTGGTCAAATTTCCACTTTCCAGGTGAAAATAGGGTAAAACCTACCTTCTAAACACATTGGTAACCTCAGATTTTCAAAATTTCCACCAGATCACCCTGTAGACATCCTACGCGTAGGATGTCTACTGCTGATTTTCTGAGACTGAAGTGTCCCTGATGCTTCCTTATGCTCTCAGCAAGTGCAAGTATGCTTCACAATTGCAAAAACATGCAAAAATCACTCAATTTAAGCCTTTTCTGAAATTTTACGTTTTCTAACTCCGCCTTTTGGCTTTTGGTCAACAAAAATAGGGAAAAACACCCAAGTCAATACGTTATTAGGGTAAAACCTACCCTCTGAACCCACTGATGTAGTCAGAATTTTCAAATTTGGTCTCCAGAACCCCCTTGAGACATCCTACGCGTAGGATGTCTATGTTTACAGAATTGCAGGTTTTCTTCATAGAACCCTTGCAAATGCTCTTTTATATGCACAACATCAGTCAGTCATACAAAAATATCCACAAAAGCTTGTTTAATGCATTTTTACCCTCAAAAGCACACTTTTCCATGATTTCAAATGCAATCAAGCACTTTAGCAAATAATTCAATGCTGAATAGCTCTATATCAGAGTCGGATCACTTACCTAAAGCTACTCCTACAAATCATATGGGGTTTTGCATCTATGAGTAGAAAAACGCTTCACTGCCACACACGAACTAGTAAACGCTTTTATCACCTCACAAATCACTCGACCACCAACAACTACTCTAATCCACATATCCTAACTAAACCTACCTACTCGCAGACCCTCAGCAAGACACACGCTTCCTGGTTATCCACTTGATCACGGAATATCCTCTTCCGGATCCACTTAAGAAAAACGCTTTCTTTAGCTGAAACTAAATCAAGCAACCATCACACGAGTGTTAGTAGGAAACCTACTTAGGTCCTTGTGTCCCCAGCAGCGACGCCAATGTTGGACGAGAAGCTACTCACACACCCATGAAGTGCATGCAAACACTACCTAGATCAAAATAATGTCAATCGAGGACACAAATGACACGATAGGCACACGGAGGAAATCTCTTTAGCTTGTCAAGCTGAGACCATCCTACACATACAACACTCTGGAAGGCCAACTAAACCACAATCAAGAACATCACTGCTCTCAACTACACCACCTAGCCACATACACACATACGGAAGGAAGCTCACCAAATCATGCCAGATTCGTACGAAACTTAAGGAACACCATCCCCTCACTAGGATACACCTGTCCCTAAGCTTCTACACTCAAAACCGTCACTCTAGACCCATCTGCGGAAAACGCGTAGGATGACAGAACAGAATTTTGAAAGTGTCCGAAACTGAAATTTATGAGTACCTATGCATAGCTTATGTCGCCACGATTCTATAGACTACTAGCACGCAGAAAACAGACATCGTTTGATACACTTACGGCCACAAATAGCTCGTATATGCATCAGCGTGTGCGCCTCGGCTCGCGTGGAATGCTTGGCATCGTCGCGTAGCTCTCCTCGAGCCTACAGCAATGGTGCAGTCGAATCTCCAATGTGTTGAGCGAGCAGGCCGTAGCAAGAGGATGAAGCTCACACTCACTCTCTTTCTCTCTCACACACAGTAGACGGCAGCACTAAAGTTTGATTATGATAAAAGTCTTTTTACAAAATGACCTAGGTACCTTATATACTAAGGCTACCTTAGGTTTAACCAAAAATGGGGTTGAAAGGGTCAAATGGCTTTGTATTTACAATCTGGAAGTGCCATTGCACCCCGGCTTCTGAAACTAGAATAACTACTCATTACAAATGACGTTTATAGCCATAATCCGCAGCATTTCATAACTCGCAAAAGATAAGACTTTGGTACGAAACTTGAGTTATGTTGTGTTGTTGACCCAACCGGTCAACAACCATAGTACCTTTTTGCTAACTTAGCATAGTACTTTTGGTGTCCCGTAGGATTCTTGCCTATCGTGTGCCTTAATCGAGCCTTGGAAAATTTTAATAAGACCCAATCATTTTCTTTAAAGGCTTGGGCTCTTCTGTGCTTGTCAGCAGCAGCCTTTTGCCTTTGATGTGAGATAGAGATAGCATCCTTAATCTTTTGGAAAGATTCTTGTAGGTCTCGGCTATACTCATCTGCAACGAAGATCTTCTCGTGTACCTTAAGTAGCAAGGGAATTTTTTATCTTCCCTCAATTACCTCAAAAGGTGCTTTTCCCACGGAAGTATGTATAGTATTATTGTAGGCATACTACACTAAGGGTAAGTATTTCTCCCATTGGGATCTTTGATCTACTTCCGTTACATAGGCTTTTAGTAGATCGAGAATTGTTAGGTTAGCTATTTCATTTTGGCCATCCGTTTGCGGGTGATAGGCCGAAGAGAAACTTAGCCTTGTCCCTAAATTCTCAAAGAGACCCTTCTAAAAATGACTGGTCATTCCTAGGATCTCTATCTGACACTATGGACATTGGCAAGCCATGGTACTTGAAGATTTGTGAAATGAAGAGGGTTGCCATTTGATGGGCTTTGATAGTCTTTTTGACAGGTAGAAAATGAGCTTGTTTATTGAACCTGTCTACTATCGTCCATATTCCCGTATTCCCATGGATAGACTTAGGCAATCCAAAGATAAAATCCATGGATATGCTCTCCCATGGTAAATTTGGGATTGGCAAAGGTTGAAGCAATCCAGGTTGCTTCCCTCTATCAAACTGTCTTTTGGCATACCACACATTTAGAAACATAGTCTTGTATGTTTGCTTTCATGGTAGGCCAATAGAAATATGTTTCAATCCCCTTTAAGGTAGACCGAATCCCTCTATGCCCCGCATAAGGAGGAGCATGAGATTCATACATTACTTTCTCATGTAGTGAGCTAGTAACGCATAGTCTATTGCCATAGATAATTGGTTCCTCTTTCTTCCCTAATGCAAGGGCTGAAATCACATCTCTAAAATTGAGATCCATAGCATACTCATCTATCATAGAAGATAGATCATTGTGAGTTGCTATGGAAACCGCATTCACTCTCAGCCGTCTTGAGAGTGCATCGGCTACTTGATTATGCTTGCCAGCAATGTGAGCAATATGAAAATGAAATTGCAAAAGGAAATTTTTCCACCTCATTTGTTTGTCGGAGAGCTTGGTCTACATCATGAAGTACTTAATACTTTGGTGATCCGTTCGCAGAATGAAAGGAGTCACCAATAAATAGTGCTTCCATGAGTCTAAGGCATGTACAACTACGAGGAGTTACTTTTTATATATTCTAGGGCTTGCTCAACAGGGTCGAGCCTTCGACTTTCATAGCCTATCGCGTGCCCTTCTTGGAGCAAAACAGCTCCAAGGCAATCACTACTAGCATCACATTGGACCTCAAATGGCTTTGAGAGATCCGATAGCGTAAGCACATGTTGAGAGATAAGCTTTTCTTTAAGCTTTTTGAAAGCATTGTTCTCCTTGGTAGACCATGTGTACCTAACGTTTTTCTCTGTTAGGTTTTTTAATGGTCCTGCTATTAGTGCGAACTTTTCTATGAAGCATCTATAGTATGCACACATACCTAAAAAACTTCTTAACTCATGAAGATTCTGTTGGAATTAGGGTTGCAGAGAAACACACACAGCTTGGAGAAGACGAAGGAAGCTCAAGGCACACAATAGAGAGTGTATTCCTTAGTGTGCAATGGAAAGATAGATAGCCCTAGAGTGATGGGCGTATATACAATGCACGGGGGAAAAAACCTCCTAAAGAGGGAAAAAATGCCCCGGCGGTCCTAGTGTGTTCACACACATCACTACCACATGTATATGGTAACAAATCCCCCCTGGAGTGATGCGGTGAACGAGAGCTGGCACATGAGTAAAGGGAAGTGCCATGCCCTGAGGACAGGATCAGTCCACAAAGGGGAGTAAGCCCAAAGCTTTGCGGAAAGCTTCAAGCTTCTCACGAGACAATGCCTTTGTGAAAAGATCTGCAAGGTTGTCCTGTGTTGGCACATAAGCCAAGCTGATCTCTCCTGCTGAGAGCCTCTCCCTGACATAGTGGTAATGCACCTCAATGTGCTTTGTGCGAGCATGAAAAACTGGGTTCCTCGCAACTGCCAATGCGCTCTGACTGTCACTGTAGATAGTGTTGGCAGTGTCCTGTCCAACACCCAAGTCAGCCATAAGGCGTCTGAGCCATACACACTCAACCGTAGCTGTGAAGACTGCCCTGTACTCAGCCTCACAACTCGAAGTGGCCACAGTAGGTTGCTTCTTGCTCAACCATGATATACATGAACTGCCAAGCATGAAACAAAAACCACTTGTGGACACTCGCGTGTCAAAACAACCAGCCCAATCTGAGTCCGAAAAAGCATGTAAGTCTGGCGGCAATGATCCCCCCTTGGGATAAAACAAGCCAAGATGTAAAGTGCCACTAAGGTAGCGGAAAATCCTCTTGACAGCCTGCCAATGCTTAGACCCTGGGCTATGCATAAATCTGCTGACCTGCGAGACTGCAAACTGAATATCTGGCCTCGTGTTGCATACATAAATGAGGCAGCCAACAGCAGTTTGGTAAAGAGTGACATCAGCAGGATCGCCAGCATCATGTAGACTCAACTTCAAACCTGTTTCCATGGGAGTGGCAATAGGTTTGCAATCCTCAAGTCCAAACTTACATAGCAATGTCTCTATGTAACTTTTCTGACACAAGGCAATACCACCATCACACTGCTTAAACTGTATACCCAAGTAATGATGCAACAGCCCCAAATCTTTCATCTTGAAAGTAGCATTCAAATCAGCCTTAAATTCAGCAATATGTCTCTCATTTGGTCCAGTGATCAGCAAATCATCAACATAAAGAACCACAATGAGAAATACATCATCCTCACGCTTTACATACAATGTGCTTTCTGTTGGACTGTTACGAAAGCCTCGTTTAACCAAATGAGTGTCAGCTTTCTCATACCAAGCACGAGGAGATTGCTTCAACCCATACAAAGCCTTCTTACATTTGCACACTTTGTCCTCTTGTCCTTTTATGACAAAACCGCGAGGCTGCGTTACATAAACTTCCTCAAATATGTCACCATTCAAGAAAGCAGTAACAATGTCTGATTGATGTACATCCCAACCAAAATGAGATGCCAATGCACATAGAAAACGCACAGTAGTCATACGACAAGTGGGAGCAAAAGTCTCTTCATAATCTATGCCTTTTTGTTGTGCATAACCCTTTGCAACAAGTCGAGCCTTATGGCGATCGATCTCACCATCCGGCTTGCGTTTCAACTTGTAAACCCACTTGGTACCAATGGCCTTTTTGCCAGGAGGCAAATCACATAAAGTCCATGTGTCATTCTCTATAAGTGCATCATATTCTGATTTCATGGCAGCAATCCAATTTTCTGAATTCTGTGCTTCATCAAAAGACAGAGGCTCCTCAACATCATGTAAACTAGACACAGCCAAAGCATAACAATCTGATGCATAAGATGCATGGCGAGAGCCTGAACGAGTACGACTAGATAAAGGTGCATCCAATTTACTGTCACGCAAAGTGTGCACCAGCCATTTTGGCATACCTCTAGCCTGCTCATTTTCAGCCCTTTCCTCATCAAGTACATCATGTACATCTGCATCAGTAATAGGCTGTTTTAAAACATTTTCAGAAACCCCCATAGGCTGTACATTTGCCTCATTGGAACTTACATTCGTATTTCCACCACTGAAAAGAGGCAACAAAGTGTCATAAATGTCCTGTGAGCTTACATTACTGTCTCTAGTACATGACAGCAAGGGTTGAACAGAATCTTCCACAAACACTACATCCCGTGAAACCAAAATACGTTTTGTTTGCGGATGATACAACCTGTAACCTTTGCTTTCAGCACTATAACCAACAAAAATACATTTGACAGCCTTATCATCCAATTTTCTGCGCTGCACTTGTGGCACCAAAGCATATGCCAAACAGCCAAAAACACGCATGTGCTCAATAGAAGGTTTTCTATCATGCCATGCTTCATATGGAGTAATAGACTGCAAAGCTTTCGTAGGACACCTGTTAAGTACATAAGTGGCACACATGATGGCCTCAAGCCAAAAAGAATGCGGCAAAGCTTGACTTTTGACCATACATCGTGCCATTTCCGTTAGTGACCTGTTTTTCCTCTCAGCAACACCATTTTGCTGAGGTGTATAAGGCACTGTACATTGGTGTTTTATCCCACGACTAGCCAGAAATGCATTAAATTCATGAGACATATACTCCCCCCCTCGATCGGAACGGAGGGTGCCCATAGTACATTTTGAGACATTTTCAGCCATAGCCAAAAATTGTTTGAAGCACATAAAAACTTCGGACTTCGCTTTAAGCGGAAATACCCACGCATGCCTGGAGTAATCATCAATGAAAGTCACGAAGTACAGGTAATTGCCCAAGGACGGAGTTTGCATGGGCCCACAAACATCACTATGCACAAGCTGCAACCTGCATGTGGCCCTAACTGAACCATCCTTTGGAAACTTAGAACGCTGCATTTTACCCAGAATACAGCCTTCACAAACATGTTTGATAGGTGCTTCAAGAGGCGGCAAAGAAGCAACCATATCAGATTTCTGCAAACGCAGCAAACTGGCAAAATTCAGATGACCAAAACGTGCATGCCAAAGTTTTGCATCTGAAATAGCCCTTGAATCTGCAACAGCATTTGCAAAATTTTGTCCACACTTGTCATACAAAGTGAGCTTATACAGCCCACGGCACAAAAGCCCAGATGCAACAATTTCATCACCAAAACTGAGATCATGAACTGTACATCTGTCATCCACAAATTTGACTACAAGTCCAAGTCTAGCAAGTGCGGATACAGACAATAGATTCTTCTTGATCCCAGGTACATAAAGTGCATCAACAAGTGTGAAGGAACTGCCATTAGCAGCAGTGAGCACAATCTTTCCAACTCCCTGAACTGGATAAGAGGCGTTGTTGGCACAAGTGACTGAATTCCCATGAGGGACAGACTCGAGAGAGGTAAACAATTCACGATGTGAGGTAATGTGCTTTGTAGCACCACTGTCAAAATACCACACATGTGAATCTGCAGCAACTGACAAGCATGCATCATGGACAGCAGGATTGTAAGTGCACTCTGCGCTAAAAGCCCATTCTGCATCAACATCAGCATCACAATCTCCTTTCACAGAAGACTCAACAATGGCTGCATTTGTAGTGGAACCAGCATTTGCAGTGGAACCACCCTCTTTCTTCTTAGCCTCTTTGGCCTTCAACTTAGGACACGACTTGATCAAGTGATCATTGGCTTTACAATAATGGCAACGCATCTTCTTTTTGCCCTTATCACCAGAATTGCCAGACGAAGTGCTGCCAGCAGAGGCATTAGGAACAGAATTTTTGCCACTCGCAGCAGAACCATAAGAAGTGGCTGCATTACTGTTACCACCCTTTCTTTGAGAAGCAATAAAAGCCTGTTCAACTGCACGCTGCCTAGTCCTGTTTTTTCTAGAAAGTGACTCTTGCAACAGCAATGTGCATAATGCATCAAACTTGACAACTTCAGGATTTCCTTGGGTCATCAGTCTCCAAGTACTAGCAAAAGTCTGGTAGGAATCTGGTAAGGCATCAAGAACAGTCTGCACAAGGGAACTGTCAGAAATGACTTCACCTGCAGAAATGAGTTGCTCATTGATATCCTTGACACTAGCAAGGAAAGTGTCCATATCACCTTCCTCATGCATAATCTTCGACTCTAGCTCTTTACGCAGCAAAGCAATTTTAGCCTCATTGCGGCTTGCATAAAGACCTGCTAGAATATCCCAAGCCTGTTTTGCAGATTTTGCTGAATGGATGTGAGGAATAATGGTGCGCTTCACAGACAACGCAATCAATGCATGAGCCTGCGCATCCTTAACATCCCAACGAGCTTGTTCTGCTGTAGGCAAAACAACTCTAACAGCTGCAATCCTTGCAGCAAGACCTGCAACATCCTCAATATCGCCTACATCTTCAGAACCAGGACGTACATCAATGCCCTGCACAATGTTCCAGACACCTTTTGACACAAGAACGTGTTGCATCATATAAGCCCACATAGGGTAGTTGTCCCCATCCAACCTGTCCTCAGCAGCAAACATCTTGAACACATCTGTGTTGTTGTTGTCAGCCATGGTAAATGCTGCACCTGATGTGAAAACTGCCCGAAAATAGGAGAAATGGAGCGGGAACAACTTGTGCTATATAGCACAAACCGTAGAAGACTATAAGGCACCTGTTATGCAGAAAACGGCACTGACAGAAAATCTGCACAAAATGACGAAATAGCCTGTGCAGTACTGCCCGTAGTGGAAACGGAGGCCGAAATGAGCCCAAATCAAAATTCTGAGCAGACCGAGCTCTTCGAGCTCACCCAAAATATTTGTCGACCTGCGAACGCTTGCCAAAGCTCACTGAAATCGGAGAAAGTGAGCAGGCGTGTGCTGGAGCAGCTGGCGACTAAGCCCGGGAGGACGTGACCTGCTCTGATACCAATTGTTGGAATTAGGGTTGCAGAGAAACACACACAGCTTGGAGAAGACGAAGGAAGCTCAAGGCACACAATAGAGAGTGTATTCCTTAGTGTGCAATGGAAAGATAGATAGCCCTAGAGTGATGGGCGTATATACAATGCACGGGGGAAAAAACCTCCTAAAGAGGGAAAAAATGCCCCGGCGGTCCTAGTGTGTTCACACACATCACTACCACATGTATATGGTAACAGATTCCTTGGTTTAGGCCATCCTTTTATCACCTCTAACTTTGATGGATCCATTTGATGCCATCTTGAGAGATAATGTGACCTAAATATTGAATTTCTTGTAAGAAAAATTCACTTTTCTTTCAATTAACGTAAAGTTTATTCTCTCTTAACACTTGCAATTTTACATGGAGGTGTTGCTTGTGTTCGTCTAATGAATTAGAGTAGATGATGATATCATCAAAGAACACTCCAGTAAAATTTTGGTGAGGCCTGAATAGCTTCTCCATCAAGCGGTTGAATGTGGCTGGTGCATTGGTCAAGCCAAAAGGCATGACAATGTATACCAAACGTAGTGCAAAATGCAATCTTTACAATGTCTTGATCAATATCCTTAGTTGATGATAGCCACTTTTTAGGTCAATCCTACTGAAGTAGGTGGACCCTTTTAGCTTATCAAATAGGTCTTCTATCCGTGGAACGGGAAACCTATTTTTGATAGTGATCCTATTTAGTGCTCTATAGTCAACACACATACGATATGTGTCGTCTTTCTTTTGCACTAGTAGCACAGGAGAACAAAATGGAGATGAGCTAGGCCTAACCATGCCCTTCTCGACTAACTCATGCACTTGCTACATAATCTCCTCTTGTTGAGCTTGAGAAACTCTATAAGGAGGTTTGTTAGGCGGTGGACTTCCTGGAAGAAATTCAATTGCATGGTCATCATTACCTCGTTTAGGAGGTAGCTCACAAGGGATGTCGTCAATAAAGACATCTTGAAACCCCTTGAGAAAATTGGATAACTCTAATTCCTTTTGATTGTGTATATTTTCTTTTGCTAAAAGATTACGTTCATTTTGAGAATCTTTAACAAAAATCATGTACACGAAAATAGAGCTCTTTATTGACTTGTTGAAAGCTTGTGTATGTACAATGGGTATAGTGTTACCCATTTACTTAGCATCTATATACATATCCTTTTCCCTGAACTTAAAGGAGATTTTCCTTTTAGCGAATTTAACATTGGTAGCCATGCGATCAAACCATGGTGCCCCTAGGATTACATCCTCATGCTTGAGAGGAGAGATAAAGAAGTCCTCTTTGGACATGGAACCTAAATTTCCCGATTAAGGGAGTGACTGAAGCTTCTTGCCCCTTGAAAGCACCGTCTGTGGGTAGGACATCTCCCATCTTGTAGGCTTGTATGCCTAGCTTGGTAGCCAACTCTATAGATATAAATTTGTGAATAGAACCAGGGTCAAAGAGAATAAAAGCATCATGTTCTCTTACCTTTCCCCAAGCATGGCATAGAGAAGATCCTTTGTGGTGAATTTCCTCCTCTTGGATTTCGACCAAGGTAGCTCTAGGAGGCTCATGGCGTGTGTTCTTTTGGGGACAAGCGTGGTATGCATGCCCTTGCTCACCGCACTTGAAACAATGGTTATCCTTGTGATAATGCTCAAGCTCTTCAAGAGAGAGTTTATTTTTGCCTTTATAAACTCCCTTCTCTTTAGCTTTGTTGGAGTTGCCCTTAGGAGACTTTTGGACATTTTCCTTCCCCTTAGGCTCATTGGAACCCTTGTTTTTCGTGGGCTTAAAATTTCTTTTAGCCCCCATTTGGAAATTGATTTGAGAGGCCACCATAGTATGGTGTATAACCGCCGCTGATATGGTGCGTGGCCTTTGGGAGTTGACATACTCCGCCATTTCTTCAGTTAAGCCCGCACAAAATTGTTGCTTTTGCTCTCCAAAATCCAACTTCATGAAGACAATGGCTTTGAGTTGTAAATCCCAAAACCTGTCTACAAATTTGTGAATGGATTCGTAGGGAGAGAGCTTCAAGATTTGCCATTCGGTGAGTACTTTGTCTTTTGCATCGGTGGCCAAAAACTGCTTCATAATGGAAGCTCTTAAAGCTTTCCATGTTCATGGAGCTTCACCGTTGGCCCGTGGGCTAGACCGCCATTGCTTGGCAAGCTTTTGAAAGTGCATAGCTACATGGTGTAGCTTAGAGGACTCCGTGAAGCCCTCATCTCCAAACCCGCATCGTATTGTTGGATAAAGGCCAAGACTTTGTCCGTAGCACCAAAAGTGCCATCATAGGTAAGGAAAAGAGATGCTTTTCCCTCCCTCTTTGAATTTCTTGAGCTTGGATGACCTCTTCCACGCGGCATAGGATTTCTTATGGCCTCTTCTTTTTGATGGTTCAAAGGTTGCACCATTACTTTCTTTAGAAGATGAAGAATTTGAGGAAGATGGAGAAGAGGGTGACCTCTTTCTCGCCTTTTTCTTTCCTTGATCTTCTTTGTCTTCACCATCACTTTCATAAGAGGAAGAGGATGAAGAAGATGGAGAAGACGGTGTCCTCTTTCTCGCCTTTTTCTTCTCTTGCTTTTTGTCATCCCTCTTTGAAGTATGGTGTGGAGAAGTATGCGATGGTCTTCTCCGTTTTGGAGGTGATGGAGAGCGTTTAGCCCACCGTCTTCATGGAGCCATCTCCCCCAAGGTGGAAGGAGACTCACTTCTTTCTCCTTCCTTCGGTGGAGGCTCTTGAATTCTCCTTTGAGAAGGAGATGCGTCATCAAGGAGCAAATTTCTGAGCCCTTCATATGGATCCTTTTCTTCTTCCCGAATCGGAGAGAGGCCTCTTTTGGAAGTCTCACAAGGAGGCTTCCTAAGTGCTCTCTCGTCATGGTGGGGAGCTTGGAGAATCCCATGAGCATGAAGCTACCATTGCACTTCACTTTGGAGAGATGGATTGCCCATGGCTTGTTGAAGCCTAGAAACAAGATAGTTAACAAGCATCGAGGCATCATTAGTAGCTTGCTCATTAGCAAAATCAAAGTTATCAACATTAATTTCACTCTCTTTACTATTGTTATCCATTCTAACAACTTTTAGGTGTAAACTTTTTAGGTGTACTTTGGCACTTCAAGCTTTAGTTGCTACTCCTCTTTACCCCTTTAGAAAAAGCACTCAAGCTATTGTACCCGTGGCTCGAATAGCATTAATTGCAAGCAATAGAAGAGAGGGTTGTTCTACACCAAAACAACACCGGCTCCTGTCAAGCTTCTAATAGCTCAATAGTGGTTAGGCAAGCCCTGTAGGACTCCACTATTAAAACCATAGCTCTCGACGGTGATGCCCCGTTAACTACACAAAGGCAGGTGCACTGCAAGGCTAGAAAATCACTATTCTACTTACTCACATGCAATTAATAGTACCAACCATTTATAGCTAGCTTGAGGACCTCCCTTCCTGAGCAAGAAAAGAGAAACCTTGTGCTCTGATACCTATGTAACATTTAATGGTCTAGTAACTTGTGTGTAGCGGAAAATAGCATGAACATAGTGAGCATTTCATTAGAATAGCTTCCTAATGAGAAAAACAAGAGTGTTTGGGTGGAGAGAGAGTCTTTTTTGCTTCACCCATGAGATTGTGTGAGTGTGTGTGTGATAATGCCTTGCAAAAATCAGTCCCCCTCTCTCTCTTGGTCGACCCCTCTTGCTATTTGCTCATCCTCACACCTCATTGGACCTCCCCAGGCCTACTAGCCAATGGAAATTAAGCAGCATAAGTGATAGTTTTCTAACAAGTGTCACCCTTTCCCTTTTTGTGAGAGCTTTAGGTAATTACTTAATTCAACTAAACTCTCATTGGACCCCTTAGCCTCCTGGCCAATAGGAATCAGGCAAGCCATTGGGCTGTTGAATGCTCATTGGACCCCTTGGGAGACTGTTTAATATCTTCTAGAGATCTTAATTCTTATTGGTTCTTTTATTAAGTGTTTTTAAATTAATTTAACTAGATTTAATCTAGCTTAATTCTCATTGGTCCACCTCCAAGGACATCCAATAGGAATTGAGTACACCTTGTGGGCATCTGGGCTAGGGAGCTGGCATGTGTCCCTCATTCCCTTTGTGTAAAGGGAGTTCGTGTGTGTGTGTGTGTGTGTGTGTGTGTGTGTGTGTTTCTCTCTCATCTCCTACTTCTAGGGCTCGCCCCCTCCTATGTAGGTATGGTTGAAGACTTTTGGGACACACACAAAGCATCCAATTTCCCTAGGCTTTTGACCTTTGGACGCGACCTTTGAATTTTGGAACCTTAGCATTTTGGAAGTCTTAATGGGCTGAACCTTAGGGTCTTTTAAGCCTATTGGTGCACATTGCTCTTTTGCAGATGGCCCCCCTTTTGGATCCCTATTTTCCCTCCCCTGGATCCCTACTGTGGCCGGTCTGCTAGCTTAACCAATATTGTAGTTTTTTCTCCCCTGGCACTTCCCCATATTAGATGATTAGTTTAACATGAGAAAATCATTTAGGAGAATTAGATATTGATTATTATGACAACTTCTAATCTCCCCAATTAGCTAAAGTTCAAACCACCTTTGACTCTGTATAAATGCCATTTTTGTGATGTCTATTCGTGGTGTGAGCACAAGAAGCCATGTCCGATTGATTGGCATGAACAAAATAGTTCGTTGCACCAGAATGTTTGTGTTGTGGAAAAGGAGACTTGGATTTGTGAGGGTTGGGATTTTGACACAGGCCGTCTCACACACACACATAGAGAGAGAGAGAGAGAGAGAGAGAGAGAGAGAGAGAGAGAAAAAGAAAGAGAGAGGAGGAGAAGAAGAAGAAGCTCTGAGCTACTTGGGGGTAGCTCTAGGAAGCATTGACTGGAATGTGGGTGGCTCCGAACGGTTTTGGGCGGCATTGAGCAAAACGTGAACACACACACACACACACACACACACAGGGACAAAGTGATAACAGTATAAGAGAGCGAGATTAACACATCACAAAATGTTTTGCATGCCTTGAGAGCCACCTCAATGGCACACACACACACATAGAGATAGAGAGAGAGAGAGAGAGAGAGAGAGAGAGAGAGAGAGAGAGAGAGAGAGGGAGAGGGACAATGGGAGGTCGAGCTAGAGATGTGGGGGAGGAGGAATACCGGAGGAGGAGGAGGATCATAGGTGGCAAAGGTGGTGCATGTGGGCTTGGGGGGAAGGAGGGGGGGGGGGGTCAATTTTTAGAATGTGTATGATATCACGTGAGTTAACCGGAGAGGGTTATTAAAAGACCAAAATGTATAATTTAGATGGGGGTGGGGGTTTTTTAAATAGGCTCACAATGTAAGTATAGTATGTATATTGGGGTATTATTAATTACC
Organism: Adiantum capillus-veneris; assembly: GCF_014529385.1. NCBI lineage: Eukaryota > Viridiplantae > Streptophyta > Polypodiopsida > Polypodiales > Pteridaceae > Adiantum > Adiantum capillus-veneris. The sequence goes on from NC_140946.1 coordinate 128,396,193, forward strand.
TCTTGAACGCACATGATATAGGGATCTTTTGATAAGTGACTGTCTCGGGGACGGGGAGCTCGCTCCCTGCTCGCTTTTTCCCCTCCCCCACAAGAAAAGGAGAGTAAGTGTCAGAGAATCTAATACTTATTTTTAGATTCAACGGAATTTAACTATGAAAGGAGAGAGTTTTCCTTAAGAGAAAGATAGCAAGGAGATCATAGGTTATGCAAGTCTAATTTCTTTACACAATCACACATTGAAAACACTATAATCATGTATATAATTCCAATAGAATACCCAATCAAGATTGTCAACTCAATGAGGGCCAAATTTTCTTGGAGTTGGTTCCCCCTCCAAAAGAACTTGTATTTTAATCCTCGAAAACAAGAGCTTTGTTACAATACATGTTTGTGCTCCTGTGGATCCTTTCTTGAATTGAGAAGATGGTGTTCTTCAAGATTCCATGGTATAATCCTCGTTCCCTAACCCTAAACACCCTAGTGGCTAGAAAGAAACTGCAGGGAAAGAGGAAGACGGGGATGAAACAAAGTATTTTTCAAGGAAGAGAATTGATAATCCATGTACGCTTGGGATTGCCCAAGAGCTTGAACATAGAGTCTGTCTCTAGAGATCCCATGAGAGAGAGAGAGAGAGAGAGAGAGAGAGAGAGAGAGAGAGAGAGAGAGGGAGAGGGAGCTTTTGTTGCCAACTTGGATACTTGTGAGAGACTATGTGAGAGGAGCAAGAAGTCAAATAACAAACAAGTCGCTCCTTGTATGCTTGTGCAAGTGTGCAACTACTCTTCAATTAGAATGAATATAGCTTGACCAATGAGGTGGAAACACCAATGCAACTCAAGCATGGTTTAACACTTGTCCTAGTCCTAGCTTGCTAGGCATGAAGAAATTGCCCCCCTTTCTGAGGACCCTTCTTGGCAAGTGGAGACACCACACACACTCACACACATTTGTCAAGTTCACACTGTGTGCTACTTTGGACATGTGGCCTAGCGAAGCTTAGTAAACAAAGACTAGAGCCAACTTATTAAATGAGGAAGGGTTGATCTAACCTTAGTCTTTAGCTTTTCCCTTTCATTTATTGAAAGCATAAACTCACCTATTCAAAAATTAGCTCGGGTGCATGACCTTTGCATAAACCTTGGAGGCTTATGAAGCTGACTTTGGGAAATAAACTACCCGCTAATTTTGAACCAACTAAAAATAAAACTCATCCTTTGGGCTTTAAAGCTTTCACCTCTTGTGCAAAACCTTAGCAGAGTGCTTTGGAGGTGCCTCCAAGCTCCTCCCAAAACTTGCTAAATGTAGACAAGTTGTGATAAGTTAGAATTTCACCCTAAGGCTTTTCAAACTTCATACTTGGAGTCTAAATAGTTATTCTAATGATTTGAGCTTAGCACAATCACTTTCCATTTTTAGACTCCTATAATTGATCTCGATCAACTCCTTTGTCATGTACCTTTGATCAAGGTATCTTGGGATACATTTATCTTTCCTTGACATGTACCTATGACTGAGATAACTAGTTAGCAATTATCCTTGCTCATCCTTTGGGCTTTAAAGCTTTCACCTCTTGTGCAAAACCTTAGCAGAGTGCTTTGGAGGTACTCCAAGCTCCTCCCAAAACTTGCTAAATGTAGACAAGTTGTGATAAGTTAGAATTTCACCCTACACTTGGAGTCTAAATAGTTATTCTAATGATTTGAGCTTAGCACAATCACTTTCCATTTTTAGACTCCTATAATTGATCTCGATCAAATCCTTTGTCATGTACCTTTGATCAAGGTATCTTGGGATACATTTATCTTTCCTTGACATGTACCTATGACTGAGATAACTAGTTAGCAATTATCCTTGTTTATTTATGGACTTTTCTACTTTTGGTTCCAAGCCTTGATTGATTGTTCTAGTAGGCCATGCCAATTTTGGATTCAATAGTTTTGAAGGAATCATAGAAGATGCCATTTGGAAAACTAAAGCAAAACGATTAGAGTGGGAAGGGAAAGGGAGTCTTTGAGTGTTAAAAAAAGGGGCAAAACGTTGTTTTCTTTTGATTTGAGTTTCATTAGGGAGAAAAGGAAAAGCCTTACCAAAATACCTTTGTATCTAATTTGGTCGGATTGTTCAAGATTTTCTAATCTTTATTTCTTTTTGACAATTGAGATCTTGCAAAAAAAGACGATCTAAAAATAATAAAGCGATTCATCTCAAACTCCAGCATAACCAACTCAAATTGCAATTTTAGCATCTTGTATTGATAGACAATCAGTCTCTCATGAAAAGTTACAAAGTTTTTGATCTTTAGAAAAAATTTAGCTATTTTGGAAATTCTATAAAATCTGAGGGCATTTGGGGAATTTATGACAAAAAAAAAATTGGGGGTGCTTTGGGAATAGAGCCGAAAAAAATCATCTGCACATATTAGCATTGTGAATCAATTTTACTTGTTCTCTTTCTATTTTCCCTAGACTTAAGTTTCCAATTTGAGTTGGAAAATTCTTATAGAAGGTTAGAAACTAATATTCATGACAATACCTCTTCCTTGAAATCATAGTTGTCCTTAACTATGGGGTAGGGAAAATAAATTCATAGCTAGTCCGATTGCTTTCGATAGAGGATCCCTTTTTACTTGTCGACATTCTTTCACATAGTGGTGATTAACTCCAATTGGTCCTTGGAAGGCTTAGTTGTCACAAGCATGTCTTTACTTAGACCTAATCATCTTTCATAGTAGATTGACAAGGTCTACTAGATACTTGAGAGACTAAGCTGCCGCAAGCTTGATTTATGGTATGCATACACTTGAAACTTATAACCATTAAAAAGGAGTCTTAGAGTCAAACCAAGAAATAATTATTTATAAAATATACTTTTTCATACTTGATTGTTACCTTGGAGATGAGTCATTGTAAGTATTTACAAGGTTTATATTATCCTTTAGCTGGATGTCTTGCATCCACCTTGCATTTTGAAAAGAATAATTCTTATATTTGACAAGATATTGTCAAAATAGTCTTACCACTTCTTAAAACCTTGTCTTCATGTTGTAGGATGCTTTGTGGCTGAAAAATCTCTTATTGATCCTCAAACTCAGGTGGTCTTGCAATTACTGTTTCTTTGGGCAGCTTGCCCTTATAAGGTTTCAAGAGGCTCACATGAAAAGCATTATGAATGAGCCAAGTACTTGGTAGCCTTAAATGTTCCATTGATGGACTTAAGAATTTGAAATGGACCATAATATCTTTTTGCTAGCTTCTAGTGACCTGTTGGGCGTCCTCGTGTTCCCTTGCCTGTAGTGTGGCTTAGGCATGCTTTTGGAATTTTGAGCAATACCCAATCATTTTATTTGAAGTTCAAGGATTTTCTATGGTTATCAATAGCAGCCTTTTGCTTTTGTTGCATGATGGATATAAATTCTTTGATCTTTTGAAGAGATTATTTAAGATCTTTGCTATACTCATAAGCAATAAATATGTTCCCAAGTGTCTTGACTATCAATGGGAGCTTCTGTCTTCCTCCAATTACCTCGAAGGGTACCTTTTCTGTATAAGTATGGACAATGTTATTGTATGCATATTCTACTAAGGGTAAGTACTTTTCCCATTGATTGTTTTGATTTACTTCCGTAACATAGGCTTTAAGTAGATCAATGATGGTTGAATTTTCTATCTCATTTTGGCCATCTATTTGTGGGTGATTCCCAAACTTGGTGGTCATTCTCAAATACTATAGATGTTGGTAAGCCATGGTACTTAAAGACTTGTGAGATAATGAGGTTTCCATATGGTGTGCTTTAATAGTCTTTTTTACCAATATAAAATACGCTTGCTTGCTAAACCAAGCTACTATTTTCCATATTCCCATGTATAGACTTGGGTAATCCAAAGATGAAATCCATGGATATACTTTCCCATGGGAATCAAGTTTATGCAATGGCTGAAGCAAGCCAGGCTACTTCCCTCTATCATACTTTGTCTTTTGACATACAATGCACTCGGCAGCATAGTCGATATGTCTGCCTTCAATGTTGGCCAATAAAAGTACATCTCTACTCCCTTGAAAGTAGCTTGAATCCCTTTATGTCCCGCATAAGATGGAACATGAGATTCATACATAACCTGAGTCACATAAATTATGTGTAATGCATAGCCTATTGCCATAGAGAAGATAACCATCTTGCACTTTGTATGGTTCCTCTTTCTTCCCTAGTGCAATAGCTGACATTACATCTTTGAAGTCTGTATCCATAGCATACTCATTGATCATAGAGGATAGACCATTGTGAGTAGCTATTGATACACCATTCACTTTTGGACTTTGTGAAAGTGCATCGTCCACTTGGTTGTGCTTACCAGCTATGTGAGCAATATGAAAATTAAATTTTGAAAGAGTATTGCTCACCTCATTTGCTTATATTACTTAATTTAGTTTAAATCAAAAAGTATTTAAGACTTTGATGATTTGCATGCAAAATAAATGGAGTTCCTATGAGATAATGCTTCCATGCATCTAGTGCATGTAAGATAGCTAGCAACTCTTTTTCCTATATGCCTACATTCTTTTCTTGGCCATCCAATCTCCTACTTTTGAATGCTATCGCATGCCCTCCTTGAATCAAAATATCTCTAAGGCATTGTCCACAACTCCTCCACAAGCCAGGGGGTTCACCTCAAAATATGTAAGTGGAGCACGTGAGTTCATGCGAAGGGGGTTGTTATATACCAAAGACTTACAGAATTACATGTACAAGAGGGATTTAAAAATCAAAAATTAAAAAAAGTTACAAGTTTATGAAGGAAGTGGGGTCTTTTAATTCATGATGAAGTGTGTGTGTAGAGGGGTTTTAAAAATACCCTTGAACGTACGTGCTATAGATATTTTTGAAAGCTGGGCCCCTTGGGTCCATAAGCATTAGACTGGACCTAAAAAGGCTTTGAAAGGTCTGGTAATATTAGCATAGGTTGAGAGGTAAGATTTTCCTTTAGATTTTCAAAAGCTTCATTCTCTTTTGCAGTTCATATAAATTTGAACATTCTTTTTAGTCAAATCATACAATGGGCCTGCTATGAATGAGAATTTTTCTATGAAGCATCTATAGTATGCACACATTCCTATAAATCTTCTAAATTCATATAGATTCGTTATAGATTCGTTGGTATAGGCAATTCTTTTATTACTTGCAACTTTGCACGGTCCATTCAGATCCCTGCTTTATAGATAATATGACCTAAATACTGAATATCTTTTAAGAAAAATTAGCTTTTCCTTTTATTAATGTAAATCTTATTGTCTCTCAAAACTTGAAATATTATCTGAAGATGTTGCTTATGTTTCTTAATAGACTCCAAGTAGATAAAAATGTCATCAAAGAACACTCCTGTGAAGCTTCGATGAGATCTAAAGAGCCTTTCCATCGATTGAAGTTAGTTGACGCATTGGTAAGTCCAAAAGGGAGTACCAAAAATTCATATAGACCAAAGGTTGTTTGAAAGGCTGTCTTATGAATATCTTCAAACACTATCCTTATTAGATGATTACTACTTTTGAGATCTATTCTAGTAAAGTAGATAGACTCTTGTAGCTTATTGAATAGATCTTCTATCCTAGGAACATGAAATTTATTCTTTATAATTATCCGATAAAGCACCCGATAGTCCACACACATTCTATAAGTACCATATTTTTTTTGTACTCGCAGAACATGTGAACGGGATGGAGATGAATTAGGCTTGGCCATCTCTTTTTCCATAAGCTCGTTCACATGCCGCATAATCTCCTCTTGTTGACCTGAAGAGACTCAATAAGGAGGCTTATTAATCAGTGAACTACCAGGCAGAAGTTCTATGGAATGATCATTTTGTTTCCTTTTGGGAGGTATCTCTCTGAGTATGTCATCCGTAAACACATCTTGAAACTGATGTAGGGCTAGAGGATTCTAACTCCTCTTTAGTTTCATTTTTAGCTTCATTAGGAACACATGCATCTTTCTTAGACTCCTTGACAAAAACCATGTAACAAGAAAGAAAGCTTTTTATTACTTTATCTAAAGTTTAAGTTTATACAAGTGGTATAATGTTGCTTGCACTATTTACATTTGTTATTGAATTAATATTTTACTATTTCTTGCAGCTTACATGTAGAAAAGGCTTGACCGATCTAGGCGAACAAATATATATATTGTACATTTTATTATTCAAGTGCTCTTTTATGAGCTTTGGCCATTCATGACCGGCCAGCCAGTTTGTACTCAATTTAACCATTCAAGAAATCTATAAATCAATTACGTGCAAGAGGGAAATGTTCACTCTTGCACGAGGGGAGATTGCACCTAGTGTTCATGTCTTTCTTCTCTCCTCTCCTCCCCTTCTCTCTCGTCATGCCGACGTAGCACTCCGCTCTAGGAGGTGCATCTGCACGTGCTCTTTCACTCTCTCCCTCTCTCTGTGTCTCTCTTATCGCCTAGGGCTTGGATTATGTGCAAAGATGGCTGCTAGGTATACAGTTTTTTTTATTTATGGCTTACAATATGCTGTTTTCTCTATTTGGCAGGGCTCTCCGTTCTATGTTATGGAATTGATATTTTACTATTTCTTGCAGCTTACAGGTGGAAAAGGCTTGACCAATTTAGGTGAACAAATATATATGTTGTACATTTTATTATTCAAGTGCTCTTTTATGAGCTTTGGCCATTCATGACCGACTGGCCAGTTTGTACTCAATTTGACCATTCAAGAAATCTATAAATCAAATATGTGCAAGAGGGAAATGGTCACTCTTTCACGGGGGGAGATTGCACCCAGTGCCTGTGTATTTTCCTCTCTCTTCTCCTCTCTTCTCTCTCGCGGTGCCGATGTAGCACTCCTCTCTCGGAGGTGCATCCTCATGCGCTCTTATGTTGTATCTCGCTCTCTATCTCTCTCTGTTCGTGTATAACTTAGATTATGCACTGTGCAATTTGTCAGGTATGCAAGTTTGTCGTTTTATGCCTTCTAATACGTTGTTTTTGGTATTTTTTAGGCCACCACATTGTTCGTTTGTAGCAACATCAAGTGAAACATCCTTGCATCAATAGGAGAAGAGGACTTTTCTCTCAGGAAACTTCATAGTGGCACCCATGCAATGAAACCATGGTGCCCCTAGGATACCCATGAGAGAGAGAGAGAGAGAGAGAGAGAGAGAGCTTTCTTTGCCAACTTGGGCACTTGAGAGAGTGTGTGAGAGGAGCAAAAAGGCCAAAAGTCCAACAAGCCTTTCTTTAGATGCTTGTGCAACTGTGCAACTAGTCTTCAATTAGATCACATACAACTTGACTAATGAGGTGGGAATACGTCATAATGCAACTCAAGCATGTGGCCTAGCCAAGCTTAGTAAACAAAGACTCGAGTTAACTTCCTAAATGAGGAAGCGCTAGTCTAGCCTTAGTCTTTAGCGTTTTCCTTTCATTTATTGAAAACCATAAACATCCATGTTGATTAATTACCTTGGGTGCAAAACCTTTGCATAAGTCTTAAGGGCTTATGACGCTCACTCACGGCTACAACCTACTCGCTAATTTAGGACCTTCTAAATTAGAATAAACTTTGGTAAAACTAAAACTCACCCTTTTGAACTTTGAAACTTTCACCTCATGTGTGAAACCTTAGCACAATGCTTTGGAGGTTCCGTCAAGGTGCTCCCAAAACCTGCTATATTTAAACTTGCTAAATTTAGACAATTTGTGGAAAGTTAGAATTTCACCCTAAGTCTTTGAAGACTTCATAATTGGAGTCTAAAGAGTTACTTTGATGACTTGAGCTTAGCACAATCACTTTCTATTCTTAGACTCTTGTAGTTGCTCTCGATCATCTCCTTTGTTCTGTACCTTTGATCAAGGCTGCCCGAGATACCTTTATCCTTTCTTGACATGTACCTATGACTAAGATAACTAGTTAACAAGTACTTTGCTTTCCCTAGACTTAAGTTGCCAATTTGAGTTGGAAAATGCTTGTAGAAGGTTAGAAAACAATGGTGCATAGATTGATAGGAACACGTCAAATCCCTAAAATGTCACAATTACACACTTCTGAGTAGCAAATGAGATGTGAGTCAAGGGGATACAAACCTTAATGAAAGTTTATAGGGTAGAGGAGCCAGTTAAAAGACGGGTCCCAGTTTTGGGACCCACCTTTAATGACCAATTTAGAGACGTGAATCCATGAGATGTTCTGTGTTTAGCGCAATGGAGATGGACTTTGGGCCGTCAGATTCTACATTGAAGTCTCGTTGTCAAAATTTCTTTAATTTGGCCCTCGATAGTCTTTCCTCTCGCACCCAATTTTTTAACACACATATTTATATTTGCTGTCGATCTCTGTCGTTTGACCCTGGAAATGCAATGCCCCCACTATTGGAGATACATGGTGCGCAAGCAGTTTAAAAACACTCTTCCATTCCAAATTTGATTCAGCAGATCATTGAAAATTGGTCTCCCAAGTTGGGTGCCTCTAGCCCCTCTACCCTATTTAAATTTTTGTTTTGAGGCCTTCCACCACCCGTGTAAAAAAGAATTCAGATATTGAACAATTGCTATTGCAAGAAAATATTAGGCATACGGTTCACTAGAGTTCATGTGGTGATTTTGTAACGTGAGATGGAGAGTGCACGTGAAATTGAAGGCAATATCTTGGTCAAGCATGGAGATTAGGATTCTGCACACTAAGGACTACTTCTGCATTGTTGTCAGTAGATGGAATGCCTAGGATGGGGGCGAATGTCGGCCATCGAGAAATAAAAGATTTCAGAATGGCAAGAGTATGGACCTTGTGTATCTAGGATGAGGGGGTGGGTTGGTAGGGGTGGCTACCGTGATAGCCGATGTAATTATGATCCCTGGATGACGTCATGGTTGAACATGAGCATGACAACACCTTATAATTTTTTGGGCTGGTCAATATAATTCACTCACAATTGTGAGTTTTGCTAATATTTTTTTTTTTATAAAGGATACCGCACACTGAAAGTAATGTGTAGCTATAAAGACCAAGGCACATTTGCATGGCTTAGTTAGGAGTAAGGTTGAGTTTGTTGTCTGTTTGTTTTGTCAAGCAAGTAGAGTGTCTTTGATATCATGCATTAAAGGCAAAGCCATTTGCAGGTATTTTGTGGAGAAGTGGCAGGCATTGTGTAGGGAAGGTTGGAAACCTGCAAATGCTTTTGTGAGGACGTTGCTCATTTTTCCAACCTGTGACACAATCACGATTCTCTTGGTTTTGTACCAAAACTTGAACGATTTGCAGGCTTTACACTAAATTAGTAGAATTTTTCCGATGTCGTTGCAAACAAAGCTTGGAATTTGACCAAGATTTTGCAAGTTTTTCTGGTTTATAGTATATTGAAGGCCGTGTTTTTGCAAACAACATCCCAAGTTCTAGCGTGCACATGTGAATACACCCGAGAAAAGAGTTACATTGGTAAGGAGGCACTCACACAAGGAGGGGTAACTATTTTGCGCCCCCCCCCCCCCCCCCCCCCCCCCCCCCGGCGCGCTCCCTCCACTAACTGCACCACTTTGAGGTGCATTTAAATTTTTATAAGTTACCCCCTTCTCCATATTGCGTGTGCGCGAGCTAGAGTCCTATCAAACATCTCATCATTCTCTTCCTACCTCTTACCCCTCCCGTGCGGGGGCATCTAAGCCGTAATTTGGGCTGGGTTCAGTTGAGGGTGTGGGTTGGAAACTCGGGAGCTTCTCTTGCTCCACTCAACGAGCAACACTTACGAAGAGGTGCGTACATGTAGCTAAAAGCCAACCATGGCCGGAGAAGAACAACCGCTACAACAAATGCGTAATAGTAGGGCTTTGCACATAGTTGGACGGTGCAATTCGAATTTTAAGGGCGAAGCTTGAGGGTGAGAGAGCGATTTCTGTGCAGAGAGGAAGCTTGTGTGCGCAAAGAGGCCCGTGCAGCAACTTCCTTATTTTGAGGTGGCAGTGCACTCAGAGTACATGTGTGCACCCTTTGAGGTATGCCCCCTCATCACTATATCACACGGGCATGGTCATATGGGATCAATGGTGGAGGAAAAGGCGGGCGCGTCAATCATGGACCGTCAGATTTGAGGTTGCCCTGAATTTACCAGTTTGCTTGAATTTACAAATTTGCCCCAAATTTACTAATCGACCTACATTTACAAATTGACATACTGGAATCACCTATATTTCAACGTATGCATGCGGGCATAGTGATTAGTGCACATGGCTCGTGGCGGGGAGGTCGGGGGTTCAAGACATGGGCCCCAAATTTACTAATCGACCTACATTTACAAATTGACATACTCGAATCACCTATATTTCAACGTATGCATGAGGGCATAGTGATTAGTGCACATGGCTCGTGGCGGGGAGGTCGGGGGTTCAAGACATGGAGTGCGGATCAACCCAAATTTACAAGCCTGTCCGAATTTACTTTTCTCCCCCAATCTAGCAAATGCGCATTTGACGGCCCATATAACCTTAGCCATCGATCCCATTTGAGCATGCCCGTGCGACATAGTGTGGAGGGTATGCCCCTTCCCATAGGGTAAAGGGGCCAATAAAAAACCAGGGCCCCTTAATGAGACACAAGATGGGGACAGGGTAAGGCCAAAATGGAGACAACTTTGAACTAATGAAAAAGTAATTTTACAACGTGGATCAAATAAGAGCCCGTGTCTGTTTTTGTCTTTTTACAAATTCAAGCCTCGCCCATTAAAGGTGCACAATGGCTTAGAGCTGGTCCACAACTAGTTTTCAATATGGCTCGCAAGGGAAACTTTTGGTGCTTTCTCGTCCTACCCACGATCCAAGATTTGCTGCATTATTGGACATCCTGCATAATAAATTGCACGATCATCAATGATAGCGTAGCAAGAAGATAAATGACTAGTTACAGACCAACACAAGATTAGGCGCTCTACCACTCTACACAATCCACAAACCCAAGCTGAGAAAAAGCATTAGACACAACCCAAACTCTACACAGTCCAAAGACCCAAACTTAGAAGAAGCATTACAGACAGTAACTACTCTGCACTCTATGTAGTTGAACCAAATAGCCCTGCACTCTGTACAATCCTCCTAAACCTGGAGGTTGCATTTGGAAATTGAAAACACACATGTTGCAGTACAACTCATTTGCAGTACACCTACCTGCACCATTCTCACCTTGCCGCCATGGCTTCTAAAAGACCAACAACCTGCGATATCTAAGATGAAAACCACCTATTTCTTTGGATTTTCTATTATAAATATAAAATTCAAAAGCTCAACCCCACAAAGGAGCTCCAGAAAGCAAGAACATCAGAGTCTAGGACATTGAAGGAGTCAACACACTTTTACAACCAGTAAAATGCTCACTCACCGAATGGCAACTTCAAGTGCACCATGTGAATGCAAATCTTGTCTGATAGAGAGACATCCACAACTAGAGGCCTTTTTGTGCACATCCCTTCTCTGTCATAAGAGTGGCGGAAGAGTGTGTTGTTGTGGTAAAGTTCACGTGTTACCTATCTTTATGTGCAAGCACCCTCACAAGAAAGACCCATTCATTTCACCCAAACTTCCCATATCAACCACAAGCCAAACACCAACCGAAAACCTCCCTCAGGATCCTCCAAGACAAGCTCCAAAAGGAAATTTTCTGTAAAAGAGTATTCCAAACTGCTAGAAAACATATCAGACTAGAACAGTTTGGTTTACACAAGAGGTAAGCTTAACATGTTCACATCTATTTGTTGGTTGTATTGCTTTCGTTAATTTTTCATCTTGTGCTTATGTTCTTATGGTAAATTTCTTAGATTAGGTCACTGAAATGGGCAAGAGGAAGCAAGCAAACCAGACACCAACATCATCCACAGGTGGTTATCCACATACAGACCATTTCCATCCAATTTCAAAGACCACATCACCAGCAAAGTGCAAGAAGAGAGTGTGTTTTACTTCTGCTAGAAGTAATGTTCACATTCAATCACCAACGAAGGACAAGGGTCAAATGTCAAGGAGATACGCCACTGCCATTCCAACCCCACCAAAAAATCCTCGAAGAAGCCATGGTAGAGCACTAACTTCAACACCCAAAATAGCAAACATGCAAAATCGTACAACAAGCAAAAGACCACCATTGATAAAACAGGCCAAGGTGAATTTTCCACCAACAAGAGCATCATCGAACTCCCAAATACATGCAGAATTTGCAGAGAACTGTTGTCACTTGGCGCAAGAAGATGAAGGACAGCCAATCAAGCCAGTACAAAAGCGAAATAAGCGAACAATTTTGAGGTGGACAGAGAAGGACATGGAAAAAGCATTACAAGCACGAGATGAGGGTCTTTCCCTAAGGAAATGCTCTTTACAGTTTGGAATCAACCAATCTGCTATAACAAACTGGGAGGAAGGTAGGACTCAAAAGAAGAAGAAAGGCCCACCAGCTCAGCTAAGTTCTCAAGAAGAAGAGGCGCTTTTACAATGGATTTTCCTGAAGTGTGAATCAGGCCATGGTGTGTCTATACTAGATGTTAAGCTAAAAGTCGTCGAAATATGTCAAACAAGACATACAATGTTCTCTAATGGAATCCCATGGAAAGAGTTGGTGGGAAGAGTTTCGGAGAAGACATCCTAACCTTCTGTTTAGAGTGTCAGAAGGACTAGACCAATCAAGAGCAAGCAGATTTAGCCCAGAAATTGTCAAATCACTTCATGACAACCTCAAAAAGCTTTATACAGAACACATATACCCCTCTACCAACATATGGAACGCAGATGAAACTAGATTTCAAGGCTCCAGGACAAGGGTATGAAGGTTCTTGCAAAGAAAGGGGAAAAGGTAGTCTATGGGGTTACTTGCGATTCACACGAGTGGATGACGGTACTGTGTTGTGGGAATGCTGCAGGAAACGCAATTCCCTCCTATTACATATTTAAAGGTAGTCGTATCATGGGAAATTATATTCAGCATTGCGAACATGGAGCAACAATGGCGATGCAGAAGAAGGCTTGGATGACTGGGCAGCTTTTTGCAACGTGACTGCTCCATTTTGACAAATTCATTACCAAAATTGTGGGTAAGTCTAGTAGGCATCTTCTCATCCTAGATGGGCATGGAAGCCATGTCTCCCTAGATGTAGTAAAAAAGGCTATGAAAAGGGAATTGACATAATTACTCTATCGGCACATATGTGACATAAACTTCAGCCCTTAGATGTAAGTGTGTTCAAGTCACTAAAAGTGCAATTTCGGCAGGAGAGAGACATTTGGCAACACAAATCTTCAACAAGGCAAGCTTCAGAAACAGAATTGCATCTATTGTGTCAAAGGCAATCAAATCCTCTTTCACGCAATCTAATATCAAGGTCGGCTTCCGTGCAACTAGCATATGGCCATTGGACTCAGCAGCTGTTTGTTTTGAGGGAATGCCAAGCAGTCATATCACACTGGTGGAAGATTCTACAACAGCAACCAGAGAAGATCAGTCCTACAATGATGAAAATCCATCTCAGGTACCCAACACCCCATGCATTCAAACATGGAAGATGATACAATTTTTGCTTTAATAATTTGGCAACTCAGCTTGGTGTGGATATATCACAAACACAAGGAGAGGTGGATCAAGCAATGTTGTTCACACAATTAATGGAAGCATATGATTTATCTACGTTTCAAGGTGCTTCACATGAAGACCTATGTACAGTTGAGGAAGTGTACACAATTAATGTAGACCTCTCAAGCGCATTGGCCAAAAACCCTCACACAAGCAATGAGATGGACACTCCAGTAAGGGATCAAACTAGGACACACAATTTTGGAATGGAAAACGAACATCCATTGGATCTCACCCAGATGAATGAGAGCACATGTATCGTTGATCTTCTGCAAATACCAAGGACTGAGGTTTGTGTGAGACAGGTGCATCGAGAAGCCTTTGTTGACTACACCAATAGTCTTATTCTAACATCTTCCCAATATATGGAAAGTATGAAAGCCAAAACATCAAAGAAGGAAGAAATTGCAAAGGAAAAGGAGACAAAGCGTGTAGAAAAGTAACAAAAGAGGGCTCATACCATAACAGAAAGGGAGGTAGAAAAGAAAAAAAGGCTTGAAGCACACGAAGCAAGGAAATCCCGAAAGAATTGGGAGATCCAACAACAAGCTTTTGAGACACGGTTAAGGTCTGGATTGTGGGAGGGTGGTCCTACAGATGATCTATACCGAAGGCCACTTCATGTTGATCAAAACTATCATGCATTTGCACGAAGACAAAGACTCAACCAAATGCGCCAGCAACGAGTAACACATTCTTGACTTCCTTTTTGATCTGACAAGTATTTTTTTCTTTTTGGTTGGTAACATCCCTAAGTACTCAGTTTGATATTCTCGTAACACCCCAATATATCTGCTTCTACTACATATCTTTCATGTTGGCACCCCAATGTATTTACCGGTCTTATTTTTCTTCAATATACATCCCATGCGGCCATCCCAGTTTACATATGCTCTATGTATCAAGGATTTTGAATTCTGTCTGTCCTTACCCAAAGCGCACATCTTGTTCAATGGTCAAGCTACTTTTGATGAGCTTATCCACTTTCTATCTGTCTCAAGTGTCAATGCAACACGGTATTTTGGATGTTACATATATTACCACCTTGTCATCAAATTCATTTTGTTTTACTTTGCATTTTAGAAAGCCTTTTACATTCCATAGGTAAATAAAATTGTTTATTCAAGTGTTGAGACCGATTACAAAACATGGTCACTTATTCACAAACAATAAGACACCACCACGCAATAAAGTCAAACTTAGCACTTCGTAAAATACCATTGCTGAGTGAGGACAAGCCTCACCCGATCAATTTCCCCACAGGTGCACAAACCCTGATGCCAATGTAGAAATCACAACAGCAACCGAACCAGAACTATGAGCAGCCAACACCGTTTTCTTTCAGTCTTTGATCTCAAAAAACGAGAAGCAATCAATCTTGGACCAAAACCTTCATGGTGCAGCTGAGACAAGACGACATTGCTGCAAAACTCACATATCAACACATTAGCATATCAAGGAGGCTTGGACATAGGCATGCCTTGAAGATCAGGGGGAAAAACACATAAAATGAAAGCGTAGGCAGCTACCTCATGGGCGAAGACTGAAAGGGGCACCAATTGTTCAATGGTTGCTTGAATCTCTACCTGCACTTTGTCATGCATCTTCAATCTGGTTTCTCAGCCTAAGGATTTGCAGGGTGACAAGAAATGTAGCCAGCTTAGCCTACTTGGCCAATTGGGCTCTATGGACTGCAGGGCTAGCAAGGTGTGTATGCTCACATGGGCACTATCTGCTCAATCTAGGATGGGGCTGCAGAGGGACTGTAGTTGAGAATGCATGCATAGCAAGGGAAGCAGTGCTGCTTTCTGTGACTCCTCGAGGCGGGAGATGAGACTACTGTAGCAGATGAAATCATGCTAGGAATCACCTAAGAGAGACTTCTCCAGGTCATGCATGGCATCAAAGACTTTCAACACAGCAGATGCAGGGGCAATGGCTTTGTCAAGGGAACTCGGAAGCTCATCCATGACCTTTCTATTAGATCATAGAGGTTCAAAGCCTCTTCCAAGGAGGGAATGCGTTTGGCTATGCGTTGAAGACGTGGCATTGTCTTGTAAAGATCATCCTCGAGCTCCCTGCCTTGTAAACATCATCCTCGAGCTTGAGGAATCTCTGCATCACCATGACTATCCTGGGCACTCCAAAGCCTTGGCATCACTGCATTGTCCAGGGAAGTAGCCATCTCTCTGTTTTACATTTTTCATAGCTTATGCTTGATAAGCTCTGCAACAAACATGAGGTGTGGGGTAAGATGAAACCAAAACCTTGATGCTTGAGAGCTGGCTGGACATGGCATGTGTAGAGAGAGAGAGAGAGAGAGAGAGAGAGAGAGAGAGAGAGAGAGAGCTGCTCCTTAGTCCCACATACAATGGAGGCCTTCCACTCATGGCCGAGTGCTTGGGTGAGCGAGAGAGACGCGAGCGCATTAATTACCATGCATGACAGAGCACGAGTGGCAGAGACTGCCGACGTAGGGAACCAGGACTTACTGTGTGAAGTCCACTTTTAATAGATGCATGGGAGGTTTCCATTTGGATAGGGGTTGTATACGTGATCCTTGGAGGGTGGCTCTTTATAAACCCATGAATGGCCCATGAAGGGTAGGCTCTCCTCCATTCATAGATACCCACCACACCTAGACTCCAACGCCCCTAGGTAGGTGGTAGGGGTGTCATAGTCCTCTGTTCCACTCCATTTTTTAATACAAAGGAATCTTTGTTTTGTACAATTACCTCAGCTCCTTTAAGTGCAACACCTTTAGCTCTCTTCCACATGTGCAGAGACACATAGCGCTACCAACCAATACCCTAACCACCCAAAAAGCTCCAATTCTGGCTCCTAAAACTCACTCTCCCCTTAGGTGGCCTTAAGTTGGCCCCTTTACCTCATCTTTGATAAAGAGAAACCTCATCCTTTGATATCAATGTCAGAGAATCTAATGCTTATTTTAAGATTCAACAAAATTTAACTATGAAAGAAGAGAGTTTTCCTTAAGAGAAAGATAGCAACAAGATCATAGGTTGTGCCACACTGATTTCTTTACACAATCAAAAATTAAAAACACAATAATCATGCACATAATTCAAAGAGATAACCAATTAAGATTGACAACTCGATGAGGACCGGATTTGCTTGGAGCCCGCCGTCCCCCTTAAAAGGACTTTTATTATAATCCTCTCAAACCAAAGCTTTGTTACAATACATTTTTGTGCTCTTGTGGAGCCTTTCTTGAATTGAGAAGATGGTGTTCTTCAAGATTCCACGGTATAGCCCTCCTTCCCAAACCCTAAACACCCCAGCGGCGGGGAGAAAGAAATTGCAGAAAAAGAGGAAGATGAGGGTAAAAAGAAGTATTTTTTGAGCAAGAAAATTTATAGTCCATGTACGTTTGCTGATGGGAAAGATCTTATCATAGCCTACCAATAGCATAGTAGAGATGGAGAAGAAGAAACTTTCATTGGCTTGGATTTACATCCATAGCCAAGAGCTTGAGCATAAAGTCCGTCTCTAGAACTCCCATGTGTGTGCGTGTGTGTGTGTGTGTGTGTGAGAGAGAGAGAGAGAGAGCTTTATTTGCCAAAGGGCACTTGAGAGAGTGTGTGAGAGGAGCAAGAAGGCCAAAAGTCCAACAAGCCCTTCTTTATATGCTTGTGCAACTGTGCAACTAGTTTTCAATTAGAATACGTCCAACTTGACTAATGAGGTGGGAATACCTCATAATGCAACTCAAGCATGTGGCCTAGCCAAGCTTAGTAAACAAAGACTAGAGTCAACTTCGTAAATGAGGAAGAGCTGGTCTAGCCTTAGTCTTTAGCTTTTTCTTTTCATTTATTGAAAACCATAAACTTCCATGTTGATTAATTAGCTTGGGTGCAAGACCTTTGCACAAGTATTGGAGGCTTATGAGACTCACTCACGACTACAATTTAAACTTGCTGAATTTAGACAATTTGTGGAAAGTTAGAATTTCACTCTACTTGGAGTCTCAAGAGTTACTCTCATGACTTGAGCTTAGCACAATCACTTTCTATTTTTAGACTCTTATAATTGCTCTCGATCATCTCCTTTGTCCTGTACCTTTGATCAAAGCTGCCCGAGATATTTTTATCCTTTCTTGACATGTACCTATGACTGAGATAACTAGTTAATAATTACCCTTGCTTTCCCTAGACTTAAGTTGCCATTTTGAGTTGGAAAATGCTTCTAGAAGGTTAGAAACCAATATTCATGACAATAAGCTGCATAGACTTATATGAACACGTCAAATCCCTAAAACGTCACAATTACACACTTCTAAGTAGCAAATGAGATGTGAGTCAAGGGGATACAAACCTTAATGAAAGTTAATAGGGTAGAAGAGCCAGTTAAAAGACGGGTCCCAGTTTTGGGACCCACCTTTAGTGACCAATTTAGAGACATGAATCCATGAGATGTTGTGTGGTTAGCGCAACGGAGATGGACTTTGGGCCGTCAGATTCTACATTGAAGTCTCGTTGTCAAAATTTCTTTAATTTGGCCCTCGATAGTCTTCCCTCTCGCACCCAATTTTTTAACACACATATTTATATTTGCTGTCGATCTCTGTCGTTTGACCCCGGAAATGCAATGCCCCCACTATTGGAGATACATGGTGCGCAAGCGGTTTAAAAACACTCTTCCATTCCAAATTTGATTCAACAGATCATTGAAAATTGGTCTCCCAAGTTGGGTGCCTCTAAACTAGCCCCTCTACCCTATTTAAATTTTTGTTCTGAGGCCTTCCACCACCCGTGTAAAAAAGAATTCAGATATTGAACAATTGCTATTGCAAGAAAATATTAGGCATACTGTTCACTAGAGTTCATGTGGTGCTTTTGTAATGTGAGATGGAGAGTGCACGTGAAGTTGAAGGCAATGTCTTGGTCAAGCATGGAGATTAGGATACTGCACACTAAGGACTACTTCTGCCTTGTTGTCAGCAGATGGAATGCTTAGGATGGGGGCAAATCTTGGCCATCAGGAAATAAAAGATTTCAGAATGGCAAGAGTATGGACCTTGTGTATCTAGGATGAGGGGGTGGGTTGGTAGGGGTGGCTGCCGTGATAGACGATGTAATTATGATCCCTGGATGACGTCATGGTTGAACATGAGCATGACAACACCTTGTAATTTTTTGGGCTGGTCAATATAATTCACTCACAATTGTGAGTTTTGCTTTTTTTTTAAATTTTTTTTTAAAGGATACTGCACACTGAAAGTAATGTGCAGCTATAAAGACCAAGGCACATTTGCATGGCTTAGTTAGGAGTAAGGTTGAGTTTGTTGTCTTTTTGTTTTGTCAAGCAAGTAGAGAGTCTTTGATATCATGCATAAAAGGCAAAGCCATTTGCAGGTATTTTGTTGAGAAGTGGCAGGCATTGTGTAGGGAAGGTTGGAAACCTGCAAATGCTTTTGTGAGGACATTGCTCATTTTTCCAACCTGTGACACAATCAAGATTCTCTTGGTTTTGTACCAAAACTTGAACGATTTGCCGGCTTTACACTAAATTAGTAGAATTTTTCCGATGTCGTTGAAAACAAAGCTTGGAATTTGACCAAGATTTTGCAAGTTTTTCT
Organism: Adiantum capillus-veneris; assembly: GCF_014529385.1. Taxonomy (NCBI): domain Eukaryota; kingdom Viridiplantae; phylum Streptophyta; class Polypodiopsida; order Polypodiales; family Pteridaceae; genus Adiantum; species Adiantum capillus-veneris. The sequence goes on from NC_140946.1 coordinate 128,415,404, forward strand.
GGTTTATAGTATATTGAAGGCCGTGTTTTTGCAAACAACATCCCAAGTTCTAGCGTGCACATGTGAATACACCCGAGAAAAGAGTTACATTGGTAAGGAGGCACTCACACAAGGAGGGGTAACTATTTTGCCCCCCCCCCCCCCCCCCCCCCCCCCCCCCCCCCTCCCCCTCCTTGAGGTGCATTTAAATATTTATAAGTTACCCCCCTCTCCATATTGCGTGTGCGCGAGCTAGAGTCCTATCAAACGTCTCATCATTCTCTTCCTACCTCTTACCCCTCCCGTGCGGGGGCATCTAAGCCGTAATTTGGGCTAGGTTCAGTTGAGGGTGTGGGTTGGAAACTCGGGAGCTTCTCTTGCTCCAATCAATGAGCAACACTTATGAAGAGGTGCATACATGTAGCTAAAAGCCAACCATAGCGGGAGAAGAACAACCGCTACAACAAATGCGTAATAGTAGGGCTTTGCACATAGTTGGACGGTGCAGTTGGAATTTTAAGGGCGAAGCTTGAGGGTGAGAGAGGGATTTCCGTGCAGAGAGGAAGCTTGTGTGCGCAAAGAGGCCCGTGCAACAGCTTCCTTATTTTGAGGCAGCACTGCACTCAGAGTACATGTGCGCACCCTTTGGTTTTGGGGCTTCTGCCGCAGGCTTCCAAGGCTTTTGTAGGGAAGGCTGGCCGGCTTTTGTAGGGAAGGGAAGTTTGAAGCGTGAAGTGGGGGGACCAGTTATAAATAGTGGACTCTTGTATCTTTAGCTTTGCATACACAAAAAGACAATTCACGAAACCCAAACGTGCAAAACAACCAGCCCTTGATTCTCCCTCTGTGCGTCTCTCCCGCTCTCTCCCCCATGGTTACCTCCACATTTTCAGCGTTCATCAAGGCATGCCCAATGCGGCTCATCTTCTGTTTTCTCTGCTTCGCCTCCGCCGCTTTTGTCTGTATTCTTGCATTTTACCCTCTGTTTCTCGGCTCAGCCTCCATGGCCGGCCTGGCCTCGGCCATCTTCCCCGAGCTCCCATGTCTGCACCGCAGCTCTTGTGCCTGGAGCTACAGCATCGTTCAGGACAGAGGAGCAGAGCTTTTCCATAGCTGGTCGGACCAGGAATTGCTCGAAAGGGCCATCTTTGCAGAGGCGACTCGAACCGCTATGCTTAAGTACGATGAGAGAAAGATTAGGGCAGCAGCTTCAGCTCCAGTTTCACATGAGCTTTCTGCATGCCAGCCTCGCAAAGGCAAAATGCGCACATCAAAAATTGCCTTCTTGTTTCTAACGCGAGGGCCTTTGCCTTTCCTCCCTCTGTGGAACCTATTCTTCCGTGGCCATGAGCACCAGTACAACATCTATGTGCACTTAGATCCTTTCCGTGTGGGTGTCTTCGACCGCAAGAGTGCAGGAGTGTTTTGGGGGAGGCTCATCCCGCCAGGCCTCACAGAGCGAGGTGCACCGAGCCTTGCGGCTGCTTCGCGTCGCCTTCTCGCAAATGCGCTGCTTGATGATCCTGATAACCAGTTCTTTGCGGTCCTCTCTGACCGTTGCATCCCTCTCGTCAGCTTCCGCAATGTGTATGATCATGTGATGGCATCAAAGAAGAGCTTCATTGAGATATTGAAGGATGAACCAACACTGGCGGGCCGCTATGCGTCAAGGGGTTCAGAGGCCGCCATGCTACCGGAGGTGCCATTTTCTAGCTTTCGAGTGGGCTCTCAATTTTTTGTGCTAAATCACAAGCACGCAGCAATGGTGGTCTCTGATAACAAGATTTGGAGCAAATTGAGCTTGCCATGTGCAAATGCAAATGCTTGCTATGCAGAGGAGCATTACTTTCCAACTTTGATAGATATGGAAGATGGGAAATGTGCAACAGGATTCACGCTGACAAATGTCGATTGGTCGGTGAGGTCGGCAGATGGGGCGCATCCTCGCATGTACAGGCAGGAGGAGGTGACAGGAGAGCTTATCATGACACTAAGGAGGAACGGCACGTTTCTCTTCGCAAGGAAGTTTGGGGACGATTGCTTGAAACCATTGCTGCAGTTGGCGCCGTTTATATATGGGGATTAAGAGAGGAAAGCAACATAAAGGGGCAAAATTTACCTAAGCACAATCATGAATATATTATATTATGATCTCAATCGCTGCATTGCCGCCGGCTGTGCCGTTGTAGCGGCGGTGGTCGATGTACAGGATTTGGGGGAGCCCGGCAAAGCGGGCGGGTTGATTATACAGTTAGCATGTGTGTAATTTGTCTGTTGTCAGTTGTGGTACATAAGCATCAGATGTGCAAGCTAAGCTGCTGATACCAAGCGGTGAATGCAAAATGTAATTAAGGTGTAGTGTTAATTTGTTGTGTACCACAAGAAGTTTCAGAAATTTTCTCATGTAGGAAAACGAAGTCTTTTCCAATGTTTATCTTACAATGAATAGCATCATGAGCTTCTGCTCGAGAGGCACCGCATACCTAGCTAGGTACGATTGGGGGCAGGGGGGACCGGCGGTCCCTGTCCCCAATCGCACCTAGCTAGGTATGCAGTGCCTCCCTCACAGAAGCTCATGATGTTGAGGTAAGTCACAATGTGGGAATTATTGTGAGAATTTGTCCAAAACTTCTTGTGATATATACAGAGTGGAGAGTGGAAGAACAAAAGTACGTTTGTTCAACTTTAGAAAAAGGAATGTGGTGCTTGGCATTGACAGAAGGTGAAAAGCTGGGCATCATCATGTGGATGATGAGAGAGATCGTGTGTGCAGAGAGTAGGGGTTACTAGTTAGAGTTGTTGGTGGCACGTGTGTGAGTGCGTGTGGGATCATGGGATGTGCGCGTTTTGGGAAGGACAGCGCCTCAAACTCATCGTGGGTCAAAACTTTGAAATTCCAAAATCTTGGCGTTTTTTGTGCCTTTATCAGAGCCTCCTCCTTTCAGTACTTTTAAGTTTTAGTCTTTCTCCTGTCTGCCTTTCAAAAAGGAAACTCAGGGCCAGTGTTATAAAAAAACCGGGTCCAGTGTATTTTAACCGGCTGAAATTCTAAAATCCCGGTTAGATTTTGAGTTTGCCTTGAAGAAAACCTGGAGATTTCTACAAATTTTAGTGTAATTACCAGCAAAAGCTTCAAAACTTGACTTGAAAGCCTGGAGAACTTCAAGTTTTCCCTTAATTTCTTCGGTTGGGAAAAGTGTATTTTTCTAGCCCTGCTCAAAGCCCCTATCACACATGTCCGCCTGGATTTGTGCGATTGTGAGTTGGCAGCATGCCATTCATGTTGCATGTTGTTCGCCAGAGCAAAACGTAACCTGCATTACGCCCTTGCCAACAAGGCAAGTGACGGACATCGAGCCGTGTTTCACTAGGGGTGACTAGGGTTATTAGTTACTATTTCCTCATGAGTCCATGTTCTTCTCTAAAAAAATAGAAGCTTTCAGAATATTAGGCAATACGAGCCCTGTCTCACTAAATACTTCTAGGGGCTTTAGTATATGTGGCTTTTCATGCACTATAAGTGCTCATAGGTGTCACACGAAAGGTTGCGCAATAGCAATGGTTTCACTTGCTATTTTGCAGCACAAATTATTGATGCTTTGCAAAAACTTGGTTAGGGCAAAGTTTTCCAACGTTTGGAACGCAAGTGTTGAACCCCTTCATGTGTTGTAAGCACTCCACGTGACTAGTAGCCTTTGCACTTGTAGCACTTTGAGTCCCTCCATGCAGTTGGTGGGACGGGGCTCTAAGCTATTTTCACCTAATTGGATGAAGGAGAAAGCGGGATGTGATGTGATGAAGGCTTATAGTGTGTAGGAGGGAGTGCCAAGAATCAACGGTGAAAATCTCTCCTAAGGAGCTTCACCTTCCTTCACAACATTTGAAGGAGGGGACAAGGGCGAGAGTCATGATCGCCATGCAATGGGGAGTAAGCTTCTTGGTGGGTTGCAAGTTGCCCTTTAATGGTCTCCCCATGATAGAGGCTTCACGCCATGCAATGGGGAGAAAGCTTCTTGGTGGGTTGCTCTCAAGCTGCCCTCACTCCCACACTTCCTCGCCTTCGCCTTCTTGTGCGTTGCTCACGTTACAATTTAAAAAATGCATATCACATGACTTCAATAATATGATTATTGTATTAAGGGGTGTTGAGAAAATATCTTGAAATTTTTTTATGGGTTTGAATGGGAAAAGGGTCCCTTTTATTGGTGAAAAAATCACATCTAAGGGTTTTTATAAATTGTAAGGGAAAGATGGAGAGAAGAGACTCAAAAGAGAGCACACTAAGGAATCTAGTATGTATATCCTTTTGATGGTATATCTATGAAGAGTAAGTTATAGGGTGTAGGGTCAGCCATTGCGGTGGCCATAGGCCTCTACCCCAGCAATCTCCCACTTAAAAGCCAATGGTGGCTATGACTAAAGCTAGTATGTACAACCGTGAAGCACGACCACTTCACCCTTGTACATCTGTATTTGCCCTACACCCATTAACCCCTGCAATGTGCAAAGCGCTCCATAGCCAGAGGCTCTTTAAGAGAGCATCCAAGTTGTGGACCTCAACAAGCTGCAATTGCTTATCCGCCATCGTGTCCCAAATGAGATGATACCTCACCTCAATGTGTTCGACTTGGAGTGAAACACACGATATCTTGTCAAGGCAATGACACTCTGACTATCAAAATGTAAAGCTCGAACCTACAGAATGTCTAAATCTCCTACTAAATGTACGAACCATAAAGCTTCCTTGTTGGTATCTGACACTATTGCGTATTAAGTCGCTATAGTGGAAGAAGATGGAGAGACTCTTGTAAGTATAAAAACGTAGCTAGATATAGATCTCCTACTATCTTTGCAACCCATATAACCTGCATCCGTGTAACCAACAATCGATGCATCGCTGTTACCGAAGCATAAACACTCACTCGAGGGTGTGTCTCACTCCTATCCAATATTGCCTGCTAGGATTAGCTATATACCAACTAACCACTCCCACTACAAATGCAATGTCTAGTCTTGTAGCTACCATAGCATATATAAGACTGCCTACATCTAAAGAATATGGCATACTTGCCATTTCTGCTCTCTCAATATCTGACTTGGGTTAATTTTCCTTGGTTAGTTTCAAATATGATGTTAATGGGGTACTCACTACCTTCCCCCCTTGCATATCAAAATGCTGCAAGACCTTGTGGATATAAAATTCCTCGAAACTCCAAAATTTTCCTTTTCTTGTGTCTCTCGATGCACATATCATGAAAATGATTTTCTTCATCCAAATCCTTTCATAGCAAAGTTTTTGCTCAATATTTTCTTCAATTTGGCAATTTCCTCAGTGGAATTTATTGTAATGAGCATGGCATCTACATATAAGATGAGAATGACCAACAAACCATCATTGATTTTTCACGTATACAAGCAGTGATCTCCTTGAGTCCTTCTAATCCCTTGGATTATAAAAGCATCAAACTTTTGATACCACTGCCTTAAACCATTTTTAAAGCCATAAATCGCTTTCTTGAGTTTACATGTAAGCTTCTCCCTGCTATGATGTAAAAAAACTGCAGATTGCTTCATGTAAAGGACCTCTTTAAGATCCCCGTGAAGAAAGGTTTCTTCACGTCCATTTAAAAAAGCTTCATGTTCTCATTGGCTACTTGTCCAAGCACTATGTGCAGCGTAGTCATCTCAGCCACAAACAATAAGATTTTGTTAATATCAACTTCCTTCTACTACTTGAATCCTTAGCAACCAAGTTACCCTTGTACTTAGGCTTAGGATCATCAATAGGTATAAACTTCTTCTTGTAAACCATGATAAAGTTCTCTTACCTTCTAGGAATTTAACCCGGGGAGGTCACCTAAGAAAAATATAACTTATCACGTGAGTTCAACAGAAAGGTATTTAAAGTTCTTGAAACTTACAGAAATATATATACAGAAGGACATTATTTTTTCAAATTTGAGAAAAACTTATAGATTTTAAAAGAAAAGGATACATTATATTCCTACCAAAATTTACAGATAAGGGGTTTTACAAACATGTTTTGAACGCACGTGATATGGTAGTTTTACACATAGTGAACCCCTCGAGGAATTTAACCAAGTTCCATGTCTCATTGTTGACAATCAAGTTTTACTCTGATTGCATGGCATGCTTGTACTCATCCACCTAAGCGATTTCAACCAGGGTTGGACTATCTTATGAGATGATAGACTTTGGTGAGACATCTTGTTACAAATAAGCCATGCAAATGGATGACAAGGTCATGAAGATTTAGTAGATTGCATGGCATACTCCCACTATCTTCATGTAGATTGCATGGGCATGCAATCTACATGAAGATAGTGGGAGTATGCCATGCAATCTACTAAATCTTCATGACCTTGTCATCCATTTGCATGGCTTATTTGTAACAAGATGTCTCACCAAAGTCTGTCAGTATGATAGTCCAACCGTGGTTGAGATAGCTCAGGTGGATGTGATGATCTAGTAGATTGTTTCAAAGCTTGAATATTGTTCTTTGCTCGGTTAATTCGAGCACTACTAGTGGAAGGTATATCCCTAGTCTTCTGAGTTTTCACGCATTCTGAGGAAAGGTCTTCGAATGTGACTTTTTTGTATTCAATTTCTTAGAAAGGCTTCTTATGCATCTTTGACTCATTGAAGATAACATACAAACTGCAAACTACGTTGCAAGATTGTGGGTGACAAAGACTATACCCCATCTCTCCATCTGCACCATAACCAAGAAAATGCACTCGTATTTGGATCTAGCTTTTTCTGAAGCTCTTTGGACACGTGCATTTGCTTCACATCCCAAAGATACACAAATGGTCGTAACCACAACTCCTTTGCAATCTAGTAATTCAATGGAGTACTAGGTGACCTATTAATGATATATACTATCAATGTTACGTCTGCTGCGTAAAACCCTTGAGTCAGATTCACCATAGAATGCATGGTGGTGGCTTGCTCTTGAATCTTCAATTCATCCTTTCTACAACTCCATTGTGATTGGGTGTATAAGAAACAATAAGCTACCTCTTAATATTTCAAAAAAAATCAAATTCCTTGGAGATGAACTCTTCACCATTATCAGTTCTCAAGCTTTTGATCTTCTTGCGAGACTAATTTTCCTACCAATGCTAATAATTTTTGGCAAGTAGAGAAGACTTGATCCTTATGATGCAAAGGATGAACCCACATCTTTCTAGAGGAATAGTTTATAAAAGTCACAACATAGCTAGCTCCTCCTAGAGACTTGGACGGCATAGGACCTCAAACATCGCTATGGACAAGCTCTAGTGGCTATACGCTTCCTATTCAATGGTGATGAGGTGTTTCTAGTTTGTTTACCATAGGTAAAATGCTCACACCCAAAAAAGTCAGAATGTGCTGAGGTTTTCATTTCCTTTTGACTCATATGACCTAGCCGACTATGCCACAACTAAGTAGATGGCAACTTGAATATGGATATATAATCTTCCTTTACACACAATAAGACATATTTAGGAATTTTGGGAATTATTCAAGTCCCATTTTTTATAATGCTACTCAAAATCTTAGTTATTTCGTGTAGTTTGCTATTGTCTATTTGCGAAACACACTCAATTCAATTCCTTATTTTTCTAGATAGCACCTTCGTTTTTCCCTACTTTAGCTATTTGAAGACACCCATCACTTAATAATATCTCTAGATGGTGTGATAAACTTTGATCTGATCATAACATAATAAGGACATTAGGACCCCTAGAGGTCAGTTGGAAGAAGTTTAATGATTGTTAAGACATTGTTAATTAGTTCAATTTAGGGCACTTCGAGGTCTATTGGATGGATTTTAATGCTTTTTGACCCACAAGATATAGCTCCTCTTTAAACAATTTTTCCAAATACAAAGTTGAGAATTTGTTTAAACTAGTGGCCTTTTTGGAGGGAAAAAACATATAATTGGTTCCAATTAGAGGTGAAAATTGAATTTATATTTATAAACCAAGCTATTTAGCATGGAGATTTTAGATATAACAAAAACTTTCTTTCTAAACTACTGAGGTTCTATCACAGCATGTATATAAGGAGTGCAGGCTCGAACTTAGGTTCGAGCCTCTACCATGGCTAGGTACAAAAATGGTAGATTCTAAAGCCCTACTAGGTAGAATAAGACATGCAGGATGCTCGAACTTAAGTTCGAGCCTCTACCATGGTTAGGTACAAAAATGGTACATGATAAAGCCCTACTAAGTAGAAGAAGACATGCAAGAGGCTTGAACTTCAGCACGAGCCTCTGACCTTACTACATACAAGAAAGAAACAATCAAGAGGTTCGAACTTCAATTTGAGCCTCTACCCTTGCTAGATACAAAAATGAAAATATGAAATCGAATAGATGAGAGAGAGAGAGAGAGAGAGAGAGAGAGAGAGAGAGAGAGAGAGAGAGAGAGATAGCTTCAATACCAATGATGACTGCCCAAGATTTCCTTTACTGGAAATATCTTCATAGTACTGTGCCTTCCAAGTGCTTTGACCCTCTACACTGTTTGCTCACAGAAGCTTGTTGTAGATGGGAAAATAGTGTGTGTGAGATTCAAGTATTAGTGTGAAAATATCATATTAGTTTCTTGGAGAACTCACAAACTTAAATCAAAGAAGCGCGGGAATGTGGAGACTATATTGGGCAAGTATTCAAAGGCACATAAAATTATCAGCAACGAGTTAGAGCTGCAACCAACCCCAGCACCATCGCCATTTTCTGCACACCCGCCTTCGCTCATGTAATGATCCACAAGCAGCACCTGCGGTTGTTGGCGTGGAGATCTGCATAACGCGATGCCACTCATGGAAACCGGATGTTGTAGCTGGGCCCCTTCTACGTATCTAGACGCGATCTGGCCTGCATCATGACACGTGCTTGCAACTAGATCTTGCTCAAGGAGCTAGAGTAGCAACCAATCCCAATACCTTCCACATGTTTCTACTCATTGTAATAAGCCTTCTCGGCTCTGTTGCCCTTGCCATCTATATCCGCAACACTAATGGGTAGTTCATCTAGCCGGTGTGAAAATGACATACCTTGATAGAGTTGAGAACATCTTCAAGGCGCTCTTTGATCATGAAATGCTCTGCAAGATCCCCATCTGCTTATATGCGCCGACCATGAGATGTGTTTCCATTTCCAGATCTCAGTTCTTTGTTAGCCACACTTCTTCCTAAGAAGGCTGCCAGCAGGTATGAGCAATCTGCAGCAGATGGATCACTACAATGGCTTGCTGCGGTACCATTCCGGCCCAAGCTCTCTACTAGCTAGCCTCATCGATGCTGAGGAGCAGCTCTCTGTGACAAGGGACTCCGCCGGCTCCTGCAGCAACGCGGTCTTCGAACACCTGATGATTGGCCCTGTATGGAGATGAGATGTGCAGTGAAGGCCTGGGCCGCTCCCACTCGTCATCTTTGATGTCTGCTGTCATATATGAATTCAAATTAAAGTACGCTCATGGTGTGGGACGCTCCCACTTGTCATCTTTGACGTCCGCCGTCATTTTTGAATTCAAATTAAAGTACACACATCAATTAGTCCGTGAAAGTCAAGTTCAGCCTTGGGATCGGCCTCAAGTTCGAACCAAGATTGGGAAGCAAGATCGGACTCAAGTTTGAATGAAAGAGATTGCTCTAATATTGTGTTTATTGTTTGAAAGGGGTCGGCCTCAAATTTGAACGAGCAAAGCTTAGAAGTGTGCTTTGGCCTTTCTACTCCAGGAGAAATCTTGGGGAGCATGTTGAAAGGGATCAACCTCATGTTCAAAAAAGCAAGCTTGTTGAAAGGGATCGGACTTCAGTTCGAACGAGCAAGCTTGGAAGCATGTTGAAAGGGATCAACCTCAAGTTCACCGAGCAAGCTTGGGAAGCATGATGAAAGGGATTCGTCTCAAGTTTTAATGAATGGATTGGCTTAATATTGTGTTGATTGTTTGAAAGGTATTTGCCTCAAGTTTGAATAAGCAAGCCTTAGAAGCATGCTTTGGGCTTTGGAATCCGGGACTATTTTGTGTCCAAAAGTTAGGAGCATGTGGCCTTTGAGATCTCCATTCTAGAGTGCTTGTACAATGGCCATTAGTCTCAAGTTTGAGCCAGAGTCTCAACATTTTCTTGTCACACCAATCTGGTTCTATATAGCTAGAAGATTGAAATTTGGATTTTTGTCATCAATGAACATGTCTATAGTGTGTAGAAGCTAATTCCCAAGATTGTGTATAATTGTAAAACTCCTTGTTTTTTCCTCGTTTTGTCATTGTCATGATAGACACATGGTTGATTACTATGTACATTTGAGATAAGAGTCAACCTAGAGTTTGAGCCTAAAAAATTGTTTTGACACAATTTCTACTCCAAGAGAATCATGATTGAGGATGAACATTCAACAGTAGTCATTTGTGAACAAGTTTGTAGTTTTCAGATTCAAAATCTTGGCATCATATGTGATTTTACTAGTCTATGCAAACCACTGAAAATTGCATACAAACACAATGTGCATCCTTAAACATTGTTCGTGCCTCTTCTCAAAAATAGAGAATGAGAAGAATCGTCCCATTTTTGTGTATTTTTCCCATAATTCCTAAATATGTGTTCAATACAAACATAGAGTAAAGTGTTCCATGTGTTTGATCTCTAAGAATCACAAGGTTTCCCTTCCTAATTGACTATAAACCATTTTCAAAGATAGTTGTGTAACCCAATTCATCATTGACAAGCTGACCACTGGGGTCCGGATATGAAATTCTCTCTAACTTGGGAACATGTCTGACATTATCGACTATGAATTTTTATGCCATTATGCATAACTAGCTTGATTTCTCCAACACCATGTATCTCAAAGCTCTTAGGTAGGCATCCTCAAGCTTCACTTTACCAAAAGTATGTCCATACATAGAGAGCCACTATCTATGAGGTGCCACATGGAAACTGGCAATCTATAACCCGATTCTGATCAAAGCTAGCATCTTGTGCAATAAGAGCATCTAGACTAATCTCTATTGTAAGACTAGAGAATACCATACTAGGAACTCCAACAAATTGTATCACCAAAGGCATCTCAACATTGGAGAATAGCCAAGCTCAAAGAAAACATCACGCAGGGCCCTCCAAAGAATAAGCTATAGACACAAGACAATTGCCATAGTCTTAGCAAGGACTCTTTCCATTTGAGTCTCAGAAACGGCTAGAAAACTATAAAAAAATGCCTAAAAACAAGCTCCACAGCATATGGTAGACAATGTTCCCAACTCAACATACATGAGTGAAAACATACACAAACAAGCGCAAAATATACTGCAAGCAATGTATTAGATCGTGACGAGGATATTGCTCTACAAAAGAACTCAAGGGTACTTTAGGTGCTTTCAAAAAACCACATTTGTCAATGCATAAACCACATTTGACGAGGATATTGCTCTACAAAAGAACTCAAGGGTACTTAAAGTGCTTTCAAAGAACCACGTTTGTCAATGCATAAACCTCCCATTGGAAACAAAAAGTTGGTGGAAAAACTTATATCGAGCAACTTGTAATCCCTATGTCTGTAAACAAAGTTGTGACCTAGAGTATAGAGATCACATTATCAAGCAAAGACCAAAGATATATACATCAGTGCCAAATAGACGCATATGGCGCATAACTACCCAAATTGCATGAAGAGTAGCAAAACAACTGTATGTATAAAAGCGCTACGTAAAATTGCATTACGCAAGTATCCATCCAAGTCTATAAATCCACCTGTGGTGTCAAAGCAAAAAACTACTACTCATCTGAAATAAAAGTCCTCTACAAGGAACCCCACCTATGGTGTTCATGTCGATTCTGTGCCAGTGGTGTGCTCACAAAACCAGTCTCTCTAGAGATCCCAAGAGAAAGCTTGAAAAGCATGCTCTCGCTTCAAAAATCACTCACTATGAGTCTAAGTTGGAATGTCCACACACACACACACACACACACACACACACACATTTGGAGGGCCTTTCAAAAGAGAGAAAAAAGAGCTCTTCCAATGAAAAAAGAGCCAACGTTACATAACAAAACATAGACTTATATCAATAAAAATAAAAAAAAAGTGCCATCCACTCATTTAATCATCTAGCAATCGTTGAAAACTATCACCTTTTCATTCAATGCAAGTGTCGTTTTTAGAAGGTAGACCCCACTCGTTTGATATTGCTTTTGCCATCATTGAAATGAAAACAATCATAAATTGTCATCTAATGGTAAAATTTGAAGCTTTTGACTCGTCTAATGCATTTGAAACCCCCTTAAACCTAGAAAGCAACTGTTTACATGCCTTGTTCTAACACCCTTGTATTGTTTAAACTAGTTTCATTTTAAAGCACTAACTCATCAAATAAGTAAGCTCCAAATTATACAAAGGTGTTGAAAGCCAAAAAATGCATGACCTTCACCCTTTGTTCACTAAGACTATAGTGTATCAAGCCAGAAATATCGTTTCCAACAATCACTAAGATCGTTTGCAACAATAGAGAAAATGATACAAATGAAATTCTTTTTAGATCCCTTTTTTTTTTTTTTTTGGGGTTTTGGGGGGGGGGGGGGGGGGGGGGGGGGGGGGGGGCAAAACTCACAATTGTGAGTGATTGTATTAGAATGCCACCAAGAAATATACAAATCAACCTCAAGCTCATAAGGAGGTTGATACATCAAAGCTTAGTTAAAAGTATCTAGCAACATACTATTACCAAAAGCCCAATCCTTTACACAACAAGACTCGACCGGGTGGCGAGAGTCTCCCTAAGCCAATCAATTGAGTTTTACTTTTTACCTATCATAAATATTAACTCCTTACTTCTTGTACAATCTTTGAGAAGTTAGCCATAGAGAGATCGCTATCGAAGACATGACAGTTCTTGGCTTTCCATACACTAGGCCGCCTTCGGCGGCCCCTTTCTCTCTTTCTCTCTCGCTCTTTATCGCATACACAAGGGCTTCTCTCAGCTTTGGAGTTTAACCTTCACATCGCATATTTTGACACGTGTAAAGGGCTCCCCCTTCCACCATATTATGTTAGTTTAGATTGCTGAAGAAACAATGACCGACAACTTGAGTACAAATTAGAAGTGCAAAACTTCGAAACTGTTTCCTTCCAAGGCACAAATCCTTCTTGAAAAACCGTATCTTCAACGTTCTTTGTATTCATTTGCACACCTTCGTGCCAAGGCTCTAATTCTTTTAGATCCTATGTTTGTGCACCTTGAAGCCTTTTGAAAAAGTTACACTAGTCTGAAAAAATTGGAATGGTCTCTTACTCAAAGAATTTTTTGGATTGCTATTGTGGACCATTAGATAAAGCTTGTCGATGAGTGCCACATAGCATCAAACTTTCTTTTTTACTATTTTTATTAAGACTTTGTGAGAAGATGTGTACTTCTCTCTTTAAAGAGGGGCATAATTGGATCACATACAATCTCTCTTATATTTTTAACTTTTTTTTTGTTAATTTGTTACAATGTTTTTAATATTTTTAAAATTATTATTCTTATATTTTTAAAATGTATTATAATTTAAAAAAGTTATATTTATATATTTTTTAAAATATAGTGTTTTATTATATTAACAAATATTTTTAAATATTAATGTCACTTTCTTGTTTTTTTGCCACAAAGAAAACTTTTATTATTAAATGCCTCTCAAGAGCCTTAAATAAGTAGGCCTAGTGAACTTTCACTTTGTTCTTTACAAATTTGAGGGGGGTTTGAGACAGAGATCTACATCTTAGATAACGAATTTATAAGAACAAGTTTTGATGGGTAATGTACCAACAATGACAGCCAACCTTTTTGGCTTTTTAAAGTCTTCTTTTGTTTTTGTCAATGTACAATTGACAAAGAAGTATTTTGCAAACTAAACAGGGTTCGCATTCTAAGAAAAACAAGTGATAAAATCATTGTGAGTGGAAAAAAATGAGTAATTAAAGAAATCATTTTGAATATATAATTGTAATTGATTTATCTTTGCTAGAATGTACCTCCCTCTATTGGCTTTTATAGCTTCCTGTTGTGATTTTATCTTATATAAAGATTATCTTCTTTATTGCCAAGATGACTAACAAATTGTTTGCCATTGTAAGAGCTTGAGGTGCACGATAAATTGCTTGCCCCTCGTTGGTCCTTGGGGACACGACATGTGAACTAGTTCGAAAATGTAAAAGGGCAATGAAGGCTTTGGAATGGGCAGAGTTAACAAGGTGTTTTCATAACTCTATAAGTCACTGGTCCCTTTGGCTATGTAAAGCAAGAATCATCTTATTGAACCCATTCTAGAGAAAGGTTACGAAAAAGATAAATAACAAATGACTACGATGATTGGGACATTTTTGGGACAGTAGCAGTAGGAGTTGGAAAAAGGAACAAACCAACTAACTACCCATCTCAATGGGACTGAAAGATTGCTGGTCAACAGAGCTGTAGAAGGGCTATACAGATTCTATTTGCCTACTTGCAAGTCCATGTTCGAGTGAAAAGCATTGTGGTGGCCCAAGAGCATACATTTTCTTAAACTACAAACTAAGGATATTTACCACACTCTAATGATGTCACTGGATTGGTTTGCCCCCTTGAACAAGCAGTGAAAAAGCTCGCCAAAATCAAGGGTGTCAATAGCGAATATCATTTGGTGCCACAATGGCCACATGGGATGAAGATATTTTTTTGGAAACAACTAGTGAAGACCTCCCTCACTTATTCAAGGAATGGCAATCTGTGGCCTGACAGGGAAGATTTGCAAATGGATTCAAACGACCTGGAAGATAGGGTTCTTCAAACACGATCCCTTCTTAGGAGACAAGGCAATGAAAAGTGAAGCACTCCTTATCTGTACGCAAACTGTTAGATTTTGTTACTTCAAGCAGGTCTGGAAGACTAGGAACTGTCGCTTTTTCAAGAATTTCCTTGAAACAACTAGATTCATTGAGATCATACAAGAAAGGAGATAACTAATTGCCAACATTGGTAAATGGAAAAACTTAAAAGAGTGGAATAGGGCAATTGGTGTTGTAATGAGTGACTTGTGTGCATGAGTGTTTGAATTGTAGTCTGCCTCAGTCTAGGGCCTTGTAGCTCCTCGATGTATCAAGAGATCCAAGTCTCAACATGAGCTTGAGGTTATTTTGTACATTTTTTGGGAATAATTTAATACTTCCACTCATAATTGTGAGTTTGGAAAAAAAAAACATATTAAATCTTCTTTAATTGGAATTTTTTGAGGTGTCTAATTTTTCTTTTTGCCATTAACAAAAAGCTATACTAATCATATAGGTTTTTGGAGAATGGAAAGTTGAAACTAATCTTCAAGAATAAATTTAATGAAAGGTTTACATAGAATAGCACACTAATTGATGAGACTGGGTGCTTCATCTTTTGGGTGTAGTTGTTGGTCTTGATCTGTGTTCTTTTTTGTGGATGGCCCGTTGGCGGCCGGTGATGGAGTGTCCGGGCTCCTTCATTCTTGCGGCAATAGGTGTGTTGGTTTATGCTTACATATCTTGATATGGTTTGAGCCTTGGTTTATGCTTACATATCTTGATATGGTATGAGCCTTGGTGTGTCATGTTTGGTTCTTCTGCTTGGGGGGTTGTTTGTCATGTGGTAGGGGGCTTGACGCTTGTGGCAGCCAAGCCAAAGAATTCACTATGACATTTGGAGCACATTACCGTTGAGATAGACGCATAAAAACAAAGGAAAGGTTGAAGGAAAAAAATCTCGGGAGCGGTAATGCTGGAGTCAATCCTCGCGGTAATGGTCCTTCAGCAATGCGCGTGGTAATCGGCCTAGCTACATTTCCACGTTTATTTACGCAGTATTTACTGCTAGTATTACCGCGACGATTACCGCACCCAGGAGTATTTAAAAAAAAAAAGCAGATGACCATTTGGATGGTAGGACCCATCCAAATGGTCATTTGTCTTTTTTTTCCTATACATTTAATAAATAAAAAAACAACAATTTCATTGCACCAAAACTTTGGACCAAAATCAAATGTTTAATTATATTGGAGAAACTGTTCAAAAACAACAATTTCATTGCACCAACCAAATTCAAATGTTTAATTATATTGGAGAAACTGTTCATTACAAAATTGACCAAATAGGCGATGCATGGCGGCTATACAACTATGGCCAAAAGAACACTTGGGCCAAAATCAAATGTTTAATTATATTGGATATTACAAAATTGCCCAAATAGGCGATACATGGGGGCTATACAACTGTGGCGAAAAGAAGACGCGCGCGCGGGCCCAAAAACACTTGGAGGATTGAGCTACTTGGATCGTGGGACCTCTCGAGGGACTCCTTGACTTTGGAAAAGAAAAAAACAACAAAACCTTTAATTAATACAAATGGATACCTAAAGCTGCATGCAATGATTTAAAAAACAAAGTTCACACTTACAAGCTGTAGTGTACGACATGCATTTTCGAATTCTTCGCGATTGATTTTGTTGTTTTCATACAGCTAGCACCATGTCTAATATTCGGAGTGGCTCTCTTTGTATCTCTAGATCTCTCGGCTTGGATGGGTCATAGTAATATTTTGCTGTATATCAATTAAAAAATATCACAAACCTAACCTTATTACCACAAATTAAATCAATTCAAATGAAAATCTGCACACTCACAAATTTATCTTTCCATGCTGCTTTGCCGCCCGAGCCGTAATGCGTGGGCGTTTGCTGCGCCCTCGCCTCCACCTGTCGAGTGTGCGCCCTAGCACCTGTCGCTCTCTCGTGCTCGAGCTCGCCCTGGGCTTTCTCCCATTCCTCATCGTGAACATTTCCAGGGTGATAGTTGTGACCCTCAGATTCAAATGTTTGCTTTGCCGCCCTCCGCACATTGGACTCTTATTTTTCAAGAAATTCTTGATGTATTCCTCGAGCCACTGCCTGGAGAACTCTTCCACTTCCAGATTAGGGAACCGCATGAGCAATGTCGTGTGAATGTACGTCACTTCGGCTGGGTCCTGATCTTTGAAAGATTTAAAGCAATCTTGGTATGTCGAGTGGATCAGCTGGTTAAGGCGCCCTCGAAATTTCCTCCCCAAAGAGGAACCTAGATCCACCCCCCCCCCCCCCCCGATGTATATAATAGTAGTAGCCACGAGTGTCCGGGGCGGGCGCATCGCGGTCCTCATCCTCATGTGGAGCTCCAAGGGGTGAGCGAGGAGGTCGGGGTGTAAGAGGAGGTGAATCTGTAGCACTGCCCCCTCCACCACCAAAGCAGCACGAGCCACTATCTCGATGAGAGCGTGAGCCACCACTACGGGAAGAGCGCTGGCCCGAGCCCGAACCGTTGGGTGGTGTAGGCGACGGATAACTCGACGGTGCGGGCGTGGATCGCTGCGAATGCAAGGTGGAGGGAGCTATGGGTGACGAGAAAGCTGAGGGTAAGGTGGAGGGAGGTCCACTGGGAGGCACACTCTGCACGATTGGAGTGCCGACGCCCGGTGTCGCAAGCAATGAGAGCCCATAGGCAGCCAAATGTGCTGGTGTGTACCGCCCTCAAAGACTCTGCTGCGAGGATAGCCACTCTGCCTGGGCGCGGTATGCCCTCTCGAGGTTGGGGTCGTGTACTGCATCTCGGAACCATTGAAAGCCGAAGGTGGATTGTGAATGGTGGGAGGAAGACTGCGAGTAGTAAGCATCACAAGCATCCTCGTAAGAGAGGCCCTCGGCGAGAAAGTCCTCTATGGATCGATAGCCGGGCGTGGAAGAGGATTCCATATCCTACAATTTCACAAAAAAAAGGTACCCTAATTAAAATTGGATTCTAGTCAAAGTGAGATTCTTTATTGCATAGGATTCCTCCTTGCATAGGATTCCTCCCTGCATAAGATTCCTTTTATCTCCTATTTAAGAAATGGTATATGTGCATATTTTTTTTGCATCCATTTAGAGTGTGTGTGTGTGTGTGCTTCTAATTAATCTATTGTGTGTGTGCGTTAGTGTGTGGAAAAGAAATTAATCTAGTGTGTGTGTACGTGTTGGACCTTAATCTACCGTTGGGCTTCTCAGTGACCATTGGGGTCTCAATCAACTTCATCGCACACCCACATGGAGGTATGTTTTGGTATATTGTTAATGCTAATGGAGGTATGTTTTGGTATACTAATGCATGCCCAAGCACACACTAATGCAAGCGTTAGTGTGTGCTTGTAACGCATTAGTGCCTAAAATAGTGTGTGAAAACACACTAATTAGTGCACAAGCACACACTAATGCAAGCATTAGTGTGTGCTAGAGAGGTATGCACACACTAACGCTTGCATTAGTGTGTGCTTGGGCACAAATTAGTGTGTGGAAACACACTAATACTTGCATTAGTGTGTGTGATTGTGCCTAAAATAGTGTGTGAAAACACACTAATTAGTGCACAAGCACACACTAATGCAAGCATTAGTGTGTGCTAGAGAGGTATGCACACACTAACGCTTGCATTAGTGTGTGCTTGGGCACAAATTAGTGTGTGGAAACACACTAATGCATGCACACACTAATGCACACACACACACTAATGCTTGCATTAGTGTGTGTGTGTGTGTATAATGCATGCATTGTGCACAAAATAGTGTGTGAAAACACACTAATTTGTGCACAATCACACAATAATGTAAGCATTAGTGTGTGTATAATGCATGCACACACTAATGCTTGCATTAGTGTGTGATTGGACACAAATTAGTGTGTAGAAACTAACTAATGCGTGTGTGTATAATGCATGCACACACTAATACGAGCATTAGTGTGTAAAAACTAACTAGTGCGGCATTAGTGTGTAATTTGTGCACAAAATAAACCCTAAAAACTAACTAATGCGGCATTAGTGTGTAATTTGTGCACAAAATAGTGTGTAAAAACTAACTAATGCATGCACACACTAATGCTTGCATTAGTGTGTGCTTGTGCATGCATTAGTGTGTTTACACACTAATTCATGCACAAGCACACCCTAATGCAAGCATTAGTGTGTGCTTGTAACGCATGCACGCACTAATGTGTGCATTAGTGTGTGTAAACACACTATTTTGTGCACAATCACACACTAATGCCCGCATTAGTGCGTGCATGCATTATACACACACTAATGCAAGCATTAGTGTGTGATTGTGCACAAAATTGTGTGTGTGTGTGCGTGTGTGTACAATGTGTGTGTGCATGTTATTGCATGTGTGTGTATGCATTGTGTGTGTGTGTGTGTGCAATGTGTATGCATTGTGTGTGTGTGCATGTGTGTGTGTGTATGTGTTTGTGTGTGTGTGTGTAGAAGAACGAGAAGAAAGAGAGAGAGTTTGAGCACTTACATTCGTGACCTCGGTCTCTTGGAAATGGTGGGGATAGAGATGAAGAGAGTAATAGAGGTTGGAGATGGAGATGGAGAGGGAGAAGGAGAGGCAGCTTGGAGATGGAGAGGGAAACAGGCCCGCGCAGAAGAGGAGGTCGATTTTGAAATTTTGGCATTCAATTTCGCGGGGGCACGCAGGTGCCCCCTTTATATAAAAAAATCTCCTCGAAATATTACCGCGTATATTACCGTGCCTGTTACCGCATGTATTACCGCCATTATTACTGCGAAAATCTATGAGATGACATTAAGGTTACACCGACTGCATGACCTGTTGTACCCACTACCCTCTATCTTTAATGAGTGTCAGTCATGTCAGTACAAACATTCTTGATTTTTCTTATTCTTATTTAATTTTTTCTGATTTAGTGTGTGGTCGTGTGTGCAGGACGATTGGGATGACGTGGGTCCGCCGGTTGGCGCGGAACGAACTCGATGGTTGAACGAGCGATTACCATGTCCATGTACGCAATGTAAACGTGCAATTGCACGGCTTCGACGTATATGATTGGCTCACGTAGATGATTATGGGCTATGGGACGATCCGAGAAAACGCGCTCGAATGGAAACTAGCGATCTGAGGGTTTTGGCATCCATTGATGTCGCTCCCCATTGGAGTGTGATCGGGGGCGGAGGCGGGAGGAGGACGGAAGAGCGATTGCGCCAGGAAGCAGTCATGGGAGGGGGGTCACACCCGCCGTTCGATGTGGGTGGGTCCACACGAGCGCATGCGCATCCTACATCCACCACATATGGGGATCTCCCCACCACCCCACCCCACATGGAGGTGGAGGAATATCATTTGCACAATATGGTTGAGGATCTTCTTGCACATGAGGCGGCAAATGAGTGTGAGCGTGAGTGTGCATGTGAAGAAACCGCCCAAAAAACCAAAGATTCATTGCTAGAGGCATCACACACCGCTCTTTACGAGGAATGCTCCTACTCCATATTACGAGCGTCTCTTGAGATCTTGAATATTCAAGCAATGTTTGGATGGAGCAATGCAAGGGTCGATGCACTATTGAGGTACGTTTAAGTGTAATAAGTGTTAGTTGTGAGTTTTTTTCGTGGTTATATGCAATAACAAGTGTTATTTAATTATGTCATAGGCTATTAGGCAAGATGATGCCTAAAGGCAATCATCTTCCAGAAAATCGAAGGAAGGCACGACAGGTGGTGACAGGGATTGGGATGGACTATGATCGCATATATGCATGTGTCAATGATTGCGTGCTATTCCGCAATCAACATGCAGGCCTTGATGCTTGCCCCGAGTGTGGAGAATCAAGGTACAAAGAGGGAATGCAAGGAACCACAATACCTCGCAAGGTTCTTCGTCATTTCCCCCTCATTCCCCGCATCAAGCACATACTCAGCACCAAAGGAACAAGCGAGCTTCTTACATGGCATATGACAAATCGCTCCACCGATGAAGTTATGAGAGTGCCGGCTGACTCACCGGCATGGAAACACATTGAGCAGACATGGCCGGAGTTTAGAGAAGAGCCTCGTCACTTGAGGCTTGGTCTGGCTAGTGATGGGGTAAACCCATTTGGGCATCGGTCTACCTCATGGAGTACTTGGCCAGTGGTTGTTGTGAACTACAACATTCCACCATGGGAGTCAACCAAGAAGGGGAACATTTTGCTCTCTCTTCTAGTCCCAGGAAAACACAAGGTGAAGAACATGGATGTATATTTAGCACCTTTGATTGAAGAGCTTCAAGAGCTATAGAATGGCATAGATGTTTTTGATGTATCAAGACCACTTCGTGATCGGCGCACAATGATCAAGTGCATTCTCATGTGGACCATGCATGATTACCGCGGGCTTGGAGAGATTTCTGGTAAGCTTATACTTTGTGACGCGCTTTAATGTCTTTGCATTGGTCACTTATATGCGGTTATGTCTTTTGTTTTTGTAGGACTATCGACATCTGGACAAAGGGCATGCCCAACTTGTGGACCCTCACTCGTGACAGAGAGACCCGCTCTACTTGGTAAGGTGATCTACCCCAATAACCATCGCTTCTTGCCGCCCACACATCCATCTTATGCTCCACCGTGCAATGGGATGGAGCCACTCCATTGGACCATGGCCGATTGGGCAAGACATTGGAACGAGCATCACAACACATTGCCTCCTCCCAATGATCCACCTAGGGGTATGTCTAGGTACTCTATTTTCTCATCACTACCCTATTGGGATTCATTAAAAATCCAACACCTATTGGATCCAATGCATGTGTTCAAAAATGTTGGCCAAGCTATATGGGATCACATAGTAGGCAAGAAAGATTCATTGGGGGCTAGAGAGGACATGATGGCCATAAGGAGGATCCCTCCTTCGGCCACACCTCGCATGGGGCCTCGAGGGAAGATGGTTCTTCCAAAGGCACCTTGGATTCTATCAAGGGTGGATCAAGAGCGGATGAAACAAGTCATTGCATCCATCCGTACTCCAACAGGTTATATGCGTTCGCTCAAGGGTGCCTTCACTAAAACTAAGAAAGGAGGATCCACACAACTGTATAGGCTCAAATCCCATGATTGGCACAAGATTCTTCAGGTAATGTGTGTGTGTGTGTGTGTATGTGGTTTAGGGTTCTAGATACTAAAAAGTCTTTTTGTTTGTGAAATAGTTTGTGCTTCCAATTAGCATAGTGGATTTGCGGACATGAAGGTAAAGACTGCAATATTCAAGGTGGGAGAAGTTGTCAGGTATAGAACATTTGATCCTCCCTCCTAAACTTTACTTTGAAGACTAACTTTACTATGAAGATTATGAAGGGTTTTTTGGTTATAGGTTTGTGAGTTCCAAAGAAATCGAAGTTTCAGCCATTCCAACAGCTCGACTTCTAGCGATTGAAGCAACTTGTGCTATTGAGGATGCATTCCCACGTTCTATCCTTGTTAGCCAAGTTCACCTATTGCTCCATCTTGTTGAGGAGATAGCCATTTGTGGTGTGGTTCACTCCAGGTGGATGTTCTTTCTTGAGAGGTTCCTAAAGACCTTGAAAGACTTTGTAAGGCTACGATCACAACCAGAGGTATTCATTGATCTTAAGCATTAAACCTTATTAGGATTGGATTGTATTCACAACGCTTTTTATTAATTACTTTAATCACTAATGGTTTCATGTACATGTGTTCAGGCAAGCATGGCAGAGGGTTGGATTGTACAAGAGGCTTTTGTGTATGTCTCTCAATATGTTTTCACAATAGACCCATCATTGCCTTGTTTAAAGATGGAGGAAGAGGATCCAAAAAAACACGCAAACATTCCAAGTGGGAAAGGTTCTCTCTTGATTTTGGATAGGGAATTCCAAGCCATAGTCAACAACCATTGTCTACTCAATGCTCCCATCATGGGCAAATGGGTGGATATGTATGTGGAGGTGCATACAACGAGAGAAAGGGAGAGGGAAGCATGGAAGAGGTTGCATGGCGGTAGGCGAGAACCTCCCTTTCCTAAAGAGCTTGCCAAATACCCTGATCTAATTCCAGTTGGGTGGATACACAATGCCATGACCAAGGCCAAGGCACAAGGAGAACAAATAAGCCCTAAAGAATGGGAGTACGCGCGAGGATGTCTACCAAGGGTAATATACTCAATGTGTTTAGTGTGTGTGTGCGAGTGTGTGTATGTGTGTGGGTGTGTGTATGTGTGTCACCTCTCTCTCTCTCTCTCTCTCTCTCATCTATCTTGATTGGGTTTTGCAGGCCTTCACATTCAACTCTATGTGGTCCGAAGGACATCATTTTCGAACCCGCAAGATAGATGAGCGTCGAACCACTCACGATAGTGGAGTTATGGGCAACTTTGACATGACAACACAAGAGGTGAGGGAATGTGGAACAATAGAGAGGAGAATCAAAGTGCACTTCAGAACATTTCACAAATATCTCTTTGACTGCCGATGGTTTGCGGGTGAGGTTAAGAGACATGAGAATGGACTCTATATGGTAGAATCCGGGCAATTTCATCGCGGGAAGACCGAAAACTTGGTGCAACCTAGTAGTTGTGAGCAGGTAAAGTCCATGTGCAACTCACTAAAACATTATATGATACATACAAAACTACATTCATGTTGGTGTTTGCTCTATGACCTACAGGTTTTTTATGTGCCTTGTATGTATCGAAGACGACTATGGTATGTTATTCCAGTCACACCACGGAGCAGATCTATCTTTGCAAATACGAACATAGAGACTTTGGCAGATCCCACCATACCATCTCAAGAAGACGCCAATGACGATGATGCAGTTGAGGTCGAGGAGAACCAACCATTCCCAATAACCAACCATAGTGAGGAGGAGGACGAGGATGGAGAGGATGATGATGATTCAATAGGAGAGGCTATAGAGGATGAATCAATAGATTTATTTGTTGATTTAGCTACCATGGGGTTGGACATGGATGTAAGCACTTGTGGACATCTCTTGGAGGATGAAAATTAATAAATATCTTTTGGATTTTGACTTCTTTCTCTACTTATGCTGTACAAAAGGGATATTTTTTTATGAACGCAAGACAATACAATTTTGATCATCGTTCGCTTGCCATTTCCATATGAATGCATAGTTGACATAAGATTTTGAGGTGGAAATAAAATATTTTTTTTTATAGAATCTCATGGAGTACAAATGAGTAGAGTTGGAGAATCATACCAATAGATGAGGCAAGCAAAGAGAAGAGAGGTACTAAAAATCCCAATGAGAATGGGATTTCTTACACTTTGTGCAAAAAGGGGGTGACAATACAATTTTGATCATCGTTCGCTTGCCATTTCCATATGAATGCATAGTTGACATAAGATTTTGAAGTGGAAACAAAATATTTTTTGATATAGAATCTCATGGAGTACAAATGAGTAGAGTAGGAGAATCATACCAATAGATGAGGCAAGCAAAGAGAAGAGAGGTACTAAAAATCCCAATGAGAATGGGATTTCTTACACTCCATGCAAAAAGGGGGTACCAATTTCTGAAAAGTAACAAAATAGAATAGGATTTATAGAAAGGGAAAAGTGGGAGAGGAATGGATCACTTGGATTCTTTTTCGGGTGCGGTAATCTGGGCGTTTATTTGTGCGGTAATAAATGCGGTAATACTCGCGGTAAAGCTGGGAAACGCGCCACCGGGTGTGCACCATACACTCTCTCTCTTTCTTGCAGCTCTCTCTCTCCTCTTATGCGATAATGTTGTGCGGTAACAACACCATTCTCCCATAGTGATTGTTTTAGCCTTGTATTTGAGGATGTCTCTCTATAAAGCCGTTATGATTTGGTTGGATTTATGGAAGTTATGTACTCATTTGTATATTTTTGTAGCCAAACCCCACATGGAAGGGAAATTTTTATTCAGGCATAGGGGATGTGCTACAAACGGATGCAAGGGGGCCTTGCAAAATACTCAAAATAGCACACTGCAAACCATAAACATATAAATCTGTATACCTGACAAATCGCACAACGCATAATCCATACTATACACGAACAGAGAGAGACAGGAGCAAGAGAGAGTAGAAGAGCACATGCAGATGCACCTCCTACTAGAGCGGAGTGTTACACCGACATGACGAGAGAGGAGAGGAAGGAGGAAAGAAGAATAACGCAGACACTGGTGCAATCTCCCTCCATGTAAGAGTGAGCATTTCCCTCTTGCACGTATTCACTTATAGATTTCTTGAAAGTTCAAAATGAGTACAAACTGATCGGATGTCATAAATGGCCAAAGCTCATAAAGAGCACTTAAATCATAAAATGTACATAAACTGTATATCCTTTTGCATAGTCTAATAACTACTGATGCATTTTCCACCTGTAAGCTCCAATAAATAGGTAATTATCAATTCCAATACATACCTCTCCGTTGAAAAGAAATTGTCCTCAATTGAAAAGATAAGAAATTTGCAACTAT
This sequence comes from Adiantum capillus-veneris, assembly GCF_014529385.1. Lineage (NCBI taxonomy): Eukaryota > Viridiplantae > Streptophyta > Polypodiopsida > Polypodiales > Pteridaceae > Adiantum > Adiantum capillus-veneris. The sequence goes on from NC_140946.1 coordinate 128,440,693, forward strand.
ACTGGTAAAAAACAGTGATCAGTATTCCGTGTTAGGAACATATCATTTTAAAAGGAAAAATTTATTAAACTAAACAACATTGTTTATTCATGTCGTCATCCATATACTACCTATTCTAGTGTCCCATATCATTAGAGTAAGCATTTTATGTCATACCCTGATGTATAAAGATATAATTGGTCACACTCATTAGTCTATATAACAATTCTCATCAATCTCAAGTTCAATTCCATTAATATTGTCATGACAAGAAATCAACATATACCAAGTCCAAATCCAATTTTAGTATACCTCCAAATCCAAATCACTTTAATTTTGTACCTCGGTAACAAAATCATACCATTATAGTGGTGACCAGCCACTGCAGCATGATTTTGTGATCGATGTTGCCTAAATAGGCAATCTACACCAATCATACATGCTGCCTAAATCGACAAATTTGTACTAATTTTGCTTAAATCAACGAGCCTATATTTGATATTGTTTAAAAATCATGAATCTGTAGTTCGTTATTGTGTTGCCTAAATCGATGAATTTGCATGGACAACTGGTGCTGCCTAAATTGGCGAATCTACACCAAGATGAGCATTACACATTGCCTAAATCAGTGAATTTGTGTGCATGTGACCAATGGACTAGATATGGCATTAAAAAATGGAAAATAAATTACCTGTTTGATATGAAATTGGAATAGACTGGAATGTGAAAGCATGTACCAAATATTAGTGATCATCGCACACTAACTGAGCTCATGTAAGTTGTGGTATGACAATTCATCTCAGTAAAGATCCAATCAAAGAAAGCAGAAGCCATGACATTAGAAATAATGGATTTTGCAACATAATGTTAACAAGTAACAAAGTTATGTCTTCTCAAAAGTATCTAGAAGAATTCTTGTCCGCTGCAAAGTTTCTTGGGTATCTATACGGGTGTGAGAATATCAGCAAAAAGACTCAGTTAAAAGAAATCAAATATAATAAGAATTAATTTATCAAACCACTATTAAACTAGAATCGCAGAAGGAGATGTTGTGAAGAGTGGGGGAATTTGGAGGGGCCAAGATAAGAGAAGAGATGGAATAAGCACTTGTTGTGAATTAGATAATGTTACAATTAGGTCCAAAGATATATAGATATATCTTACTTATCACGGATAATCATTAGGAGAAGATTGGACTCACTTTTGGGCCCTGTAAGAAGTACCACGTCGGCTTAGAGAGAGAAAATGAAAATGTTAAATTGTGCATTTTATGTGATACTTTTCTGCGCAACAAAAAGCCAAAATGACATTCTTTGGTAGGTAGCCGCCGTCTTTATCATTCTTATCCTTCGTTCTCTTGTCAGGAATCCAACTAACCGTATGACTAATGATTTGAAATTCCAACTTACAAGCATTTCCTCCAGAAACATAAGCCATACGAACTCTATCAACTCTAAACTTGAGAATATGGCCTTCCCTCCCAAAACTTGAGATATTTCATGAGTTTTGAGTCTCCGTCTTTTTCTCTATCAACTCTAGAAATGGAGAACACTTCTTTTCCTGATGAAAACACTAGTTTGAACTTGCAATCCTCAGCCCCTTCATCTTTAACACTTACCCAAAGAAAGAACACACATCATTTTCATGTTGATGTATTGCAAGAGTACGCACCGTTGTAGAAACGTAGGAGGGAGTCTTTCTTATCTCAACGGGAGAAAGAACTTAGAAGGACAAACAAGGAACATCATTTGGATTTGTGTACCGATGGCTCTATTTATCCAAAGGATCCTATGACAAATGCGCCACCTCCCTTTGCTAATATCACTAACCTCTTACATTTCATAGGCGATGGCAAGGATGGGCTATTGGGATACACCGAACATTTGGAAATGAGAGGATTGAATGAGGAAAGGCAAAAAAACTTCCTGGCAATGGAGAACATGCAGCTGAATAAACTTAATGAAGCATGCTCTCAAAAGATTTCATCAAACAGAGAGACAATTCAAGGCCTTGAGAAGAAGATCACAAGTTTGCGAGAGAAAGACACCGTGCTTGGTAGTCGAAAAAGAAAACGAGATCTGTGAAACATTGAGAACATGAAGGTTGGTAGTGGTGGCCTGAAAAAACGAATACGAGCTTTAAGGTAACTCAAAGTTTGTTTCTTCAATGTGCTTCATTAAGAGATGGATACACTTTCCTACACATGATCATAACGCATGGTGCTTTTTTGGCATCCAAACTCGAACGGTGCAGGCTTCAATGCCGGAGTGCATTACAACCTTCTAGTTCCAAAAGAAGTAGTTGGAGAGATGATAACTCAGAAAAAATTTCGTAAGTTGAAAGGGAGGCTACTTACCTCCTTCATGAACGAGAATCAGCTGGAACCAAATGGAATTGCAAGCAATACTTGATGAGAGTGGCATCTCGTAGATGGGATACAGGGCACTCTTCAAAGAATTAGCTAAAAAATCTCAAAATAAACTACAGAGAGGATCATTGTTGCCAAAGCCATCACATGTAAAGGCTGCTTGCCGGCACATAACGATGAGGTGTTTGAGAAACTTGGGTCACCATTCCATATTGAAGCAACGTTATTAGGCAAGGGTGGCATAGAGGTACAGTTTAACGACCACAACAACCTCTTCGTTGATCTTGAAGCATTGCAAAGGTATGCAATTCACTTCTTTGACATCAGTCGAGAGGAGTGAGGTGGGGTTCTCAAGTTTGTTTTGAAGCTCGACGAGTGCGAGGTCTTGAAGAACAAGAAGCTGGAGAGAGTCACCATTACCCTCATGAACAGATCTCTGGATCCATCAATAACGAAAGAGGATCAACGATACTTCAGCGTGTGCAATCCGAAAACAACATTCTAACTCTAGGATCATTTCAGGTATACTTCGTTCACTCTATGATAACAAAAATATTGATTATTTGGTTGTTGATTTTGTGTTTTCGTTTTTCACTGCAGGTTGATAAGGAAAATTTTGAAATCCTCGATTGGATTTTTAGTCAAACCCAAATTCCTTCTATCATCAGTGAACAAAGAAACGGAGCCGTTCTTTCAGTGGAAGGATTTGGTGACTACATAATGGAATGGCACATGCCAGGTGACTTAAAGACTCTTAAGTGTATGTACAACATAACACACGGAGCAGCTGTGACAAATCCATGCTTATATTGCATGGCTGGTGCACAATCTCTTGAGAGTGTGCAATGGAATAGAGCTCCCAACAAACATCTTCAAGATAAGACTTTTAAACCAATGTGCATGATATTCCTCTGAGTAGAGTTCATGTCTGTACACTTCATGCACTCTGTTGAATAATTGAAAAGGTGGTTCATTTGTATATATGTTTTGCATGGACATTAAAGCCAGAGAGTGAGTCGAAAAGAGTGATCAAAGCATTAGAGGGAGTGCTCTCAGACATTGCTTTGCATGGAGGCAATGTCAAAATCGAAGAGGACCCTAAGATGTCTCAAAGTCAATACAAGGTACCGAGGAAAGCATCGATAGGCGGAGTGAAGGCAAGAATGTTTCTTGGGTTTAGCCTCAAAGATTCAGTTAGAGAAGAAAGGAGAAACCTATTCAACAAATGGAAACAGTTACATAAAGTGGTTAAAGACAATGTTGGTGGTGGGGCAATCCAGAATCACAAGGCGAACGTGTGGAAATCACTAGATAAAATTTTCCACTACGTTGAGCAACATTCTTGGGACCAAAGTAAGCTCACATCATTTCAAACAGCCTTGCTAGATTGGAAGAAGGCTTACCTTACAGGGTGGGGTGGGCAACATATCACACATTACATGGTGGGTTGGCATTCTACGTATACAAAACAAAATTTTAAATTGTACTCTACTGACCATTTTGTTTTATTTCAATGCAACACATACTGTTCAACCATGGTCCATATTTTGCCAAGACATACGGCTCACTATCAATATGGTCCACACAAGGCATGGAAAAAACCCACTACATGGCAAGAACAGATTATTTTAAGCACACTAGACATGGGGGAGGAAACGATAAGGCCAATAGCCTATTAGAGTTACACCAGTGGACTTATAGACGACTAATTCATAGAGCAAGGTAGAAGGAACTTCTTAAGAGTTTAGAAATTACATGGTCTTTACAACACATCCGCAAAGAGAAGAAACAGATGGCTTGGAGAGCTTCAAATACGGCAGAGCGCCATGCGAAGTGGCGACGGTCACGAGTCAGGAGCGGGAGAAGATGGACCTGAGCCCGTCTTTTTTATCCTCTTCGATGCAACTCCTTCTTCCTCACTTTGTACCTCTTGGATGTGCAAGCTCTGTAGACAAGCTCGTTCCTCTGTTGCTGGCAGCATCCCCACGGGCTTTAGGCGTCTTCTTTCCCTCAGAAACAACCTCTTGTTGTATGGATCTAAGATTTTCGGGTCTTCAACCCTTTCAGCCAGAGCCTGAGCTGTGTAGGACATGAAATAGGGGGCTCTGAGTGCTTGGCACCCATACCCAATGCCAAATACGCGTAGAGCAAACTATTTCTCAATCAAAATTAGTCTTTCTGTGTTTAGTGAGAGGGGGTGCCCACCACACAATCTTGTAATAACTTTCATTGCAAACAGTGGGAACTTTGCATTGTCATCGGAGTATTCCTTGTGGTATATTATGATCTACATAAAAATTGTAATGAATTTATGGGCTGTAAGTGAGATGAGTACGATTGCCAAGTACTTGAATTGTTTCTACAAAGCTTTTTGTGGTTGAAAGGCACGATGTAGTGAGACAACGCTGCATCCTTGCCTTGGACTTCAGTGACAAGCCCTTGCCTGGAGCCTCCCGCTCTTCTAAGGAAACTATCGTCATACACTAGCACCTGTCAACAAAAAAATGATCATGATATTTTATCACTGGGCCATCTCCAATACCATCTGAATGCAGGACAAAAGTTACCATCTGATTCTCGTCCATTTCCAGCATGGACCTCCTCCACAAGTGAATAGACTGACTATTCATTACCTGATCTCTGGGTGCCACAGGCCTACCCATGTTTTCCAAGCCGAGTTGTTTTGTTGTCGATTCAAACTGCTCATCTGTTGGAAAATTGGCCTCTCCGGACTTCACTTCATTGAATGTATCTTTGATCAGTTGACCACCCTGAAGTGAACTATGAGTTGCGGACAGCTGTGTCAGCAATAAGATGTTGGTCCACTGCATCATTCTCCACAAAGCCCATGTCTACCTCACAAAAATTTTTAATTTCCTCTAGGCAGTAGTCCTCCCGTATATTGAGCTCATGCATGATATCTATGAGTAGAACATAGTGGGTGTCGCCCGCCATAGCAAAGCTGGGAGCACAATTCAGAGGCAAAGTCACTTCCTTACTTGGACTTTCTCGCTTGCACCCTATTGCTGCCTCCACAAGAGAAACAAGAGTTAAGCCAGCATCAAATGTTTCCTTTAGTACCTCTACCCGCTCCTCTTATGGGTTGAACTGCACCTCCACATCCTCTACCTCTTCCTCCGGTGCCAATGGACAACTACCAAAAGTTGTTGACTAGGAAGTCTCTGACTCACCATCAGTCTGCAAGTATAAGTAACAGACAAACCCATGGTAGAATTCCACTAAGCGACACTTTTTGAAATGCTTCATACACCTGTCTTGTACAAGCAGTGCATTGGAGGGACACTTTTCTAGACAACGATTCAGTCTCCTTGAAGCACTCTTGTCAGGGTCAAGGTCGGCTGGGTGCACATACCTCATGCCATCAACTATCATGGAATTGTCACAAGTGACTGCCTCATACTGTTGCAAATGGGTTTGTATGTACTCAAATGAGCAATCTATAATCCTCTGTATAGAAAACTCTGCATTAAACATTCCTGATAGTTCTGGTGCACGGTGATGAGCATGGGTGTTGTATAAGAACGTGAATAGTATTTCTTCACATGTATCCTCGCTCACGTCTGTCTCCAGGACTATGATCCCCATGACTGAAAGAAAAAGCAAGCCAAAACTATTTGGTGTCATAACCAAGCGAATATTGAGCCTCGAGTACCCCTCAAGGTCTCTATTCGCTTGGTTATGTCCCGTGCGCTAATGTCATAAGAGGTGACGTCAGTTGAGTCAGAAGAAAGCAAGTAGGGGCCCCAAGAATCTTGGAACTATTCGCTTGGTTCTGTCCCATGCGCTAATGTCATAAAAGGTTATCACTTGAGTAAGAACCAAGCGAATAGGGCCCCAAGAATCTCTGAAGGCCCCTATTCACTTGGTTCTGTCCCGTGCACTAATGTCATAAAAGGTGACGTCTCTTGAGTGAGAACCAAGCGAATAGGGACCCAAGAATCTCCGAAGGCCCCTATTCGCTTGGTTCTGTCCCGTGCGCTAAGGTCATAAAAGGTGACGTCTCTTGAGTCAGAACCAAGCGAATAGGGGCCCAAGAATCTCCGAAGGCCCCTATTCGCTTGGTTCTATCCCGTGCGCTAATGTCATAAAAGGTGACGTCACTTGAGTCAGAACCAAGCGAATAGGGGCCCAAGAATCTCTAAAGGGCCCTATTCGCTTGGTTCTGTCCTGTGACCCAAGCATTTGGAATAGGTGGATAAGAACAGAGCATTTAATGTTATCAGTGATAGATTTATGGGCCTACTCACTCACTATGCCCAAACTCAGGCACAGTCACATAAGGAGTAATTATTCCAACCATGCAGTTTGAGACTTTTAATTTTACCCTAACACAGTGGCTTCAATGCGCACACAGTTAACAGCATAGCACACAGGAAGGGGAGAGAGGCAGGGAGAAAGAACCTGTCTCTGCAACATCCAATGGCGCCGAGTTGGATGGTGATGTCGCAGGCTGCCGACAGAAAGAACTAGAAGGTGGCGATGGCGATGGCGACGCGACAGGCCAAGGACTCGACTTAGTGGAGGTCGCTCAACGCAGGATCACGAGAGGTGGCCAAGGGGAAGAGCGCAGAAAAAAAAAAGGCAACGGCGATCTGTTTGTTCTACTTGGACATGGAGATGGCGACTGCAAGGGCGATCGGTGTTTGACTCTCAACGCAGGATCATGAGAGGTGGCCAAGGGGAAGAGCGCAGAAAATGCAAAGGCAATGGCGATCTATTTGTTCTACTTGGAGATGGAGATGGAGACTGCAAGGCCGATCGACATCTGACTCTAAACGCAGGATCACAAGAGTTGGCCAAGGGGAAGAGCGCAAAAAAGGCAAAGGCAGCGGCGATCTGTTTGTTCCACTTGGAGATGGAGATGGCTATTGCAAGGGTGATCGGCGTCTATCTGACCCTAATCGGTCACTCAAAAAGGCATGTGGACTGCGCTCACAAGGACAACTAGTAATAAATGGTCTCAGATTCCCATGCAATACGATTTACCAACCACAATCTCGCGCATAAGTGAAGTTGTCACCCTCCCCGAGGTAAGCATTTTAAGTTTAGAGGCAATACCCCCACCAAACATTTCAACTATTCTGCCTCTTTTCGCATCCTCTACTGCACATCATTCTAATTAACTCTACCTCCATTGATGCTACGCGGTAAGAAAACCATCCCAACTCTTTTTGCCATCACCTCTTACTCTCGTGCATCCTTCTCTTACTCCTGTTCAGCAGTGCTTTAGTGACACAGAACTCTACACACTGTGAAGAGGCATGCTACTTACTACCCTTTTGTGCACTTTGTATTTTGTGTAGTCATTACCAGGCAAATAAGGGAAGGTAAACCCTATTTTCTGCACCTATTCGCTTGGTACTGGCCATCATCTTTACAATAGGATGTTTTCTTTTACACTTTTCCTTGGTCAGTACCAAGCGAATAAGGGAAGGCCACTTAGTTCGATGCCCCTGTTTGCTTGGTACCGACCTCGGAAAAGTTAAGTGATGTCTGCTAGTACAGAGGTCAATACTAAGCAAATAAGGAGAAGGTAAACCCTGTTTGTTGCGGGTTTAGGTTTTTTTAAACCAAATACGCGTTTTGAATTTATAAGGGAGAAACAAAATTACAACTTAACACCGGGTTTTGAGTTAGAAAACACTAGGGACAGGCGCAAAGGCCAAGTTTCAGACTTTACAAAGAGTGGCCTACTAATTTCCGGGGGTTTAGGGTTCACAATAACAATGTAGTCCTTTTCCTTCACAGCCAGACTATCTCTTTCTGAAGCCTGTTGGCAAAGTTAATGGCTTCCTCATATTTAATGGATAGCTCAAGCACTTCATCCTTCATCTCCTGTAGCCAATTATAGATAGCCTCAACAGAGCCATTCTCGGCGAGCAATCGCTGCAGGTCTTCAGGCCTTCTTGCTTTCAGAGAGTCTTTAAGGATTGAGACCCTGTGCCTAATGATCAACATTTGTTCCAGCTTCAGGCTAGCATCCTGCACAGAGCATTTAGCAAATAAGCTCTACAAACTAGGAGCTTGGAAATTGGGAGCAAAAAGGAAAGAATTACCAGTGGCTTACCTTGAGAATTGACTCCCGTGTTGACAGCAGCCACGCCGGTTGTGTTGGCCGAGAACATTAAGGGTAACATCGGGGGAGGGCCAAGGGGGGACCTCCTAAGGAGAGCCCGGATGCGGTCCTGCCGGCACTGTGGGAGTATACCTTGGAAAGGCATCGCCACTATCCTAAGCTTCTTGTAGTTGTTCTGCGAAACCCTGAGGGAGGTTATGAAAAAATGCTGGTTAAATAGACTAGATGGACATGCCTAAAAAGCAGAGCCTAGGTTCTGGCTTATGAGTGGTCTGTGAGGGGTGGTACCGCCATGAGGTTTCATGAGAGGTAGACGTGGGAGAGAGAAGCAATGGTACCACCCCCCCTAGATTAGGGGAGGTGATGGGAGGGAACGACATGACAGTTAGGACCGCATGGACTTAAACGTCTCCTTCACATTGGTATTTTGTTGCAGGGGATGCAAACCTGTTTGCTTGCTATTACACTTTTCTGAGGTCACTACCAAGCGAATAAGGTATTTTTTTGCAGGGGATGCAAACCTGTTCGCTTGGTATTGACCTCAAAAGAATATAAGTGATGTCTGTTATTACTATTTTCTGAGGTCACTACCGAGCGAATAAGGGAAGGCAAACTCTTTCCGATGCACCTGTTCGCTTGGTATTGACCTGAGAAAATATAAGTAATGTCTGCTATTACTATTTTCTGAGGTCACTACCGAGCGAATAAGGGAAGGTAAACTCTTTCCGATGCACCTGTTCGCTTGGTACTGACCTCAGAAAATATAAGTGATGTCTGCTATTACTATTTTCTGAGGTCATTACCGAGCGAATAAGGGAAGGCAAACTCTTTTCGATGCACCTGTTCCCTTGGTATTGACCTCAAAAAATATAAATGATGTCTGCTATTACTATTTCCTGAGGTCATTACCGAGCGAATAAGGGAAGGAAAACTCTTTCGGATGCACCTGTTCGCTTGGTATTGACCGCAAAAAATACAGCTATCACTATTTTCTGAGGTCATTACCGAGCGAATAAGGGAAGGCAAACTCTTTTCGATGCACCTGTTCGCTCAGTACTGACCTCAAAAAATATAAGTGATGTCTGCTATTACTATTTTCTGAAGTCACTACCGAGCGAATAAGGGAAGGCAAACTCTTTCCGAAACACCTGTTCGCTTGGTATTGACCTTTTCTGAAATCTGAAGTCCCTTGTGTTGACAAATGAATTGTCTTTTGGTGTTATGCTATTTGTAGATATGCCTCGTGTAAAGGCCACAGCTAGGAGGGCAACAGGTGAATCTTTGAATGCTCAAGCAATAAGACACCGATATGAGGTGCACAGAGGTGTACTGCAAGAGCTGCGTAAGATAGAACGACACGTTCAACCTGCTATTCCACGTTTCCCTTTCCAACGAGTAGTGAGGGAGATTTGTGAGCAGTGGAGAGTCGGCATGCGATGGGCCAGCAGTGCACTACTCTTCCTTCAAGAAATTGCAGAAGACTACCTCGTTGAATTCTTCAACAATGGATATATCCTGACTGCCCATGCACACCATGTTACTATCATGCCACGGGATTTTGATACTCTTCGGAGGCTGCGTTTCCTCTACGATGGGCTGCTTCAGCCAATGCCTATCCGGGATAGTAGAACCATGGATATTCTCAACACCCTCCCTCTCCATCCTCGTGCACGACAGACAGAGCCATCTAGGGCTGAAACAAACAGCAGAAGGACCCGATCACGGGTCGAGAGAAATGACACAGATGGGCAAGATGAGATAGCCACAGAGGGGTTTGAGCAATCCAGAGTGGACCCCGAGGCAGTCATGGAAGAAACAGAGACAGTTATTGAGGAGCCAGCTAGACACCAAAATGAGCAAGTCATGGAGGATCCGCAGCCATTAAGGGATGATGAGGGGCAAGAGCAGGCCAGGGTGGACCCTGAGGCATCTATGGAGGAACCCATATTGAAGGAAAATGATCCGGAGCCTGTGCCTTTTAGGGAGGACCCTACGGCTGTTAGGGAGGAGCCTGAGGCAGCCAGCTCAAGAAAGGCAAGGGCAAGGCTCTGCATCACAAGGGCCATCCAGCGTATCAGACGAGTCAATTATTTTAGAGAAAATCATCGAAGAGAATGAAGAGGAGTTGAGAGTTCTGTTCAGCTCAGCGCCTCTGCATGCACAGATAGTACTGCCTGGAAGGTTAGAGGAGGCCTGCATTTTCAACCTCGATCATCAAGACTTCCTATGCATGCGCAATTTCACCAACTCCAACACAATGAATGAGGTCTTCAACATTGCTTTGTGGTAATTCTCATGCTCTTTAAAAGTCACGTTCGGTTCATTAAATGGGTCTCTACTGCCTGGAAGGTTAGAGGAGGCCTGCATTTTCAACCTCGATCATCAAGACTTCTTGTGCATGCGCAATTTCACCAACTCCAACACAACGAATGATGTCGTCAACATTGATTTGTGGTAATTCTCATGCTCTTTAAAAGTCACGTTCGGTTCATTAAATGGGTCTCTACCGAGACATGGGTCAATACCAAGCGAGACACTGGCTTATGGAATTGGATAGTGGTACTACTTGCTCGGTATTGACCCATGTCTTTGCGGCAGTTGTCAAGTTTTTCTTTATAATGGCTCACTACCGTTAAGACATGGGTCAATAGCAAGTGAGTCAGTGGTGAATGGAATTCGATAGCTACCCCACTCGCTTGGTATGGACTCATGGGTTTGTGGCACAGCCCACTGAAATACCTCAAGTCTAATCTCTACCATTGATTCATGTTAGCCATACTATCTCGCTTCTGCCCCCTGAGGTTCAAGACAAAGTATACGTAATAGATCCGCTGATATCACCTTATCTGCAGAAAAACTTAGTTTCCTTTTTGAGTCTGATGAACTGGTTTAGCAGAGTCAACTTGATCTAGTGCGCTTTTTGGTCACTACATACAATCAATCGTGAGTTTTTTCTTGCCTTGTAAAAATCATGCTGCATTTAGAATCTTTCTCCTCATCTTTGATGGTGTCTTTGTAGTGATCATTGGAGTCTGATGTTATTTGACATGGAAGCTAAGATTGTTACTACGCAAACTCTGGGCAAAGCATGGTGTTTCATGGTCGTGTAAAAACGTAAGGCCCATTTGGGTACATTTGGAAGCACTGTCTCTTTGTAATGTGTTGCTGACTCAAGTGGTTATGTATGTAGTGCCGCGAAAAAACTTGTATGCTGTGTAGAGCATGTTTTGTTAGAACATGATCTAGGAAATACCGTCCAGCATGAACGGGTAACTGTGCCCACGCAGACTCATGATGACTATAGCTGTGGCTGGCGAACGTGTTTGAATGCCCTGTTGCTCCTCAATCAAATTATGGATGTACCGAACGTAAGTAATCATGTTGTTTCATTGTTTGCTGCAACGTTTGTATGAGGCAACAAATGTTTGTATCACGCTTCTACAGGAACTTCAATTACATAACTACACCCCCAACGATGTGCAACATTTTTTTGTAATGGTCATTATGCATATTATAATCTCAGTAAATAGACGCAGAAGAGAGGAAGCGGCGAGAGCTGAGGAGTTCGAAGAGGCTCGCATTAACGAAATGATGCAATGCCGCAATCAGACTCAAGAAGAAGTTCAAAATATGCAAGAAGCAATAAATCAATATTATGTGGATGCCGCAGAAGTAGAGGAATGGGCTACACGTGGACGGCAAGAGCAAGAACAGAGGGAAGCTTCACACGTGCAAGAAGCATGGGAAGCCATGGAAGAGGCCCATGATTTCGAGCGACGCGAAAGGATGCCCGAGACCAGCATCCCCAGAGGTAGAAGTAGAAGCAACCGGAGCATAGGGCAAGAGACGAGTGGCACAAACCGGGGGAGAGGATAATAGCAGGGAAAGGGAGCAATTTACTTGTATAAATCTTGACAGAAACAACAAAATATGTAAAGTTTTGAAACAATGAAAATGTACATTTTTGAAACATTGTTTGACCCCCACAAAATGTCTCTGCATTAGTCATTTTGAAGAGTACATCATGGTTTGCATGGCATCAAAGCTCTTTGCGTGCACAAGGTATGTGACCTAGCTTCCGGTGGAAGCAATTAAGTGAAGTGCATTTGTTAGTGACTCCTTGCACAATGTTGTTTTCTCCTTGCGTCTTGGAATCTAAAAAGAAGAAAAAGTTAGATTCTGTCTTAATGTATTAAAGACAATCAAAATTCATCGATTTAGTAAGCACCTTTCTATTGTTGAGACTGAATGCATACAATTCTGGCAAAAGTGGAAGTTCTTCACATGTAAGATCTACCCTGAGCTATGCAAGAGTTGTGCTTGACATTGTCTCCATCACAATAAGTAGGCTGTCTCGAAAGTAGAGCTCCATTGATAAAGGTTTTTTCTCGAGGCTATTCTCTGTATCTTGGTCGAGTGGAATAAGGTGCCCACTAAGAAGATGATATCTAATATAGTAAAACGATACTAAGAAATTTTGAGAGCTTATAATGAACTTGCAAATTATGGACTTCTTTTGCAAAATACAAATTTTGTTCTGTGATTGTTTCCTATCCCAATTATCATGTAAAAAGTCCAAACAACTCTCAGACTTGCAAATGAACATTGTTGTTGTAGTTCTTATTTGCTCATCGAAGAAAAAATATACAAACACTTTCAAGAGGCATAAATAGTGCGAGCTGAACTATTTTTGTGGCAATTGAATACTTGAGGGACTTTTGTATATCCTGAAACAACTTATTCCTAAAGCTTTCACTAGTTTGCGAAGTTGGCAAGGACCAATCCTTGCTTTCAAAGGATCGAAGTGACAAAGGAGCTACACGACCCCAACCAATGGAAGTTCTCGGTTCCACATATGACATATCATAAAAGAAAATTCCATTATCTGCAAGTTCCTTGTGTTGTCTTCCTCGGTACATTTGCTCACCAATAAACGCATGGAAAGCATAAAAAATCCCAACTATGCTCTCAACTGGTTGCCAATCTGTCCTATTCGATGTATAAATATCTGAAACTTACCAAAGATGATATCCACCACTTAACCTTCAAATATAATCATGCACTAAGCGAGATGCTGAAAATAACTTACAGTTGGGTCGATGCCTTGGAAAACTTGGAGGAGATGTTTGCAACCTTAAGTCTGCATGCTGGAAAGCATGTTGTATGAGGACCTTTTTCACCTGCTTGCTTTATGCACACACTTTAAACTCTTTAACTTGTCCCTTGAAAGCTTCCACAAAATCATTGCATTGCCTCCTCTTCCTCCTCCTAGTTTGCAGTAGAACCCAACTTCCGATAGTTATTTGAGATGGTATCCATGCTTGATCGTCTGTAGTATAACTGTTAAAAATGCTAACAGAGTCAATGGTAGTGCTAGGCCTTTGAGAAGTAGACATGGTGTGCAATAGAATACACAAAAAGGTTAGCGCAAATATGAAAAAGGGAAGAAGTTTTGAGAGGGAAGTAGAGCTACTCAAAGTCATATTTGGGCGGGAACAAAGATACTAGATAGAGTCTTCAATGAAAGTTCTGAAATTCCTCGGTACAGAGTTAGTACGACTTATGGCATTTATGCCTTGAAAGCGTGAAATTGTGTAATTTGATGAACAAAAATAATATTTCCTCCCTTTTTTTAAAAAGAGCTTGACTCCAAAATGTCGATTTTCAACGTAACGATAGCCTCTTCCTCATTGGTCGAGCGCCACTCTCTCTCTAGAACTGAAAGGCCCAAAAGTGAGTCCAACTTTCTCCTAATGTGAAATGATTTTTCAAGAGGGGTATTATCAGAATGCATTAAGAAATTTCATACCTAGAGCTTGATATGATAACATTGTATTTAGCTTTATTTGCAAAACTTTTTTTTCTAAAAAACGAAGCACTAAAAATGACTTCCTGTTAAATTCAACAACCATCTAATCTCACACTAAATACATTAACAGTTTTTTAAAAAAAAACTATTAATGATAAAATTGATACAAAGCTGGGATAGAAGAAAAAAAAATTCAATACAAATAAACAGATATAAAGGTGTTATAGAAATTTGCAGAGTGGTTTGCAAAGCTAGGAAAACGAGTGCGTATTGTTCTCGTAACAAAGCGGTACTTATAAGATCAATGAATAACTGTTCGGATAGGCTACAAGTAGTGTTCCAAAAGTTGTTGGTATCAAATTCTGGTGTAGAGGTAACTATCCATTAGTAAGCATTGCCCAACATATGCGTCATTAAAATCCATAGAAGTGCCACGTAAAGTGGCTAAAAGTTGTAATATCTTGAGTCTATTAATTTTAAAACTGATAGTTCTGGAGAGAATTTGTCAACATCTAACCAACCCAAATGATTTTCTCATATTAAACTGATTATTTAATGGGGGAGAATAAATGGGAACAAGGGTTAAGATATAGACATGTGCTTATAGATCTATCTCAACACAGGGCCAATGGTAAAGGGGCCCAAATGAGAGATGGTCTATCAAAGAGCAAGGCTAACCAATGGAGCATAAGACCTTAGGGCTAGCTTCATTGAAGACCTCCAATAATTAGTGTAAAAGTCCTTTGATCTTAGGTAAGCCAGGGCTAAGCTTGAGGTGGGAACCTGGCCCAAGCTTAAGGTGCTTGTCGTGCTTGATGACTAAGGTGCTTGAGGTGCCTGATGACTAAGATGCTTGAGATGCTTGACATGCTTGTCGTTTTTGAGATGCTAGGGCTGTACTTGAGGTGAGAACCCAACCCAAGCTGGAGGGGCTTAAGGGACAAGCTTGTGGTGAGAACTAGGCCCAAGGTTGAGGGGCTTGAGGTGGCACAAGGAGGGGGCGAGAGAACACACACACACACACTCACACACACACTCACACAAGGCATGCTTGGTACAAAGAAAGAAAGAGGGACACTTGTCAAGTTCCTCCTCTTGTTGCCTTCATGGTGTGCCTGAAGCTTATTGGTTGGACACCCAAGGGGTCCAATGATAAATTAGAACATTTATTTAATTGCTTTTACATTTATCAAGTCCTCTCTCTCAAAGGGGAAATAGGGACACTTGTTCCAAGGCTGGCCTTGTTACTTGATTTACCTCCTGCTTGTGATTGGCTAGGTATGGAGGGGTCCAATGAGCTTCATGCATGAGATTCAAGGGGGGGGGTCGAGCAAGGAAGCTAAGGGCTTGCTTAGGGGGTATACTCTCCCACACACACTCTCATTGTGTGAGGCGCAAAGTGCAAGATATCCCTCTACTTCTCAAAGTAAGTAGAGAGATTGTGAGACTACACCAACACTCTTGGCTATGGAGTGCAAATCCAACAAGAGCCATGCTTCAATGCTTAAGCTTGCCATCTTCTCCATCTTCATTACTATGCTATTATGTATGCTAGTAGCAAGAAGAGTGATGATAAGTGAGGAACTAATTATTTCTCCTATGAAATACTTCTTCTTCCTCTTCCCTACCCTCATTCCCTGCTAGCTCTCTCTATATTTGAAGGTGTTTGAGGTC
Source organism: Adiantum capillus-veneris (assembly GCF_014529385.1). Classification (NCBI taxonomy): domain Eukaryota; kingdom Viridiplantae; phylum Streptophyta; class Polypodiopsida; order Polypodiales; family Pteridaceae; genus Adiantum; species Adiantum capillus-veneris. The sequence continues at coordinate 128,456,620 of NC_140946.1, forward strand.
TTGGGACTGAGGCTTGGGATAGTTAATGCTTTCCTCAAAGTGTATGTTATGCTCATGATGCATGAATATTTCCATCTTCACTGCATCACCTAGGTCACAAGGAACACAAAGATTGCATTGTAACAAGTCTCTCTTGATGGGAGAAATTATAATACAAATGTCTATTGGAGGGGGGACCAACTACACATAAAATGGTCCTCAACTGTTGTCATGTTCTCCAAATTCTCTCTCTTGCAAAAGTATTGTTCATGCCAAGTTCACTAAATGCTATGTTGGTGTTGCTACCATCAATTATGTTCACCGGCTATGCCTACAAAGTATTTTCACAAAAGTACTCTCTCTAATTTTTGCCACTCTCAAGTTAATAGGCCAATTCCATTACATTGGTATCAAAGCATTTGGTTTCTCTTTTGTTGCTTAAGAAGAGAGAACACCTTATTGGAGAGTTTGGGAATTTCTTAATTCCCACTTTTGAACTGGGGTGAAATATTGACCATGAGAACATGAGTTGTTGCAATTTTTTGTCACAAATGGTGATGATCCTATGCATAAAATTCCATTATTACTAATATCATGGTCGTGGTGGAATAAACATTGTACATTTTAGAGTGCACGTATACAATCAAACCTTCTCCTTGGTTATCTCCAATGCTATAGTATATTGATGAGTTCATTTGTTACAAAAATGGGGAAAAAATAGTATCCTGCAAAACGGCAAAAAATCACTAACATAAAACATTTGAAGCCTTTACTAGAAAATTGTACCACAAACTATTTACTTGGAATATCACATGTTATATAATGCATACTAGGTCTCGAAGGTGTGAAAATACCACTATCTACAAATCTGGATGACAACTTCCTTTGTACTAGGTCTCTGTTCTAGAAGGTACACTTTGATAGCCACAAGAGCAACTTCGTATAGTAATTGGTGTTCAAAACTGAAAGATAAAAAGGGTACTTAACCAATCAAATTGATACATGTTTAGTTTATACAATTTATATATGACCTTACTTCACTTTATATGTGATGACTAAAGTTGTATGGTACTACATAATAAAACATTTCAAAGAACAACTTGAACACCAAGTATGTAGATGCTTTTTTATACTTATATTATGAGATGCCAGTGCTTCACTCATAATGATAGTGATTCATGCTAAATCAAAATCTATTTCCACTCATGTTGCTTCAAATTTTCATACAATTTTTCATTTCAATAAACACTTACACAAAGGTACAACCTTTAGGTGCATGGAGATAATGTCAAGATAGAACACTATTTTAAGATTTTCCCAAGATCTCATGAAGCTTTTTCATATTAGAAAAGCATAAGGCATGTTAGACTTGAAGCTAAATGTGGATTACATTATTTTAAGAGATCTCGAGTCTTATCACAATGAATAATGTGACCAGCTTCGAAACAATATTAATTTACATACAGGCCGATACATTGCGGTTTACCACTATTGTGAAACTTGAATTCTCAAAATTTTATTGTCTTTTAAATGACTAATAGATGTTATAGATGTCATATTTCAAAAAAATTATTACTTTCCCTTCAAAAAGACCCCTTGTTGTCTTCTACTCAAATATAAGGTCACCAAAAGAAGTCTTAATACATAATAGTTATTGTTTGATGTCAAACTTTGAGTTTAAGCACTCTCAAATCACTCTCGAAAAGCCAAGATCCCCTTTTACAACAAAATAAACAATTGAGTATAATTTCTCCATAACAATGGTGGTGTTTAGAAACACCAAAAAATATCCTCTAAAAATCCAAAGTAGAGAGTACCTAAAACATTCATTTCTTTCTATTGAAAATGTGTGATACATAAGTGCTTTAGTGATGAACTCAATCATAGCTTCAAATGTGATGACTGCCTTCCAAAACATTCACAGTGTTTTGGTAGTGTTTACTCACTTCTAAAAGAAACATATGTCCTCACATCCACATAGAAATGTACATTATTGGAAATTATATTTCAAGGTAGGACTTTGACCTCTTAACTTATTATAATGTTTAGAAACACCAATGACTTTTATCATTTACTTGGACTCAAGATATACATAGTACTATAGTTTTTTGCAAAATTCACAATTGTGAGTGATTGTATTATATAGTCACCAACAGACATACAAATCATCATCAAGCTCAGACCAATCCTTGAGGACGTACATGGCCCATGAGTACATAGTACTCTAGTTTTAAACAATGTTTATTAACTAGTAAGTTTTTATCAGAATTACAAATAGGGCCCTTCAATGCTTTGTCAAGGAGAGGTATAGAGTGGGAGCACAAAGAGAGAGGAAACCTAAGCATAGAATTAAACAAAGAGGAGGATGGAGATTCGAAGTCATCATATTACAGTAATGTATTGAAGGACTTTGATAAGACCCATACCTCATATCGTTGCTATAAATAGAGGTAGAAAGAAGGAGAAATAAAGAGATGAGTGTTGAAAATTCAAGTAGTTATATTACAAAAATGATTTAAAGACATACAAGAAACCTCTAAGATACCATATTATCAATCTAAAAGAGCTTGGCGGAATACTCTCAAATAAGTAAATCATCAAGTTGGGAGGATTATGACATCAATGAGTGAATAGAAATTTGAGCATTCCATCATTGTGCCACTATGTTTAGGACATACTAAAGATTTGACAAGAACTTGATTTAATTTTTGCAAGTCATTTTACTATGACCAATGCACACATGTCTCATCTACATGATCTACACATATTATGATGCATTTTCATTCTACCAAATGGCCAAAAATTGAGTCTCTGAATAACAAGGTTGTGAATTTTCTCATCGTAAGGGCAATACAAACAAGGGGTATCGAATGACACACACACACACACATACAGGGGGATGAACGGGGAACAAGGTACAACTACACATAGCTTTTATTTTCATGCTCCCAACAATATACCACCATAGATTTGCCTTGGATGGGCCAAATTGTCTTCTAGAAATTCTTCCAATTTGACCCTTTGGTCAATGCTTGCAAACTCAAAATTAGTAAATTACTTATGAGAATTTTTAAGGGGGTATTGGAAAGTTAAAGGGGTATTGGGAAGCTTGAGAGCTCAAATCTAGTTTTCTATTGGGGGTAACTTCAAGAGGGTCCCATTGATAGGCATCTTTATATCATATTATCTCATGGGGTATAAGAAGACTTTATCTTTTGATCACAAAGACAAAACTTGAGAGTATAAACTTAAGTTTGATTAAATTACAAAGCATCCTAACATTGTACAATGCAACATGAACATGTCATATTGATTAAGTGTTGGTCCTAGAAAGCTTGGAAATTGAGCCACATGGCCAACATATGGCTCTCCCAGTGGGGAGGGGATGACAAAGAGAGAGAGAGAGAGAGAGGGGGGGGGGGGGGGGGGGGGGGGGGGGGGGGTGGGGGGGTGTTTCTCTTAGCATGTATAGCCTTTTTCTTTTGGCCATTTGGATAGAACTTCATTTTTTTTATCATCCTCTTTTTTGCATTGAAAATGAACATGAATTGTTTCTTGGCTTCAAAGTCTCTAGATTTGACAACATGTTAGATGTATAGATTTGATTTCACAATGAAACAACTTCAAAGCCCACATGGAGCTAGAGAGTGATATGGGGATAGAAACACACAGAGAGAGAGAGAGAGAGAGAGAGAGAGAGAGTGTGTGTGTGTGTGTGTGTGTGTGTGAGAGAGAGAGAGAGAGAGAGAGAGAGAGAGAGCATGGAGACAAAAGGAGAAGAGAGAGGACCAAGGTCGCACTTGAAGAGAGTGAGGAGAAATTTTTTGACAAAAGTTCTATTCATGTGGACAAAACTAAGGGATGCAAAATGAAGATGTGGGAGGGGGGGAGAGAGAGGATCAAACTCAATTGTTTAGAGAGAGTGAGGAGAAACCTCATTATTAAAGTTTTGACCTTGTGGAAAAACTTGTGGGCTGAAAAAATTATGGAATTGTGACTATCATCATCTTGGTTTTGCCACCTCCAGAGCTGCAATAAGATGTCTATGTGACTCTACATCTCAAGCGAGAAGTGACCTAACTTATGTGATCTTTAGGACCAATGACCTCTTGGAGAGTAGACTACTCTCTATACAAGGTCTCCTATCTACCTCTCATGTCCTCATATGTAGAAAAGTTCTTCTTGAAGCACTCAAAATCCTCTTCGCATAGCTTGCAAACTCTCTCTTTGTTGGGAGTATCATCAACTCATCCTTTCTCAGCGGATAGCCTATGTGATGCTACCCTGAGCTAGCCAACAGCTGCTCGTGAGGTATGAGGCATGTTCATGTCCATGTATCTAGTATAGAGAGAGAGGGTGGGTGGAAAAAGGGGGGAGAGATTGTGTTGGGGGGAACAAGAAAGCCAAGTACAAGGACAACATCACATGAAGACAAGGAAAGAAAAAGAGAGAGGGCTAAACTCACTCATTTGAGGAGAGTGAGTAGAATCCACTCTCACTAAAAAAAATTCAATGTTACAAAAAAAACTGAAGGATGGAGAGAGAGAGAGAGAGAGAGAGAGAGAGAGAGATTCAACCAAGGCATCTAGAACCTATATGGAGTGATATGTGTATCTTGGAGTCTCAATATCTTATATAGACAAAGGAAGAAAAATAGTACTTGGTCATTGATTGCTTGGGAGAAGTGTTCAAGAAAAATCAATTTCACAAACATATAAAACTTCCTTTAAGTAGATTCAAAGAGGAATTTCTTCAGAATAACTGCCATTTTTTGCATTTTACTCTATTTCAAAAAAAAAATCAAGTGGATTTTCTCCTTCTCTCTCTCCCTTCAACCAATTTTTTTGATTTTCCAACCGGCTCAAGGGTAAGCTGAGGGACACTTTTCTCAAACACTGCAAAGTTGGCTGTATAGGAGAGAGAGAGAGAGAGAGAGAGAGAGAGCTGTGTAGATTTAGTATGGTTGTAATTCTTCTCTTTCTTGGCCCCAATACAAGATTTGTCCATATGGACTAATCTTAACCAATCCAAACCTAGGTCCTCGACCTAGGTGTTGTACATGTTAAGACACCCAACAAATTTGAACCTAGTTCATCAAATTATGTTTTGTGCATGTAGACTAAGAAGAACAAATTCAAACCAAAGTCATCCAACTTTTGCCAGCCAATCTATGTGTGTGTGTGTGTGTGTGAGAGAGAGAGAGAGAGAGAGAGAGAGAGAGAAACAGAAAAATAGAGATCAAGGTAAGAAAGCTTTATAGGTTTGATATGGGTGCAATTAATGTCTTCCAAGACCTTAATATTTGTCCATGTGGAAAAAACCCAACAAATTTAAACCTAGATCATTGACCTCTTGCTAAGCACGGGGAGAGAGAGAGAGAGAGAGAGAGAGAGAGAGAGAGAGAGAGTATCAAACCTTGTATGGTAATAATGTTTGTCAAGAAACACCTCTAAATTTGTCCACGTGGATAAATTCCAAGATTAGATCATTGATTTCTTGCGAACTAAATTTCACAAATGAGGCCTCTAGATTTTGTATGTTGTTGTGCTTGTCTTGCAAAGGACCACTCAATGTAGGTAGAGGTAATCCGTCTACCTTTGGTATAGGTGCAATCTACTTCTTACAAGGCCTCAAGATTTGTCCATGTGGACAAAACCTGAATAATTAGAACCTAGGTGATTAACTTAGGTGTTGTTCATGTTGAGAAGAACCAAAACAATTAAACCTAGGTTACAAACCTCTTGATAACTATTGTCTACTAAATATATATATATATAGAGAGAGAGAGAGACGGGGGCGAGGAAGGCCACAAAATTTTTACATGTTTGATATTTGTCATGCAGCACCTCTATATTTTTCCATGTGGATAAAAGCAAAAACTGGAGCATTGACTGCTTGCCAACTACGCTTACACACACACACACACACACACACACACACACATATATATATATATATATATAATATATATATATATATATATTATATATATATATATATATATATATATATATATAGAGAGAGAGAGAGAGAGAGAGAGAGAGAGGAAACTAAGTGTCTAGATTTTGTATCGAGTGTTACGTTTTCCTTGCAAAGCCTCGAAGGCTAGTTACAAATAGTGTACCCAAGATTTGGCGCACAAACGTGGAGGCCAGGGTGCAAAATTTGATACATTGCACAGAACGGGTGGAGACCAAGTTCTTGGGCAGGCACTACTCCTTGTCCAAGCTTGGGTGTGGGTTGAGCATCTTCTAGCTCACCTAGACTCAAACGGCAAGCCAATAAGATGGGTGCGACTTTTGAAAACCTTTTGCTTTTAGAGAATATATTGTAGGTAGTATGTAATGCATGCCCACCCATCGCCATAAGTGACGGGCTGGAACTTAGGCAATGTGTATCTAGCCTAAAGGTCCAATGTGGACAAAGGATAAATATTAAAACTTTGTCAATGAATTCTTGTCAACTACAATGTATTTATAGGAGAGAGAGAGAGAGAGAGAGAGAGAGGGAGATTCTAATTTGGTATGGGTGCAATTTATGTCTCGCAAGATATCAATATTTGTGAACGTGGGACAACACCTAACATATTCAAGCCTAGGTCATTGACCTAGTCTTTTTCCAAGTGGAAAAAACCTAATAAACTAAAACGTAGATCATTGACATATTGTCAACTAGGGTCTACTAAGAGAGAGAGAGAGAGAGAGAGAGAGAGAGAGAGAGAGAGTGAGTTTTGGGGGGGGGGGGGGGGGGGGGGGGGGGGGGGGAAGAGAGAGGCATAGAACTTATTAAGACTTGGTATGGGTGCAATGTCTGTCCTGCAATGCCTATAGATTTGTCCATGCGGATAAATCCAAAGTTGGAGCATTTACTCTTGGCCAACTACACATCGCTAGAGAGAGAGAGATTACGTAAACAAGGCCTCTAGATGGTGTATCAAGTGTTGTTTGTCTTGCAAGGCTTCTCAATGTCCCATATTTACAAAAGCAAATGATCAAAAGTTGGTTCTTAACTTCTTGCCAAGTACAATTTAAAACTAAGAGAAATATATGTAAGAGAGGGAGAGGAGACAGAAATACAGAGTCCTCAAGATTTGTCCATATGGACAAAACCTAACAAATATAAACCTCGATCATCGACTTAGGTTCTGTCATTGTTGACAAAACCCAATAAATTTAAACCTAAATCATTGACCCCTTGTTGACCCCTAAGTCATAATCGCTAACATCGTCAATGTCGAATAGTTTCTTGCAATATTTCTGATGACCTAGCTTGTGAGACCCTTGCAGAATCTTCTTGGGCACAAGGTTTTTGCCACAAGGAAAAATTTCAAGGATTGTTGTCACTTCGTGGAGAAACAGTTCATTATTTGGCTAAAATATATAAAATATTTTATCGCTTAAAATATGCACATAACTTTGTAAACTCTTTCTCATATATCAAACAAATGACATATGTTAAAAAGAATACCTTGCTTGAAGGTGGGACTAACAAACTGCAGGAACTTAGATGGGCGCATGATGCTGCAATGATACTACAATGGAGGATGATAAGTATTGGTGGGCTATTGGGGTGTTGAAGCACTATTGCATGGAACTCAAAGTGGTGGGGCATTCTTGGTGGCACATTGAGTCTCCAACACGCCGAGGGGTTGTAGGTGGTGCGAACTCTACAATTTCACATCAAACTCTGATGGTAGTCACTATGACATTGTCACTTCAACATGAGAGAGAGAGAGAGAGAGAGAGAGAGAGAGTGAAGCTTGGACTCCAACAACAGAGAGAGGCACAAAATAAACTCCAATAAGAAAGAGGCAACACAAATCAATGGAGCGAAAGGCAAAGCAGGTCACCTTCTAGGGCCTTTAAGGTTGCGACAAAACTTTGAGTTAGGTATGATCTAGAAGCCTTAACTTGGAGAGAGAGAGAGAGAGAGAGAGGAGAGAGAGAGAGAGAGAGAGAAAGAGAGAGAGATTGATTTAGCAATGGTGACACCAAACTACACCTATACATGTAGGAAATAGAACTCCTTACAGCATGCAAGTGCTACCATTTTCCTTGTATGAGTAGGTCCAATCTTAGACAAAAAACGAGGTCTCGTGTATTTTAACCGCGATTGAAATTTTAAATAAGTTATATTTCTATATATTTTAAAATATAATATTATATTATAACAAATATACTAAAAACTAATGTCACTTTCTTATTTTTTGTGCCACAAAGAAACCTTTTATTATTAAATTCCTATGAAGAGCCTTAATTAAGTAGGCCTAGTGAACTTTCACTTTGTTCTTTACAAATTTGAGGGGGGATTGAGATAGAGATCTACATCTTAGATAACGAATTCATAAGAACAAGTTTTGATGGGTAATGTACTCACAACAAGGACAGCCAAACTTTTTGGCTTTTTCAAGTCTTCTTTTGTTTTTGTCAATGTGCCCCTTCTTTTCACAACCTTGCGTTGCTCTTTACTTCCCTTTCATTTTATTATTTAAAAGGAAAACTTCGCCTTGTTATCTATTTTATATATTAAGCAGACAAAAATTTAGAGCGCCACGTGTTGCAATTTGCTTCATTTGACAGTGTGTCCCTGCATCTCCGGCAACAATGAGGACAGTGCATGCTATAGAGAGAGAGGCGGCCGAAGGCCGCCGGCCACACTAGTTAATCATAAAAGTGAGTTTGGAAAAAAAGCAAACCTTCACCTTTATTGCCAAGATGACTAACAAAATATTTTCTACTGTAAGAGCTTGAGGTGCACGATAAATTTCTTGCCCTTCGATGGTCCTTGGGGACACGACATGTCAGATAGTTCAAAAATGTAAAAGAGCACTCAAGGATTTAGAATGGGCAGAGTTAGCAAGGTGTTTTCATAACTCTATAACTCGCTGGTCCCTTTGGCTATCTAAAGCAAGAAGTATCTTATTGAACCCATTCTGGAGAGAGGTTACCAAAAAGATAAATAACAAATGACTACGATGATTGGGACATTTTTGGGACAGTAGCAATAGGAGTTGGAAAAAGGAACAAACCAACTAGCTACCCATCTCAATGTGACTGAAAGATTGCTGGTCAACAAAGTTGTAGAAGGGCTATACAGATTCTATTTGCCTACTTGCAAGTCCAAGTTTGAGTGAAAAGCATCGTGGTGGCCTAAGAGCATACATTTTCTTAAACTGCAAACTAAGGATATTTACCACACTCTAATGATGTCAATGGATTGGTTTGCCCCCTTGAATAAGCAGTGAAAAATAAATGGCCAAAATCAAGGGTGTCAATAGCAAATATCATTCGGTGCCACAATGGCCACATGGGATGAAGATATTTTTTTGGAAGGTACTATGAGGGGCCTTGTTGACTAGTGTGAAGGTTCTAGCCAGAGGTATTTGTCAAGATAGAAGCTCAGGATGTAGAACAACTAGTGAAGACCTCCCTCACTTATTCAAGGAGTGCATGGCAATCTGTGGCCTGAGGGAAGATTTGCAAATGGATTCAAACGACCTGGAAGATAGGGTTCTTCAAACACGCTCCCTTCTTAGGAGAGAAGGAAATGGAAAGTTAAGCACTCCTTATCTGTACGCAAACTGTTAGATTTTGTTACTTCAAGCAGGTCTAGAAGACTAGGAACTGTCGCTTTTTCAAGAATTTCCTTGAAACAACTAGATTCATGGAGATCATACAAGAAAGGACATAACTAATTGCCAACATTGGTAAATGGAAGAATCTAAAAGAGCGGAATAGGGCAATTGGTGCTGTAATGAGTGACTTGTGTGCATTAATGTTTCAATTGTAGTCAACCTCAGTCTAGGGCCTTGTATCTCCTTGATGTATCAAGAGATCCAAGGCTCAACATGAGCTTGAGGTTACTTTGTACATTTTTTTGGAATAATTTAATACTTCCACTCATAATTGTGAGTTTGACAAAAAAAAATCATATTAAATATTCTTTAATTGGAATTTTTTGAGGCGTCTAATTTCTCTTTTTGCCATTAACAAAAAGCTATACTAATCAAGTAGGTTTTTGGAGAATAGAAAGTTGAAACTAATCTTCAAGGATAAATTTAATGAAAGTTTTACATAGAATAGCACACTTATTGATAAGACCGGGTGCTTCATCTTTCGGGTGTAGTTGCTATTCCTGATCTCTGATCTTTTTTGTGGATGGCCCATTGGCGGCCGGTGATGGAGTGTCCGGGCTCCTTCCTTCTTGCGGCAATAGGTGTGTTGGTTTATGCTTACGTATCTTGATATGGTCTGAGCCTTGGTGTGTCATGTTTGGTTCTTCTGCTTGGGGGGTTGTTTGTCATGTGGTAGGGGCCTTGACGCTTGTGGCAGCCAAGCAAAGAATTGTTTTAGCTTTGTATTTGAGGATGGCTCTCTATAAAGCCGTTATGATTTGGTTGGAGTTATAAAAGTTATGTACTCATTTGTAGATTTTTGTAGCCAAACACCACATGGAAGGGAAATTTTTATCTAGGCATAGGGGATGTGCTACAAACGGATGCAAGGGGGCCTTGCAAAATACTCAAAATAGCACACTGCAAACCATAAACATACAAATATGTATACCTGAAAAATCACACAACGCATAATCCATACTATACACGAACAGAGAGAGACAGGGAGCAAGAGAGAGTAGAAGAGCACATGCAGATGCACCTCCTACTAGAGCGGAGTGCTACACCAACACGACGAGAGAGGAGAGTCAGGAGGAGAGAAGAATAACGCAGACATTATAGGGTATCTATAGGGGTGTGAGAATATCTGCAAAAAGACTCAGTTAAATGAAATCAAATATAATAAGAATGAATTTATCAAACCACTATTAAACTAGAATTGCATAAGGAAGAGAAGAGATGGAATAAGCAATTGTTGTGAATTAGATAATGTTACAATTAGGTCTCAAGATACATAGATAGGTCTTATTTATCACGGAAAATTGAAATGATTTTTCAAGAGGGGTATTATCAGAATGCATTAAGAAATTTCATACCTGGAGCTTGATATGATAACATTGTATTTAGATTTATCTGCAAAACTTTTTTTCTAAAAAAAGAAGCACTAAAAATGACTTTGTGTTAAATTCAACAACCATCTAATCACACACTAAATACACTAACAAATTTCTTCAAAAAACTATTAATGATAAAAAAGATACAAAGCGGGTATTGAAGCAGAAAAATTTCAATACAAATAAACATATCATAAAGGTGTTATAGAAATTTGCAAAGTGGTTTGCAAACCTAGGAAAACCATTGGATATTAGTCTCGTAACAAAGGGGTACTTATAAGATCAATGAATAACCGTTCGGATAGGCTACAAGTAGTGTTTCAAAAGTTGTTGGTATCAGATTCTGGTGTAGATGAAGGTATCCATCAGTAAGCATCGCCTAACATATGCATCATCAAAATCCATAGAAGTGCCACGTAAAGTGGCTAAAATCTGAAATATATATGGGGTCTATTGATTTTAAAACTGATAGTTCGGGAGAGAATTTGTCATAAAATCTAATATCTAAGCAACCCAAATGATTTTCTCATATTAAACTGATTATTTAATGTGGGAGAATAAATGGGAACAAGGGTTAAGATATAGACATGTGCTTATAGATCTATCTCAACACGGGGCAATGGTAAAGGGGCCCAAATGAGAGATGGTCTATCAAAGAGCAAGGCTAACCAATGGAGCATAAGACCTTAGGGCTATTTTCATTTTGAAGACCTCCAATAATAAGTGTAAAAGTCCTTTGACCTTAGGTAAGCTAGGGTTGTGCTTGAGGTGGGAACCCAGCCCAAGCTTAAAGTGCTTGTCATGCTTGATGACTAAGGTGCTTGAGGTGCTTGATGACTGAGATGCTTGAGGTGCTTGTCTTTGATGCTTGAGATGCTTGAGATGCTAGGGTTGTACCTGAGGTGAGAACCCAACCCAAGCTTGAGGGGCTTAAGGGACAAGCTTGTGGTGAGAACTAGGCCTAAGGTTGAGGGGCTTGAGGTGGCACAAGGAGGGGGCGAGAGAACACACACATACTCACATAAGACATGCTTGTTACAAAGAAAGCAAAAGGGACACTATTCAAGTTCCTCCTCATGTTGCCCCCATGGTGTGCTTGAAGCTTATTGGTTGGCCACCCAAGGGGTCCAATGATAAATTAGAAAATTTAATTAATTGTTTTTACATTTATCTAGTGATCTCTCTCAAAGGGAAAGGGGGACACTTATCCGAAGGCTACCCTTGTTACTTGATTTACCTCCTGGTTGTGATTGGCTAGGCCTTGAGGGGTCCAATGAGCTTCAAGCATGAGCTACAAGGGGGGGTCAACCCAGGAAGCTAGGGGCTTGCTTACGGGGTATACTCTCTCACACACTCACACACACTCTCATTGTGTGAAGTGCAAGAGCTCCCTCTCCTTCTTCAAGCAAGTAGAGAGGCTGAGAGCCTACACCAACACTCTTGGCTATGGAGTGCAAATCCAACAAGAGCCATGCTTCAATGCTTAAGCTTTCCATCTTCTCCATCTTCATTTCTATACTATTATGTATTCTAGCGAGAAGAGTGATGATAAGTGAGGAACTAATTATTTCTCCTATGAAATGTTTCTTCTTCCTCTTCCGTACCCTCATTCCCTGCTAGCTCTCTCCACCTTCGAAGGTGTTTGAGGTCTTGGGACTGAGGTTTGGGATAGTTAATGCTTTCCTCAAAGTGTATGTTATGCTCATGATGCATGAAGCTTTCCATCTTCGCTGCATCACCTAGGTCACAAGGAACACAAATATTGTATTGTAACAAGTCTCTCTTGATGAGAGAAATCATAATACAAATGGCTATTGGAGGGGGGACCACCTCCATATAAATTGGCCCTCAATTGCTGTCATGTTCTCTAAATTCTCTCTCTTGTAAAAGTATTGTTCATGCCAAGTTAACTAAATGCTATGTTGATGTTGCTACCATCAATTATGTTCATCCGCTATGCTCACAAAGTAATTCCACAAAAGTACTCTCTCTAATTTCCTCTACTCTCAAGTTAATAGGCCAATTCCATTACATTGGTGTCAAAGCATTTGGTTTCTCTTTTGTTGCTTAAGAAGAGAGAACACCTTATTGGATAGTTTGGGAATATCCTAATTCCCACTTTTGAGCTAGGGTGAAATTTTGACCATGAGAACATGAGTTTTTGCCATTTTTTGTCACAAATGGTGATGATTCTATGCATAAAATTCCATTATTACTAATATCATGGTCCTGGTGGAATAAACATTTTACATTTTAGAGTTCACATATACAATCAAACCTTCTCCTTGGTTATCTCCAATGCTATAGCACATTGATAAATTTACATAAACCATTTGAAGCCTTTACTAAAAAAATGTACCACAAACTATTTACTTGGAATATCACATGTTATATAATGCATACTAGGACTCGAAGGTGTGAAAATACCACTACCTACAAATTTGCATGACAACCTCCTTTGTACTAGGTCTCTGTTCTAGAAGGTAGACTTTGATAGCCACACGAGCAAATTCTTATAGTAGTTGGTGTTCAAAAGTGAAAGATAAAAAGGGTACTTAACCGATCAAATTGATACATGTTTAGTTTATATAATTTATATATGACCTTACTTCAGTATATATGTGATGATTAAAGTTGTATGGTACTACATAATAAAACATTTCAAAGAACAACTTGAACACCAAGTATGTAGATGCTTTTTTATACTTATATTATAAAATGCCAGTGCTCCACTCATAATGATAGTGATTCATGCGAAATCAGAATCTAAGTCCACTCATGTTGCTTCAAATTTGCATACAATTCTTCATTTCAATAAAAACTTACAGAAAGCTGCAACCTTTAGGTGCATGGAGATAATGTCAAGATAGAACACTATTTTAAGATTCTCCCAAGATCATGAAGCTTTTTCATATTAGAAAAGCATAAGGTATGTTAGACTTGAAGCTGAAGGTGAGATTACATTGTTTCAAGAGATCTCAAGTCTTATCACAATGAATAATGTGACTAGCTTCAAAACAATATTGTTTTACACATAGGCCGATACATTGACGTATACCACTATAGTGAAACTTGAATTCTCAAAATTTTATTGTCTTTTAATGACTAAGAGATGTTAAAGATGTCATATTTTTAAACCTTTTATTACTTTCCCTTCAAGAAGACCCCTTGTTGTCTTCTCCTCAAATATATGGTCACCAAAAAAAGTCTTAAGACATAATAGTTATTGTTTGATGTCAAACTTTGAGTTGAAACACTCTCAAATCAATCTTGAAAGACAAGATCCACTTTTACAAGAATATAAGAAAAGAGTATAATTTCTCCATAAAAATGGTGGTGTTTAGAAACACCAAGAAAATATCCTCTAACAATCCAAAGTAGAGAGTACCTAAAACATTCGTTTCTTTCTATTGAAAATGTGTGATACATAAGTGCTTTAGTGACGAATTCAATCATAGCTTCAAATGTGACGAGTGCCTTCCAAAACATTCACAGTGTTTTGGTAGTGTTTACTCACTTCTAAAAGAAACATGTGTCCTCACATCCACATACAAATGTAGATTATTGGAAATTATATTTCAAGGTAGGGCTTAGACCTCTTAACTTACTATAGTGTTTAGAAACACCAATGCATTTTATCATTTACTTGGACTCAAGATATACATAGTACTCTAGTTTTCTGCAAAATTCACAATTGTGAGGTAGGGCTTAGACCTCAACTTACTATAGTGTTTAGAAACACCAATGAATTTTATCATTTACTTGGACTCAAGATATACATAGTACTCTAGTTTTCTGCAAAATTCACAATTGTGAGTGATTGTATTATATAGTCACCAACAGATATACAAATCAACCTCAAGCAATTTCCTACCCAATTTGCAGGATTCGGTTTAACCTTAGAGGATGATGCTGCTACATGGTTTGACTCAGTGGAGCGATGAGACTTTGAGTCTATGGAGGAAGTGTTTGACGAGTTTATCGAGGAATTCTCACAAAGGGGGATAGCTCATAATACAGTCTCGCAAATCCATAAATTCAAACAGAAAGATGGAGAGTCTATGCGAAAGGCGGCCCTCCGATTAAAAAGATATGTTAAGTTCTGCCATGTGGAAGAACTGCCAACTCAGTCCAGACTTATGCTTATATTTATCCAAGGACTAAGGAATGCAGATCTTCAAAAGGACTTACATATGAAAAGGAGCACTACGTTGAATGATTTAACCAAGGAAGCTCTATACCTTGTGGACAATTGTGAGGTCTATAAAGAGGGTGAGTTCAAGGATCTTGACGATGATTCTTCCTCGCAACAAAGCGGAAGAAGGTCTGCTAAGACAACACTGAAAGGAGAAGTAGCAGTAAGCCAAGAGCAGCTTGTAGAGGAGGTGCTTAAAAAGATTAACTTGTATTCCAAACCACAAGCTAAACAACCAAAATGGTGTGCGATTGAACAAAAATGGACAAACCATGGGACGGAGGAGTGTCATTATAACAAGGGATATGTGAGAGAACGACCATATGCTCCACCAGCTCAGGCGACATCTCCTCAAATCCCACCGATGCCTAGATATCAGACTGGCAATCTACCAGGACCTGGAGGTGTAGAAAGACCACAACCAGTGTTGGGACAACAATCACCCCTACCAGGATTACGACCAGTCGGCATAAGATACACACCCACAGTAACTGAGTCGGATGAGAAGGCTTTGGTACCTATGCATGCATACTACGACGAGCCCAATGGATATGCGGCGAACTCTGTCTATTATCCACCGGACGAACCCTCTACACCAGAACCATGGAGCATGATAGGAAATACAGGACCACCAACTGCTGCACAGACAGCGGGGGAAGGACGATATATCCTGGATGAAAGAACACTGTTGTTCATAGCCAACGGAGGCATGAGCGGGCAAATAATTGCACACCAACAAAGAGGAGCTCCAAGAGCACCTCAACAGCCTAAAGGACCATGCTACAAGTGTGGTGGAGACCATTGGCTGAGGGACTGCCCTCATAACAAAATCATTACGGTCAACGCATATTGCACGGAGTGTGGAATTACTCACTTGATCCCTGATTGCCCTAAAAACCCGATCAAAGGAGCAAAAACTACCTTGAATATGCTGGGAGCGCTACCTTTCAGTGGAGGGTCAGAAAACAAAACTCCGATTCCTGTTAAGGTCTTGACGACAGCCCAAGCAAGGAAAAATGACAATCATCCCAAGAGTAACGATGAAAATCAAGAAGAAATCAAGACTGACAAGCCTAGCTTCAGTCGTGATAATCCTTGGAAAGAACGAAGAGCGAAAATGAAAGCTAGACGTGAGCAAAAATAAAAAGATATAGAAGCTGAGCTAACGATAGCTCGAGAGCAACTTAAACAGCAAAGAGAGTCCGACTCTCTCAAATCAACAGAGGGACCAAGAAGTGCAAGCTCAGGAGGGTCGGTATTGGTAGATAAGATCAATGAACCCTTAGATGCAATCTTGCAAGCATATGAAGCAAGATTGAAGAACAGACAGACTCTAGAGCAAAGATGGATGAAATATCCATATCCAGAGATAGAAAAACAGAGACTAGAGATGTGCAAACAACTAATTGAAACTGCACAAGCTTTATTGGAGCCTCCACCTATGGAAGCAGGAGATAGAGTAATCAAACCACCAAACAATGAAACACCTCACAAAACTGAACAAAGGATACCCGACAAGATAGAAAACATTAAATCCTTGCCGGATGTAGAGGATGCAAAAGACGTACCTAATAGCACTGATGAATCACTGAAAGATTTTCCACCATATTCCCCTGTTGTGGAAGAAAATTGGCCTGAAGAGCTATGGAAAACGGTGCGAAAAGCTCAAGAAAAATATGAGACAAAAACAGTCGAGTCAGTGCCTTTCTCGGAGCTGAACTTGAATAAGCCTCCATGGGATTTAGACGTTAAATCATTTCAAGGGGATAATGGTTCAGTTGCATCCGAAGATAACAAACCACAATCACTCAGAACTTTGCCATCATATATGGGGGACTATGAGGCAAGGTCAGAAATTCGAAGAGTACCTTCTCAAAGAATAGGCGGGTCAAATCAAGTGGACACTAAAATCCTGACAGACTTGTTGACCACTCCGGTCAAGTGTACAATCACATTGGAAGAATTGTTAAAAATTAGGTCAAGCATGTGGACGGAAGTGGGCAAATGTCTTGAAAAATTTGGCATAAGGACGCCTCTTAAGTTCTTCAAAACCGAGCTTAATGACACAGAACCGAAGAAAGTCAACACTAGACCAGTGCCACTCGACAAGGTAGGAGAGTATTGTGAAGGTGAAGACGGCAACACAACCCTACCAGTTGAGTATAATGGCATAGAGACTAAGGCAATACTTGATAGTGGCGCTGGCATCGCCATTGCGACCAAAATGCTATGGGAAAAATGGGAAAAACCAGCAATACGAACAACTAGAATGAAATTGCAACTGGCGGATGGGCACATAGAAAGGCCTATAGGATTTCTTGAGGCAATTGTGGTATCTTCCTGTGGCATAGAGTACGAACATACCTTTGCCATAGTAGATTTCGGCAAGAAGAACAACTATGAAATTATCCTTGGTAGGCCGTTCATGAGGCAACTCAAAATGGTGCAGGACTGGGGGTATGACTATTTGTATCTAAGACATGCTGAAACTACTACACGCGTAAACATGAAAAATCATAGCTACCATGATGTCACGAGAACCCCTGTGGAAGAATTTGACTCAGCCACCATTAGTGGATCAAAAGTCCCAGCGTGGCTTTGTAAGAAAAAGGAGATAAGGATGTGCGGGACATCTCAATGTAGTGAATTTGACAACAATAAAAGGACACTGGAGAGGGTCTTGGAAGACGATGCCTATATAAGAGAACCTTTTCCTGAAGAGAAGCTCAAACCCCTAGAATGGTCTCAAATTTTGGCTACATTGGATGTATGCGTCAATGAAGTCACTCCCACCAAATTTTGTGATGAGAATGGCTACGATATCATACCATACTACATGTTGAGAAAAATTGTGGAGGAGGATGAGAACGATGGAGATACTGAGAATATGAGGGCCAATAAAACAGAAACGAAACTTGAGATTAAGATAGTGGGCTATGTGGACATCCCCACTACAAAAATCAAGCAGGAAGGAGAAGAATTTTATGATTCTTCTGATCAAAGTGAAAACAAGGATAACGCGGATGCTCTTGGATATGGAGTGCAAATCCAACCAAGAGCCATGCTTCAATGCTTAAGCTTGCCATCTCCTTCTTCTTCATTACTATGCTATTATGTATGCTAGAAACAACAAGAGTTATGATAAGTGAGGAACTAATTCTTTCTCCTACGAAATGTTTCTTCTTCCTCTTCCCTACCCTCATTCCCTGCTAGCTCTCTCCACCTTCGAAGGTGTTTGAGGTCTTGGGACTGAGGCTTAGGATAGTTAAAGCTTTCTTCAAGTTTATGTTATGTTTGTGATGCATGAAGCTTTCCATCTTTATTGCATCACCTAGGTCACAAGGAACACAAAGACTGTATTGTAACAAGTCTCACCTAGTACCATTTGTTCCAATTGATCGATGCATAGACCAAAGAGAGTTGGTGACAACGGACATCCTTGTTTAACCCCAATAGTGCTTACGAAAATTTCTGAAATTTCTCTTCCCATGCACAATTGACAAATCACCTTCTCATAGATTCGAGAAACCACAAGCATAAACTCACTTGGCACTTGGAGTTCTTCCATCCTTCTCCACAAATTGTTATGTGGAATCATAGAAAAGGCTTTCTTAAAGTCCAGAAAACAACAATACAATTGCTTGCCTTTCAACCGACTTTCCTCCATGAGAGCACGAAGAGTGACAATATGATCAATGGTGCTATGGCATAGACGAAAACCTGCTTGTCCCTTTGCACGCTTGTCATTATCTTCAGCCCAATCATTCAATTTCATCTCCATTATGCACCCAAATAACTTTGCCATAAGAGACCCAATCATTATAGTCTGGTAGTTGTTTACATTCTTTACATCCCCTCCTTTGTGCAAAGGATTAACCCAATTAGTACTCCAATCATAAGTCATACCATGTTGAAGTGCAAGGTTGAACATATCACACATCCACTCATGGGTAAAATCTCTCATCCATTTGATCATCTCTGGCTTGATACCTTGAAGATCTCCCGCTTTGCGAGTGGCCAACTTCTCAAGCCCACCACATACATCCTCAATAGTAAAAAAGGAGGGCATACATGTGAGTGAACCATAAAATTGCATTTCTTCAGCACTTTCTTGCTCATATAATTTCCTACAATGTGTATACATATCCACAAGACTCAAGTTACCAAAATTCTCAACCCGCTTGCCCCTCAAGTTTCTCCAAAATCTTCCACATGTATGTGCCTTTTCTTGGAGTTGAAAAAGTTGTTGCTTTACTTCCCATCTTCTTCTCTTCTTTTGAATTAATGCCTTGTATGTATGCAACTGACTTTGATAGTTGTCTTTGTCCATAGTTGCATCAAGCTTTATCAAGGACTTTCGAGCATCTTGAAATTCTTTATCAAACCACCTTTTGCGTGATATATCTTTGTTGATACCATGGAGATGCTTTATAGGAAAGCATTCTTCGGCACAAGAACAAATAACTTTCTTGAAAGCTTCCCATTTAGTTTTCAATGGTGCATCATATTGAAGCTTCTTCATCCATAATTTTTGCTCAACCATTTCAATGTACATTGGTGTCCGTTTGAAATCCATACATAGTGATAATTTCTCTTTCCTTTGGCTGAAATTATCATGCTTAGTTGCTTCTCCACATGAAAGGTCAATACATAAGGTGTGATGGTCGGATTCTGGGGTCCAGTGACCAGACATAAAACTCTTTATGTGATACATGGTGGCATCGGAGAGTAGCATATACTCAATCACACTATCCCGATTATGTCTCCTACATGTAAATCCATTGGTTCCACTCCACAAAGATACATCATTGCCAATGAGCATACCCGTGCTATTACACATGTGTAAAAGTAACTTTCCATAGTGATCCGGCTCTTTCTCATCCATTGAAGAACGATCATACAAGTGAACTTCCTCCAACTCCCTTGAAAAGTATGGCATATCAAATTGTTGAGTATCATGTTGCAATGTTTTTGTGCGAGCATTCATATCCCCAAATAAAATAACATCACCTTCACCTTTGAAATAAAGCAATGTCCTCTTTTAAATCAAAAAATGGCTGATCTCTATCCATGCAAGCATAAAAGGGAGAATCATGATGAGGAATGTAGAAATTGGCTACAAAAATGGGTGCTCTTTTTGGTGTCATAATTTTCAACCATACATAACGTTTGTACTTGTCATCTTTCACAATTGATACAAAATCTTTCAATCCTTTCTTAACCATACAGGCTACCTCTCCTTGTATTCTTCGTTGCTTAAGATTCTTTGACCACATCAATGAATGTACACTCTAATTATCCAAGCCGTTAATCCTTTGTGTATCATGGTCCCAAGTTTCAACAAGAAGTACAACATCGGCTTTTCTTGTTAGTTCATCAATGCCAATCCCCGCATTCCATGGGTATCCATTACAATTCCAAAAGCATATTTTCAATTGTAACTCGGTCTCATAGGTCATGCATCCCTATTTGCTCGAGGGACGTGCCTCCTCCTTGGGCACATTTTCGTCATGAGAGATCTCCTTGTTTTTCTCATAAGGTGTGATGGTCGGATTCTGGGGTCCATTGACCAAACATAAAACTCTTTATGTGATACATGGTCGCATCAGAGAGTAGCATATACTCAATCACACTATCCCCATTATGTCTCCTACATGTAAATCCATTGGTTCCACTCCACAAAGATACATCATTGCCAATGAGCATACCCGTGCTATTACACATGTGTAAAAGTAACTTTCCATAGTGATCCGGCTCTTTCTCATCCATTGAAGAACGATCATACAAGTGAACTTTCTCCAACTCCCTTGAAAAGTATGGCATATCAAATTGTTGAGTATCATGTTGCAATGTTTTTGTGAGAGCATTCATATCCCCAAATACAATAACATCACCTTCACCTTTGAAATAAAGCACTGTCTTCTTTTAAATCAAAAAATGGCTGATCTCTATCCATGCAAGAATAAAAGGGAGAATCATGATGAGGAATGTAGAAACTGGCTACAAAAATGGGTGCTCTTTTTGGTGTCATAATTTTCAGCCATACATAACGTTTGTACTTGTCATCTTTCACAATTGATACAAAATCTTTCAATCCTTTCTTAACCATACATGCTACCTCTCCTTGTATTCTTCGTTGCTTAAGATTCTTTGACCACATCAATGAATGTACACTCTAATTATCCAAGCCGTTAATCCTTTGTGTATCATGGTCCCAAGTTTCAACAAGAAGTACAACATCGGCTTTTCTTGTTAGTTCATCAATGCCAATCCCCGCATTCCATGGGTATCCATTACAACTCCAAAAGCATATTTTCAATTGTAACTCGGTCTCATAGGTCATGCATCCCTATTTGCTTGAGGGACGTGCCTCCTCCTTGGGCACATTTTCCTCATGAGAGATCTCCTTGTTTTTCTTATTCTTTTTCGCATATGCCTTGCGACGCATATTTTATTGCTTAATAGTGCGATCTTCACATACAAAACATTTTGTATCCCTCAAATAGATCCAACTATTATCAAGGATAATCTTTTGCTTGGTCTCATCCGGCATGGTGCATATAATTGGCCATTCTCCCGTGCGAGGAGCTCCTTGCTTCCCCACTCTATGTGCTCCATATACCATAACTTCGGACATGCCAAAGTGGGTTTTGAATAAATCTTCAATAACAATGGTAAGAGAAGGAGGTGTCTCTAGCTTCTCTTCAGGAATTCCACGAATAACAATGTTCTTGGAACGTCGCCCCCATTACTTCACCTCCTCCACATCCACATTCTCAACATTCTTTGTTTGAGCCATATCTTGCATGAGTGAGGAATTAGAAGCCACATTGCTACCACATACATCAGCCCAAGACTTGTTTGTGCATACATTTTTCATGATCGCATAAAATCCCCACTCTTTCTGTCTTTAATAATGGTCATGCTCTCTCATCCGCCCACAAAGCATATAAAGAGAACAAGAGAGAGTTTACATTCCTTGACTTCCTCTTCAAGTTGCATCAAACGTGTTGTTTGCATCTCAAGTGTCCTCTTGAGATTCTCATTCTGAACCACAAGTACCCTTAGTGTACCATTTTTCATTGCAAATGGTCATTAGTCTTCACCTTGTTTGTTTACGGTCTCTTGCAATGATACCAAGTATGCCAGGATCATGCTTTCCGATGTCATTGGTTGGGTGGTTGTGTTCCTATCTCCACATTAGGGGATCTTTGATCATTTCCCACAATGGTTGTGGACCTTGTTGAAGAAGAAGGACCCTTGTGAGTGCTGGAAGACATTGTATATAAATTAAGAGATGAGAGTCAATTTTCTTGAACCTGTTCACTTCAAAAATGCTGTTACAGAAACGCCTTCCATAACTCTAAAAATTTCTATCTTTACATCAATGAGTAGATGGCTTCGTGCTCTTTGATTAAAGCTATAGATCACCCAAATCAGAGTTCGCATGAAGAAGTTATGATCAAACGAGTGAATTGTTGTCTACTAGGTCAAATCGGCTGCGTTTTTTGTTAGAGAGAGAGAGAGAGAGAGAGAGAGAGAGAGAGAGAGAGAGAGAGAGAGAGAGAGAGAGAGAGAGAGAGAGAGAGACACTCTCTGACAACAAGACCAGCTTTATGCAGCAGGGGTCAATGTTTGGATTTGAAATTCAAATTTCAAAATCTAAATGTCTCCCGATCAAAAAGTACATTCTCTAAAACATAAAATAAAGGGACAATTACTGAAATTTCCTTCTAATTTGTGGAAATTCCCAAAATACCCTCAAATTTCAAAAATTCCCAATCTACCCCTCATATTTGACCAAAAATTTCCCAAAATACCCTTCAATTTCTCCCAAATTCCCAAAATACCCCTCACTAACCTAGTGATTGCGTTCGTGAATAGTTTTGTCGAGAAAACTTAAAAATAACTCCACCTTGTCATAAATTAAAGAATATGCAAAAAAGGGGACAAATCCATCCCAAAATGATGCAAGGGTGTATTGGGAGTTTTTGAAATTTGAGGGGTACTATGAGAATTTCCACAAATTAGAGGGGTATTTTGGTAAATTTTTCTTAAATAATTTATTTTTTCATTAAAAGAAAAATTTAGAAGAATGTTAAAATATTTCAATTTCTGCTAATTTCAAGGAGGCTACGGGTTTTGATCTCCTCTTTGTTGTGTGTGTGTCTGTAGATCAAAGAATGTATATATACATCCACACACATATTATATTACATTTATTCGTAACTACATGATGATATACATATATATGTAATTATTCTAGTATTCTTATTATGTATAATGTATATACTTGTGTGTTTTTGTACTACATATATGTGTGTATATATACATGTGTGTGCGTGCATGTGTGTGTGTTTACATATGTATTTTGTATGTATGTATATATGTATATGTATGTGTGTGTGTGTGTCTGCATGTATAAGAGCGAGTGTGAGTGTGCATGTATATACGTATAGCTATATATACATATGAGTTAATGTGCGGGTCTCTCTCTCTCCCTCTCTCTCTCTCTCTCTCTCTCTCTCTCTATATATATATATATATATAATATATATATATATATAATACCGTATCAAAAATATATGTGTGTGTGTGTATGTGTATCTCTCTCTCTCTCCCCTCTCTCTCTCTCTCTCTCTCTCTCTCTCTCTCTCTCCCCGTTAACCCTCACTTTTGTCCACCTCGTCAAATTTTTGTGATGATAATCCCCCCCCCCCCCCCCCCCTCTCTCTCGCTCTCTCTTTCTCTCTCTCTCTTTTCCACAAGGTCAAAACATTAATGAGAATTCTTCTCCTCACTCTCTCTAATTTAAGAGCCTTTGCCTCTATCTATCTATCTTCCTCTTAATCCCTGATTTTTGTCCACATGGTCAAATTTTAAGTGAGGATGTTTCTTCTGACCCTCGCTAAGTTAATGAGCTTGGTCCTCTCTCTCTCTCTCTCTCTCTCTCTCTCTCTCTCTCTCTCTCTCTCTCTCAAAAAACGCAGCTGTTTTTTGACCTAGTAGACAGCAGTCCACTCTTTTGATCATAACTTCTTCATCCGAACTCTGATTTGGGTGATCTATAGTCTCAATCGAAGAGCACGAAGTCCTCTATGCATTGATGTAAAGACATAAATTTTCAGAGTTATGGAAGGCGTTTCTGTAGCAGCACTTCCGAAGTGAACAGGTTCAACAAAATTGATTCTCATCTCCTATTTTACATACAATGTCTTCCGGCACTCGCAAGGGTTCTTCTTCTTCAACAAGGTCCACAACCATTGTGGAAAATGATCCAAAATCTCCTAAGTGTGGAGATAGCAACACAACCACCCAACCAACAACATCGGAAACCATGATCATGGCGTACTTGGTATCATTGCAAGAGACCGTAAACAAACAAGACGAAGACTTACGAGCACTTGCAATGGATAATGGCACACTAAGGGTACTTGTGGTTGAGAATGAGAATCTCAAGAGGACACTTGAGATGCAAACAACACGTTTGATGCAACTTGAAGAGGAAGTCAAGGAATGTAAACGCTCTCTTGTAGACTTGAATGCTTTGAAGGAGCGGATGAGCAAAGTAGAGCATGACCATGTATTGAAAGAGGAGAAATTTGACACTATGAGCCGGGATGTATGTGACATGAAAAATGTATGCACAAACAAGTCTTGGGCTGATGTATGTGGTAGCAATGTGGTTTCTAATTCCTCACTCATGCAAGCTATGGTTCAAACAAAGAATGTTGAGAATGTGGATGTGGAGGAGTTGAAGGAACGGGAGCGACGTTCCAAGAACATTGTTATTCGTGTAATTCCCGAAGAGAAGTTAGAGACACCTCCTTCTCTTGCCATTGTTATTGAAGATTTCTTCAGAACCCACTTTGGCATGTCCGGAGTTATGGTCTATGGAGCACATAGAGTGGGGAAGCAAGGAGCTCCTCGCTCGAGAGAACGGCCAATTGTATGCACCATGCCGGATGAGACCAAGCGAAAGATTATCCTTGATAATAGTTGGATCTATTTGAAGGATACAAAATGTTTTGTATGTGAAGACCGCACTATTAAGCAACAAAATATGCGTCGCAAGGCATATGAGGAAAAGAATAATAAAAACAAGGAGATCTCTCATGAAGAAAATGTGCCCAAGGAGGAGGCAAGTCTCTCAAGAAAATAGGGATGCGTGACCTATGAGACCGAGTTACAATTGAAAATATGCTTTTGGAATTGTAATGGATACCCATGGAATGCGGGGGTTGGCATTGATGAACTAACAAGCAAAGCCGATGTTGTACTTCTTGTTGAAACTTGGGAGCATGATACACAAAGGATTAACGGCTTGGAGGATTACAATGTACATTCATTGAGGTGGTCAAAGAATCTGAAGCAACGAAGAGGACAAGGAGGGTTAGCATGTATGGTTAAGAAAGGATTGGAAGATTTTGTATCAATTGTGAAAGATGACAAGTACAAACGTTATGTATGGCTGTAAATTATGACACCAAAAAGAGCACCCATTTTTGTAGCCGGTTGCTACATTCCTCATCATGATTCTCCCTTTTATGCTTGCATGGATAGAGATCAACCATTTTCTAATTTGGAAGAGGACATTGCTTATTTCAAAGGTGAAGGTGATGTTATTGTATTTGGGGATATGAATGCTCGCACAAAAACATTGCAACATGATACTCAACAATTTGATATGCCATACATTTCAAGGGAGTTGGAGGAAGTTCACTTGTATGATAGTACTTCAATGGATGAGAAAGAGCCGGATCACTATGGAAAGTTACTTTTACACATGTGTAATAGCACAGGTATGCTCATTGCCAATGGTGTATCTTTGTGGAGTGGAACCAATGGATTTACATGTAGGAGACATAATGGGGATAGTGTGATTGACTATATGCTACTCTCTGAAGCCGTCATGTATCGCATAAAGAGTTTTATGTTTGGTCAATGGACTCCGGAATCCGACCATCGCACCTTATGTATTGACCTTTCATGTGGAGAAGCAACTAAGCATGATAATCTCAGCCAAAGGAAAGAGAAGTTATCACTATGTATGGATTTCAAACGGGCACCAATGTACATTGAAATGGTTGAGCAAAAATTATGGATGACAAACCTTCAATGTGATGCACCATTGGAAACTAAATGGGAAGCTTTCAAGAAAGCTATTTGTTCTTGTGCGGAAGAATGCTTTGCCATAAAGCATCTCCATGGTATCAACAAAGATAGATCACGCAAAAGGTGGTTTGATAAAGAATGTCAAGATGCTCGAAAGTCCTTGATAAAGCTTGATGCAACTATGGACAAAGACAACTATCAAAGTCATTTGCATACAACAAGGCATTGATTCAAAAGAAGAGAAGAAGATGGGAAGTAAAGCAACAAGAATTTCAAGTCCAAGAAAAGGCACATGCATGTGGAAGATTTTGGAGAAACTTGAGAGGCAAGCGGGTTGAGAATTTTGGTAACTTGAGTCTAGTGGATATGTACACACATTGTAGGCAATTATATGAGCAAGAAAATACTGAAAAAATGCCATTTTATGGTTCACTCCCATGTATGCCGTCTTTTTTTACTATTGAGGATGTATGCGGTGGGCTTGAAAAGTTGGCCACTCGAAAGCGGGAGATCTTCAAGGTATCAAGCCGGAGATGATCAAATGGACGGAGATTTTACCCATGAGTGGATGTGTGATATGTTCAACCTTGCACTTCAACATGGTATGCCTTATGATTGGAGTACTAATTGGGATAAGCCTTTGCATAAAGGAGGGGATGTAAAGAATGTAAGCAACTACCGGACTATAATGATTGGGTCTCTTATGGCAAAGTTGTTTGGGTGCATAATGGAGATGAAATTGAGTGATTGGGCTGAAGAGAATGACAAGCGTGCAAAGGGACAAGTGGGTTTTCGTCGATGCCATAGCACCATTGATCATCTTGTCACTCTTCGTGTTCTCATGGAGGAAAGTCGGTTGAAAGGCAAGCGATTGTATTGTTGTTTTGTGGACTTTAAGAAAGCCTTTGATATGATTCCACGTAACAATTTGTGGAGAAGGATGGAAGAACTCCAAGTGCCAAGTGAGTTTATGCTTGCGGTTTCTCCAATCTATGAGAAGGTGATTTGTCAATTGCGCATGGGAAGAGAAATTTCAGAAATTTTTGTAAGCACTATTGGGGTTAAACAAGGATGTCCACTGTCACCAACTCTCTTTGGTCTATGCATCGATCAATTGGAACAAATGGTACTTGACTTTATACAAGAAGAAGGCATTGAAGAGGTCACTATTTGCAATGCAGTAATCATGCTTTTGTTGTATGCGGATGATGTAGTGCTTCTAGCACACACTTTAGAAGATGCACAAAAGCTTATGGTTGTCCTTGAGAACTTTCGCTTGCATAGTGGGCTGATTGTAAATGAATCCAAAACAAAGGTTATGCTTGTAAAAACCAACCATAAGGAGAAGCCATGCATTGTGCACAACAATGAGACACTTGAAGTTGTTGAGAGCTTTAAGTACCTTGGCCTTGAGGTTCCATCCAATCACAAGTGGCATGAATGTGATATGCGTCATTTGGAAGCGGGAAAGAGAGCATATTATGCATTTGAGAACATGTGTAATGCGGGAAACATCAAGTGTTGGGTTCTCAAGAAGTATCTTTTTGATGCATTGGTGACACCGGTTCTTCTTTATGGAGTTGAAGTGTGGGGCGGGAGCATCTCAAAGTCTACTTGGAAAGAGTTTGAGAATGTCCAAAAGAGTTTTCTTACAAACTTTCTCCAAGTTAAGACACAAACACCATATATGCTCCTACTTCTTGAGTCGGGATCTCTTCCAATTGAGGTTATGGGCATGGAAAGGGTTGTGGAGTACATGATAAAGATGCGTCAAAACCCCTCACATCGACTTTCTACAATTGCATGGTAAGGAAGCAAAAAAGTTCAAAAGACGCATAAAAGCAAGATCTTGAGCACGGGATGGATGCAAGACATAAAGAAGTGGTTTGGGAGATGGGATGCATTACACTTGCTACATGATGCTTCAATTGACTCTCAAGTGAATGAAGCTTTTCTACAACGCCAATGTATTACGGCTTGGGAGAAATCCGGTGGGTCACGCTTCATACATTACACCACCTATATTGCCCCCAACTACAAAACCATGTTCTTCGCTGAGAGAGGAAACCATACTCACACTTACGTGCTTGAGCCTATTCCCTTGTCCGCGATACGCACTATCGCAACAATTCGGCTTAGCTCCCATTTCCTTCGATGCGAGATAGGGCGTTGGGGCAATGGAGAAGAGTCAAATTGATTGTGCACATTATGCTCACTGCAAGTTCGAGAGTCTGAGTACCACACACTACTAGAGTGCTCAGCTTTTGATCACATCCGAACTTGCTTCTCTCACATTTTCAGCCAAAACTTAGACCTACACACTTTCCTCTCCCAGCCAAAGTGTGGGCTCTCCATTGCGACTCTCATCACTACAATTTTGGAGCATCGAGAGTCATTCATCAGCCATACACATACTACATCACATGTAACTTTGGTCCCATAGGTCATATTTGACCTCCGAGGATGATAATAAAATCTATCTCTCTCTCTCTCTCTCTCTCTCTCTCTCTCTCTCTCTCTCTCTTAGGAGAAGGGTAGGACCAGTCCGGGCCAAGGGCCAAGATGGACATGCAGCCAGGGGGGTCCCTATATTTAGAAGGCCAAGAGCCTATTTAGGGCATGGCTGGGTGGTGATGAGCATGTTCAGTTCCCCTGTCCTTTCACTGGAGCTCGTGACTTTAGGACGACTTAGAATTGGCACTTTTCCCATACAGTATGTCATTGTAGTGTTGGTGTGTGTTGATAGCAACCAACAAGTAGAGTAAACAATCCATCCTTAGTCTGTCCGTGACAGAGTGGCGACTGTGATAGTGGAAGCGTAATGCATGAAATGGTAGAATTAAATCCACCTCACTAGCATGCCTTGCATGCGAAAATGTAAGCCCTTATGGAGAGTGATGGCCTCAACCATGAGAAACCCTAAGTGCATTGCACAGTTTAGACTGGTAGGGATTCTGTAAGTTGATATTCCCTATTTTGGCAGTTCTCCAAAGACGTGCTTCTTCTAAAGTTGCCAAAGCACGTTATGGTGCACAATGACAGTAATTGCCAAGTAAAGTGTAAACAGGGAAAAACAAGAAAAACTTAAACTTGGCTAACTTGGTCGTTGTTGCTACAACCAGTTGTCATGAAATTTGGAAGGGAAAAATCATTCCAGAACAGCCCATAGCCATATCTTCACAGACGTCGTCGTATGTCCTATACCCCTGTCTGGTACATAATGAAAGAACCTGCAGGAGGAAATAACCTACAAACACATTGCCTATCTCTTCCTAATATTGTATGGTCATACCATATGCCAAATGTGACGAGATTCAATGCAAGATGTAGAAATTGAAGCCTTGCTTCAGGGAACTCTATCTGGCCTCATTGCCAACAAATGCTATTGACGACAGATGTCATAGCCAAGAGAGTCGACAGTGTCGAATTGTAAATGTAAGTGAAAATGAGTAGAACACACACAAGTTATGCAGCTCAGACCAAACTGGTTCTATGAATGATTTCCGTGACCATCCACTCCATTGCGTATGAGAATTTATCAAGTACATGCTCAATAACTTCTCTACCTCATGATGTCAAAGGCCTTGCCAAAAGACATAATATTGAGAATCATAACATTGTTGGATGCTCATCTACAGCTGAGCTAGCAAATGTTAGCTATTATCAAATACTGCTTGATCAAAGAAACAAGTTAACATACCGATTAACTGCTCTTGGCAGGGGAAACTATGGTTTTAGCTCCTAATGTCTTTTACAATCTATAGATGCTTGAGCGGGATCATACTCCCAATACATATTGAGAGTGGCGGAATGAGCCTTGCTCCTTGGGTAAAACATGGTTGATGTACCCCTTTCAAAATCGACCTTGTTGACATGGCCTATATTACTTGTACGCCTAGTCAACCTTGCCTTGTAGGAGCCAACAACATATTGCGTGCAACCATTCAATTCTAGCAGGTTATGTAGCTACACATTCCAGGCCCGTGCAGGCTATGGAGCGATACATGCCTTCCATGTATGCCTTGAGTTGGCGATGCATGCAGGAGATGTCGACTGCGGCCTATGGGAACCACATCCTATGTTTTAATATCGAAAAAAAAAACTATTGCAGCGATGGTAGCTTCGGCCACCTGCGCCCATGGTGATTTGCTTCACCCGCTGCGCTGAGCTATTCCCCTGCCGGTGGCCCTGTGACAAAAAGCAGTGCTCTGCCTGCTGCGAGCACACAGAGTGAGAGAGCACGCAATTCCGCCTTGGTTGATGCTCGACCCTCCCTCCTTGTAAGCAGGCCTGCACATGCTCTTCCTCTCTGAAACTTCACCCACCTCCTCTGCTAAGCCCCTTTGCCCACGGTTTCTACTGTTTGTGTCGACCTTCATCTTCTTTGGCTTGTGTACCCACGCGGCCATGTCCATGGCCTGTTCCTTCACACGGCCTCCACGAGCTCAAGCCCGCCAAGAGAGAGAGTTTTCGAAAGAGAGGGAGAAAGAGAGAGATCTACGCTTGAGAGAAAGAACTTCCATGCCTTCTCCTCCGCCATGGCTCCACCTTCCCCCTTCCTCTCCACCTTGCTCTAATCTCTACCATGGAGTATAGACGCAGCAATCAGTTGTGACAGCATGGCTGTCCATAAGAGATCGGCAGTGCAAAAGTGTAGGTCTCTTGCTCTCTCTATATCACAACAAGTGTCTATGGACATACTGTTCTGGGGTAAGCCCCGGTGGGTGATTGTTACATCACCCCATAGGCATTAAGGATCACAGTTGATCTGCATTGAGGATCACAGTTGATCTCTCCCAGTTATACTTTCAAGGAAAGAATTCTGCAATCTACCAAACGCGGTTGCGCACGGACACACTTTTCAAGTTGATTCCAATCATTTTGCACACGGTTGACTATGGGTTACCGTTACCTGCTAGTTGAGCAGTTTCTACAAAGGGTCTTACCAAGGAGTTGCCTACGTAGATTCTACCCAACGGGTTTGGATTGCGAAGGCAACACCCATAGTTTCCAGTGCAATGTTGCTTGGTTTTTTTCACAGGTAGGAGACGTGCTCCTCTGTCTTTCAATACGGGTAAGTGAACATTCAGTTCAATCTCCAGGTACGCACCTATTGATTTGGTGTTATTCCAGTTCTTAGTCTGCATTACTTGGGTCTTTCAAGACGTTTAAATACGCTTGAATATGTCAAGGCCATGCCAAGGGCATGTTGAAACACATATGTTGGGCGGTAATGTCCAATGTACATTATGCTGTTATGAATCCATTTGTAGGATTCAATTTGGCACATGTTGTCACATGGGATACAACATGGTCTAGGAACTCAAGGCGTTCGGTTTAGCCAGTGTGGAGCAATGAATGAGGGTCCCTCCCACTCCCGTCGTAGAGTGTTTGCAGTTACCTCCACACACAAGTACATCTTGTACTTGAAGGATGTTCCTTTTCACACATCCTTACATGAGACATATTCCACATGTGGAGAATATGAGCCTCTGAACTGACACTGGCGCCATTATTTCAATTATGTGTCACGACAAAGTCCCTAGGTGCTGGTCACATCTGTTTTCTAGACCATTTTTAGCACGACGTATCAGAAGCAATTTTATGGACAGAAATTGTCGGATACTTAGAATGACTTGTTAAGGTACAAGTACTGCTAAACAACATTATAGATGGTTGTTTATACACATATAGCAAGGCTATAAGTTGTTAATGAAAAAGTTTCATTGTCTGCACCTAGAAGTGATCAATGTTTCACCTTCTATTGTGATTCAGACGTTTCAGCAAGGCTTGCACAAGATTGCAAATAAAAGTATTTAGTTTCTTTTCAGAACTCTTTACATTACTTTTAATGCATGCTAGGCGCATCGCATTTGCCATAAGTATTGGAAAGGATCATTATGGATATACAGGTTCGGGTTCGTTTTTGCTAAATGCATGCACACTAGGTGTTATGGGCCCTAGTGTTTAGCAAAGGCTGATTTGGAACGGCATGCATATTCCTCAGGTTGTTGCTTATGAAGCATTTTGCACTCTATGTGCACTATCTCTATGAGATTACTTTTGGGTCTACTAATCACCAATAGAGGTCATGGCTCGGTTTGGGCGTTCATAGATTTTCTCAAGTTAACCACGATGGTTGTACACTACTGTGATTCCCCGTTTACCAGTCATCTGGGACGACTGTTTGTAAACCATGAGGAAAACACACCTAAGTATTGTCAGTTATCCAAGGGGATAGGCAGATTACAAAGAGTAATTTTGTGCTAAATGATCTGCTAAGAGCATACGTTAGGACAACGCATTTCTGAATAGATGATTTTCTCCGTATTCTAGAATTTTCTTAAGTACGATTTTCGACTTTGAACACCTCTTGTGGTGGGGTTGGAGATTGTGTCAATACTTTCATACGTCAAGGACTTACCAGGTGTGCTGACAAAGTATGTTGGCAAGTAACCTTCATTAGGGAAGAACTCGTAGTTCTATGCGTTCCAATATGTTCAAAAGTCTGCCATAAGGACACACCCTACTATACTTCTTCGTAGTTATGAAGCTTTTTAATATACTCACGAAAGTTGGAAATCTGGCTCACAACTGCATGGAAAGTTACGCCAAGGCTTCCTTGCATTATTCCAGTACCTTCAGAAGATTTGAAAATTGGTTATGCCTTTGGACAACTCTTAGTTGTGGTTACTCCTTTACAGTACTCAAGTGAGTTATAAATGGAGTTACCATTTAAACCCAAGTGAATCTTAGTTGTGGTTACTCCTTTACAACACTCAAGTGAGTTATAAATGGAGTAACCATTTAGACCCAAGAGGTTGCAAACGGACAACAATGTTGAAAATCAAGATATTGCTCTTGTTTTCATTGAAACTCCTCACTGCACCAATTATCGATCATACAGACAACTGACTCACTTATGGGACGTCAATAAAGAGAACATCAGTATTTTTAAGAAGATATTACTACTTGTGTTTTTGAGGACGAAAACTCTTCCTTAAGGGGGGAGTAATGTCAGGACAAGGGTCCTACGGGGCAAGGCCCAACCTAGGGGGTCAGGGACCTAGGCCAAGGGCCGGCTGGACCAGTGCGGACTGGGGATACGCTTAGGGAAAGTGCTAGGAGCTAGCCTATATAAGGGGTGGTAGGGAGGAGGATCCCAGGTTCAGTTACCCTAGGTTTTACTTTTCATTATTTTCATTCACCAAATTCAGTAGGGCATCGTTTCCATAGGACAGGGGAACTGAACATGCTCATCACCACCCAGCCATGCCCTATATAATGTTAGGACCAGTCCGGGCCAAGGGCCAGGGCCAGGGGCTAGAACGGACATGCAGTCAAGGGGGTCCCTATATTTAGAAGGCCAAGGGCCTATATAGGGCATGGCTGGGTGGTGATGAGCAAGTTCACTTCCCCTGTCCTTTCATTGGTATCAGAGCAAGGTGCAGAGGAAGAAGAAGGGTGGAGCCATGGCGGAAGAGAAGGCATGGACCTTTCTCTCTCTCCTTGTAGGAAAGGTCTCATTCCTTGTAGGAAAGGATAATGTGGTTTCTACATCTCCTATCACACAAGCCGTTGTCCAAGCAAAGAATGTAGAGAATGTGGACACTCAAGAATTGCAAGAACGACAAAAACGCTCAAAGAACATCGTCATTCGTGGAATCAAGGAGGAAAGCATGGAAACACCCCAATCTCTTGCGGTTGCTATTGAAGAGTTTTTTGCTACACACTTTGGCATGTCAGGAATCATGGCTTATGGTGCACATCGAGTTGGAAAACAAGGAGTCCCTCGCTCGGGAGAAAGACCTATTGTATGTACCATGGCTGATGAGGTAAAGAGAAAGATCATCCTTGACAATGGTTGGATCTACCTCAAAGGAACGGGTTGTAATGTATATGAGGATCGCACTCTTATGCAACAAAATGTACGTCGCAAAGCATACGAGGAAAGAAGCAAGAAGGTTAAGGTATCATCTCAAGAAGAAAAGGCACTTGAGGAGGATGCAAGTCCGCCCAACAAATAGGGACACATGATCTATGAGACCAACTCACGCTTGCGAATAAGCTTTTGGAATTGTAACGGGTATCCATGGAATGCGGGAATCGGCATTGATGAGCTTACCAATGACTCCGATGTGATACTTCTTGTCGAAACATGGGAGCATGATGCGGAACGAATTTTTGGATTTGACAAATACGATGTACATTCTTTGATGTGGGCCAAAAATACAAAGCAACGAAGAGGCCAAGGAGGCGTAGCATGTATGACCAAAAAGGGTTTGAAAGATGTTTCCATTGTCAAAGAAGATAAGTATAAACACTACTTATGGCTAAAAATCAGCCCACCAAATGGTCAAGTCATGTTTGTGGCCGGCTGCTACATTCCTCACTATGACTCCAACTTTTATGCTCGCTTGAATATGGATAGAGATCAGCCCTTTGTTGAACTGGAGGAAGACATTGCTCATTACAAGGATCAAGGTGAAGTCATTGTTTTTGGAGACATGAATGCTCGCACAAATATGTTACAACACGACACACAACAAGTCGACATGCCGCATGTATCAAGAAGAGTGGATGACTCATACATGTATAATCGAAGTTCTAATGATGCAAAAGAAGTGGATCACTATGGAAAGTCACTTCTACATATGTGCAATAGTACCGGAATGCTCATTGCAAATGGTGTATCTCTATGGCAAGGCACCAATGACTTTACATGTAGAAAGCACAATGGTGCTAGCGTGATTGACTATATGTTGTTCTCAGAAGCCACTCTAGAATGCATACAAAGCTTTACACTTGGTGAATGGAATCCGGAATCGGATCATAGGATGTTATGTATTGACCTCAAGTGTGGTAAACGGCCCGAGCATGTAGCCTCCAATCATGATGTGAATCATTTGTACCTACGTCAAGGCGGAGAAAATCAAGATCCCTAGGCTTCATGCATAGGATGCATACTCGTTTCCAAGCCATTGCATCTTGCCAGGGAGCGGGAGCATGAATTATACGTACATGAAGCATCGTGGAAAAAACATTGACATCCACAGCTAGGAGCTGAATGCAATGTTGACCACCATATGAATTTTCACAATGCCAACTTGTCAAGCAAAGGTTGCTTTGAACAACAATATTGGACAATCGCTGCTTTAGATAATATCTTTTCATTGTCAGGCAATTTAATGATTCTCAATCAGTAGCAAAATTTGGCAATGCCATTTTACTATGTATGTCACCAAGAGCATCTGTTAGCTATGACCACTCAAGTTACATTCTTGTCTCATCCATTTGATCAACTTATGTGAAGCACGGCTTCTATTTATGCATCTTGCTTTGCGACTCCCCACGTTTGGCCTATGCTATGAGCATACAAACTTGGGTGGACTTGACAATATGCTTGCAGGTTATTTCATCATGTACCAGACGGTATAGGATATACGAGGGCGTCTGTACAGATATGGCTATGAGCCGTTTTGGAGCGAGTTTTTCTTTCGACATCTCCAGCCACCTGGTTACAGCAGGATGACCGGATTAGACCATATTCAATTTTGTTTATTTTTCCATGTTTATACATTTTAGTTGGAAAATATTGTCGTTTGTGTAAAGCAAAGTGCTTTGACAATTTTACATAAAGAAAGGCTCCTCCCTGGTACCAAGGTGCTTGGAATCACGAGCAAGGGCACACAAGCTTGAAAAAATTGGCAAAATAGGGGATCTCAGCTCTTAGACTCCCTACCAGTCTAAATTGTACAAGGTACTTACGGATGTGGTTCTCACGGTGGAAGCCTTCACTCTCTGCAAGGGCTTACCATTCTTTATGCAAGGCATGCTAGTGACGTGAATTCAATTCTGCCGCTTCATGCATTACGCTTCCGCTAACACACTCGCAACTCTGTCAAGGCCAGAGTACGAATGGATTGTTGGTTTTTATCAACACTCAACAATACTAAAAAGAACCTAAAATTTTGACTAGATTCAACGGCAATGTACCCCTTTCAAGTCATCCTCATACAGTCACGACCCCACACGGTAGACGGTCAAGAATTAACTTGTGTTTTCTGTTGCCTCTCTCGATGAGAGCGTTATACAGACAGATTGTGAAATGCTTATAGGATAAGCTGCAAGTCAGGCATAAGATGCGTCAGGGCACACAGCTTAGGTACACACTCTACAACCTTAAGGAAAGTTCCTCAGCCCAGCATGCTCTTCTTCTCTCTCTCTCTCTCTCTCTCTCTCTCTCTAAGGAAATAATATAACAAGATTTTGAGACATATTTTGCTCATGATTCAGCTTGAGCCAAGGTGCTCTAACTCACAGCTAGCACATGTTAAGATGCTACTCAAATTAATCTTCATCGGCTCGTCGATTGAACACTATTTTGCATAAGGGCTATGAGCCAAACAGGCTAAGCGCCGATGTCCGGACAAGGGTAAGACCCAACTACTGGCATTCTTTGGGTGATTGTTTTCAAGATATACCCACGGGAGTACACATCGACGTTAATGGACAAGCAAGAGTCTCGTCATTACGGATGTTTAGGGTGTTGTTTTTGCACTACTTGTTTTCAGCGCAACACTCAAGTTGAGTTTTTGATAATCTTCAACTCACAGCAGCTGATCTCTACAAGAAATTCTAGATATAGCAATCAGTTGCGACAGCATGGCTGTCCATAAGAGCTCGGCAATTCACTTGTGTGGATCTCATTCTATCTCTATAGCACTACAGAATGTCTATGGACATACTATTTTGGGGTAAGACCCGGCCGGTGATTGCTACATCACCCCATAGGCATTAAGGATCACAATTTGATCTGCATTGGGGATCACCGTTGATCTCTCCCAATTATACTTTCAAGGAAATAATTCTGCAATCTACCATGTGGTAGCAGACGAACACACTTTTCAAGTTGATTCCAATCAACCTGTACACGGTTGACTATGTTGGTTACCGTTATCTGCTAGTTTAGCAGTTTCTACAAAGAGTCTTATCAAGGTGTTTGACTATGTAGATTCTAATCCAAGAGCTTGGTTTGCAAAGGCAACACCTAGGCTTCCCAGTGGAATGCTGTTTGTTTTTTCAGGTAGGGGACATGCTCCTCTCCATTTGAATACGGGTAAGTGAACATTACGTTCAAATCTCTAGGTATGCATCTATTGATTTGGTGTTATTCCATTTTTAGTATGCTTTGCTTGGTTTTCAAGACATATAAGTACGCTTGAATGTTACAGAGTCATGCCAAGGGCATGTCGGCACGAAGTATTTTTGGCCAAGTATCTAATCTATCTTTCTGCCTTATGCTACGAACCTACTTGTAGGGTTCAATTTGGCACATGTTGTCACATGGGATACAACATGGTCTAGGAACTCAAGGAGTTCGGTTTAGCCAGTGTGGAGCAATGAATGAGGGTCCCTCTCACTCTTATCGTAAAGTGTTTAGAGCTACCTCCACACACAAGTACATCTTGTACTTGTAGGATTTTCTTTTTCAGACATCCTTAGTTGAGACATATTCCACATGTGGCGAATATGAGTCTCTGGGACTGACACTGGCGCCCCCTATTTCAAATATGTGTCACGACAAAGTCCCTAAGTGCTAGTCACATCTATTTTCTAGACCATTTTTAGCACGACGTATCAGGAGCAATTTCGTGGCCAGAAATTGTCGGATACTTGGAATGACTTGTTAAGGTACAAGTATTGCTAAACAACATTACAGATGGTTGTTTATACATATAGCAAATGAAAAAGTTTCATTGTTTGTATCTAGAAGTGATCACTATTTCACCTTCTATTACGGTTTAGACGTTTAAGCAAAGCTTGCAAAAGATTGCAAATGAAAGTATTAGTTTCTTTTCAGAACTATTTACATTCCTGTTAATGTGTGCTACGCGCATCACATTTGCCATAAGTATTGGCAAGAATTACCATGGAAATACAAGTTCGGATCTGTTTTTTGCTAAATTCATGCACACTAGGTGTTAAGGGCCCTAGTGTTTAGCAAAGGCTGATTTGGAACGGCATGCATATTCCTCAAGTTGTTGCTTATGAAGAATTTTGCACTTTATGTGCACTGTCTCTAGAAGATTACCTTTAAGTCTACTAATCACCAATAGAGGTCATGGCTCGGTTTGGGTGTTTGTGGATTTTTTAAGTTAACCACGATGGTTATTCCACACATTGTTGATTCCTCAACAGTGTTATACGTTATTGTGATTTCCCGTTTACCTGCCATCTGGGAAGACTGTCTATAAACCGTGGGGGAAACACACCTCAGTACTGTCAGTATCCAAGGGGATTGACAGATTACAAAGTGTAATCTTGGGCTAAAGGATATGCAAAGTGCATACATTAGCTTCATAAGCATTTATTGCTCTTTTTGGAGTTTACTTACTATCAGTTAGCGTATGTTGTGACAAGGTAGTCTCTTCATGTATAACTCAGGTTCTCAACCTTGAACACTCGTTAGGGTGGGGTTGTTTACTAATGATGAAGAAGAGGGCCAAGTCAAGGACTTAAAATTGGCTCATGAGTTATGTCAGCAAAAGTTACTTTCATGGAAAGTGACAAGAGATACTCTTTTTGGTACACCTATGTTGTGATAAACTCGTTTACCATGCTCATGAGAGTTCTAAATGGAGTCTACACACTATGTTTGGATAGGAACCGGTACCATCAGATGGTTACAAACGGACAACAATGTAGAAAATCAAGATGTAACTCTTGGTTTCATTGAACCTCCTACTGAACCGGGTTCCGCTCAAATGAATCGTTGGATCCATGTGGGATGTTACGGTAGAAAACATTAGTGTTCTTATGAAGATACCATCACTTGTGTTTTCGCGGATGAAAACGCTTCTCCAAGGGGGGAGTAATGTCAGGAAAAGGGTAGGACCAGTCCG
Organism: Adiantum capillus-veneris; assembly: GCF_014529385.1. NCBI lineage: Eukaryota > Viridiplantae > Streptophyta > Polypodiopsida > Polypodiales > Pteridaceae > Adiantum > Adiantum capillus-veneris. The sequence continues at coordinate 128,495,821 of NC_140946.1, forward strand.
GGCCAAGGGCCAGAACGGACATGCAGTCAAGGGGGTCCCTATATTTAGAAAGCCAAGGGCCTATATAGGGCATGGCTGAATGGTGACGAGCATGTTTAGTTCCCCTGTCCTTTCACTCTCTCCCCCCCCCTCCCAAGCCTCTATTTTGTCCACTTTGTGAACTCTTCATTGTGGATGTTTAGATTCATTATCCCTCTCTCACTGAGCTTGGTCCCCTCCATCTCTCCCCTTGTCAAAGGCTCCCTCATTTTTTCATAACTCTCTCTCAATCTTTCTCTCTCTCTCTCTCTCTCTCTAGCCCTCTGTTTTGTCCCCATGGTGAAAACTATGTGAAGAACATTTGTCCTCACTCTCCCTAAGTGAGTTTGCTCACCTCTCTCTTTCTCTCTCTCTCTCTCTCTCTCTCTCTCTCTCTCTCTCTCTCTCTCTCTCTCTCTTGTGTGTATTCCATCTCTTCTTCCTCCTTGTCTATTTCTTCCTAATCTCCCCCCCCCCCCCCCCCCCCCCCCCCCCCCCCCCCCCCCTCTCTCTCTCTCTCTCATGGTTGCAATAGTGCAAGAAAGAATGTTGGGGCAATGGAGAAGCTTCAAATAATGTGTGTACATTATGCTCATTGTAAGTTTAAGAATGAGTACCACACACTACTAGAGTGCTCAGCTTTTGGTCAAATCGAACTTGCTTACCTCACATTTTCAGCCATGGCTTAGAACTACACACTTTCCTCTCTCAGCCACAGTGTGGGCTCTCCATTGTGGCTCTCATCACCACAATTTTGGAGCATCGAGAATCACTCATCAACCACACACATACTACATCACATATAAATTTGATCCCATAGGTCATATTTGACCTCTAAGAAGGATAACAAAATCTCTCTCTCTCTCTCCATCCTTGAATTTTGTCCACATTTATGAAACTTTAGTTGAAGTATTTTTCTTACCCTTAAGTTACCAATCTATCCCCTACCTCATTCTCACTCTCTATCTCCTTTCCCTCTCTTTTTTGGGAATATCTTAGTTCTCTCTCTCTCTCTCTCTCTCTCTCTCTCTCTCTCTCTCTCTCTCTCTCTCTCTCTCTCTCTCTCTCTCTCTCTCTCTCGCAACTCGCAACTCGCAACTCTCCCTAAGTGAATGATTTTTGGTTCTCTCTCCCTCTCATACTATCTTGAAATAAAAACTACATCCTTTGAATGGTTTGAAAATATTAGAGAGTTTGTGAAGTTTGTACCAAGATAGAGGTCTTTTTTCTATTACTACCAAGATTTGTTCCTTCAAGTATATATATATATACATATTATGTATATGTATATCCTCTCTCTCTCTCTCTCTCTCTCTCTCTCTCCCCCCCCCCACAATGAGCCTCTTAGAAAAGATAGTAGACACACTAAAAAGTAGCATACTATTGATTAATGCTAAGATTAGCTCACATATAAAAAATAAACATTTCTCTATGTGACCAAATTTTGGGGCCGTTGGAAAATCAAAAGCTAGACACATTGTGTATATTAGCAACAACACACAGTCATATTGTGGACTCTCTCTCTCTCTCTCTCTCTCTCTCTCTCTTCTTTTGTCTTGAATTGTATATCCACTCAAGAGTATGAGATGCATTACATAGTTTTGAGAAGATTGGCTCTAGACTAATCAAAGCCCCAAGTTTTGACCATACAATTAAATCTTGGGGCTTGCAATAGGTTAAGGAGGGTCTATAAGACTCGCAATCCATTTAAGTTTTAGCTTTTCTAAGCAAGTATGATTTGGAACCACAAGGAACCTCAACCACAAAACTCATAAGGTGTTTCTAAACACCACCCACATATGAAAGATTTTATCAGCATCAAGCTCCTTAACTAGCATGAGCAAAAAACTCCCACATAGAGTATATGCACTTGTTAGCAAGGTTTATTGTGGTTCCTTGATAAGACAATACCAAAAAAGAATGCATACTTCACTAAGTCCCAAATTAACGAAATTCCCAAGAAAATGGGATCCATTTTGATTTGGAATTCCCAAAATGTCTCTAAAGTCTCAAACTCTTTATAATAAGGTGTTAGAGGTCCTTAACTAGCCTATAAATGGTTGATGTTGTTAATTATATTAGGGTAAGTGGAAGTGGGATCTATTATCGGTTTTGTTGAGACCGCTATGTGGGATATGGTGCACACCTCGGGAGCTTTGGACTTAGTACTGGAGTCTTTTTAGACTTGCCTATGGCTTTACCATTGTTGAGCCATAAGAAGTCCGAAAGGAGCTAGCCCTCAGCAACTCTGCTATTTTAGACCTACTCCACTACTCTCTATAATTAACCACTTCGAGCTGTGGGTGTGGATACTTAAGAGCCAATTTTCAAAGTCTAAGAGAAGTGGCAACTAAGGTTTTGAATTCCCAAAGCATACAGTAAGTACGTACACAAATTTTGTTAACATGTCTGACAATAACCAAGAGAGTAGAATGAACATTGATAGCTTTGATTCTGCACATGAAGGTGCTAATGATGATGCCCCCATGTTTGTGAATTGTCTCGTAGCTAGGTTGCAACAAACCCTACTTTGCAAGCCGAAGTTAACAACTTCGCGCTTATGGAATTTAAAAAAGTTTTGGGATTTACATCTCAAGGCTACTGTCTTTCAAAGGATAGACTATGTTGAGAAAAAGTAGCAATTTTGTGCGGGATTACCTGAAGAGATGGCCGAATACATCAACTCTCAATGGTTTGGTTCTATCACTGAAGTAATCCATCACACCATGGTTGCCTCACGCATCCATTTCCATCAAGGGGCTACACGGAATGTCAATCCCATGGAAAACAAAGACAAAAATGATGCAAATGGGAAAACCAATGCTCAAAATTCTTCCCAAGGCACTTCCAGCAACAACAACAACAATCGGTCCAAGGAGAAGGGAGTTTACAAAGGCAAAAAAAAACTCTCTCCTAAAGAGCTTGAAGCTTTTCGCAAGGACCATAAGTGTTTCAAGTGTGGGGAGCAAGGACATGGCTATCGTTCTTGCTCCAAGAAGAACACTCGCAATGAGACTCCTAGGGCTTCCACCATTGAATCTCCAAAAGAGGATGTTCATTGCAAAGGATCATCACTTTCCTATGCTTGGGGTAAGGTAAGAGAGCATGATGCCTTTATCTTGTTTGACCCTGGTTCTACTCACAACTTCATATCAGCGGAGTTGGCCACCAAGTTGGGCATTCAAGCTTTCGAGATGGGAGATATGGTAATGGCTGACATAGCTTTCAAGGGATAGCAAGCCTCCGTTACTCCCTTGATTAGGAAGTTGAGGCTTTATGTCCAAAGCTATGTCGACAAAGAAGACTTTTTCATCTCTACTCTCCAACATGAGGATGCTATCCTAGGGGCACCATGGTTCCCTAAAAGGAGAATCTACTTCAACTACAGGGGAAAGAGCATGTATATAGATGCTAGTGAGAGTGCTCGCACTATTCCACTTGTAAATCCTCCTGCTTTTGATAAATCAAGGAAGAGCTCAGTTTCTGTGTACATGATTTTTGTCAAAGGGTCTCTAAAAGGTCCTAATGTTTCATCAAATGTAAATAGTAGGAATCAAGAAGAGTTAGACTTGTCTAATTTTGTAAAAGGATTCCAAGATGTGTCCATCGATGACATCCTTATGGACTTACCTCCAGAACGAGGGGATGATGACCATCGCATTGAGCTCCTTCCAAGAAGCTCATCGCCTAACAAGCCTCCTTATCGAGTCTCACAAGCTCAACAAGAGGAGATCATGAGGCAAGTACAGGAATTGGTAGACAAAGGGATGGTGAGGCCTATTCCTCTCCCTTTTGTTCTCCAGTCCTTTTAGTACAAAAGAAAGATGGTATATACCGTAATCGTGTGGAATATCGAGCACTAAACCATATCACTATCAAAAATAGATTTCCCGCCTCGGATAGAAGATCTATTTGATAAGCTATAAGGCTCTACCTACTTCAATAGGATTGACCTTAAAAGTGTCTATCATCAAATAATGATAGTGGATGAAGATATCCTAAAGATCGTGTTTCGCACTACGTTTGGTCTTTATAAATATCTAGTCATGATCGTTCAATCATCTAATGGAGAAAATTTTTAGACCTTATCGCAAATTCACTGGAGTGTTCTTTGATGATATCATCATCTACTCTAAGTCTTTGGAGGAACATAAGCAATATCTCCAAGTGATTTTTCAATCATTGAGGGAGAACAAGCTTTTTCTCAACCAAAAGAAAAGCGAATTTTTCCTTCAAGAGATTCAATACCTAGGTCATATTATCTCTCAAGATGGTATCCGTATGAATCCATCGAAGTTAGAGGTAATAAAAGCATGGCCTAGTCCAAGGAATCTACATGAACTAAGAAGCTTTATTGGTATGTGCGCATACTATAGACGTTCCATAGTAAAATTCTCTCAAATAGCAGGACCACTACATGACTTAACTAAGAAGAACATTAAGTATGTATGGACTGCTAATGAGCAAAATTCTTTTGATAAGCTCAAAAAAAGATTATCTCCCAACCAGTCCTCATGCTTCCGGATGTTTCAAAGCCATTTGAGGTCCAATGTGATGCTTGTGGTGATTGCCTTGGAGCAGTTTTGCTTCAAGAAGGGCATGCCATAGCATATGAGAGTCGAAGGCTCAATACCAATGAACGAGTCTTGGGCATTTATGAGAACAAGATTTTAGTTGTTCTACATGTCCTAGACACATGGAAGCACTATTTATTGGGGACTCCATTTATTCTACAAACCGACCACCAAAGTCTCAAGTATTTCATGATGCAAACCAAGCTTTTCGACAAACAAATAAGGTGGGAAAATTTTCTTTCACAATTTAATTTCCATATTGCTCACATTGCCGGTAAGCACAATCAAGTGCCAATGCACTTTCATGACGACCAAAAGTTAATGTGGTGTCTATAGCTACTCACAATGATCTATCCTCTATGATAGGTGAGTATGCTATTGACCCTGGCTTTAGAGACATAATGTCAGCCCTTGCTTTTTAGAAGAAAGAGGAACTATTCACCTTGCAGGATGGTTATCTTCTCCACAAAAATAGGCTATGTGTTACCCATTCCCTTCGTGAGAAAGTTATGTATGAATCCCATGCTCCTCCCTATGCAGGGCATAGAGGTATTCAACCTACTCTTTGAGGAGTAGAGACGTATTTCTATTAGCCTACCATGAAAGTGGACATACAAGAGTATGTTTCAAAATGCATATTGTGCCAAAAGACCAAGTATGCTAGAGGGAAGCAACCTAGATTACTCAGCCATTGCCTATCCCAAACTCACCATGGGAGAGTATATCCATCGATTTCATCTTTGGATTGCCCAAGTATATCCATGGGAATATGGGAATATGGACAATAATCGACAGGTTTAGCAAGCAAGCACACTTTATTCCTGTCAAAAAGTCTATTAAGGCACACCAAATGGCAACTCTCTTCATATCGCAGATTTTCAAACACCATGGATTACCAACATCCATCGTGTCAGATAAAGATCCTAGAATGACTAGTAATTTTTGGAGAGGTCTCTTTGAAAATCTAGGAACAAGATTGAGTTTCTCTTCGGCCTATCATCCACAAACGGATTGTTAACCCTCGTGGCTCACGGACACCCTATCGCCTACGACGGACACTGTAACCGTATTATTTATTTAAGTAGAGTCAGGCATCGGGCTTGTCGGTCCAATAGGGAAAGGTAGAGTGATCGCCGATGAGAGGCGCACTCTAACACGAACATGCTAGGGTTAGTTGGCTAAGCATGGGCGCCCAAGTGTGAATGGGGTGAGCTCACATAAAAGCCAATATACCTAAAATTGAGTCATTCTCTCATTGTGCAATAGAAGCTGCTCTTGCTCCATCTCCACCTTCTCCTTCACCATCTCCTTGTGTGTGTGCGTGTGTGAGAGAGAGAGAGAGAGTGTGTGAGAGTGTGTGTGCGATCGAGCGTTGCGGCGGCACGACGGCGGCGAGGCGGTTGAGCGCGGCATAGCGGCGTCTCCCTCTTCTTCGCGGCGAGGAATCCTCTACGGCAGGAGCATAAGGCGGTGAGTGACACACCATTGCCCTCTTTGAGCTTGCTAGTTAAACTAGTTGTGTGCTTGGAGCCGTCTGCGGCTCGTACACAGTGTATCGGCAAGTCCCTTGCTTCGACAGTGCGGCAAGGAGCGCACATTTTTGGAGCCGCTGCCGGGGAATAGCCCTGCACTAAGCCCAAGAGGCACTGTGTGCTTCTTGTATGAGTGGTTTGCAGTAGGAAAGAAGAGGGAGAGGAAGGCGTATTTTTTCTGCAAGTTGTTAATTCTGTTTTTCTGTTGCGCACAGTTTGCATTTTCTGTGTTTTCTACTGCGTACATTCAGTAATTAGTTAGACAGTTAGCAAAATTCTGTTTTTCTGTTTACACACAGTTAGCATTTCTTGCTTTTTTTGCATTTTCTATGTTTTCACTGCACAGTTCTGTCAAGTTTCAATTTCTGCATTTTCTGTGTTTTCTGTGTTTTTTGGTTTGTGCACAGTTAGGCGCACAGTTAGTTAATTAAGTAGGTTAGTAATTAGGTGAACCACTGATTAGCAGGTCAGTAGGTAGGTGGGGCAGTAAATAGTTAGGTGAGGTCAACGCGCACCAAAACGCGTACCAAATAATATCTCCAAAAAGAAAAATCTTGAAAAAAAAAATCGAAAAATAAAAACGCGCGTGAGTGGGAGGTTAAATTTTCGAAAATAAAAAACATGAGTTATAAAAACGTACGGGTTGGTTTGTATAAAAGTTCCCAAGCCCAAGCCCAAGCCCAAGCCTCAGTCCTCAGTCTTATGATATCTACTAGACTCACTCTTATATATATACCCTACTCCCTCAAGAGAGAATGAGAGCATGTGGGACAAGTCCTCCACTCTCCTCCCTTCTCTTCCCACTTGCACCCTTAGACTTTCTAGTTTGGGCCTAGTTCCCTACTGGAAATTGACAGTTTTAGGGATTCCGAGGACATAGAGTGACCAAACGGAGGGCTGTAAATCACGGCACGACCCTCTGACCGATACGCTCGTTTCGAGCTATCACACGACCCATTCCACGACACGCTCTAAAAAATCTAGCAAAAAAACAAACAAAAAACACGCTAAAAACTAGTCACAAGGCCTCCTAGAGCAGCTTTTCGACACCTTAGGGTATCAAAAGCACATGCACTTACGCTCTGGGCGGGTGCTAGAACACGAGCATATTGAGGGTGCCTCTGTTCATACGGACACCCATTACCCATCCACGATAGGCTCTACACCCTCAGCGGGGACACAAGGTAGCACCACCCAAGACCCTAAAATAGCCGCTAGTGATTCCTCCTCCGACTCAGAAATCATGGAAGCATACCCTACCCAAAACACTGAGAGAGAAGGCCATGCACCTCCCGAAGCTCCACAGCCTAGTACTAGTATGTTTAGCCGTTTCATGGAAACATTAGGTAGAGCTACTCGCTCGGAACCTGATGCAAATGAAGCACACGAAGGGGGTGGGGAAGTGGACTCTCCTTTCACATCGCACGTGGACCCCACACCCCCAAAGAGTGTCCATGTGGATATCCTGCCAACTTCTTACCAAGAAGGCCCTGTTGAGCTGCCTCCTTCAGAAGTTCCCTCTAGAGTACCGTTGGTGACAAGTAAAACCACGGGGAGCAACATTGCTTCTACCTCATAAGAAACCGTTAACACGTCGACTCTAGAAGGATTGTTCATTAATGATCATTGGACATACGACCTCCACACTGAGGTGTTGACGGATCTACACTCTGGCCACGCCTACCATGTAGTATGGATAGAGATTGTACAATCCACCTCTAGTGCCACGAGCATCAAAGATCAACAGAAAATGATTTGTAATGTTATCCATGGCATTATTCAATCGGAAAGGCAAAACCGAGGGATAAATATACTCTCAACTGGCCCCATGAGATTTCTGGATACGAGCAAGGCTCAACAACCTACTCTATCACAAATGGAGACTCCTCTAATGAGTCCCATGGACCCATCTTATGTCATTTCACCTGGGGTCTCTATGCAATCTGAGCCTCCGAGCGACAACTTTAGCTTCCCTAACTTGGCTCAACTCTCTATTAAGGAAAACACAGTGCTCACTCCAGGGATAAGCCTGACAGAGAATGTACCGATGACATCTACGGTTAGCGCAGTGCCACTACCTAGTGTCGTAGTACCTAATATGGGGCCTCGACCGTATGTGCCTCTAGCCCCTTATGCACACATGGCCCCCACACCTCCAATTGTACCACTTGTTTATGCTCCTCGAGTGCCGCTCCCTAGCCCTTATCCGAGTGGACCTATGCCCGGTTATGTTCCATATCCTGCATCATCCACACATATGCCAAGACCGGTACCCATCCCTCTCCCACATATGATTCCAAGAGTACCTCCACCGGCCCTGCCTCCTCACATAGGTGACTTGGCAGCGTTTGCTCAAACCATAGGTCGATCTATCGCCGAAAATATGCGTCACGCATGTGATAGAGAGCCTAGAAGTAAGGCAGTACAAATTGCCAAACTCACGCAAAAATTCAATGGGGACGAAGATGCTAGAAAACACATTGAAGTGTTTGAACAAGTATGTGATTCCTTAGGGGAACGCAACGAACTACATAAGTGCAATGCCTTAAGCTTGACATTAAGTGGGAAGGCTGGAGATTGGTATAGAACCCTAAGGGTGGACTAGAAAACAATCTACCCTACCCTTTGAAGGTTGTTTCTAAAGGAGTACATACGAGAAGGTGTGCTTTGGGGTGTAGCATCTCAGCTACAGAAGGCCGAACGTAAGGAAGGAGAGTCAGTAAGGGACTTCATTAGTCGTCTAAAGCACTTAAACTCTCGCTACCCTGTAAATGAGCGCTTCAACAATAACCAACTGCTTGATCGATTCATTCGAGGGTTGAGGAATGAAGGAATCTATAATGGACTAGTGATTAGAGGTATCACAACCTGGGAAGATGTCACTGCCAATGCAATCCAACTAGAGGACAACTTGATGATAGCAGGCATGAGGGTGTCTACTGACACGAGATCCACTAGCTCACAAGCCATTGAGTATGAACCCATGACTGCAAAGCCCATTGCCAATGAGCCAAAGGTATTTGAGACATTCTTGACAGACCTCACCAAGGCAATCCAAGAGTCTCTTAAGGATAATCGACCCCCTCAAAATAGTCACATGTATCCAAGAAGGGAGCAACAATGGTGTTCCATTTGCTTAGGTCCACATAGCACTAGTGAGTGCCCTACGTTTAGAGTAAAATTTAATGGAACTTGCAACGCATGTGGTAGGTATGGTCACCAAGCTAAGGATTGTTTAATGATCAAATGTATGATGGCAAATAGACCACCTGTAGCCTGGACAGATGCACCTCGAGCTCCTGTATTGATGCCTGCTCCACCTGTTGAGCAACTACCGCAACACATGGTCCCTAGATCTCAAAATGTTGTACAAGCTACACCGTTACCACCTCCTGTGCTAGGACCGCAGCCCCCGCATCCAAGGGTCGCCCCTATGAACCAAGTGGGTTGCGAGCCATCTAATACTTATGCAAATGGTTGTGAGGAGGAAATAGACACTAGTATTGCCTACGGACTTGATACATTGGAAGAGTGTCCTATATACTACATGGAAGATTGTTGGGGGCAAGTCAAGCCGGTTTATCAAGCTGCTGCTCTCGTATCCAGAGGTCAAAATATCAACACCCAGGCTAGGAGGCCACCTCTTCAATGCTACGAGTGTGGTGTACCACATCAGGCAGCGGAGTGCCCTATTAGGCTGCAAAAGAATGTTGCACAGATACAAATGAATCAAGGGAGCATGTCTGCAATGCCAATACTCACATGTAATCGTTGTGGCATAGATCACTTGATTGCCCAATGCCCCTATAACCCAAATGCGCCTAAAATCACACCCCTAAATTTGGTCAAAATTGCTAGTGTGACATTGCCAATACCACCCGTCGCACCCGCTTATGCGATTACACGGTCCATGCTTCAAGGACCAGGCCATATCCTCGAAGAGAGAGATACCGCGTCAGTTATCCAAGCAAAGAAAAAGAAGACACGAAGGAAGAGGTCGCAGAATACGAGAAATTCAAAGCCAAGTTCCAAAACAAACATAGGAACAGGAGATGACCCCGTGTATATGAATGACCTCGAGGATGATTCAGATTCAATCGAGACATTAATGGAGACTAGAACCAATGCCACAAAGGGAAAGACCGACAAAGAAAACCGTAACATGGAACCAAATGAAAACCGAATAAGAGAAAACCATAAAGAGCCTCTGAAAACACCACAAGTGTTTCCAAATCCAATCCAAGACCCCCAAGATAAACCGCAGGGGCAAAAAGGGAAGAATCGTAAAAAGAAGGTTGGGACGTACCCAAACCCAGTAGACGAGATTGAGCAAGTGAAACATCTAAGAGGTTTAGTGGAGGAGACTCAAAGGAAACTAGAACCAGAACCCATGCATGTCAAAATTCATGACACAGTGTTTCCCACGCAAGTTCATCCACCCCACATGAACCATAGACCGTTAGCCATATCTAGTATCATCCAAGAAGGGAGTGAGGACGGGGCATCAGGAAGTGAGCATACACCTTTCTTGTTGGAAAGGATGTTTAACGAAGGAATACCTGATCCCATTGAGGAATATGAGATTCCATCCTCACCAGTTCCTAGTCAAGGACCTACACCCTGCAAAATGCCAATGAATGTTGCCAAACTAGTGGACTTCATGTCTTCTGAGGTCCGAACCACGATCATAGCAAAGGTGTATGGAGATCCTGAGTTATTCCTTGCACTTCGAGCATTCCTTAACGGAGAGCTACGAACGGGATTACCGCAATTTGCGCAACCAAATAGGCCTGACTCGATTATGATTGATGAGGAAAATCATGTGCAATCACTTGACTTAGATGGACACGAGTCTGTGATCGAGGTACCCATTAACGAATTAGGGCAGTATTTTGAAGGCGACGAGTCTAATGCGACCCTACCCATCACTACCAAGGGATTAACTATAAAGGGAATTCTTGATGGTGGTGCGGGAGTTAGCATCGTGACAAAAGATTGTTGGGAATCCATGGAAAAACCCCGCCTCAGTGTTACTAACATTGTGGTAAAGATGGCAAATGGTACCATAGCCAAACCTATGGGGATGCTCAAGGATCTTAAGATCAAAGTTCTAGGACACAAGGTACGACATACGTTCATTCATTCAAGAAGAACTAGAAAAGCTTATCAAATGTGGGTTCATATATCCTATTGAACACTCTGAATGGGTGTCTCCGATAGTTATCGTGCCAAAAAAGAATGGGAAACTCAGGGTGTGCGTGGACCTCAAAAAAGTTAATGCAGCTACTAGAAGAGACCATTACCCCCTACCATATTCCGAACATGTACTCGAAAGAGTTGCAGGCAAGGAAGCTTATAGCTTTCTAGATGGGTACTCAGGCTACAACCAAATCACGATAGCGCTAGAGGACCAAGCTAAAACTGCCTTCATCACAGAATTTGGCGTGTTTGCATTTCGTGTGATGGCTTTTGGTTTAACAAATGCCCCTCCTACATTCCAACGATTAATAAACACTGCTTTTAAAGAATATTTGAGAGAGTTTTGTGAAGCTTTCTTAGACTACCTTTGTGTTTACTCTTCTTGGAAGGAACATCTATCATGTTTGCGGAAGGTGTTTGAAAAGTGTAGGTTATATCGTATCTCATTGAACCCGTTCAAATGCCAATTTTGGGTCAAGCATGGAGTTATTTTAGGGCATATAGTATCCAAGAATGGTATCTCAACCGATGAGAGCAAAATTAAAGTGATTCTAGAGTTACCACCACCAACCAATTACAAGGGAGTTCAAAGGTTCATGGGACACGTGGGTTATTATCGACGGTTTATTTTATTTTTCGCTGAGATAGCACATCCTTTGTACAAGCTTCTCATTGAATTTAAATGGACTGAAGAGTGTGACCAGGCCTATGAACAATTGAAGAAAACACTAGCAAGTGCTCCGATTTTAAGGACACCTAACTGGGATGTCATTTTCCATGTGCATATTGATGCATCAAACTTTGCTATTGGGTGTGTTCTCACTCAACCAGGAGAACATAAATTGGACTATCCCATTAGCTTTGCAAGCCGTCAATTGAACGATGCTGAAAGGAACTACACCACTACAGAGCGAGAAGGTTTGGCAATGGTTTATGCAATAAAGAAATTTCGCTACTACCTTCTGGCAAACAAGTTTGTATTTTATGTGGACCATCAAGCGTTGCTGTATCTGGTAAACAAGCCATGCTCCACAGGAAGAATCACACGATGGTTGTTAATTCTTTTGGAGTTTGATTTCACGATTGTAGTGAGACCCGGTAAAAGGCACGTCATGGCTGATCATTTGTCTCGCATACCCAATGGTGAAGCCCCTACAGGAGTTGATGATGAATTACCCGATACTTCCCTATTCATAGTTGAGACTATGCCTGAATGGAGTGAGAACATTGTTAACTTTTTAGTTAATGGTTTTCCACCCAAGGAACTTCGTAAGGATATCGCTCGAAGGCTAGTAAAAGAATGTGAACCCTATTGTCTGATTGCCAGAACTCTGTATAGATTAGGCAAGGATGATATTCTTAGGCGTTGTGCCCGCGAGGATGAATATTTGTATATCTTGCAAGAAGCACATATGGGCATAGCAGGAGGTCATTTTTCAGGAGACCTGACTGCTAGAAAGGTGCTGCAATCAGGCTATTGGTGGCCAACTTTATTTAAGGATGCATCACTTTTTGCAAAAGGGTGTGATGAGTGCCAACGTTACAAGACCACACAACGCAAAGACAGAATGCCCTTACATCCTATTAAAGTAACCCAACCATTTGAAAAATGGGGCTTAGACTTTGTAGGTCCAATTAGTCCCGCAGCTCGCAACACTCAATCTCGATATATTCTAGTTGCTACGGACTATGTAACAAAGTGGGCTGAAGCTAAGGCTTCACAAAAAGCTGACGCGAGGACAACAGCTAAGTTTCTTTTTGAGAACATTATCACAAGATTTGGTTTCCCTTTTGAAATTGTTAGTGATAATGGTACCCATTTTATAAATGAGGTAATAAGAGAGCTTACCACGACCTTTATGATATCCCACCATAAGTCTACACCTTATTACCCGCAAGCTAATGGACAAGCCGAGAGCACCAACAAGACTCTAATCTCTATTTTAACCAAGACGGTAGAAGCTCATCGCACTGTTTGGGATTTGAAGTTGACATCTGCTCTATGGGCTTATCGTACTGCTTATAAAGTGGCTATTAATTGTACACCATTCAAAATGGTATACGGCCAAGAAGCGGTTATGCCTTGGGAGTTTGTCATTCCTAGTCTTAGGGTAGCTTCGCAAGAAGGATGGAATGGTAACCCCTTAACCGAGCGTTTGTATATCTTAGAAAAACTAGACGAAGAGAGACAGTTGGCTGTGCAAAATGCTCTTGTGGAAAAGGATAGGAGAAAGAAGTGGTTTGATCGCCATGTGAAGGACAAGGACATCAAAGTTGGTGATAAAGTCCTTATGTATGGAGTACGTAAAGAGAAGAAAAAGTTGAAATATGCTGGTAAAGGACCATATAGAGTATGTGAAATTACCCCACAAGGTACCCTTCGTGTGGAAACTCTTGATGGAGTTGAAACCATTGGATTCCTCAATGGGAGTAAATTCAAAAGATATTATGATCCTTTAAGCCAAGAAGAACTACGGGCCATTCATCAAAAGAAGGCCGCCAAATCACAAACCGAGTTAAACAAGATACAAGCTCAAGCTGAGGCTAAGGAGCGACAACAACGTATAAGACAAAAACGAGAGGCTAACCTTGGAGTCACAAATGCATTCCACGTGGAAATCGAAGAGGATGGGTTGGACTCTGACACACCTCTACGATACCCCATTGAGTTAAATAGTGCCTATGGAAAAGTGCTATATAACGCTTTATTGGACACGGGTGCTAAATATAATCTGCTATCCTATGGGGTGTGGTGTCAGTTAGGGAATCCACCTCTATCTGAGAGTATTATCCAAGTCAAGGGTGTCAATAAGAAAAAAACTACGGTTTTTGGAATCTGGCACACTTCTGTCAGTTATGACAATGGGATTGTAGCTCAAGACTTTTTGGTCATGCCTACTGGAACTATGGAGGGTAATATAAACCTAGGCCGCACGTGGATGATAGCCACCAAATGCACTATTGATTGGGGGACTGGGGGTGTTACAACGCAAAAACCAACTCTTAGCCCTACCACTCAAGCCATAGTCCCTGAGATATTGCCTAAAGAAATAAAACCCAAGACATTGCATGTCCAGGAGGTTGAACCACACGTCCCCATAGCCCAACTCTCTAGAGCTTCAACTGATGTAGTTGAAAGAAAGCTTGAGACACACAAGAACCATCCTAATATAACACAAAAAACATACAAGTGGGTCCCTAAAGCCTCTGTAGTGAGCATGGTTGATGCAAAAAAATGGAAACCTAGTAAGAACCGTCCCACTCACTCCAAGAAATGTAAAGAAACGTTGCGTTGGATTCCTAAACGACTATTGGAAGCCCAAGGATACTATGAAGGAAATGATCAAATCTGAGTGCCCAAACGTAAAGTGTACTCTTACCTGTCACCTGGCCCATGTAGACCCAATCCTGTGGCTCCAAAACAAATTGAAAATCGCGGAAAGGAAAAAATCATGGAATGTTACACACCCGATCTAGAGCTAGTTTGGGTACCAAAGAAAGAACGATTTGTTCCACCTAGCTCAGGAACAGGGAAATCAAATGAAGCTTCTTGATCTTCATGTAGTTCCTATACGCAAATAGAAGCTTCGACACAACCTCCACCTACCACTGTACATATCCATACAAGCACGAAAGAGTTTGCACCTCCCGGGGTAAGTTCACCACCTACAACAACGTTGCAAATAAAATCATGGGAGAGTACCTTACCACCCTTGCAACTAGATGAAACGCATAGGGCGGTCGAAAACTATTGGTTAAAACCTTCACCCATAACAACTTGGAACAATTGGTTTCAAAAGGTGACGACCTCCTTCCAAAAGGTATGATCTACCCAAGGAAGGGGGGAGTGTTTGCTAACCTCAATCATTCACTCGCTCCCCTCTCAACCTTCCTCCCTGACCTCTCAATTCCAATCTTAGGGAATGTATATATATAGCCTTATACTCACAAAAAACAAAAATAGTAAAGAGCAAGAGCGACTAGCAACGAGAGAGCACCCTATCAGATCTTACATATAAGTCCAAATTCACCGTGTCAATTCAAGCAACACACAAAAACAACTCTTATGTTTTAAAGGCCTAACCAAATCTATCTGTCTTGTCAGAAATGGCTACTTCACCAGAGGCATGCACTTCTATTTTTGATGAAAGGTACCCTTTGTCTTTTCCTCAAGTGTTCTACGTATGCTACCCTATACTTTCTTGCGAATGGGATTTGATAGAGAGCCTTGCATGTGAGAGAAATTTTGAGGAGTTAGAATGGCTGATACGTCTATGGCTAACTAGTGATCCCTACCCAGTAGCGAATGTGTCTCCAATGGCACATGCTTATTCTTTTGCACAAGATGAGTATCCACGCATCGCGAGGTTCTTGATTAGCATGCTTGCACAAGAGGATGATGAAGAGGAACTAATAGAGACCGAGGAAGACTATGGCCTCACGGACAACGATTTTATTTATCTAGATGATGAGGATAGAGGCCTAGCCTTAGGGTGGCCACCCGGTTTATATAATATCCTCTTTCCTTGATTCCAAAAGGGGTGACAGATAGGTAGGTTAGGGGTCTAGATTGTGTTTTGAGTTTGTTTTTTAGGCATTTTAATTTTTCACACTGACATGCCTCTTAGAGGTATAGTGTCTGTTTTTGGATGTGTTAGGTAGAACTTATATGGATCTCCATCCACATGGCTGAGGACATCTGCTTCAACGAAATGAGCCACTCCATACCTCCAGGTGTACTACTTTCCATGATTCATGTTGGTGGATATGTGTAATTGCTAATAATGATTTTTCATTCTTTGTTTGAGTGCAATAGTTATGATGTTATTTGCCATTATAGATGTATAAATTTGTCTTTGCTTAAGTTGATTGAACTACAGTTTAATCTTATGGATGAGCCTAGAGATTAGGAGACCGTGACTTTAGGTTAACTCATTTACTTGACCACTAGGCCTAGCTAATAAAATTATCCGAGTATTTGAGACCTTAGGAATGTTTTAGGCAGAGAAAGGCTTGCTCACTCAAACAACAAAAAACACTAGTGCGAATACCAAGGAAATGGAAGCAAAAAAAAAATCCTGGCTTGAATTGGTACTTCACTCACATGTATTGTCTATGGTACTAGAGCCCTAGAGGTTCCCAGTGTGGGCGCTTTTCCTTGAGAAGCAAAAAACCCCGGACATACAAAATAAGCACACACGTCACATGATTGTGACCCAAAGTAAAAAAGTATTATAAAATTAAAAAAAAAATTATTAAAAGACTTCCATTGAGCTTACAGTTAACATTTCAAGCTTTTGTTTGCAGTTGTGAGAGCGAGTTGGCTAATCAAAGCTGAAAAGAATAATTAGGGAATCTTGAATTTAGATAATCTTCTTAGCTTAGCTAGTACTAGAGTAGTTGTTTTAACCTTAGTCATAGCTAACTAATTGAGAGACTCACCCATAAGCTCAAAACTCTTGATTAATTAATTTACTCAAAGTGCAATTTATTTGTCCTTAATGGCAGTCTAACATTTCATAAATCTTGCATTTACTCATTTCCACATGTACTTTACATTCCCCTCATGATTTATGGCAATATAATTCCGCTTGCTAAAACAGTGACTTTGCCTTGCAGATTCAAATCTAGATGCTCTACAACATGGACTTACCAAGCTTCAACTCAATAGCTTCCGAGGACGGAATCTACATCAGGAAGGGGGGCAATGTTAACCCTCGTGGCTCACGGACACCCTATCGCCTACGACGGACACTGTAACCGTATTATTTATTTGAGTAGAGTCAGGCACCGGGCTTGTCGGTCCAATAGGGAAAGGTAGAGTGATTGCCGATGAGAGGCGCACTCTAACACGAACATGCTAGGGTTAGTTGGCTAAGCATGGGCGCCCAAGTGTGAATGGGGTGAGCTCACATAAAAGCCAATTAAACCTAAAATTGAGTCATTCTCTCATTGTGCAATAGAAGCTGCTCTTGCTCCATCTCCACCTTCTCCTTCACCATCTCCTTGTGTGTGTGCGTGTGTGTGTGTGTGTGTGTGTGAGAGAGAGAGAGTGTGTGTGTGATCGAGCGTTGCGGCGGCACGACGGTGGCGAGGCGGTTGAGCGCGGCGTAGCGGCGTCTCCCTCTTCTTCGCGGCGAGGAATCCTCTACGGCAGGAGCATAAGGCGGTGAGTGACACACCATTGCCCTCTTTGAGCTTGCTAGTTAAACTAGTTGTGTGCTTGGAGCCGTCTGCGGCTCGTACACGGTGTATCGGCAAGTTCGACAGTGCGGCAAGGAGTGCACACGGATGGCCAAAGTGAGATAGCCAATCTTATGATACTCGATCTACTCAAGATTTATAGTACGACGTAGATCAACTCTCACAATGGGAAACGTACTTACCTCTTGTAGAGTATGCCTACAATAATAATGTACATACTTATACAGGAAAAGCACCTTTTGAGATCATTGAGGGAAGACCTAAAAGTCCCTTGCTACTCAAATTTCATGGGAAGATCTTCATTGTCAATGAGTATAGCCGTGACCTGCAAGAATCTTTTCAAAAGATTAAGGAGGCTATACCCATCTCTCAACAAAGGCAAAAAGATGTTGTTGAAAATCACAGAAGGGCCTTAACGTTCAAAGACAAAATGATTGGGTCTTGCTTAAGATTCCTAAGGCTCCCTTGAGGCAAACCATGGGAAAAAATCCTACGGGACATCAAAAGTATTATGCTAAGCTAGAAAAAAGATACTATGGTCCTTTCCAAATTTTGAAGCCTATCAGTGAGACGGCCTACCAACTCAAGTTGCCCAACCATTGTCTCATACATAGTGCTTTTCATGGGAGCCTACTCAAGCCCTACATAGGAGATCCACCAAGTGAACCAATTATTGAAGACCCTCTCGAAGTTGAAGACCAAGAAGAGGTGCTACAACCCAGAGCTATCCTTCGGCATGAAGACAAGGTACTACGTCATGGTAAGATTATCTGACGGTATCTTATTAAGTTCAAAAATTATCCTTTTGAAGATTCTAGATGGATGCAAGGAATACAAGTTAAGGATAAGATGAACCTTGTCAATGCTTACAATGCTCCATTAGAGTAAGCAAATGTACAAATTTCTTTTAAATGACCAATGTTTTTGTCTTATAACAATAGTTCTCTTTTTAATTGTGCACAAATTTAAATAGTATGCATGCTTAGAATCATGTTTGTGATGACGGCGTCTCTCAAACACCAAGTAGAATTTGTCACTCTACTTTGGGAGAATGAAATGGACTAAAGAGCAGACATGCATGAGGCGGCCACTATGTCTCCCAAGAACCAACTGGATTAGTCAGCCATCTTGGAAAGATGTTTTAAGGTGAAAAGGGATCCTCTACCTATGAAGTAAGATTGACTAATGACTAAGGCTTTATCTCTTCTACCTGATAGTCGAGGATGGCTATGATTTCAAGAGAGAGGTAATGTCATAAAATCTAATATCTAACCAATCCAAATTATTTTCTCATATTAAACTGATCATTTAATGTGGGATAATAAATGGGAACAAGAGTTAAGATATAGACATGTGCTTATAGATCTATCTCAACACGGGGCCAATGATAAAGGGGCCCAAATGAGAGATGATCTATCACAAAGAGCAAGGCTAAGAAATGGAGCATAAGACCTTAGGGATAACTCATTGAAGACCTCCAATAATTAGTGTAAAAGTCCTTTGACCTTAGGTAAGCTAGGGCTGAGCTTGATGGAGACCCCACCCCCTCCCCCTTAAAAGGGGTTCTTTCAAAGAACATGCTGACATTCCTCTCTCTCCTCTTTACTCTCTCAAAGGATGCTATCTATCCTCTCTCCCCTCTAGATATGAAACCTATATCTCCTTCTTCAAGCCCAATTTTCCCTCCAAATATCTCTTGCAACAGAGTTTTGAAACCTCCCTTCTCCATTGATCACTCAACCTCACCTTCACACCTCTACAAAAAGTTGTAGATGTGTAGCACTCGCTACTTCCAGAGTATGTTTATCAATGCCCCCCTTTTCCATTGATCACTCAATCTTACCTTCACACATCTACCAAAAGGTATAGAACTACAGTACGGGCTGCTTCTAGAGTATATTCATCAACACCTTCCTTGGTCCTTCTTCCTCATCTAGGTGTGAAGGTGAGGTCACTCACTCAAGCTCACCTCCAAATCTCTATAGATTTAAAGCATTGGGTGCTTCTAGAGTATCTTCATCAACACCTTCCTCGATCCTTCTTCTTCATCTAGATCTGAAATGGTCTCCCCTCACTCATGCACATAATTTTGGAGGTTTCGCACATGAGCATTTTTTGGTAAGCTCATCAGGCTTCCTTTAGCATATATGTTGGTAAGAACAGTGGGCTTCATTCCTATTTCCAATGATCTTGTAGCTTTGCTCACTAACCATATTGGGTTTTGTTCCATCTTGTATGTAGAGATTTGTAGTAGTACCATTGTCTGTCTTTGCATACATCTTAGAATTTTGGTTATGACGCACTAAGAATAACTGTGTAAATGAACTAATATTTGATTTTTTTAATCAAGGTGTGTTGCATTCATTTCATGAATTCTTCAGTGCTCATCAATGTGGGAGTTTTATTGACTCAATAACTTGGTATTCGACCATCTCTTCAGGTAATCCCGCACAGAATTGCTGCCTTTGCTTAGCAAAGTCTATCTTTTGAAAGACAGTAGCTTTGAGATGTAAATCCCAAAACTTGTCTACATACTTGTGGATAGACTCATGAGAGAGAAGCTTCAAGCTGCGCCATTCAGTAAGAAATTTGTCCTTTGCATCACTTGCAAGGAACTGCTTCATGATGGAAACTCGTAGAGTTTTCCATGTCTTTGGGGCTTCACCATTGCCACGAAGGCTAGCCCACCATTGACGAGCTGATTATTGGAAGTGCATAGCTACATGGCGTAGCTTGGAGGACTCTGTGAAGCCCTCCTCTCCAAAGGCCACATCAAATTGCTGGATGAAGGCCAACACTTTGTCAGTAGCACCGAAGGTGCCATCATAGGTGAGAAAAGAAATACTCTTTCCTCCCTCCTTGAACTTCTTTAGCTTTTGTGACCTTCGCCATGCAGGAAATGATTTGCGGTGTCCTCCCCCCTTGTATTATCTAGGAGAATAGCCATAACTTTCATCGGAAGAGGAGGAAGGTGAAGAAGAAGGAGAAGAGGGTGACCTCTTCCTACCCCTTTTCTTCCTTTGTTTCCTCTCTTGCCTTTCAGAGTGATGAGGAGAAGGACTGTGTGTTGATCTTTTCCTCTTGGAAGGAGTGGGCGATCTTCTAGACCGCCGTCTTCGTGGAGCCACATCTTCAGAGGAACTTAAACTTTCATTGCTTTCTTGCTCTTTGGATTCCTCCTCTCGAATGGGAGAGAGTCTTCTTTTGGGGGTCTCTTCAAGAGGCCTCCTAAGCTCTCTCTCCTCTTGGAGAGGAAAGGAAATTCCATAAGCACAAAGTTATCAGGTAACCACCGGGTGGGGATGGGTCTGTGGGCACCTTTTTTTCAGTGAAACTGAGTGTGTGTGAGTGTGGGGGAGGTTATTTAGCTACAAGACAAGAGACATGACGCCCTTTAGAGAGAGAGGGGGGTATTTGGGTCATGGGATATGATAGGAGAGAGAAAAGGGAGGTGGGCTATACTGTTTTGGAAGATAGGATAAGTGGCATGTGAGTTAGGGTGCATTATTGGTGAGTTATAATGTATTATTGGTGAGGGGTGGGGTAGCTTGAGGGGAGAGAGAAAGGAGAAAGGACAAGGGGAAGAGAGAGGGGGTTGACCTTTTGAGTGGAGGAGAGGAAAAGGGACACACGGCGAGGCAACAATGAAGAAAAAGGAGGCAAGGTGGGGATGGGATGCCCCGCAAGAATGAGGTCGCCTATTTTACCTTTCTCATATATTTACATAATCATACTTTATTTTTTCTTACTTTTTCCAATGCCTTTTATCACTCCCTCCCTAAGAGGGGGTTTTCATGGGGTGGGGACGAGAGAAGAGGGGTATGGGAGCTTGGCTTTTGAAAAGCCCCCATCATTAGCCCTCCCCTTTTGGCTAGAGGCATTCATGTCTCTAGCTCATCTGTTTGATCATTATCGTCGGAGGTGGCGGCTGATGGTGTGTCCTCATCTGGAATGTCAATAGGTGGAGCCTGGTCAAATCGAAGAAAATAAGGTTTAAGTCGCCAACCATTTACCCTGGTTTTATGAAGTTTTCCATTAGCCTCCATAAGCTGGTAGCTTCCATTGGCATACTTTTTCCTGATGATGAAAGGACCTTCCCATCGGAGTAGGAGTTTCTTATCCTTGCGCGTGTCGAAGCGATTGTCGTAGCGGAGCACCAACATTCCTTTCTTCAGTTCTTTTTGCCGGAGATGCTGGTTAAAGCTAAGCCGTCTATGCTCTGCTTGTGCCGCATAATAATTTATTGCTTCTTCTCTGTCCAACTGCAGTCTTTCCAAGTTGATGATGTGATCTCTCAAATGCATGTTGGGCTGTTGAAGTTGGCTTGCCATTACTCTGAGACTTTGTAGTTGCACTTCAATGGGCAAGATTGCTTCCTTACCAAATACTAGATGATACGGTGTGAATCCCAAGGATGTACGGAATGAAGTTCTGTAGGCCCATAAAGCTGGTAGTAGGTACTTATCCCAGTCTCCAGGATGATTGTTTACCTGCTTGGTAATAATTTTAGAAACCATTCCATTTACCTTTTCAACTAGGCCATTACATTGAGGGTAATATGGTGAAGAGTGCCTCCTTGTAATGCCCAGTTTCTGCATTAATTCTCCTACCAAGTCTGCTCTGAAACCTGGCCCTCTATCAGAGATGATCTCTAAAGGTGTGCCAAACCTACAACATATGTGCTCGTAGATAAATTTAGCTACCTCGACCGCTGTGATTCTAGTGGTGGCTGTAGCCTCTGCCCATCTAGTCATGTAGTCGACCCTCATGATAATGTAGAATTTTCCTAAGTTGGCCCTAGGTAATGGCCCAATGGCGTCGATACCCCATTTTTCAAATGCGCCATATGAGAGAATAGGTGTCTGTGGTTCAGGCATAAGTGATATAGTGCCGGCCTTTTGACACAACTTACATGTTTTGCACCAGTGGTGTACATCACGGTTGAGGCTAGGCCACCCCGTCGTGACATCTATCAATTACTCCCGTGATTTCCTGAGAGAGAGGGACCTTCCTGAGTATTTGGTCCTTACCCTTACAGTACAAACCATCATTGATGAGTCGATACCTTGTGGCCTTCCGCGTCAGCCATTGCTTCTGTCCCTTTGTTAAATCTGATGGGCATTCTCCTGTTTCCAAAAAATGCATGATGTCAGGCAAGGCATCACTGCTTTGAAATAGAGGGAGCTTTAGCTTTATTGCTCCAACCACCACTTCCTGTAGTCTTTCACTTGCTAGGGCATCTGCTTCTTGGTTTTGAGCCCTTGGGATATGGTGTATTTGAACTTCTTCAAACTTACCCAACAAGGTTTTTACACCACTTAAGTGAGTCCTTAAACTAGGATTCTTGCATGTCCATGCTCCATTTACTTGCCTTACCAGAAGTAGAGCATCCCCAAATACATTAAGGCGTTGTACACCTTGCGAGACGCACCATTGTAGACCCTTGGTTAGTGCTGTATACTCAGCTTCATTGTTAGAATGTAAATCTAACAATTGGCCCAACAAAAATACCTTTGTCATCAAAGACCACTATGCCTGCAGCTGCTTTGTCAGACGCTCGCTTGTAGTCTCCATCAAAGTAGAGAGAGTGTGCTCCTTCTACCATCAGTGGTACTGGAGGTAATCGGACTTCTCCTCCCTTAGATTTCTTCTCCTTCCCTTCAAAGACTTGGTAGGTCATGAGTCCCCCCAAACTTGCCCTCGTCGTGATTTCTACCTGTACCATGTAGTCAAAATCTTGCAGACAAACTAGCCATTTAGTAATCCTAGCAGACACATCCATGTGTTGTACGACATAGGGAAATATGTCATCCGTGGTTAGAATCACAAATTGCTTAGGCAACAAATATGACCTAAACTTTGTAGTTGTGAATCGAAGAGCTAGGACTAAGTGTTCCACATGGGTGAAACCTTTCTCTCCTGCTGTCATCATTCGACTAGAGAAGTAGATTAGCCTCATGAAAGATGTTGTCGTATCCTTCTGGAGTAGCACAACTCCCAATGAGTCATTACCAACACTTGAGGTGACATAGAATTTTTCATCCCACTTAGGTGGTGAGATAGTTGGTAGGGTGGCTAAGACCTCCTTTACCTTGTTGTAGTGATGTTCGCTTTCCTCGTGCCAAGTGAAAGTTGATCTTTGAGTGAGTTGTTGCAGTGGTAGAACAAGTTGTGATAGTAGATGTATGAATCTACTTAAGTACCTCACCTTCTGTAGAAAAGAGACCAGTTGACGTGCGATCGTTGGTGAAGGTAGGGCTATGAGTGCGGACACCTTACTTGGGTCGGCGTTGATACCTTTTGCTGAAATTGCATGGCCTAGTAGAATGACTTTACTCTCCCCAATGTGGCATTTATCCACATTTAATTGCCCGCCTAGGCTCTGCAACCTGGCCAAACCTTCAGTTACCTTTTCTAAATGTGAAATACGGGAGCTATATATACAAAATTCATCAATGAACACTCTTATGGATGTTCCAAAGAACGGTTGAAAAACATATGTGACATATCTTTGGAATGTGGCAGGTGCATTTGTGAGACCAAATGGCATAACCCTGTATGCAAAACAACCCCATGGCGTGATAAAAGTGGTTTTTAGATGATCTTCCAAGGCTATGCGTATTTGAAAGTATCCATAATAACCATCACAGACGGTATAGCATTCAAAACCCGCTACTTCATTCAGAATTTCATCCAAGAAAGGGAGAGGAAAGTGGTCTCTCTTTGTAGCTGCATTTAGTGGTTTGTAGTCAACACAGACCCTCCACTTACCATTCTTTTTAGGCGTCACCACTACGGGTGACACCCATTCTGAGTTTTCTACAGGATAGATGAATCCCGCCTCCAGCAGTTTCCTTACCTCGGCCAAGAGTGCCTTTTCTTGTATGACCCCCAGTGGTCGTAGCTTTTGCACAACTGGTTTTAGCCCTTCCTTCAGCTTAATATGATGTTCCACCACTGTAATGCCTGTGATTCTTTCATAGTTGTCAATGAACAGGTTAGGAAATCCCATCAACATTTGAAAAAACTATCTTTCTCCTCAAGTGTTAATTCTGTAGACAACATACCCTTCAACCTACTTCCTCCTAGGCCAGGTGATTTGCTCTCCTCTTCATTGGGTTGCCCTTTTGGTGATGGATCACCAGTTGTGCTTACCCTTTGTGGATCCTTCATAATGATACCCATCACATCAATGGAACTGTCACTTTCGTCGGTGGATGTGGTCTCCTCCTCAGAACTGGAAGATTCGCTAGTGGTTTCATTTGATGATGTTTCCAGATTCATTTGCTTCTGCTTGCCAATCCTCATGTCGTAGTAGATTGTCTCCCCTTTCTTACCGGTCATGCGTAGAAGGCTAGTACCCCAGTCCTGTTTTGCCTTCATGGCCATCAACCATGGCCTTCCCAAGATGAGTGGATAGCCCTCCCCCTTAGTAGGCATTACAAAAACATCTACCTCTACCTCAGTGTTGAAAGCTTTTATTTTCACGGCACTTACCACACCCACACACTTTACTTTTGCGTTGTTTTCCATCTTTGCCTTGCATGGAGAAGGCCTGTCAACCTCGAGCCCTAATCGAAGCATCATAGCTTCGCTCATTACACAGATTTGTGCACCTCCATCAATGTAGGTGTTTCCAACCCTCTTTCCTTTTATGTTTACGTCGACAATTGGAAGGATGTCATCCATGTTGCAACCCGAAATTGCTCCGACTACCTTTGTTTTGGAGCGTCTTGTACTTACCATTTTGGACCATTGTCGCCTTAGTTTAGGTGCAAGATGTAGCAGTTGTGGCCATGTAATCTTCGGTCCTTGCTCTGCCACATCCAATGTTAGATCATAGGGCTTAGAACTTTCCCCTAGCTGGAAGTCGGTGATGCCCAATTTTCGTCGTGGCCTGGATGGCCTCTTGCTAGTCTCTCCTCTCATGCTTCTCTCATCATATGATTGTGTAGCTTTCTCCCTCCTAGCTCTTTTCACAGTCATGGATTCAAGTGGTTCTAAAAAGGTTACCTTCTCCTTACCCTTGTCCCTCTCCTTTGCTCTGGGTGGATCCACTACTACGGCTTTTCCTTTCTCTTCTAGCCTTATGATGTTTACAGGGCGATCAGGTGGTGGGGCTGGTGGAAGAGGTGGAATGGATGCTTGTAGTGGTGACTGGGGTGGATGTAGAATTTGTGTTGGTGGGGCTGGTGCTCGGGGTGGGGGTGTTCTTTCTCTAGGGGGTGACAATTGGATCCTCCTACCTCCTCTTAAGTGGACATACAAATTCTGCAGTTGGTCAGTAATATGGGCCAACATATCTTGTTGGTCATCTCTTATCCCAAGAGCCGGTGGTGGTGGTGGAATGGTGGTTGTCGTAGTTGCTGGTCGACGCGATGTTCCTGCTTTTGTTGACTCGGTTTCTTTGGCTTTCATTCGCAGCTTCTTGTCCTTAAGGGGAGCAATCTCAACGGCTAACTCGTACGTAGCCGGGAATCTACCTTTCACCTTCTCCTTGAGAAGCGGCCATAAGCCATGCATGAACCGATCTTTTTTTAGGAAATCGGGTGCAGCTTCTCCCCTTGCCAGTGACTCAACCCACCGTTCCCACAAATCCACAAAGTTGGACTCATAGGTGGCATATTCTAAAAGACCCTCTTGCTTCAAGTCTCTCAACTTGTCCCACAACTTTTCTGAAGTGGTACCTCTCCCAAAGCGCCTCTTAAAAGCGGTTTTTAAGGGTTCCCAGTCATCCTTGGTTGCTTGTGGAAGTGCATTGTACCATGATCTAGCTTCTAGCTTCATGAGATGCTTAAAGATTCTAACCCAGGATTCATCCGTATCTTTGTTGCACACTACACATGCTACTTCAAAGTCATCTAGGAAGTTTGTTACCAAATCCTCCCCCTTCTTTCCTTTAAATGTTGGAAATGCTACACTTGCCATGATTACTGAGAGAGAGCTACAAAGACACACTGCTTAACTTGCAAAAGTTTTTTTTCTTCTTTACAAGGAGGCGTGTATACCCTCTTATACTAGGACATAGATTAAAACTTCAAACGGTACATTGCCTTGTACCAAAGGTAAGACAAATGGCTGATCTGATGCCAGAACCTCAAAAAACCGCTCCCCACCCAGCATGGTGTCAATGACGTGCTGGTAGTGAGCCTTCAAGTCCAGTATTACCTTGATTGAGCGTACACGTGTTGGTATGTGTGATCTGTCTTGAGGTAGGTTGTACTGATTCATGTGAAGCTTAGAGGTGCTTAATCACTGTCCAAGCTTGTGGGAGAGGGTGGTGTTCTTTCCTGAAACAAACTCAGTAGATCCCTAGTTTCTCTAGTGAGAGTGTGAGCCAATGATTCCGTTATCTGTGCTGCATCATCAGGTGCGACTTGAAAACTGACTGTGATAATTACCTCGGTGACTTGAGTTACCCGATTCTCAAAGTAGAATAGTGTTGATTCTCTATTGTGCAGAGCTCCTTCCATTTTGTTGTTGTGGGTTGGTTGTAGGTTGCGGACATGGTTTCGACCTTCTCCTTCTTCTTCTTGGCACTTGGCCTATGTATATCCACTGGGTTTGGCGTGTTGGTTGACTCTCCCACTGCAAATCGATTACCGATACGCCTGGCACTCGAGCTTCGATGGAGATGCGGAGTTCGTCTAGTTGTGCTTGGAGCTCTTCTTCTTCTGTCGTCCAATTAGCAAATCCTGCTAGACATTCATCCATTCACAATAGTTTAGGGGTTTCAGTCTTGTAAACTGAAGGGTTTCATCAAAAGATCCTCAGTGGGGGCACCAAATGACAGGAGCAAAGCGAACCCCGAACCCCCGATGGCCTCTAAAACACCGGGGACCGAATGGCGCGCCTCGTGCCTGTCATAGTAAAGCAAACAGAGGGCACCACCTAGCTTCAGCGGCTAGGACGCAAACAACACACCACCATAACAAATTTTTCATCCAAGAGAGATGGATGCTTGGGAGTAATGATGAAGAGGAAGGGAAATGAGATCAAGTGAGAGAGAGAGAGAGAGAGAGAGAGAGAGAGTGAGGGAGGGGGTATAGCGGTTTAGTACTTAGGCACCACAGAAGGATGGCGAATCCGCACACCCTTCACACATACATAAGCTCACTCCAAACACGAAACTAGGTGGCGATTCCGCACACCTCACATGGGCAAAACATTGCAAGAAAACATACTCACAAAACCTCAAGCTTTATTTAGAGAATAAGGCGATGAAATGGGGAGCATAGGGTAGGGGAATGAGAAGGGAAAGAGTGGTAGAGCACATGGCGGATAGGTGGGAGCTGATGGAGAAGACTTGCACGAGGGTTATGACCATCATCCTTCATTTAGCTGCCCTTCATCTTCCATAGCCCAAGGGTGTAGAGGTCATGCTCAAGACGAGCATGGTGATTGTGGTGATGGTGATGGTGTGGGTGTGTGTGCACTACGCACACACAGTGCATAGTGTACTCTTTGGTGATGTTGTGTGTGTGTGAAGTGTGATGGTGACCCCTCTTTATATAGGGGAGGAGGGGAGAGAAATTCTAAAATTTAGAAATGAAGAAATCATTATCTACATAGGCCATGTGACTGTGGGCCCCTTTTGTCTGGCTGTGTGTATATGTGCCAGAACAGCAGTCTCATGAGAGAGAGACTAAGAGAGAGAGATGGGTTGATGAAAAAAAGTGAGAGGTGACATGGAGAATAAAGTAATTAAAAGAGGGGAGAGAGGGGAGTGTGTTCAGAGGTGAACCTGTGTGCAGATGTGTGTGAACATAAGAAAAATCAGGTAACCATCGGGTGGGGATGGGTCTGTGGGCACCTTTTTTTCAGTGAAACTGAGTGTGTGTGAGTGTGGGGGAGGTTATTTAGCTACAAGACAAGAGACATGACGCCCTTTAGAGAGAGAGGGGGGTATTTGGGTCATGGGAAATGATAGGAGAGAGAAAAGAGAGGTGGGGTATACTGTTTTGGAAGATAGGATAAGTGGCATGTGAGTTAGGGTGCATTATTGGTGAGTTAGAATGTATTATTGGTGAGGGGTGGGGTAGCTTGAGGGGAGAGAGAAAGGAGAAAGGACAAGGGGAAGAGAGAGGGGGTTGACCTTTTGAGTGGAGGAGAGGAAAAGGGACACACGGCGAGGCAACAGTGAAGAAAAAGGAGGCAAGGTGGAGATGGGCTGCCCCGCAAGCATGAGGTGGCCTATTTTACCTTTCTCATATATTTACATAATCATACTTTATTTTTTCTTACTTTTTCCAATGCCTTTTATCACTCCCTCCCTAAGAGGGGGTTTTCATGGGGTGGGGACGAGAGAAGAGGGGTATGGGAGCTTGGCTTGTGAAAAACCCCCATCACAACATTGGGAGTAGTCAACTTGAATGTGATAAACATGGATGTTCATGCCCTCATCAATTTGTATGCTTACTAGATGAACACATGAATGAAACAATGATTCTAAGAATCTCCTGGATGCGAACGTACAAGGGAGTACCAGATTGGGATACCAATCAGCTCAAGCTATCACCTAAAGGTGGACAACTCATTGTTCCAATTGCACCAAGCAAGGAGGAATGGAAAGGAGGTTACCGGTAGAGCAAACCAAAGAGAAATCAGTCTTCTCCATCCTATAGAAAAGGAAATGCTACAAGTAGCATGCAAGGAGTCAGGCAAATTTGGGTACCAAAAGCATAGCTTAAGGACAAGCCAATTCAAATCTAGGTGCCCAAAATATCATCTATTGTACCAAAGATGGTTCCAAGGTTCAAAACACAAAGAGGAGCATCTCCTAGCAAGGAACCTAACACAAAATGGATTTGGAAAAAAAAGGAGCACTTATCTTCTCCACAAACTGTAAAATTGATAAAGCAATGGAGAGTTAAGTCTCAGAAGACTCAACCACACCATTTTGCACAAAGCAAACCAAGATATCAATGGCGTGTAAAAGCTCGACAACATTCACTATTGATACCAACATCTCAGGAAATTAGTGTGCCAAAGCATCCTGATGGTACAATCAAGCAAAGAGCACACAAGCTACAAGATTTGCTCTTTGGAAGACAACAAAAGAAAACCTCGACATCAGAAACCCTCGAGTTTATTACTCAAGACCCAACTCTTGCACAACAGAATGGTTTAAACTGCATTGATCTTCAAACATGGTAGAGCCAATCAAGGCTATGCATAGACGCGCTTATTTAACCAATGCACACAATTTGTCCCGGAGTACGCCATCTAGGAGGGGTGGAAGGGAACTAAGCAATTAAGGGCAATGTTTGAAGAGGGAGAAAAAAGTTTGATGTTAACGTGTGATTTTTTGCAAAATTACCTAATAATGACCTTACAAATCATCAACATGGGAATTTAACTGATAACATCTTCCCGATGAGTGTAAATAGTGTATATACTATGAAAAAATCATCAAAATATAGTCTTTTGTATTATTTTTCATCGTTTTTCTTGATATTGAGACTTAAAAATATAGAAATCCAACAAAAAACAATAAAGCTGTGTTTTTTCA
This sequence comes from Adiantum capillus-veneris, assembly GCF_014529385.1. Classification (NCBI taxonomy): domain Eukaryota; kingdom Viridiplantae; phylum Streptophyta; class Polypodiopsida; order Polypodiales; family Pteridaceae; genus Adiantum; species Adiantum capillus-veneris. Next base: position 128,525,859 of record NC_140946.1, read on the forward strand.
ATGAATTTTCTTTATTATTGGATTTTCACTTTGCTTTTTTAGCACATTTTGTTATTTTCTTTGATTTTTTCAATAAACAAGTTAAAAATTTAATAATAAATAGCAATTGTGTTCAGATGGAAAAATTGATGATACACTGATGATCAAAAGGACAAGGCGGACATGCACAAAAAATTTCAATCAAATCGGAAGATGGAAGCGGAAGCCTAAATTAGGCGGCCAAGGCCTACTTTTGCAGAATGAGCTATAAGAATCCGATTGAGAAAATTTTTGAGTCTAACAGAGATTTCACGGCCGAGTAGGAATAACAAGGGAATTTGGGGAAAAATGGTTCGGAAAGGCCGAGTATAGGTATCCAAGGTAGTCTAACATCACCTCATTTCCTCTTGTCACCTTTGGAGAGAGAGCTTTTGACCTTCTTCGCGCACGATTTTTGGAGTCAACAGTCGAGTGTTTACAGCGTCGTCTCACACGAGACATGAGTGGTAAGCTCTATACTTATCAATGATCCATTCTGTATGGATGGTAGCTAGTCTAAACCCCAGGAAAAATCCCTAGAATCCGAGCAGTGCACAAAGTCCTACGACAAAAATTGACCATAGCGGCTAGTTAGCTCAACCAAATTAGATGAGACTTGAACTGTAGCATGCTCCTATATGATAGAACACTTCTATATCACTAGATGACCATTCAACAAGGGTCGAGGAGGGTCCCAAATAGAAAAGCTAGGTTTTTGGCAGATGCCGAAATTGGATTCTGATTCCACAGACAGCTTATAGAACTGGGTCTACACACAATGTATATGGTTGGTTTCATAAAATCAATCAAGGCAAGCTCTCGAGAAGCAGAAAACCGTCGAAGGCTACAAAGCCTCAAATTTGACATACGAAGTCAAACTGACTCCAAATGGGCCAAAACTAGATGAGTTGCTTAAGGACTATGTAGCGAACAAATCAGTAGCCTCAAACGTGACTAACCAACTCCACAGACTATGTAATCACAAAAGTCGGTGATTTCAGAGTCGACAAAGCACAAAGTGATTCCGACAGGACAAAACTTTACCAAATTCAATTTAGGACTTGTTTTAGGTGTATTGAATATGTTTATGTCAAAATTTGTCAAGTTTTGCAAAAAAAAGTTGACTGCTATAAATAATCGAGATTATTTACTTTTGTAATTTTTTGGCTTGAAAATGGTACCTTCACCTCACCTATCACTTGTACACACCTATTACATGCCACATTTCAAGTATGAGCCAAAATGATCAATGATAACTTGGAAAATTGTCAAAAAACGCAAGGAAGTCCTTCCAATGCAAATTTTGAGTTATTAGTCATATTTTTTGATCCAAATCACACCATATCTCATACACATGGCCTACATCATGCTTAGAATCAAGTTGCACCAAGAAATATTCATTTTGATGACAAAGTTAATAATTACGATTATTTACTTTTTTGCCAAGATGGAGGGAAATTGCAACTTTGACTTCATGGGACCAAAGCACATGATGTCCCACGCTCATCGACCAAGTTTGAACAAATTTGGAGCTCAAAATCTCATAATCCCCTTATATCTACTGTTTCAGAGACTGAAAGCCTAAATATGGTACCATTCTCATCCTGTGTACGCAAATGAGCCCACATTTCACTAAGAGTATCTAATTGATATATATTTCAAGCCTATGATGCCAAAGTTGCAAAAAGTTTAAAAAAATCATAAACTGTAATTAATCACGATTATTTACTTTTGTTGCAAATTTTTTGCTTGAACATTATGAATTTGACCTTTACATATTTTTATGCATCTATGCATGTTCAAAATGTAAGGTTTCCATTTTCTGAAACCTTAGAAATTGTACAAAGCCTGTAAATTTAACTTGAAAACATTGTAGAATGATTCAATCATGGCTGATATTGGTATTTTTGAAATCACAACCAGAGCTTTACTATGGTTAGTGGTTAGTATTTTTCAGAATCAGATTCTGATAAAATTTGAAAAAGTTACGGGCCCTGAAAGGTTACACTAGGAATTCAATTAGTTAAGTAAAATTGGATGGTTTTAATAATTATTATTAACAAAGACTTTCTTATCCTAAGGTTCTAAAAATTATTGATATTTCCAATTTTCATTCATTAAAAATCAGTGAAATTAGTCAAAATCAATTCTGGAAGCTGAGGGGGACTCTATGGAGATGTGGAGAACCTATCCGAGACAGTTTTAGCAGCAGGTGGCGCTACATGAAAGCTGGGGCCTTGCTTGAGGTGCCAGAACCTGCCAAGAGCAGCGCAGGGGCCCAGAAAAACTATAAAAAGACCTTCTTCCTTCACAAAAAAATTAGACTCGGAGCCTTGGTACATTCTCTCTCATCTAGGGAGACCTCTATGCAGAAATCACTAGAGAGCAAAGCTCTAGTTGGTTAATCAACAGTAATTAGCACTAACCTTTCTTAATTAGCAAAGTTAGGTTAACCTATTTACAAATTTCTTAATTAATGGAAGATTAAACCTATGTATACTAAAAAATCCTCTCTTAATTCAAAATTCTCTACTGATTATTGTGATTAAGCTTAGGGATACTAAGCTAATTAATTATTATATCATATTAGGACTGGAATTCCTCATTCTAACCATAAATTAATGATAATTATAGTAATTACATTTATATTAAGATGAGATAATTATCATAGATTTTTCAAACTGTCATTATGCTAGGAAAATTATCTAGTAATTTTTTGAGTAATTTTCATAATTAATTTACCAGAATTACACTATTTTTGAGAGAAAAGTAAAGAGAGAAATAATCAAAATAATCCAAAATGCTTTGAGATATTTAAAAAAGGTAAATCACATCTTAGAAAACCCGTGATAATTATCTTAACCTTAGATAATTAGTTTACTTGATCATCTTAGCAGAATTACACTATTTTTAGGGGAAATTAAAAGGGGGAAAATAGAAAATTGATCCAAAATGAGTTGAGATAATTATCAAAGATAAATCACATTTTATGGAACCTGTGATAATTATCTTAACCTCAGATAATTAGTTTAACTAATTATTTTAGCATAATTACACTATTTTTAGGGGAAATTAAAAGGGGAAAATAGTAAGTTGATCCAAAATGCTTTGAGATAATTATCAGAGGTAATCACATCTTATGGAACCTGTGATAATTATCAAAATTCTTAGATAATTAGTTTAACTAATTATCTCAATATATTTACACTATTTTTAGGAAAAGTTAAAAGGGGGAAAATAGCAAATTGATCCAAAATTCTTTGAGATAATTATCAGAGGTAAATCACATTTTATAGAATCCGTGATAGTTATCTTAACCTCAAATAATTAGTTTAACTAATTATCTCAGCATAATTACATTGTTTTTAGGAGAAATTAAGAGGGGGAAAATAGCAAATTGATCCAAAATGCTTTGAGATAATTATCAGAGGTAAATCACATCTTATGGAACCCGTGATAATTATCTTAACCTAGTTTTACCATTAATTTCTTGGTGGGATATTGGTTCAATTTAAGTTTGCTTAAACATTTAGGGGAGAGAAAAGAGTGTGTGCTGCCACAATCTATAAGTAATTCAAAATTTTCACCTCTCTGTTTGCAGTGGTTTGGATGATAGCCCTTATCACCAAAATATCTAGACGAATTGCTACCAGCAGAAGCATTAGGAACATGTGATTTTCCACTCACAGAAGAACCATAAGAAGTTGCTACATTACTGCTACCACCCTTTCTTTGAGAAGCAATAAAAGCTTGTTCAATTGCATGCTGTCTAGTCCTATTTTTTTTGGAAAGTGACTCTTGCAATAGCAATGTCCACAATGCATTAAACTTGACAACTTTAGGATTTCCTTGGGTCATAAGTCTCCAGGTACTAGCAAAAGGCTGGTAAGAATTTGGTAAGGCATCAAGAATAGTCTGCATAAGGGAATTGTCTGAAATGACTTCACCTGTAGAAATAAGTTGCTCATTGATATCCTTGACACTAGCAAGGAAAGTGTCCATATCATCTTCCTCATGCATAATTTTTGATTCTAGCTCTTTACGCAGCAATGCAATTTTTGCCTCATTGCGGCTTGCATAAAGACCAGCCGTTATATCCCAAGTCTGTTTTTCAGATTTTGTTGAGCAAATGTGAGGAGTAATGGTGCGCTTCACAAACAACGCAATCAATGCATGATCCTGCGCATCCTTTACACCCCAACGAGCTTGTTCTGATGTAGGCAAAACAACTCTAATAGCAGCAAGACTTGCCATATCCTCAACACCGCCTACATCCTCAGAACTAGGACGTACATCAATGCCCTGCACAATCTTCTAGACACCCTTTGACACAAGAACATGTTGCATCATGTAGGCCCACATAGGGTAATTGTCCCCATCCAATCTATCCTCAACAACAAACATCTTGAACACATTTGTGTTGTTGTCAGCCATGAAAAATGCCTACGCCTGATGTGAAAACTGCCCGTAGTAGACTATATGGGACCTGTTATGCAGTATTGAACACTGGTAGAAATTTTGCACAAAATGATAAAATTGCCTGTGCAGACCTGATTGTAGTGGAAACGGACATCGAAATGATCCCGAATCATAAATCTGAGCTATAAAGAAATTTTTGTTGACCTGCAAACGCTTGCCAAAGCTCACTGAAATCGGAGAAAATGAGCAAGCGTGTGCTAGAGTTGCTGGTGACTAAGCCCAAGAGGATACAACGTGCTTTGATACCAATCGTTGGAATTAGGGTTGCAAGAAAACACACAGCTTGGAGAAGACAAAGGAAGCTCAAGGCACACAACAGAGAGTGTATTACTTAGTGTGCAATGAAAAAGATGGATAGCGCTAGAGTGATGGGTGTATATACAATGCACGGGAAAAAAAAACTCCTAAAGAGGGAAAAAATGCCCCGGCGGTCCTAGTGTGTTCACACACGTCACTACCACATGTGTATGGTAACAGTTATGCATGGGGAAAGGTGAGAGAATATGATGCACTCATTCTCTTTGATTTTGGTTCCACACACAATTATATATCTGTGGGATTGGCATTAAAGCTAGGGATACACGCTCATGATGGGACAAACACATGCTATTAACACTAGAATGGTAACCTAATAGGACATAAAAGTGTCCTTTCAGGGTTTTGGGAAAAAATTCCAAAACCATAGTAAATCCACTCAGTTTGAAAAATCCTTTCATGTGCTTATAGTTCAATAACTACTACATATGGAAAAAATGAGAAACTTGTATTTTTTCTCATCCCTTGGTCACTACAAGCCTCCAAAGTTGATGGACCATTGCATTTTGCCCAAAACAACAATTTATTACGGTTGATTGCATATAAATAAGAGTGGAGATTTTTGTAAGAAATGAGATAAAATGCCCCGTTAACTTCAATGGGTTGGTGACCAAAACATATGGTTGCTTTTACCTCACTAATTTTTTAAAAATAGGTACAAAAAAGTTATATTTTTGCCATTCTGCGGACCTATCATCAAAGTTTCTATAGTCACGCTCAATACATATACTATATACATGTTTTCTTAGTTCCCTTTGGGCCTCTGGATTCAAAATTGGCCATGTAGCATGTCAAAAGGATAATGGATCTCTTACAATTGGAACCTTGGGGACAATGATAAAGTGCTAAATACAGCAAACATGAAAAAACTGGGTTTAGCATTATGACCTCTAGAAACCCATAGAAACTACTCAATATCTAGCCAAGTTTGTAGTCTATGATTAGATATGGTCACTACCTACAAAATACACACAATTGGCCTAAGAAACTAGCAATATTGAGAAAGTTATACTTGCTACTCTAAAATGTATCGTATTCTTCAGCAAATCAAAAAACTCAACCATCATCATATACTATGCTATATAGCATATTAGGTCCCCCAAAACTCAAGGAAGATTAGCTTTATGTTATACATTACACTTACACAATCAAAATTGAATTTGGATATCAAGAAAGCCACCAAAAAAATTAAAAAAGTGCTAATTTTGGCCAAAAAACAGGATTATGCAATTCTTGTAAATTGGTCATAACTTTCAATTTTAACACTTAGCTCTCCCTACAAGCATCAAAACATGTTGAGAACTATGAAGGCCTAACCTCTAGCCATCTAAACCTCACAAACATGAAGTTTAGAGTGGTATAGTTGCCAAAAATTGAAAAAAAGCCAAAAACTGGACCCGTTTTTTCACACACTTTAGGTTCAAAAATGTTGTGCAAGAGTAAGGTTAATGGTGAGATCGATACTAAAAAAAATTGCTAAGTTTTTTTCAGCTCATAAGGCAATTTGTGGATATATAGCACCTAGAAATTCATTTTCATACTCTTCAAATAATTCAAGAAAAATGGTCACTTAACAGGACACAAAAGTGTCCAAGGACATAAAAGTGTTCTGTTACCATTCTAGAGGACCCTTTGAAGACCAAGAGACTCTAGTCTTACCTTTGTTAGGAAAGTTAAGGCTTGTTCAACGGTATGTGGACAAAGAGGATTTTCTCATCTCTCCATTCAAAAATGAGGATGTGTTGCTTGAAGCACCATGGTTCGATCGTATGACTGCTTCCATCATATTTCGAGAGAGGTTGGTAGCATGTCAGCACAAGGGTAGAGACATCACTCTGCGAGTCAATGAAAAGGGACACACCATTTCCATTGTATCTTATGACTATTTTGACAAATCAATAAAGAGTTCTATTTTTGGTTACATGATATTTGTCAAGGATTTTCCTAAAATAATGTTGACTATTCTAATGGTTCATTAAAGTAGAAAGTGATTTTCATTCATTCTAAATGAACATGCTCATCTTTTTATCGATGGCATCTCTTGAGAGTTACCTCCTAACAGGGGGGATGATGACCATAGGATTGAGCTCATACCAGGAAGCTCTCCTCCTAACAAGCCTCCTTATCGAGTCTCACCAACTCAACAAGAGGAGATTATGTCACAAGTTAATGAACTTGTGCAAAAAGGAATGGTAAGACCTAGCCCTTCACCATTTTGTTGTTCTATCTTATTGGTTCACAAAAAGGATGGTGCATGCAGAATGTGTATAGACTATTGTGCATTAAATAAGATGACGGTAAAGAACAGATTTCCAATCCCAAGGATTGAGGATTTGTTTGATAAGCTACAAGTATCTACCTACTTTAATAAAATAGATTTTAAAAGTGGCTACATCAAATACAAATTGTACCAAAAGATATTCACAGGACAACCTTAGGACCACCTTTGGCTTGTATGAATATCTTGTCATGCCTTTTGGATTGACAATACTCGAGCCACATTCAATCGAATGATGGAAAGGATTTTTTGTGCAAATAGGGATTTACACTGGAGTCTTCTTTGAAATATCACAGTCTACTCTTTTGAAGAACACAAAGAGAATCTCAAAGCAGCGTTTCAAGCATTACAAGAGAATCAATTATTCATTAATCTCAAGAAGAGTGAATTCTTCTTAGAAGAGATTCAATACTTAGGTCATGTTATCTCAAAGGATGGTATTCGTATGGATTCGTATCATGGTTTGCCAGTAAGTATTGTTTCCAATAGAGATCCTAGAATGACTAGTAATTTTTGGAAGGTACTCTTTGAGAATCTTGGAACAAAGCTCAATTTCTCATCAGACTATCATCCTTAAATGGATGGGCAAAGTGAAATTGTGAACTCCATTGTGCTTGATCTACTCAAAGCCTATGTAATGGAAGTAGACCAACACAACCAATGGAAGAAGTATCTATCTTTAGTAGAATATGCATACAACAATATTATGCATGTTGCTATAGGTAAAGCACCTTTTGAGGTTATCGAAGGAAGATCAAACTTTCCCCCATTTTGAAAGTGCATGGGAAGATCTTCGCTATTGCTGAGGAGTATAGTCATGACTTACACGATGCTTTTGCTAAGATCAAAAAGTTATCTCTATTGTACAACAAAAGCACAAGGCTAGTGATGACATGCATATAAGAACCTTCAGTTCAAAGAGAATGATTGGGTTCTCTTAAAGTTTCCCAAAGCTCACTTAAGGCATGCTATGGGAAAAAGTTGGTATGGAGAACTCACAAGTCATCAAAAGTACTATGCAAAATCAACATGCAGGTGTTATGGACCATTCCAAATTCTACAACCAATCAATGAAATGGATTAGCAACTTAAGCTACCCTCTCATTGGCCAATCCATGATGCATTCCATGTAAGTATACTAAAGCGCTACAAGGGTGATCCACCACAAGAGCCAATAGCAGAAGATCCTCCAAAATTTGAAGGGGCTGAAGAGATATTGCGACTCGAGCATATCATCCGCCATGAAGACAATGTGATACGCAATGGTAAGGTACTACGTAAGTATCTCATTAAATTTAAAACTACCCTTTTGAAGATGATAAATGGGGGCAAGATCCACAATTGAAGGATAGTATGTCACTTGTAGCTACGTATAATGAATTGCATGCAAAGCCCTATTTTTTTTACATCAATGTATTCAATGGAAATGCAATGAGGAAAAAAATACATGATTGTCACTTTTGAACTCTGTTTTCTCAAGTTCTTCATTAATGTTTTAATGTAATATATATACATATCAAATATTGCACACTCGTGACAGAGTTTTCTCCCGAGTATCAAGTAGACTTGCAATCTACTGCAAGATGGTGCTAGTGCTAATAGGGTAGACATACTTGCGGTAGATTTTCACCCAAGTACCAAGTAGATTGGTCATCTAGTTTGGAACGATGTTAAATGTGTTAAAAGTGGACCGTGAGCAAAAATCCAATGGACCAAAGATATCTCTCTGGCATAGAAGCATAGCCGATGAGCACTATGATTTCAAGGGTGGGGTAATGCCACAAACTTTCATTTTTGGTCTCCTTAAATGAATTTTTTCTTGCTAGAATTGGCCATTCTAGTGATAGAAAATAAAAATAGTAGAAGGGCCAATTATGTACAATGGGCAAAGGAATGTGTTTATGAACTAGAGGATTTTAAAATTTAAATGCATTCTTCATAAATGACAACATGATAAGGATTCAGTCGGGATATTAGCGAGTCCAAAAGAGTTCAAAACGGATCTCGAAAGCCTTTGAAAGTGAGAAGGATAACCAAAAGGTGGGAATAGGAGTCAAGGTGTTATCACCCACGCTTGCCAACCTAAAGCTATGTGGAGATAAGAATGTGGTCCACAAGACTCCCACGCAAAAGAGAAGGTGAGAGGAGTAGCTCTAAAAATAGAAAACTATTTTTTCAAAACCTAGGGTGAGTATTTTTGGAATAAGTTTTTAAAAAAAAATGTTAAAAGGGCCCACTACACGTATCAAAAACGACGAGATTAACAACTATGTAGATTATAATTTTTTTATTTGAGGACCGCAAGAGAGAGTTTTCTTCGTTTTTCTGCAGGGCTGCATTGGAGAGAGGGGAAACTTCTGTCTTCGTTTCTCAGGAAGCTCCATGCAATCTTCAACCAAAAAAAAGCTCTCCATGCTCTTCATATTCTCTCTCTCTCTCTCTCTCTCACACACACACACACACACACACACACACACAAGTCTATAGCTATGGTTGCTCAATTTTATACATATTTAACGATATAGGTTACTACTTCTTAATGCTTACATGTCTTCTTTCCAACCTGATTCTTGATTTATCCCTATAGATCCTATCATTCGCAAGGTATTTAGAGCCTTGGGATTGAGTTCAACGAGGTGTTTTACGTGAAGATTGTAATCACAAACTATGCCAAATTTTAGAGCTGTCATCTCTTTAATTGTGTAGTTAAAAGAAAGTGTGATTAGTCAGTTGTATTGATCAAAATCACTTTTGAAGCAGAAGAATTTATTGATACAAAGTCCTTTCAGAGGGAAGGTCGGCTCCAAAAAGTCCGGCCCTCAAGTGATGTTGAATTCTTCTCTGTCTCTCTCTCTCTCTCTCTCTCTCTGTCTCTCTCTCTCTCTCTCTCTCTCTCTCTCTTGCAGTTTTGATACATGTGTGTGATGTGTGATTGAATCTAAGTTAATGCATGCTCTACAATTATGATCAAATATCCTCAATGTTACACAATTGATTGATTACTCTAGTTAATATATAATTTTTGATGCACCTCAATTCTAACTCTCTGACATATTTCCTTGCCAAGACACTTGACTTCCTTAGGAGTCTCGACCCACACACATAAAAAGTTGGGTGCACCATTTAGATACTTCGATGAAATCCTCGTTATTGATTCTCAAGATCCTCTTTACTTTATGCACAATCAAATAATTTACCCTATCTGCTTTACCATTAAGAGTACGCAAGGCACACAAGCTAATTTCCTTAGCTTACAACTCTCCATCAACAATTGGGAAAATAATCAAGCACCTCACAAACAAAGATGATATCCTCCCATGCCCTATTATCAAATACCTGCAATGGTCAAGCAATTGACCATTAGATTGGACACACAAGGTCATTCTATCACAACTTAAACCAATCTTTTTTTGCAATACATACCCCTCTGAAGCCGCTCACAACATACAAGCACTCACTAAGGCATTTTGTAATAACAAGTTCGAGAAGGCCAAGTTATGGAAACTAGTTAGAGGGCATCTATTGGAGCACGAATCATCCTCATACACATGCCAATTAAGTGAAGTCCTAGAACACCTAGAAATTGGAGGGGACTAGAACCCCTTAGGGGGCCTAGTGTCCCCTAAGATGGAATGGAAGAATTTTCCTAGTGTGGGTGCAAGAGGGTCCCTCCCTCTTGACACATACTACCATCTACCCCTTTGGTTTAAAGAGTAGCAACTCTATGGTGTGACCTTGGCCTAGTAGGCCCACATACTCTCCTCTACAAAAAATTTTAAGGGCGTCTCAAGAGGAATAGGAGAAAGAGGGAAGAGGAAACCGTAGGCTTATTTCAATTTGGGAATACCAAAGGCTAGACCTAGTACTACATGATAACTGATTCCCACTCCCCCTCTCTTAAATAAAAAACTACACTACTCCCCTCAAAAGAAACTACCTCTTGGAGGGAAACCAAGAAACGGGAAGCACCTATAAAAGGTTCATAGTTCCTACTCAATTTCACAAGAGGAACATTCACTCAAGAAGCTCTTGTCTCACTCACTTTCTACACATAACACAAGATGGACCCTACTAATCGGGTGGTGCTTTATCTTAGATGCATGCATTTGAGTGACATCTATAACATGTAGGAGTTGTCTATGACACCTGCTTTCCACCCTTGAATTAACATACTCTTGTGTTTTTTTATGAGTGATTGTAGCAGGTAACATGACACTCCTCTCTCTTATGCCTCTACTTCAAGACAACGTCACCATGAAAAGCGTTTCGGCAGGTCAGGATAGGTGAAACGTTTCGCTCACTAAGTGAAATACAAGCATAGTTTTAGTTTCAAAGTCGCTAACGCACGTTTCGATCGCACGTTTCACTGCTCTCTAAATTTTGATTGAGACGTTTCGTGGTGAAACGTCGCGTTTCAAGGTGAAACATTTCGGCCTTGAAACGTTTCGCGGTTACGCTGCTTCAAGATAAACACTCCCCATTACTAGTTGAAAAATTCACCCTTCTCTTAACATGTGCTTCCTATAATTACATAATGCAAAAGGCTTTTGGGTATTTTTTGCAAATAACTGGTGTATCTGCTCTCTAGTGTTTTTTCTTGCAAAAAACTTACTCCTAAAGGATATCTAATAACGTACTCTCTCTCTCTCTCTCTCTCTCTCTCTCTCTCTCTCTCTCATTCATTGATATATGTGCACAACATCAAGCAGGCACACCTTCCCCTGGTTCACTAACACATGGGCATTGAACGAAACCATGGGTAAGAAAAACTTCTTCTTTCAGATTCCTCGTTTACTCTATCCCATTCTTTCGATGTCCGAGTATCGAAGCCACTAATCCTTTGATAAAATCCCCAAGAAATTAATGTGATGTTGTGAGTGTCTTATATCACACTCATTGTCTTTCAATGAGCTTGACCATCAAGAAGGCCAGCTGCCTCTTAATAGAGGGGATGCCACTGATGCTGAGATTCAACTGGTGTATGACGATGAAGAAGACATCGTCTATGACAACATTGAAAAAAAGGCCTCTTGTGGTGATCTGCTCAAACCAACGAAGAGGGCCATTTTTGCCTGAGCTCTGTCCCCATAAACTACATCCAGAGTCGAGAGATGAATACACAGACACGGGGTCCTTATCGATTCTCTCTCTCTCTCTCTCTCTCTCTCTCTCTCTCTCTAATTCATACAAGGAGCATGCGATAGCACTGGCCTTCATCTCCTCACGCCTCGTACCTTGCATTAACACTGCCCGCCTCCATCCCCTTGTGCTTCGCATTGCAGAGCATGCGATCTGCCCAAGGAAAGTGACTTAAACCTTAGAAAACCTACCTTTCAACAAAACACACCACTTGTTGCTAATCCATGCCTTGCGAACCTATGGCTAAGACTTTGATGCCAAAAAATGGATATAGCCTTTGGTAAATAGCATTTGAAAGGGACAAAATTTTCTTCTCTTGAAAATTTTTAAGCTCAGCAGGACACATGTCACACAACTAAAATTGAACGACCTTCACCCATACGTATACTAAAACTTATGCATTCTAGCAAAAGTATGGAAAGTTTTGCAAAGTTTCTACTGAAATTTGAAACTTTGCCTTTGTATAGGCCTAATTTTGAAATAGGAAGCATGAAAAAGCAACATTAACTTCTTGGTGTTGGCTAGCAGTGTTTTAGTGGGATCAGTAGGCGGGTGGAACAATGTGATGTTATGCGGGTCTCGTTTGCAAACCTCCTGGATCTTCTGCAAGAATCGGCATGGAAGAAGGACGTAGTTGCAGGTAGAGCAGCCTACTCCCTAATTGTTGAAGACGGGCTTTATCTAAAAGCTAAGCTGATTTGCCTTCTTATCAAGATGTTTGCTGCTTGCGGAAACATTTTTGACGCTTTGAACATTTTCAACACTCATGAGCAAAATGTTTACACATGGTCTTGCATCATCCTTGCTCATGCTCACCACGGCTATGGTGATGAAGCACTGCTGCTGTATCACCAAATGCAAATTTCGTGCATAAAACCGAATACGCATACGTTTGTTGCCATCATCAAAGCATGCAATAACTCTCTGTTGCTCGACGAAGTATACAGTGACATAACCACACATGGGCTAGAAAAAGATTCCTTTGTGGGTAACTGCCTTGTTGACAAGTATGCCAGACATGGCAACCTTGTGAAAGCGCGAGAAATTTTCGATCAGTTATCTTTGCGAGATGCGACATCATGGTCTGCAATCATAACTGGCTACACAAATTCTGGTTATGGTTGGGAAGCTGTTGATATTTTCCACCAAATGTGGCATAAAAATCCTAGCCCTGATGAAGTTACATTTTTGTGTATTCTCAGAGCATGTGCAAGTGTGAGGGCACTCACAGATGGTAGGCTTGTACATGTAGAGATTACAAAATGGTTTGAGCTTGGTGTTTTCATTGGTAGTACTTTGATTGATATGTATGGAAAGTGCAATTGCATTGAAGAAGCTCGAAAAGTTTTTGATTGCTTGCCTGTTCAAAATTTGGTTTGCTGGAATGCTATTATTGCAGGTTATGTTTCCTCTAAACTTAACCTAGAAGCGCTGCATTTGCTCGATGCAATGCAACATGCTGGCTTTGAGCCCAATGAGATCACGTACACGGCTGCGTTGAAAGCATGTAGTGACATACCATCTCTCAAACAAGGCATGCAATTTCATGAAAGGATTCTTAGAGGGAGTTTTGAAGGAGACTCTATCATTGGAAGTTGTCTGGTTGACTTTTATGTCCAATGTGGCAGCATGCCTTCTGCGTGCATGGTCTTTGACAACCTGGGTGTTCGAAGTACAGTGACATGGACTGCAATAATTGCAGGACATGTGGAGTGTGGAAACTGTCAGAAAGCTCTTGAAATTTATCATAGAATGCGGCAGAAAGAAAAAACAAAGCTTGCTGCTGCCACATTCCTGTGTGTGCTCAAAGCTTGCATTAGCGTGGGCGACCTGGATCTTGCGAGAGTTGCATATATTGAGTGCATTGAAGAAGGGCTGGACTCCGATGTGGCTGTTGGTGGTGCTGTAGTCGACGCCTTTGCAAAGTCTGGTAACATTAGCTGTGCCAAGAAGTTCTTTGCCTTGCTGCCTGTAAAAAGTGTCGTGTCATATTCTGCTGTAATGTCTGGATTGGTCCAGCAAGGTCATTGTCTAGAAGCCTTTACGTTGCTCGGGAGCATGCAGCGAGAGGGTATAAGCCCAAATGAAGTTACATTTATTTGCTTGCTTAAAGCGAGTTTGGGCATGCCGTCTTTGAAGTTGGGGAGGCTAACACATATGAGTATAGTAGAGCAAAGCGTCGAGTCAGTTCAGGTAGTCGAAGTGACTCTCGTTGCCATGTACTCAAAGTCTGGCAACCTGCTGGATGCCCAAAATGTATTTGATGGTTCAGAAACAAGGGATGTGATACTTTGGACAGCAATGATTGCAGGGTACTCTGAGTTTGGAAATGCAGAGGAAGCTCTTCACCTGTATGAAAGAATGCACAAAGATGGTATACAACCCAATGAGGTTACTTTTGCTTGCATTCTTAAGGCTTGTGCTACCTTAGCATCCCTTGACCACGGCAGATTAGTGCACAGAGAAATTATGAAGCAAGGCCTTCAATTTGACCTATTTGTTGGGAATAGCCTGGTAGGCATGTTTGCGAAATGTGGCAATTTACAGGATGCACGCCGCGTTTTTGATGCACTGCATGTACGAGATGTGATATCTTGGTCTGCCATGATTGAGGGGTATGCCAACCATGGACACTCACACCTAGCTTTGAAGTTTTTCCATTTGATGAGAAATCATGGATTTAAACCAGTGGATGTGACCTACATTAGTGTACTCTCTGCTTGTTGCAATACTGGGCTGATTAATGAGTGCTATCTTTACTTCATGTCAATGAACGTTGACTATGACCTCACACAAAGGCCTGAGCACTATGCGTGTTTGGTGGACCTTCTTGGTCGAGCTGGGCAACTAAAATTAGCTGAAGGTTTGGTATTAAACATGCCAATCCAGTCAGACCCAGTTGTTTGGATTGCTTTGCTAGGTTCTTGTGCTAGGCTTGGAGATGTAGAGCTAGGAATCCGTAGCTATAATGCCCTGATCAATCTTGATACAGGAAATACTACTGCTGCAGTATTGTTGTCTAATATTTTCGCTGCAAATCTAATGTGGGAGGATGCAAGGAGACTAGAAAATTTGGTTTCATGCGGCTTGTAGAGACATCTCACATTGTTACTTCTCTAAAGACACATCAATTCAATGTAACAACAATTGATTTGTGAGCGGCACAATTTTTGCCTCTTTTCCACTCTCAATTACGCATACGTTGGTAGCGTTGGGACCGCTTTATACATGTTTCATTGATGTAACTACCTGCATTGTGCTGATTAATTGGAAGGTCTAGGTCCACATCTATGTACTTCATGTTGTGCCACTACCTGAAGGTATCAAGCAACATTTTATTGTGTAAAGGTTGTGCAAACATACGCAAGATAGGTGTGCCTTGCTCATTATGTGTAGCTGATAATAGATGTGACAAGAACAAGTTGTCTCACAGTTTGTAAATTCCTACATTAGGTTTCTTTAGGGAGTTTCCACTGTCTTATATGGGGGCCCGTAGGGGGCAACCTAGACAGAGAGCCAATCCCTGGTCACAAGCACGACCATACATCACCCAACAATGAGCAATATCTACCTCACTTGGCCGGACAGAGCCACAAACAACCCACTCCTTGTAACCCGTCTTAGGGAGATACCAAGACGAACCTAGAGAGGGCCAATCTCTTAACAGCCCCTCTCAATTGACTCTTGCAAGCAACATATTCAGGGCGCGGGAAGTTAGCACTCATCAATTGTCATGTGGGGGTTTTGTGGATAAGGATACTTGCTTAAATATATGAGGTCGAATATATGAGGTTGAACAATTCCGTTACCTCGAAAAGGTACCCGAGGAGTAAAAAGATAGTCTCCTAAAAGAAATCTCTGTCTCTCTCTCGACCAGGCCCGCAGGCGATGGGGGAGGTATATAGGTACTCTCTCTCTCTCTCTCTCTCTCTCTCTCTCTCTCTCTCTCTCTCTCTCTCAGATGCATGACACGCATTCTCTCTGGCTGCACACGCAGCACGTACGCACCGGGAGATGCATTCTCTCTCTCTCTCTCTCTCTCTCTCTCTCTCTCTCTCTCTCTGTTTTTGCCATATTCCAGAGAGCGAGAAGGAGAGGGGAGCTTTGGCGGATTATTACTTCGTTAGCGTAGAAGCTGAAATCGCAATGCTGGCTGGAGGTTCGTCCACGTGGCGACACTTTTTAGCTTTTTCATCAGATCGCAGCGGACCTTCTGCGATCTTCATCTTCTCCATCACTATTTTAAGAATATGACAGGACGAGAGACCTACGCTCTCCCAGGATGCAGCCATCCCCCTTTCTCCTCTTCCGGATATGCCAAATCTCACTTGACCTGCGACAATCTGAAAATACTCGATCGCAACGCAGTCGGGCTTTGCGTCCTACCTTCCTGTTGCAATCCCCCCCACCCTAGCCATTCATGGTGCTCCCGGTCTCACTACCTTGTGTGGCTCTCCGACTCCATCCAGATCAAATCTACAAGCTGCCTGGTTGCACCCACCAGCAAGCAGCAGAATGCCGGACCTTTTGCGATCTTCAGCTTCTCCATCACTATTTTAAGAATATGACAGGACGAGAGACCTGCACTGTCCCAGGATGCAGCCATCCCCCTTTCTCCTCTCCCGGATGTGCCAAATCTCACTTGACCTACGGCAATCTGCATCATCAGCTTCTTATGGCCGGACGCTTCCGTCTGTCTCTGCCTCACCCTCATCATAAAATACTCGATCGCAACGCGGCTGGGCTTTGCGCCCTACCTTCTTTCTGCAATCCCCCCACCCTGGCCATTCATGGTGCTCCCGGTCTCACTACCTTGTGTGGCTCTCCGACTTTACCTCACACCTCCATCCAGATCAAATCTGCAAGCTGCCTGGTTGCACCCACCATGTCTTTGTTGATGATAACTCCAGGCCTTCGCAATACTGTGGATGGCGCCACTGTCAGGAGCATGTCATGCTTGTTGCTCTGGAACGCCAACGCCAGCAACCACCTTAGCAGGACAGTCCGCCATCCCCGTCGTCTTGTGCTGAGGTATATTCTAGTGAAGCATTGCAATCTGGATGTATAGGTCATCACCAATTACGAATCATATGGATGCACAGTCCAAAACAGTAGCCTGTCGACACATGAAGATCACTCTAGTATTATCATGTAGTTCTCTAATGTTTCAAGGTACGACAATGCAGAGAAAATGTGGTCATGTGCCCTCCTTGGAATCACTTGTGCCTACTCTACGGGATTATGCATTCAAAACAATGTCACTAAGAAACATTCAAGTGGATGAGGACTTCTTTCTCAAGCATCCATGGGATGTATGTACAGGTAGAGAAAAGCACATTTTCTTATTTTTTAAGTGGACTTGGAAGTTTTCTAGCTTCAGTAAATGTGAGTTCGTCTTTCTCTCATCATATGATGTAGCAAATGATCACACATACTTGTTGGTAGTATGTTGCAAATACACGAGTAAAGGGAAAAGAGTGATGCTTACCAAGGATGACTATCATTGGAAGCAACTGAAGGAGTACGAGCGGAAGTGCGACGCGAGAGAGAGTGCGAGAAGAAGAGTACGACGATATGGTGAACTCGCTCTACTGTAATGTGTAGAGCATAGTGAGTTCTTATTAGGTTTTTACAAAAGAATATGTGTACATACCTGGCGGCCCACCCACTTACCTGGGCGACCACATTGGGCTTTATACCCCAACAACCTCCCACTTAAAGTCCAATGTGGTACTTTAAGTGTGAGAGAAGCTACTATACAAGCTAATATACAAGAGATGTAGAGAAGTGATGTACTACCCTACACCTAACTGCTTGCGAAAATGCGCAAAGCTCTCTGAGGGAAGTCCTTTTGTAAGTAGATCAGCAGGATTTTCTGTGGTGTGAACTTTGACAAGCTGAAGTTTCTTATCCTCGAGCATTTCCCTGATGAAATGATACTTCACATCCACATGCTTTGTCTTTGAGTGATAAACTGGATTGCGAGCCAATTGTATAGCACTTTGACTATCACAATATAACACAGACATCTCTTCTTTGATTCCCAAATCTGTTACTAGTCGATTAAGCCAAATTGATTCTTTGCATGCCTCTGATGTTGCAACATATTCAGCCTCTGTAGTAGACTGAGTAACACAATCTTGTAATCTAGAACGCCATGATACTGCTCCACCAGCCAATGTAAAGACATACCCTGACGTAGACCTTCGGTTGTCTAAGTCACCTGCATAATCTGAGTCTGTAAAACCCTTTACACTTAGCTCCTGACTCCCATAGCATATACGCATACTCTTTGTAGCTTTCAGGTATCTCAATATTCCTTTCACTGCCTCCCAATGTTTCTTGCCTGGGTTTGACATGTATCGACTTACTACTCCCACTGCAAATGCAATGTCTGGGCGAGTGGCAATCATTGCATACATCAAACTACCCACTGCAGACGCATATGGAATCTTATCCATTTCAGCCTGTTCTTCCTCAGACACAGGACAATCTTGTTTGCTAAGTTTCACATATGGTGGCAATGGAACACTCAGTGCCTTTCCCTTCTCCATATTGAAACGTTGCAAAACCTTGTCAATATACTCTGTTTGAGATAACCAAATCAACTTCTTTGATCTGTCTCTCTCAATGCGCATACCAAGTATATGACTTGCCTCACCCATGTCTTTCATGTCAAACGATTTTGCCATCTTTGACTTCAAAGCTGAAATTTCTTCCAAGTGCTTGCCAGCAATCAACATGTCATCCACATACAAAATAAGGATCAGCCAACTACCATCCTTAGCCTTCTTTGTATATAGACAGTGATCGAACTCACTACGTTTGTAGCCTTGAGAAAGCATAAACTTGTGGAATTTATGGTACCATTCCCTCGGTGATTGTTTTAAGCCATAAAGACTCTTTAACAACTGGCATACCCAATCTTCCTTGCCTTTCTCAACAAACCCTTCTGGCTGCTGCATGTAAATTTCCACATCTAAATCACCATGCAAGAACGCTGTCTTGACATCCATTTGGTGCAACACCAAATCTAATATGGCAACCAATGCAAGAAAGCATCTCAATGTAGTCATTTTGACCACTGGAGAGAAGACTTCATCAAAGTCAATGCCTTGTTCTTGCTTAAAGCCCTTGGCAACAAGCCTTGCTTTGTACTTTGGCTGACTATCATGAGCGGTGATCTTATACCTGTAAACCCATTTACAGGGTAGAGCCTTTTTGTCCCGTGGTAATTTAACTAGCTTCCATGTCTTGTTTTTATGCAGAGCTGTCATCTCTGACTGCATGGCCAATTGCCAATTCCCGGAGTCCTTCATTTGCACTGCTTCCTTGTAACATGAAGGCTCATTGCAATCAGTCAACATGACATAGTTCATAGATGGAACAAACCTATCAGGAGGTCGCGTGACACGTCCATATCTACGCACAATAGGTGGCTCAGGCTCAGCCACAACCTGTGGTTCCAATCTATCCTGTCCTTGCTCCTCTTGAGCCCTGGCATTTTGTCTTGCACGTGCAGGTCCATCTTCTTGGAAGACAACTCTTCTAATCTCCTCAACCCTCTCTGGTTTAGAATGATATTTGGATTCATTAAAGTGAACATCATTGCTGCGGACAACCTTTCTGGATTCGGGATCCCAAAGTCTGTACCCCATCTCACCAGAATTACCATAGCCTAGAAAGATGCACTTTCTACTCTTTGGCTCAAGTTTGTTCCTAAATTCCTTTGGAACGTGAGTATATGCCTCACAGCCAAAGACTCTGAGATGCTTGTATGAGGGCATTTTGCCTGACCATACCATCTCTGGCACTGAATCCTTCTGCAAAACCTTGCTAGGAGATCTATTTACAAGATGAACAGCTGTTGATACAGCTTCAGCCCAAAACCCATTTGGCAGCTGTGCATTAGACAACATACTTCTGACCTTCTCTTGTATGGTCCTATTCATCCTCTCAGCAACACCATTTTGAGGAGGATTGTAAGGAGCAGTAAGTTCACGTTTTATACCTTTTGACTCACAAAAGTCCTGAAAGGCCTTTGAAACATACTCTCCACCATTGTCAGTGCGTAAGCATTTAAGCTTCTTGCCACTCTGATTCTCCACAAGTGTCACAAACGTTTTGAAAACACTAAACGCTTCATCCTTGTGCTTGAGAAAGTAAACCCATACTTTCCTCGAGTAATCATCTATAAATGTCATAAAGTAAGAAGCTCCCCCTAGAGATAGGTTAGGCATAGGTCCACACAAATCACTATGAACAAGTGCCAACTGTGTATCTCTTCTACTGCTTCTATGCTTATGTGGCTGCTGTGTTTGCTTACCATACAGACAATGTTCACAGAATTCAAAATCATTAAATGAAAAGCCAGGCAAATAACCAGAATGAGACAAGATTTCCATTCCCTTCTTGGACATATGTCCTAACCGGCTATGCCACAAAGAAATGTTCGGCTGCTCGGTTACATTGATTACATTTTTAGAGACATTTGATACATAAATCATGTAAAGTCCTCCAGACTTTACTCCATGTGCTACTGTCATAGAACCCTTGGATATCTTCCACATGTTCTGTCCAAAAGTGGTGACGTAGCCAGCATCATCAAGTAAACCTGTGCTGATCAAGCTCTTTGTAATTGAGGGAACATGTCTCACATTCTTCAGCGTGAAAGAAGAGCCATTCTGAAACTTCAATTGAACATCTCCAACACCTAAGATCTCACATGTCTGCCCATTGCCTAGCCGAACATGATCTTTAGTGGGCACATAAGAGGTAAACCACTCCTTGTTTGGAGACACATGAAGTGATGCCCCTGAGTCTATAATCCAGTCACTCAGTGCATTTCCATCAGATGCTGTAAGAAGAGCTGAGTCCATTGTATTCTTCAAGAAGTAGTTGTCTCCTGACACTAGACTGTCATCCATTGCAACAGTGTTTGTCACATTTATTTCTTGAATCTTCACTGAGGACTTGTTCTTCTCACCATGGTCTTCAGCTTTCTCTTTGCCTTTTTCTGCTTTCCATTCTCTGCAGTCTCTTTTCATGTGACCCTTCTTGCCACAATGGTAGCATTCTATGTCACTCTTGCCTTTAGCACTGCGGGACTTGCTACGAGACTGATTCCTCTTTCCACCTTTGTACTTTTCTTTGGTCCTTCCCCTGACAACTAAGGCCGTTCCTTTGCCTTTGTCCATTGTCTTTCTATTGGTTTCTTCAGTAAGCAGACTTCCTTCTACACCTGCTATGTTCAAACCATATGGAGGTGCAGAATTACTCAAAGCTGTGCAAAAAGTGTCCTAACTTTCCGGCAATGTGATCAACAGGAACATAGCTCTAACAGGTTCATCAAACTTGATACCTTGAGCTGACAACTGACTATAGATTGTGTTGAATTCATTCAGATGATTGGACATAGGTGTCCCTTCTTTCATCTTCAAGTCAACAAGCTTCTTAAGACAGCATACCTGTGAAGCTGCACTCTGCTTCTCATAAAGATCACTCAGCTTTAACCATGCTTGATAAGCTGACATCTCGTCTGCTACATTGAAGTAAACGCTTTCTGCCAAAGTTAGCATAATGGTAGAAAGTGCCAATTCATCCATTTCGCTCCATTCATCTTCGTCCATATCTTCTGGTTTTATCCCCTTGAGCTTTATAGGTTTTATCTGCTTCTTTTGTACCAACACGTGCCAAATCTGCTTCTTCCACAATGGGAAATTGGTTCCATCGTGCTTCTTGATATTGTAAAGAGCAGTGTCCTGTGATCCAGCCATAGCTACGCTTCACAATGGTTTACTTTCCTGGGAAAAATTCGGCAGAGTTTCCCCTGTAAACTGACCTCTGAACCAATATCAACCTGATGAACTAGTGGATGTCGCCTACAGTCTGTGTGTAGATGCGCCCGTGTCGTATGTGACACGCCTCCAAGAACTGTGAGCCGTTCTCCGATGTGTAGACAGCCACAAATCAACACTTTGGGAGTGTCGATATCCTCAGCACCTGCAGTCGTAGGCCGAAAACCCCAAATTTGCAGAGTCGGATCTGCACCCGTCGAGACCACGTAGTCGAAAATGGCCTGCGTAGACCTTTGTTGAAGCTGAACGGTGGCCGAGATGACCTCAGAATGAAATTCTGAGAACACTGAGCCCTTTGGGCATACCCACAGGATTTGGGGCCGTGTCTTCGCCTGTCGAATTTCACTCCAATCTGAGCTGGTCACTCTAGCCTCCTGCAGTGCTGCCCCGAGCCTCGATCTGAGCTCTGATACCAGTTGAAGGAGTACGAGTGGAAGTGCGACGCGAGAGAGAGTGCGAGAAGAAGAGCACGACGATATGGTGAACTCGCTCTACTGTAATGTGTAGAGCATAGTGAGTTCTTATTAGGTTTTTACAAAAGAATATGTGTACATACCTGGCGGCCCGCCCACTTACCTGGGCGACCACATTGGGCTTTATACCCCAATAGCAACAAGGGCCACCGGTGGTGAAAAATAACAATGACTATACCTTAAATTATTTCACGTACAAAGCTAAGCATCATGATGGGTGCACATATTTTATGGAAGAATGCACCGTAGACAGTGTCAAAGGTTATGCGCTCGTAAAACTTCACAAGAGAACCGTCACCCATGATAAACAAGTCAAAGGAAAACCTGCCCACTGATGGCGAACAATCTGTTGCTGAGGTCACAATAGCACAAAATCTTCTTGAAGGGTATCCTCCTTGGGATGTCGTCTCTTGCAGCGGGTTAAGTGCGGGAGATGCCCAACATCGTTGATGCAAGGAAGTCCATTGGCGATAGACATTCAATCGCGCAGTGAGTAAACATTATCATTTTCTGATTTTTGACACTGAGAATGCAGTTAATCAACACACTGAAAATTGCACACTACCGTGGGAATGGCACGTTCCCTCGTATTATAATAATTGGGGAGGGCTCTGCAAACTCCCCCATGCAAGGAGACTTGCATGTTTTCTTTTTATTAAAACATAAAAATGAAACAACATAGAATTAATAACATTAATATCTTGTATGATCATGAACATTGAGCTTGACAAAACTCTTTACACTCCTTGTGGTTTTTGGCAAGGTACCCCTTTGAAGCACTACGATCGGTAACCAATTTATGCGAAGGTACACCACTAAACCACGACGATCGGTATCCCAAACACTCACAGGTAAAAAAATCTAACACTCTTTCATGAAATGTCTCTCTCTTCTCTCTCTCTCTCTCTCTCTCAGTTTCCAATATTTTGTTCCCAATATTTTTAGCTAACGACGCACTCTAGTTTAGATGTGGGAGGGAGTTTTTCGAGGGTTGCATATTTAGAGTGTAGCTTGGGATAGGAACCTTAATGTTTTGAAAACCTCTTGTTAGTATTTCTCGCCCATTTCCCCTTGAAGAAAGGGTATGAGAACTATTTTACTTATCCTCCACTCAAAAAAATCCTTCGCATAGGAAACATAAACTCTCCAAGTGGATGTGGTGGAACGAAGAGTTTAAGCTTCCTTTTTGCAGTAGGCCATGGGTGGATATTGCAAAATGGTAATTTTTTTTTTGACAAAGCTTGCAATGGTGAGTAAATTATATGTTGCAATGAGCAGCTCCTTGCTTTAAAAAACCTTCCCTCTCAAGGACAGATCGTTCTTATAGGAGCCTATCTTCCATGTCCTTTGCACCCACGAGCTCACGCGACCCGTCGAGGGCGGGTCTCGTTCGCTCTTACCAAGGTCATTCCTATACAATTTTTCAAGCTCAAACATGTGATTATGTGTGTACATACCTAAGTGTGTATAAAAATGTGTGTGTGTGTGTGTGTGTGTGAGTGAGTGAGTGAGTGTGTGTGAGAGAGAGAGAGAGAGAGAGAGAGAGAGAGAGAGAGAGAGAGTCTATCCTTATATATCTTCATAGGGCACACATCAAAGTCTTTCTATCTCTCCCTTGTTGGCATCCCTCACCACACTACCTCTCTCTCTCTCTCTCTCTCTCACAGTGGCCTACACACACACACACACACACACAAACTATGGAAGATCAAAGTAATGAAAGCTCTTTGCTATTGTTTAAAGAGGTGGTGTGTATGAGAGAGAGTTACATTTGAGAGTTAACATAGTTACCTCTCTCTCTCTCTCACTTTCACATAGACACGGTAGATCAAGAGTATACCAAGGTTCACTTACAAAAAATAGAACTCAATGAAGTCAACTTCAAGTAATTCATGTACTCCACAACATCTTGCACAATAACATCATCATCTACGTAATTGAACCATAATTAATAATTTTTTTTCAAACCATAATTAAAATCAAGCAAGGAGTTTGTCTGTAGAGAGGGAAAGTGAGAGTACATTCTAAGATGTGTGTCAAGCTACGTAAATTCCAACACTCAATGTATGTCAAGGTACATAAATGAACATCACCATCAATAAAATAAGGTACTCCGTAAGTCATTGATGCATGTTCGCCTTCCTAGAAAGCAACCCCAACACCCATTAGGAAATTTCGGAGGTCATTTGGAGGGCCATATGAAGAGAGAGAAAAATAGAGCGCGTCTAATGAGCAGGAGAGCTACGTTACGTAGGAAAGTACATGGAAAGACTCAAAAAATAGAAAAATAGCCTAAAAACTTTCACGAATCTAGGATTGTGGCATTGTAACTTCCTTGCTTTTACCGAGCTGATAGGTACTTGCCAGTGGTCCCACTGCTGATATTCTCTTATGGTCATTAACGTACTGGAGGGTGACCATTAAGCCCGCACAAGATATTGGAATTCTAAAACACTTTCCCTCCATTAGAATGCTTTCAAAGTGAATCTCCCTCCACTAAAGCTTTTCTCTGAGAGCTATGGCTTCCATGTCTTCTCGCCTAAGAAGCTCTAGGTGTTTACTGTCTTTCACACCAACAACCAACAGCTGCACTTTGCCTAGAAGGCCAAGTAGTAGCATATCCTCAATTACAATATCAACTTCAATAAATGCAGAGAACCAATGGGTTGAACAAAGGATAAACAAAGGTTCATGGGTCCTCATGCAACCAAGAAGACCCAAGAGGTCTATTGGTATCAATGTTTACCGCTCAACATGGAACGCCAGAGTGTTGGATTTCAATTGAAATCGGCAAAAGATCTGTAAAGGAAGTTCTTGTTCAGCATGTGTTTACCCATCCAGACGTGATAGCAAACGGTGGAAATGTATCAGATATACATCAACCACGTTGCAACTGTAAGTACTCTTGACATCTGAACTTCATTTGATTTGTCATTTCACTTATTGATACTCTCATTATAACTTTTCTTATATATTTTGCAACATTTATCCCTCTTCTTATGAGCAATGTCTCCATTCTTCACAGCTCAACTACATTAGATTTGTCATTTTTACTTATTGATACTCTTAGTTTAACTCTTGTTATATATATTGTAGATGTTTATCCCTCTTCTTATGAGCAATGGGAGCTTGTGGAGTGCATAATAGGTCTCTTCCTTGTTGTTCATGCACACATTGGTTCTCTACAGTATTCAGGGAGGAGCAGCAAAAGCCTGGCTAATGAATGAATATTTTTCTATGACCACTTCTACCAACTCAGCTCAGGGAATAAGAATGGCATGTTGGTGAAACTGCCTCTACCAACCGATTGGAACACTGTGGACTGGCCAATTCCCGAGGAAACAATGGTGGAGGCAATGCGAAGTAAGCTCTACAAGGATATACAGAGGTCTCTACGTAGCTCTATTCCCACCAAACTGGTTAGAATTGCAAACCTCTGTCCTGTTGCACTCTTCATAGAGTTGTTTCATAGCTACAATATCCGTGTTACGAAAACTATGTTCATGTGCAAGTCATTTCAGCAGTCATCCTGTGACAAACTTCTTGACAGAGGATGGTATGTAAAGGAAGAGATTGGCTTACAATGCGAGGTTGCGCTTGATACTCTAGTTGTCAAGTACATGATTGCAACCCAATCACTGTTAGTCTCCTTTCGGTATATGCGATCACAACTACTCAAAGGTAAGTACATTCCTATGGACCAGGTTTCTGCAGGTTTGGAAGATAATCCTGCTGTGGATGTGGAAGTGATTGATAAAGAGCATGGCCTAATGTTGGTGGTTACAATAAGGGAGCTATACAGTCTTCTGCAGTTGCGGCATGACATAATTGAAGAGTCAATGGATAGGGACCTATCAGATTTTTCCTTTTTCCTAGCTGGCCGTAAGCTGATGCGGCGAAGGGAAAAAGATATTTTGTGCAGAGAGTTGGATGGTTGGGTTGAAATAGTGTCAATGTAATAGAGATTCTTGTGAACCCAAGTGTATACGAATGACTTTCAATACATGAAGTTTTTTGAGCTCATTTGTCAATTGTGCCCTCTGAATATAAGTGTGCTTGAAATACATTTCTTTAGCATGTCAAATATCTCTCTCTCTCTCTCTCTCAATGTTATGTAAAGAATGAGGATGCAAGAGAGCTACACAAGACAAGCACAAAGCACATAGAGATGGAAAGCTTCTTCTTCTTCTTCACAGAAAAGAGAGTACAAAATGACTAAGTGCTAAAGCTGAAAAGTAGCACATATGTACATGCGGTCACTAAGTGTGAACTCGCTAGAAGCGTACTAGGCTGGCACTATAAGTGTAGTCCAGCTGTAGAATCACTGGCAAAGATCCTTTGTGTCGGTCACCTAACGCGCCAGTGAGTAAATGCCATAAGCGGCCAAGACCCGTAGTGGATGCCAGCTCAAGGTGTAGAGCTCGACATCTCAACACTCCCCCTCAAGCTCTGCATGTTGCAGAGTCCAAGCATAGTCCAGAAACATCGAAGCTTCTCAGCTCCGAGGGCCTTGGTAAAGATATCCGCTATCTGCTCCTCTGTGCTGACGTAGACCAAGTCGATGTCACCCGCCAACACTTGCTCTCGAACGTAGTGGTAATGGACCTCTATGTGTTTGGTCCTGGCATGGAACATTGGGTTCCTAGCCAACTGCATGCTGCTGAGGTTGTCACAATGGATGAAAATCTGCTGCTCCACCTGCACTCCCAAGTCCTCAAGTAATGTGCGTAGCCAAGCTACCTCTCACGCCGCAACTGCTGCACCTCTGTGCTCGATAAAGCAACCGTAGGCTGCTTTTTGCTGCTCCAAGTAACAGCAGCACTCCCAAAAGAGAACATGAAGCCACCTTAGATCTCCTATCAACAATGCTACCTGCCTAATTTGCATCTGTATACCCATACAATGCTAATGGTGAATCTGCTGCATAGAACAATGCGTAGTCAAGAGTACCTTGCACATACCTAAGTGTGCGTCGTACTCCATCCAAATGTGGCTTCCTCGGAAGCTGCATGAACTGACTCTCCAAGCCTACTGTGTAGCTCAAGTCTGGCCTCGTGATAGTTAAGTAGATTAGACTACCCACAATTTTTCTGTACATGTTGACATCCTCAACAACATCACCCTTCTCTGCACTCAGCTTTGCATTCACATCCAAGGGAATAGAAATTGGCTTACAATCAGCCATACCATACTTTGACAACATGTCCAAAACATACTATCTCTGTGATAGCCATACACCCTTTGGAGTCCTGATCACCTCAATGCCAAGAAAGTAGCACAACTCGCCTAAATCTTTCATTTCAAACTCCTGTTTGAGAAGACCCTTCACATGGTCAATCTCCATAGCATTGTCACCAACAATAATAAGGTCATCTACATATATGGTAATGACCACAATCCCCACATCACTCTCACGTACATAGAGTGAATGATCAGCATGAGCTCTCCTAAAACCAATACTGAAAAAATACTTGGCAATCCTGTCATACCATGCTCTAGAGCCCTGCTTCAAACCATACAAAGCTTAGAGAAGTTTGCATACATAATCTGGGTAACCTGGATCGACATAACCAGGTGGCTGATCCATATACACTTCCTCTTGCAACTCACCATTCAAGAAAGCATTCTTTACATCCATTTGATGCATAATCCATCCTCCAGATACAGCCACTGCTATGACAGCTCTCACAGTCGTCATCTTTGCCACTGGAGCAAAGGTCTCCTCATAGTCTATGCCATACGTCTGTGCATAACCCTTTGCGACCAGCCTTGCCTTGTGACGCTCAATGTTACCATCAACCTTATGCTTGGTTTTATACACCCATTTACAGCCAATAACTTTCTTGCCACTTGGCAATGGCACCAACTCCCATGTGTCGTTTGCTTCCAATGCAGCCATCTCTTCATTCATTGCATCATCCCAATGCACATTTCCAACTGCATCCTCAAAACATGTGGGCTCCACATCCTGTATCACCTTAGCCATGTAGTCTTGGTGATGCGCTAGATACCCATCATAAGTCAATTTTTGAACTGGATTTCTGACTCTATTAGATCTGCACGGTCTTGGGTCACTCCTTTGCCCTCTAGCATCTTCTTGTACTTTCCTTACACTAGGTGTCCTGACAGCCGGAATTCCAAATTCCTCATCAAGACTTTGTTCAGAACCATCTGAATCCATGTCTACATGTGAAAAAACTGATGATGCATCAGCCATAAAGGGAGGTTCATCAACCTTTTCCTTTCCTTTTCGTGATACATTCCCTGTACCTGTTGGTGGAGTAACCTGCGTACGTAGTCTACCATTCCATGGTTTCTCAACAGAGCCACAAGAAGAGGACTCTTGTGGTCCACTCAAAACCTGTGACTGTGGCCTCACATTTTGTACAACCACATCATCTTTTACATCAGCCCCAATAGTGCCATGTCCATTACTGTACCAGCTGCTCATCTCATCAAAGACTACATCTCTGCTCACTCGTAATTCTCATGTAGTAGGATTGTAGCACCTGTACCCCTTTTGTTCAAGGGAATATCCCACAAGAATACATTTCTCTGCTTTAGGATCTAATTTCCTACGCAATTCATCTGGTACATGCACGTAAGCTATGCAGCCAAACACTTTCAAGTGTGCCAAATCAGGGTTTGTATCTGTAAACTTTTCCTCAGGTGTTACATCATGCACCACAGCTGTAGGTGTTCTGTTCATAATGTACACATCTGTATTTACGGCTTCAGCCCAGAAATGATGAGGCATGTTCTTCTCATTCATCAATGCACGTGCAACCTCTGCAATGTGCCTGTTTTTCCTTTCTGCGACCCCATTCTGTTGTGGAGTATATCTGCATGTAAACTGCCTGCGTATACCATGCATTCACAGAAAATCTGAAAAATCATTGGAGAAGTACTCTCCCCCTCCATCTGACCTCAATGTCTTGATTTGCATTTCTGTCTCCTTCTCAATCATGACTTTGAAGTCTTGAAAGTGACCAAACACTTCACTTTTGTTACGCATGAAGTAGACCCATACTTTCCTTGTATGGTCATCAATGAAAGAGACATAATACCTGCAACCATGTATACTTGCAATATCGGTTGGACCCCAAACATCTGTGTGCACCACCTCAAGTGGCTTTTTACATACATTGCGCTCATGTGGAAATGAGCCCTTTGACTGTTTTCCAAACTGGCATGCTGCACACACTTTATGCATACCATCCACCTTGAATTTGGGCAAACCTTTTACAATCTGTTTTGATTGCATGCTGCACAATCTCTGCTCATTGACATGGCCAATGCGTTTGTGCCAAATATCAACATCAGCCACAACACCTGTGCTCTGTGCAAATAATGCAGCTTTTACCTCAGGCATGTCTACATTTAGCGTAAACATTCTGCCCACACATTTGCCCTCTGTGATCATCTTACAGCCATTCTGGAAATCTTCTACATAACAACCATTTGGATTGAAGCGAACCTGCAAACCCTGCTCAACCATTTGTCCAACAGAAACAAGATTCTTTGTAATGTTTGTGACATGAAGTACATATGCTAAGTACTTTGATTTCCCACTCTTCGTATTTAGAGGTATATCCCCTACATGAGCAATGGGGTGAGCTGTGTCATCTCCTGTCTGCACATAGCCTGACACATCAGGTTTGTGCATATCTCTAAACCACTCTCCAAGAGACGTCATGTGATTAGAGGCACTTGAATCCACATACCAAACATCATCTTGGGTGGAATTCTCTACAGTCATTGTATTCATTACATGCTGCATAACAAACATGCGCTCGTTTTTGCTATCATCTGCATCTCTGCTAGTAGATGCATAGTTGCCCTATTCTCTCTTTCCACTTGCTTTTCCCTTTGGACAGTCACGTGACATGTGACCTCTTTCACCACAAGTCCAACATTCTCTGCTATCTGGAGTATGTTGCTGCCTGCTTGATCCTGCACCACGACCTCTTTGACTCCCCCTGCCTTGAGATTGGTTTCCCCTGCCACCTGTATTGTTTTGATTTGATTGACCTTCCAGAAATTGGCCCCTGCAATCCCTTGGGCCTCGACCACGACCTCTACCTCTACCTCTGTTGGAGTTAGAATAGAAGGCCTGTTCAGAATTATTTCTGCCATGAGAAGAAGATGTGTCAAGGTTCTTCTCCTCAAGAATAAGCATAGAAATCAAATCTTGGAACACGGGGATGTCGTCTTTTGTATTCATGGAAGACCTAAAATGTACATACTCATCTCCTAGACCATCCAAGCATGCACGGACAATGTCATCGTCTTCCACTGAGACTTTAATAGATCCAAGAGCTTCAATGATACTCTTGATCTTCAAGGCATAATCATTGATTGAGAGGTTGTTCCTCTTAACTTGATTTAGCTCCGACTTTAGTTGAAGCTTCCTGGCCTTGGTGTTCACCTCGAACACTCTGCCTAAGTTTCTCCATGCAATGGCGGGGGTTTCAGCATCCTGTAGATAGCCCATCATGCCATCTGTGATGCTCATAGAAAGCCAATACATCACTTTGCTCTGGCCTTGTTGCCAGTCCCTCAAAGCTTTCCTTTGTTCTGCTGTAGTATTTGCCTCGGGAATCTCTGGTTCCTTTTCATTGTCTCCTTCTACATAGTCCCAATAACCTTTTCCTTTTAGGAAATTTGTTATTCTGAACTTCCATGCAGGGTAGTTATTTTTCTCAAGCTTCTCAGTAACAATCTGACTGAAACCGTCAGACATCTTGAAGCACTAAGACAAAATAGCTGCAATCTGCAAAAACCTACAAATTTGTTGAACCTGCTATCGTGGTACCTGTAACGCTTTCTACACTCAACGAGTGTCCACAATCAAGCGTACATACAACCACTGTACTTGTACAGTAAATCTCTGTATACTGCACTTTGGAGAGTAAATCTCTGTATACGAAGGGATTGTGATGCTCTTGCTCTCTTAGCCTCTCTTGCCTGCACCAGGCTCTGATACCATGTAAAGAATGAGGATGCAAGAGAGCTACACAAGACAAGCACAAAGCACACAGAGATGGAAAGCTTCTTCTTCTTCTTCACAGAAACGAGAGTACAAAATGACTAAGTGCTAAAGCTGAAAAGTAGCACATATGTATATGCTGTCACTAAGTGTGAACTCGCTAGAAGCGTACTAGGCTGGCACTATAAGTGTAGTCCATCTGTAGAATCACTGGCAGAGATCCTCCGTGTGGGTCACCTAATGCGCCAGTGAGTAAATGCCGTAAGCGGCCAAGACACGTAGTGGATGCCAACTCAAGGTGTAGAGCTCGACATCTCAACATGTTAGACAAGACAAAGACATGATAGAAGAGTCATCTTAATTCATTAGAAAGTACAAACTCGTCCGTGAACAATGGACTGAGATACAATTTCTGTAAGTATGGAATCAGAATGTCTTCAAGGTAAAAATCAAAGGAATGCTCCTCGAAAGAAGGTGGTGAGATAGTTGTTCCCGATGGATTTAGTTCTCCCTTTTCAGGAGTATCATCAATTAGTAGTGTATTAGTTGCATCAAAGGGTACACCGATTTGGCTAAACGGTTTGTACAAAAGAGGTAAATGTGGTTTTTTAGGGTGGTAGTGGCCCTCGACGGTAACACATTTTCTTTGATCATACAAAAAGGCAAAATTTGATGTGTGAGCGCCGCATACACCGCAAACTATTGTAACTAGTGGCGACAAGTTTTGCCTTTGCATTGAGGACCATATGGCAACTCTAAAGCACGGAAGAAGAAACTAAATAAATTCCTTGGTTCCTGGACGAACCACGACTCGATAAGTTCCCATCCGAAATGTTTGCAAATCCTCAAAGGGTTCTGTGTCACCGAGAGGCACGCGCATCAGCAGCAATCCATTGAAGTCCAAGATAATCAACCTCTGTAAAAGTTGACAAGTACATATAAGTAGTTAGAAGCTGAACATATTTTGCCATACTTGAATAGACATTACCGGAATAACCGTATCTACAGGTAGCAAGGGTCCATACTGGGTCTCTGTAGTGTTGTTGTTGTTGTTTCTCTCCTCTACTTTAGCTTCATCATTCACATCTTTATCTTCATATTTTTCCATACTTGAATAGACATTACCGGAACAACTGTATCTACAGGTAGCAAGGGTCCATACTGGGTCTCTGTAGTGTTGTTGTCGTTGTTGCTCTCCTCTGCTTTAGCTTCATCATTCACATCTTCATAGTCATCATTCACATCTTCATCAAGGGTCTCCCCCATGGCTCTTTCTGCCTCATTCAGTGTTTCCTCCAAGGTCTTTTCCTCTGCCTCGGTTGGCCGGCTTGCATCATCCGTCCTTGCCTCATCCATATCAGTTTGCTCATCCCTAGGCCTGCTTTCCTCATCCATATCAGTTTGCTCATCCCTAGGCCTGCTTTCCTCATCCAGGGTTTCATCCATAGGCTCTTTTGTCTCCTCCACTGGTTGACTTGGCTCTTTCATTGTCTCCTCCATAAGCCCCTCTAGTTGTACACTAGCACCTTCCATATGCTCATTTGACCTTTCCTCATCCTCGGCTCGTTCATCTTCGACTGATGTGACCCCCTCGGCCCGTTGTTATTCCACTGTATCTGATGCAGGGGTTTGTCGTGGTGGCACGTCATGTATTGTCATATCAATTGTGCGGTCGTCCAAGCCTCTATCTTCAGGTTCTCTGGGGCTCGACATAGTAAGCAGGTGTTGTATTAAACTTACCCGGTATCTTTGCAAATAATCATATGTGTAGTTTTTTAAAGCACTCTGTAAAATTGAAAGACCACATGGTGAGAAGTCTTGTATAAACTAAACCAAAACTGACTGAATGCATTGCCAAATGGTTACCTTAGTCATGAAAGGTTTTAATGCAAAGTAGCTTTGTAGGACATATTCTGCATGGAGAAGACATCTCTTGCCACAAGAATTTCCATCGGTTTGATTTGGGACAGGTACATCTTTAATTGGGCCTTGTATAGTTCATACCTTCCACATAACTTGCCATAAGCAAGCAACAACCTCTTTATACAACTGCACAAAGCAGTATCAAGATGTTAGCTTGAGGCTTCAAATTTACATGGATATCTATAAGAAACACTTTCTGATACATAACACTTACAGCCTAATTTCAGGGTGGGTTCCTTTTATTGAATTGAACACCCACACTACTGGTTGGTCAACATCAAGGCATATGAGACTCCACTGATGGTTGTTCTCATATGGAAAGATGATGACAGTTACTTCCAGCATAGCACAGTGGAGAAACCAACTCTCAAAGGTCTCTGATGGACTGTTCTTCTGTCTAATAATCATTGACATTTGTGGATCAAGAAGAAACACCTCCGTGTGGGTGTGCGGTGGGAGTTGACTTTTGATCAAGCTGTAGAGAGTATACCTGAGTTAGTAAACCTATTATCTGAGTTTTCAAAGTTAGCAAGATAGTAACACTTACTTAAGACAAGCATAGATAATTGTGTCTGAGATCTGAGCATCTGGATTCAGCAATAAATTAATGTCCACTTTTTCCAGAGCCAGCTTTCTGGCTCCATCTACAAATGGTATCTTTGCAAGCAAACCATCCTTCATTGAAAGTAGAGTTTCTTTATTGCTTGCCTCTATGGACAGAGTCACATTGCATTCTGTTTGCCTCTGGGACTCCACTGCTACTTTTGCTTTCTCCTTAAGCTCTGCTTCCCTTATGTCCTCTGTTTGGCGAGCAACCGTCTCTGCCCTTGCCCTTGTATTCACATCATGTGTGACATCTACAACTGTGAGTTGTGGAAATAGCTTAGGGGGGTATAACAAAATTTCCCTCATTTTCTTATCCCTGCAGACATTGGGGACCAGTAGTTTGTCATACTTCCACCTTATTCTTTTTAGTGTCTCACTATCTTTGTCCATTACAGTAACCCTGTGGGCATGGGCTGCTACAATGGTGATTTCACTGAAGTACTCGAGTAGGAAGTCCTCTACTGCTTCTTGTAGAGCCATAAATGCCACCACCTTCCACCTTTTAGTGCCCCAGGTAGCTTCTTCACATATGGACCTCACCATCCTCTGAAAGGGCAGCTTTGGTATGCACAAATCTACACATTTCTGTGCCTTTTTGATTTCTCTGAAAAGTCCCATGCAGCTCTGTAACTTCTTCACCCTTGGACCTTTCAAAATTTTATTTGGTTTTCCAGGTCTCTTCTTTGGGGTTGCAGATCTGCTATTTGCCTTAGCTGCTAATCCTGGTCCCTTGCCTGCCTTCCTTGCAGTGGACTTTGTTCTAGCCATTTCATTGTATAAAAATAGAGGAGTCTCTCTCTGTCTCTCTCTCTCTCTCTCTCTCTCTCTCTCTCTCTCCTTTCTATAGCCTAGCATATTTAAAGAGAGAGTGTGAGAGACTCCCATTACTAACGGCGCGCGTGAAACATGTTTTGACCCCAAAATACACCTCAACGCGCCGTTAGTATAAGGGTACGGAAAGAATCTCTCTCTCTCTCTCTCTCTTTCTCCCGCCTTCCCCAGTCTCTACACTTTTTCTTCTTCTCTCTATAACACACACACATACACAAACAAACACACACACTCGTGGATACACTCCATCTCTCTCACTCGTGGATGCACAGTACTAAAGGCGCGCAAAGAGACATACAAACCGGATGTGCCTGTCTACGCGCGCCTTTAGTGTATATATATATATATATATATATATATATATATATATATATATATATAAAGAGAGAGAGAGAGAGAGAGAGAGAGGCTGTGTGTGTGTGTTGTATTTGTGTGTGTGTGTGTGTATGTTATATTTGCTGTCTCTGTGTGTTTGTGTGTATGTTATATTTGTGTGTATGTGTGTGTGTGTGTGTGTGCGTGTCTATGTGTATGTTGAAAGCGGGAAAAAGAGCAGTGCAATCGGGTGGCCTCTGTACTCGTGCACACTCCACAAACCACGCCTCATGCAAACAAGCAAAGAACAAAACAAAGGGGGCACCACCCTAAATTAAGAGGTTTAGGGACCTCACACATAGTGCACATAGGCAAATGAGACTTCTGGCATTATGATGGCATCAAAACATATGGCAAAACACATAGAAACGAAGCTTAGGGACCTTATGTAGCATATATATACACGAGACATCAGCTTAACAATACAACGGCATTTGATCATACATAACAAGGATATAGAGAAGCAAGCCAAGGATGGCATAATCCCTTGTCAAAAACAATCAACCTAGCAAGTAGGTATGATCCTACTAGCAACACATCAATACCTTAGAGAATGATGGCGATGATGGTGGCCATGGAGCATGAGAGAAGACTCCTTATTTAGGTTTTAGGGCTAGTAATGTAGCATACTAGAGGGAGAGAGAGAGAGGGAGAGAGAGTAGAGCTCCATCCATAGCTCCTCGTTGTGAGCAATGTCGTCATAACTTCATTGCTTGGTGAAGTGGGTGAAGTGTTGTTTTTGAGTGAGAGAAGGCATCCTTATATAGGTTTCTGAGAGGGTTTAGGATTAGGGATAAACATGCTTAAATCCACTGATTGGGGTTACTTTTTGCTTAGGGTGGTCAACATATTGAGGTCACCTGATATGTCACCATCAAGATATTCTCTAGAGTGATGTGAGAGGGGAGGATAAATGCTGATTTTTTCTGATTGTGACACATGGGGATAAGGCCTTGACTAGCATTTAAGAGCAGGTAAGGTGGCTGTTGAAACTGGAGGTTCTGCACATGTCAGGGGGGGACCTGCGGGGGGGAGGTGGCAGCTGGGTCCTCCTGAATATCAAATTCTCAAAAAATCCTCAACCATGGCTTCTTTTGACATGTGTTCTTTGAAAAAATCAGCATGTCTCTTTTCAACTCAAAAGTCTTTATCCCTGTTGACTCACCTTTACCATAAGATTTTCCCTTTTTCTCCTCCTGTAACTGCATTGTTGATGCCCAATCACTGCTTCTAGTAACAGTGAACTACTACCTACCAAATACTTATGGTGCAGTAAAAAATATTTACCATGGGTAAAAAAAGTTACTGTAGGTAAAAAGTGATTTGTATTTACCATGTAGGTGAAAAATATTTACTGTGGTAAAAAATATTTACTGTCGGTAAAAAAGTGAAAACGGAGTATGCTGTGCTGTGAGTCCACACAAACATCCTCGTGCAAATTTCACTAGAAATTCACACCTAGAATGGGCTATTCTGTAAGATATAGATTGTAGGCATGCATAAGAGCTCGTTCCCACGTATCTTCTGCCCATGGCACTTTTTACTCTTTGGTGCTTGTGAAGGAGATTT
Organism: Adiantum capillus-veneris; assembly: GCF_014529385.1. Taxonomy (NCBI): domain Eukaryota; kingdom Viridiplantae; phylum Streptophyta; class Polypodiopsida; order Polypodiales; family Pteridaceae; genus Adiantum; species Adiantum capillus-veneris. The sequence goes on from NC_140946.1 coordinate 128,562,711, forward strand.
TTCTTCTCTTTCGAGATCCCTTGGACTAGAGTATCCTCATCTCCCCAACAACTGACTGTGCCTTTATTGCATCTTCAGAAGGGGTCCTAAAAACCATGCATCATATAGCCCTCCCCCTTAAGCTAGAGGTATTTGATGCCTCTAGCTGTAGGTTGTGCTACAATAGGGTTCTCTTGAATACTTACCCACCTGGTACCAATTGAATTTGCCATGTTACTGCTTTCTTGGCTGATGCACCCTGTTTAGTCCTTTCTGATAAATAATTGTATCCATCCATGACTAACAACTGGTCTCCTAGACCCTTGAAAGCCATACCCCATCCATTGTCAATATCCGCTTTCACTGATAGCATTCTCTTTTTTTCTTTTTTTCTTCTCTTTTTTTCCCTTTTTTTTTGTCTTCCCTTTTTTTTTTTTTTTTGAAACGACTATGTACATGATTGTTACCTTAGTTGGAGCTCGAATATGATGAGCTCTCCTCTGAATGATCCTTAGCATTGATTTCACCAGCATATGGCTGTGAAAGACGACATTGGTAGGCCTTCAATCGCCAACCATTTACCGGGGTCTAATGTACCTTACCATCTAGGTCACCTAGTTGGTAACTACCATTTGAGAACCTCTGTATCACTACAAAAGGGCCTTCCCACTTAAGCAAGAACTTACCATCCTTCCTGCGATCAAAGCGATTGTCGTATCTGAGCACTAAAGAACCTTCCTTGATACCTTTCTTGACAAGGTTGCGATTGAACTTCTTTCATTTCTTCTCTGCCTGGGCTGCATAGTACTTCACTGCTGACTCTCGATCTAGCCCTAACCTCTCCAAATCGATGATTCTTCCTTCCACCTGCTTCTCTTGACTATCCTCTTGATGTGCTTTTAGAACTCGGAGGCTCGCTAGCTCCACTTCTATAGGCAATAGTGCCTCTTGCCCGTAAACCAAGTGAAAAGGTGTATACCCCAAGGATGTTTTAAAGGATGTTCTGTAGGCCCAAAGTGCTGCATCTAGGTGTTTGTCCCATGCCTTAGGATGTAAATGCACTTGCTTAGTGATGATTTTACATATAAGACCATTTACCTTTTCGACAAGACCATTGCACTGAGGGTAGTATGGTGTAGAGTGCCTGCGCTTGATTTTTAACTTGCTCATCAATTGCCCGACTAAATCAGCTCGAAATCCCGGTCCCCTATCCGAGAGAATCTCCAAAGGTGTGCCAAAACGGCAACAAATGCATTAAAAAATGAAATCACTCACGTCCTTGGCTGTGATGCGCTTTGTGGGACGAGCTTCTGCCCATCTGGTCATGTACTCCACCCCCATAATGATGTATTCCTTCCCTAATTGAGTGCAAGGTAGTGGCCCTATTGCATCTATCCCCCATTTTTCAAATGGCCCATAGGTTTTGATTGGATGCTGATTTTCATGGGTAAGACGCCTTGGTCCAGCTTTTTGGCAAACCTCACATGTACGGCACCAATGTTGTACATCTCGATGGAGGCTTGGCCACGTGAACCCTGCTTGTAAAATCTTTCTGCTAGTAATCTCTTGTGCAAAGTGGCCACCACACACACCTTCATGACAACTAAACAAAATATCCTTTATCTCTTGGGATGCAGGAACTCTCATTAAGACACCATCTTTCCCTCTACAATACAAGTCCTCATTCACTAAGCTATAGCTGGTAGCCTTTTTTGCCAACCACCTACGTTCACTTTTACTCATACTAGAGGGTGCTTCACAATGCTCAAGAAAGTAAATTAAATCATGCAGCTCCTCCTTTCCCTGGTATAAAGGACTTTTCACAAGGATAGCACCTACTATGAGAGTTTGTAGTTCTTCACCTGCTAAGGCATCTGCTTCTCGATTTTGATCTCTAGGTACAAAGTGCACTCGAACTTCTTTAAAACCCTTCAACAAGGCCTTTGCTTCCCTCATCTTAACAGACAATTTGTCATTTTTACAGGCCCATACACCAACCATTTGCTTAACAATCAACATGGAGTCACCAAAAACATTTAGCTTTGTGATGCCTTGAGAAAGACAACATTGCAACCCTAAAACAAGGGCATGGTACTCTGCCTCATTGTTAGAATGAAACTCTTTTAGATGAAACCCTTTTGCAAAGATCTTCTCCTTCTCTGGACCTAATATTACAATGCCTACTGATGCCTTGTCTTTGGTCCTCTTGTAAGCCCCATCAAAATACAGACTGTGTGCTCCCAGTAGAACTTCAGGCTCCGGGATAGGCGGTACCTTACTAGGTGCCTCTTTCTTGGCCTTCTCATAACACCTTTGTGTGAGGACATCTGCCAAACAAGCACGGGTGGAATCCTCTACTTGTAGTGTGTAGTCAAACTCTTGAAGATGCACCACCCACTTTGCTATTCTTTGAGACAATTCCATGTGTTGTAGGGCATATGGAAAAACCTCCTCAGTTGTGATCACCACAAATTGTCTCGGAAGTAAGTAAGCCCGAAACTTCTCCACTGCAAACTTAAGAGCTAGCACCAATTGCTCAGTTGCGCTGAAACCCTTTTCAGCAGCTGTCATCACTCTACTAGAGAAGTAGACTGGTCTCATGAGAGATGTCTTTGGGTCTTTTTGCATCAAGACATCTCCTAGAGCTTCTGGACCTACACTAGGATTTACATAGAATAATTCTCCCCATGTGGGTTGTAGGACGACAGGCAATGAGCTCAAAATGGTTTTAACTTCTTGAAAGCACCTTTCACCCTCCTCACTCCATGTCAATGTAGTGTGTTTAGTGAGCTGCTGCAAAGGATAGATTGCCTGAGAAAGGAGATGTATGAATCGTCCCATGTAGCGAACCTTTTGAATGAAGGAGACTAGTTGCTTCACGTTTGAAGGAGTAGGTAAAGCTAACAATGTCTTTACCTTTTCAGGGTCAGCTTCAATACCATCTTGAGACACAACATGGCCTAGTAGAGTGACCTTGCTCTCACCTATGTGACACTTGTCTTTATTCAATTGCCCACCCAATTGGGCCAGACGGGTGAAACCTTCGTCAACCTTGGACAGTCAACCTTGGACAGATGTACTTCCCTAGAGCTGTAAATGCAAAAATCATCAATGAAGACTCGTATGGACTTACCAAAGTAAGGTTGAAACACCAAGTTCATAAACCTCTGGAAAGTAGCTGGGACATTAGTTAAACCAAAAGGCATAACTCTATAAGCAAAACACCCCCAAGGTGTTATGAAGGTAGTCTTTCTTTGGTCTTCATCTGCAATTCTGATTTGGAAGTAGCCTGAGTACCCATCACACACTGTGTACCTTTCATGACCAGCCACTTCATTTAGTATTTCATCTTGAAAAGGCAAAGGAAAATGGTCCCTTTTTGTGGCTGTGTTTAGAGGCTTGTAATCCACACATACCCTCCACTTCCCATTTTTCTTTGGTGCTACCACAACTAGAGACACCCACTCAGAATCTTCCACTGGGTAGATAAATCCTGCCTTGAGTAATCTTTTTACTTATTTTAAGAGTGCATCTTGTTGCACTAGCCCTAATCTCCTTAGCCTTTGCACCATTGGTTTGGCGCCTTCCTTTAATTGGATATGGTGTTGGGTTACCGTCACTCCTTTAATGTGCTCGTAATCCGTTATAAAGAGGCCAGCATGCTTCTTTAGTACCTGCAAATAGGGTTCTCTCTCTTCTTCTAGTAGGTCCTTAGCTAGCATCTCCTCTAAGCCTGTGGCTTCTTCCTTGTTTAGAGAGTCTTGACCACCTTCTCCTTCTGGGTTTCGCAGTATTATACCCATGACTTCCAAAGAGCTAGCATCCTCCTCAGATGACTCATCCTCAGATGAAGAGCAGCTGCTTGTACTCCATTCATCCATAGAAGTCTCCATCTCTAGGTCTTGTTGTCTACCCTGCTTCATGTCATACACAATTTTTTGTTGCTTGCCACCTACCTTATGATTTGGTCGCAACTCAAGGGAACCTGTCTCCCAATCTTGCCTAGCTTTCATAGCCATAAGCCAAGGTCTTCCAAGGATTAGCGGATAGCCCTCCCCCTTAGTTGGGATCACATAAGCATCAATTGAGATTGCAACACCAAAAGCTGAAACCTTCACTCCATTAACCTTTCCCACACAAGCCACCCTTACATTATTTGCCATCTTAGCTTGTAAGGAAGTTTGCTCATTTACTTCCAAACCCAACCTGTGCATTAATTTCTCTGTCATAACACAAATCTCGGCTCCACCATCTACGTACACATTGGAGACTTGCTGACTCTTAATCTCTGCATCAATGACTGGCACGATATCCTTCATGCCTCTTGCACTAATAGACCCAACTGACTTTGCCTTAGCCCTCCTGGTGCTGACCATCTTAGACCAGGTTCTACGCATCTTTGGGGAAAGGTGGAGGAGTGTAGCAAATGTACTCACGTGCTTGCCTTTGTCCTTCTTGTCTATTTCGTTCATTTCCTGGCTGGGGAGCCCTTACACCTTGAACCAGATTGATGGACAGGCTCTCTAGTTGATTAGTGATTTGTTGAAGTAATTCTTGTTGAGAGGACTCTTGGTCTGTTGCTCCTGTCCTTGCTACTACCCTTGCCGTAGGTTGAGCTAGCGGTGGAGGCTCCATTCCCCCTTGTAGTTGAGCTTGGAATTTTAACTTCCTATCCTTCTCCCTTGCATAAGTCATAGCTTTATCAAAGGTATCTGGGAATTTACCTTTTACCTTTTCTCGAAGGATGGGGTAAAGCCGTGCCAGGAAACAGTCCTTCTTTAGGCATTCTGGCGCCCTTTCTCCTTCACCTAGTGATGCACACCATTTCTCCCACAGGTTGGAAAACTTTCCTTCATAGCTTCTATAGTCATTGGGTGATGCTTGGCGTAGCTCTAAGAGCTGTCTCCATATCTCCTCTGGAGGCTCATGGCGGCGAAATTTTTCGATGAAGGCCATCTTTAAGGACTCCCAGTCTCTTCTTTCTTCAGGTGCCAAAGTTTGATACCATAATTTTGCACCTTCCCTCAAGACCAAAGGAAAGGCCCTTAACTTAGTAGCTTCGTCATCCCTTCCCGATACCAGAAAGGCCATTTCCAAATTATCCAAAAAGTCTGGAGCAACCTCCCCGGGCTTACCATAAAAATTAGGGAAGGCCATAAGTGAGAGAGTAAACAATTACACAAACAGCTCCAATTTATTTTAAAATAGAGTATGGTAATTACAATTTGGATCTTTAGCACAACTTAGCTCAAAATAGGATGAAGATCGACACATCAAAGGAATGGTAATAGTCTAGTAAGGGTAGAATGACAGGATGAGGAGAGCGCAAGATTTCCCCAAGTCTCTCGGCTCCAAACAACAGGGCTATTCTTTGCTGATAAAAGATTTTTCTATCAATACAAATATTCACACGGATATGACGCACAAAATGGAAAGGAAACATGCGGGGATCATCATTCTCATTATTGGCATCCATACTTACACACAAGAGCCTAGCTTAGTTGCACCACCTTGGGACCAATGAGCCTGATCAGCCACAGAAGGTCAGCACCTCGGATCACTTCGACTCTTCCTGATGCATCTGTGAAGACGTAAGGCGTGATGGCAACACTTTGTACAATGCCGAGCCTTTTAGCAAGCAACAATTGGATGCTATTACCATAATCAGCATGACGAATGAAAGTGACACCATTAATGTGCAGCACATCATCAACTAAGATAGTTTCCTTAGATTGAGATAACTTCTTGAAAATTAGCAGCAAAGGTAGGGTAGGGAGGCTTTTCACCCGGTCTCCAAAGCACTTTGGACAATATCCAAAGTGATCTTCACGCGGACAGGAGGTTGGCTTGGGATTGGTGGTGTCTGGATTCACAAAGTGCACTGGGAGCACTCGCAGACGGGCGGCAATCTTGTAGGCAAGCCTTCGCCTCTTTGCTTCAGGAGGATTTAGGGGTCAGAGTCGTGGTTGCAAGTTGGAGGTTGAAGTTGGTTGCTCACTAGACTTTTTCTTGCCTGTAGTGGTCATGTAATCCCTTATTAATGAGATTAAGCCAAATGTTACCTTACGCTTGAGCACGCGCTGCGGCCTTGGGCCACTTAGGTGTAGAGGGGATCTTCCTCCTCTTCTGTTCTCCAATTTGCAAACTCCTCACGCCATTCGTCCATGTTGTAGATTGCACATCTTCATTGCTTGTGGATTGAAGGTCTGTGTAGCCCTCCTCCGTGGGGGCACCAAAATGAAAGCAGGAAAAAGAGCAGTGCAATCGAGTGGCCTCTGTACTCGTGCACACTCCACAAACCACGCCTCATGCAAACAAGCAAAGAACAAAACAACGAGGGCACCACCCTAAATTAAGAGGTTTAGGGACCTCACACATAGTGCACATAGGCAAGTGAGACTTCTGGCATTATGATGGCATCAAAACATATGGCAAAACACATAGAAACGAAGCTTAGGGACCTTATGTAGCATATATATACACAAGACATCAGCTTAACAATACAACGGCATCTGATCATACATAACAAGGATATAGAGAAGCAAGCCAAGGATGGCATAATCCCTTGTCAAAAACAATCAACCCAGCAAGTAGGTATGATCCTACTAGCAACACATCAATACCTTAGAGAATGATGGCGAGGATGGTGGCCATGGAGCATGACAGAAGACTCCTTATTTAGGTTTTAGGGCTAGTAATGTAGCATACTAGAGGGAGAGAGAGAGAGAGGGAGAGAGAGTAGAGCTCCATCCATAGCTCCTCGTTGTGAGCAATGTCGTCATAGCTTCATTGCTTGGTGAAGTGGGTGAAGTGTTGTTTTTGAGTGAGAGAAGGCCTCCTTATATAGGTTTCTGAGAGGGTTTAGGATTAGGGATAAACATGCTTAAATCCGCTGATTGGGGTTACTTTTTGTTTAGGGTGGTCAACAGATTGAGGTCACCTGATATGTCACCATCAAGATATTCTCTAGAGTGATGTGAGAGGGGAGGATAAATGCTTATTTTTTCTGATTGTGACACATGGGGATAAGGCCTTGACCAGCATTTAAGAGCAGGTAAGGTGGCTGTTGAAACTGGAGGTTCTGCACATGTCAGGGGGGGACCTGCGGGGAGGAGGTGGCAGCTGGGTCCTCCTGAATATCAAATTCTCAAAAAATCCTCAACCATGGCTTCTTTTGACATGTGTTCTTTGAAAAAATCAGCATGTCTCTTTTCAACTCAAAAGTCTTTATCCCTGTTGACTCACCTTTACCATAAGATTTTCCCTTTTTCTCCTCCTGTAACTGCATTGTTGATGCCCAATCACTGCTTCTAGTAACAGTGAACTGTTACCTACCAAATACTTATGGTGCAGTAAAAAATATTTACCATGGGTAAAAAAAGTTACTGTAGGTAAAAAATGATTTGTATTTACCATGTAGGTGAAAAATATTTACTGTCGGTAAAAAAGTAAAAACGGAGTATGCTGTGCTGTGAGTCCACACGAACATCTTCGTGCAAATTTCACTAGAAATTCACACCTAGAATGGGCTATTCTGTAAGATATAGGTTGTAGGCATGCATAAGAGCTCGTTCCCACGTATCTTCTGTCCATGGCACTTTTTACTCTTTGGTGCTTGTGAAGTAGATTTTTCTTCTCTTTCGAGATTCCTTGGACTAGAGTATCCTCATCTCCCCAACAACTGACTGTGCCTTTATTGCATCTTCAGAAGGGGTCCTAAAAACCATGCATCATATGTGTGTCTGTGTGTGTGTGTTTTTGTGTGTGTGTCTGTGTGTTGTATTTGTGTGTGTTTGTGTGTGTATGTGTGTGTTGTTTGTTAAGACAGAGCTAGATATGGAATGTACTCTGACAGAAACAGAGAGAGAAAAATAGACAAAGAAACAGAGAGAGAGAGAGAGGGAGAGGTAGAGGAACATATAGAGGGACATTTCAGAAGCAGAGGGAGAGAGAGATAGAGAGAGAGAGGGCCAAACCTTCTAAGGACGCAGACCTGCGTTATATCGAAGATGGGTCAAGTCAATCTTGCAGGTGCTTTCTGTCGAAGATGCAAACGACGGCTCTCTCTCTCTCTCTCTCTTTCTCTCACTCTCTTTGACGCGGTGTGGTTTTTCTCTCTCATCACCTTTATATGTGACGTACGAAATTATACGGGCTCAATAATGACCGCACGTGCGGCATCATGCAATTATATTCTATTTTTAAGTAACACGTGTGGCGCCGCCGTGTGTATCCGTTATAAGTGTGATTTTGAGAGAGAGAAAGAGAGAGAACTAGAGAGAGAGAGAGAGAGAGAGAGAGAGAGAGAGAGAGAGAGAGAGAGAGATTGACAGAGAAAAAGCAATGGAGGAGACACCTCCCATGGAGTTTCTGCAAACTCCACCAACAAAAGGTGATCTCTCACTATGTCTCTCTGTATTTCCAACAGTTGGTAGGTAGAAAATTGTGTGTGTGTGTGGAAACAAAGAAAAACCCATACTGTTGTTCAACACACACACACACACACACAAAGACACACACACACACACACACAGACCTCAACACATACTTACATAGACAGACACACACACAAACAAACACTCTCTCTCTCTCTCTCTCTCTCTCTCTCTCTCTCTCTCCCCGTGTACTAACGGCGCGCAGAGCCAACCAAACACTGGCTGCAGTTGTCTCTGCGCGCCTATAGTACCTTCATGACACCTACCATCTCTCTCTCTCTCTCTCTCTCTCTCAATTGTACTCAAGGTGCGCGTAGAGAGTTGCAAAGAGTATGTTTTTGTCTATGTGCGCCTTTAGTACAAAGAGACACACACACACACACACACACACAGAGTCATTGTGTGTTTTTTTAATGTTCTTTGGAGAGAGAGAGAAAGAAAAAGAGAGAGAGAGAGAGAGAGAGAGAGAGAGAGAGAGTCTATGTGTATCTTTGTTTGTGCTTTGGAGGGAGAGAGAGAGAGAGAGAGAGAGAGAGAGAGAGAGACTTGTCATATTTCCTGATGGATAGGATTAAGGTCCAATAGACAGAAGAGGCTGAAACTAGACCCAGAGCTTGTGACAGGATTTCAGCCTTTGTAGGCTCAGTTGCTTTTCCTGCCAAAAGAGCTGTTGACTTTTGTCAGGACATATCTGAAAAAGAGTCAATTGGTGAAGATCAGTCAGAGAGGTCACCAGGCCAAGAGGATCCCTCACCCTACAAGGGTCCCTCACCCTCTACAGTACTTGTGTGCGCTCCTTGCCGCACTGTCGAAGCAAGGGACTTGCCGATACACCGTGTGCGAGCCACAAATGGCTCCAAGCACACAACAAGACTAATCTAGTAAGCTCAAGAGAGCAAAGGGTGTGTCACTCACCGCTCTACGCTCGCCTTCGTGGTGGATTCCTCGCCGCGATGAAGAAGAAGCTACAGTCGTGCCGCGCTCAACCGCTTCGCCGTCGTCGTGCCTTCATAATGCTCGATCGCACACACACTCTCCCTCTCTCTCTCACACACACACACACACAAGGAGGTGAAGAAGAAGAAGATGGAGATGGAGATGGAGCAAGAGCACTCTTCTATTGCACAAATGAGAGAATGAATGAATTTTAGGTTTAGTTGGCTTTTATATGAGCTCACCCCATTCACACTTGGGCGCCCATGCTTAGCCAACTAATCCCTTGAATGTCCCAGTTAGAGTGCGTCTCTCATCGGTGATCACTCTTACCCTTTTTCTATTGGTCCGACAAGCCCGGTACCTGACTCTACCAAATACATAATACCTGAATTTGAATTCTCGATGCAATCCAAACGAGCGATTCAACAACAACCAATTGCTCGATAGATTCATTGGGGGACAACGACATGAAAGTATCTATAATGGCCTAGTCATTAGAGGTATCACTACTTGGGAAGCAGTCACCATGAATGCAATCCAATTGGAGGATAATTTAATGATTGCAGGAGAAAGAGTGTCTGCCGAGCCGAAGTCTAGTAGCTCGCAAGCGTCAGGGCATGAGCCAATGAAGATAAAGCCAATCGTGAAAGAGCAAACGATATCTGAGATGACTTTAGCAGATCTCACCAAGGCCATCCAAGAAAGCCTTAGGGGTAATCGTGCTCCACAAAACACTCATATGTATCCAAGAAGGGAGCAACAATGGTGCTCAATTTTCTTGGGCACACATACTACGAGTGAATGCCCTACTTTCAGAGTAAAGTTTAACGGGACTTGTAACGCGTGTGGTAGGTATGGCCATCAAGCGAAGGATTGCCTAATGCTTAAATGCATCATGGAAAATAAACCGCTTATAGCTTGGGCAGACTCACCTCGAGTTCCTGCATTGATGCCTACCCCACCCATGGAGCAACAGTTGCCATTACAGCACATGGTCCCTAGAACCCAAAATGTGGTCCAAACCACGCCGTTGCTACCTCCGGTGCTAGGACCGCAACCCCCTCATCCAAGAGTTACACCTATGAACCAAATAGGTTGCGAGTCATCTAGTACTTATGTAGATTGCGAAGAGGACATAGACTCTAGTATCACCTATGGAGTCGACATGCTTGAGGAGTGTCACATGTACTATATGGAAGACCATTGGGGACAAATCAAACCGGTATATCAAGCTACTGCGCTAGCAGCAAGAGGCCAAAACATTAATAGTTTTGCCAGGAGACCACCTCTTCAGTGCTATGAATGTGGTGGACTACATCGAGTAGTTGAGTGCCCCATTAGAATGCAAAAGAATGCTGCACTAATGCAAACAAGTCAAGGGAGTGCATTGGCAATGCCAATACTCACTTGTAATCGTTGTGGCATAGATCATTTGATCGCACAGTGTCCTAACAATCCAAACGCACCGAAAATCACACCATTGAACATAATAGAGATTGTTGATAGCACCAGTGAATGCACTCACACGGTCGATGCTCCAAAAGAAAAATTACATCCTTGAAGAGAGAGATGCTGCATCCATTGGCCGAGCGAGAAAGAAGAAAACACGAAGAAAGAAATCCCTTAATGCTTCTAGCTCAAAACCTAGTTCAAAGACTAACATAGGGACATGAGAGGATCCATTGTATATGAATGACCCTGAGGATGACTCAGATTCGATAGAGACCACGGAGACCAAAACTGTTACTACAAAGGAAAAAGCCAGTGAGGAAGATCATGAGAGGGAATTACGACGAACACCAAAAGAGTATTCAAGGTTAAACCACCCAGTTGCAAACCCCCAAGATAAGCCAGGAGAGACAAAAAATGAGGATTGCAAGAGAAAGATTGGAACCTATCCAAACCCAACAGTGGAAATTGAACGAGTCCAACAACTGAGGGGTTTGGTGGAAGAAACTCAACGAACATTAGAACCTGAACCCAAACATATCCAGATGTCGGACACAGTGTTTCCCACACAAGTTCAACCTCACAAGAACTACAGGCCGTTAGCTATACCCAGTATCATTCGGGAAGAGAGTGAGGGTAGGACATCTGAAAGTGGACACACACCTTTCCTACTAGAGAGAATGTTTGGTGAGGGAATGCCCGACCCCCTTGAGGAAGTGGAGATTCCATCTTCACCATTCTCTTGTCAGGGTCCTATGTCCCACAAGATGCCATTAAATGTTGCCAAATTGATGGATTTCATGTCTTCAAAAGTTAGAACCACCATCATGTCCAAACTATATAAAGACCCCGAGCTAGTCTCAGCTCTTCGAGCCTTCCTCAATGGAGAATTACAGGCCGGATTACCACAGTTTGCACATATGAACAAACCTGACTCGGTTATGAATGATGAGGAACATTTAGCACCACCATCTGACCTAGCGGGACATGAATCTGTAATTGAAGTACCCGTTAACAAGTTGGGGAAATAATTTGAAGGTGATGAATCTAATGCTACTCTGCCAATCACTAATAAAGGATTAACTGTAAAGGGAGTCCTTGATGGTGGTGCGGGAGTCAGCATGGTGACAAAGATTTTTTGGGAGTCTATGGGGCGACCTCACCTTGAAGCCACAAGCGTAGTGGTAAAAATGGCTAATGGATCTATTGTTACGCCTATTGGAATGCTAAAGGATCTCAGAATCAAGGTCTTGGGACACAAGGTAAGGCAGACTTTCATTGTTATGGATTTTTCCAAGCATCCTATGTCATTTGAGATGATCTTAGGGCGTCCATTCATGAGGGAAGCAAAAATGGTGCATGACTGGTCCAAAAACCACGTCTACTTACAGTTCCAAGACTTTGTCATTCGAGTTGATCTTTTAAGTGGTCGAACGCATCCTCTAGGAAATAAATTCATCATTGATAACCGATCGGACACAACAATTCACTCAGATCCATTACAGTATTGTTACACGTGTAACGAAGACACGGATATTGGGGAGAACTCTCCTTATATGGATATCCTACCCGGAATGGCTGAGTCAGACAATGTCGATTGGGTACACCTAGCGGCAACTATAGATACATGGGGAGCTAGAGGAACAACCTGGGTAACACCAGATGGGGAAGAGATACCACACATTGCACCAGTAAACATGTTAGGTGTAGCGCATGTAACATCCGATGATAAGAAAGAGGCACACCTACCTGAGAGTGAAACCGATGATTCCTCAAAGGCTTCAGGCCAATACACATCAGAAACGGAATCTCAGGGAGAAATGGATTCAGAACCTGAGGAAACATCGAGTGAGCCAAGTATAGAAACTGAACACTCAAGGTCTAGTACGACCATCTATGGTAATTTATATGAGAGTGAAGAAGATACAAGCGAAGACCTATCAAGCGAGTCGAGTTCAAACATTTACCAAAAGCAAAACCTTAACAAGAAACAAAGGTCATATAAGAGACGACGATATCGAGCAAATGTGAGAGCTAGGATAAACAAGGAAAGATCTACTGCAGAATGGCTTAGCTATCTAGGGTCATGTGATGCTCATCGAAAGCTAGTAGACAATTGGGGTGAACATCTCCAGAGTGTCATGTGGTGCAGCCCGCGACCCATTGACCTCGCTCAATTGTAGGTTACAGATCCTTAATTGAGTCGAACTATAAGAAGACGTCAAAACCGAGAGTTAGCACAACAACAAAAGGAGGCAGAACTAAAAGAAAGGTCCCCGTTAGGACAAGAGCCTGCTGACTTACATACAACTCCTGAACATTTTAAATCTTATACCACGGGGGAGCGAAAGGTTGTGTATGCCAAAGCCCAACGAATACCTACCAATGGAAGCAGTGGAGTCTATGATGGTCCAACGGTAGTTAAAGAGATAGAATTAGCAGAACCAGGTGAGGAGTCTAAACCAGTCTTTATTGCTCAAGACCTTACCGAAACTGAAGAGGCTGTACTTAAGGAGCTCCTCAAGGAATACAAGGATATCTTTGCTTGGACATATCATGACATGAAGGGCGTTCCACCTTCTGTGGTGCAACATACAATTCCCATGATCAACACTGCTAAACCCATCCACCAACGACCCTATCTAATGAATCCTAAGTACGCCAAAATTGTACAAGAGGAGATTGAAAAACTTATCCAATGTGGATTCATATACCCTATTGAGCACTCAAAATGGGTTTCTCCAATAGTCATTGTGCCAAAAAAGAATGGGAAACTAAGAGTGTGCGTGGACCTCAAGAAAGTTAATGCAGCCACTAGGAGAGATCATTATCCCTTGCCATATTCAGAACATGTGCTTGAAAGAGTTGCGGGCAAGGAAGCTTATAGCTTTTTAGATGGTTACTCTGGTTACAATCAAATCACAATTGCATTAGAGGACCAAGCTAAAACTGCTTTTATCACAGAGTTTGGAGTGTTTGCATTTCGTGTTATGGCTTTTGGCTTAACGAATGCCCCTGCTACATTCCAACGATTAATAAACACTGCGTTTAAAGAATTTCTAAGGGAGTTTTGTGAAGCTTTCCTAGATGACCTTTGTGTTTATTCTTCTTGGGAGAAGCATTTGTTATATCTATGAAAAATATTTGAAAGGTGTAGATTTTATCGCATCTCATTGAACCCTTTCAAATGCCAATTTTGGGTTAAGCATGGAGTCATTCTAGGGCATATAGTGTCCAAGAACGGGATATCCACAGATGAGAGTAAGATTAAAGCCATTGCCGATTTGCCACCACCTACTAACTATAAAGGAGTTCAAAGATTTATGGACCATGTTGGTTATTATCGAAGGTTTATTTTAAACTTTGCCGAGATAGCGCGTCCATTGTACAAGCTTCTTATCGAGTTTCACTGGACGGAAGAATGTCATCAATCTTATGAGCTATTAAAGAAGGCCCTAACAAGTGCTCCAATCCTGCGAACACCTGATTGGAATGTACCTTTTCATGTGCATATTGATGCATCAAATTTTGCTATTGGGTGTGTTCTAACTCAACCAGGAGAACATAAATTGGACTACCCTATTAGCTTTGCAAGTCGCCAATTAAATGATGCCGAGATGAACTACACTACTACAGAGCGCAAAGGTCTAGCTATGATTTATGCAGTAAAGAAATTTCGCTATTACCTTCTTGCTACCAAGTTTGTGTTTTATGTTGATCATCAAGCATTGCTATATTTGGTAAACAAGCCGTGTTCCACAGGTCGAATTACACGATGGTTGTTAATTCTTCTTGAGTTTGACTTCACCGTTGTTGTGAGGCGTGGGAGGAAACATGTCATGGCAGATCATTTATCTCGTATCCCTAATGGCGAAGCTCCTACGGGGGTTGATGATGAATTGCCTGATACTCCTTTGTTCATTGTTGAGACAATGCCTGAATGGAGTGAAAAGATTGTTAACTTCTTAGTTAATGGTTTTCCACCCAAAGAACTGCGAAAAGATATAGCTCGAAAATTAATCAAGGAATGCGAACCCTATTGCTTACTGACTGTAACTCTCTATAAGATGATGTTCTTAGACGCTGTGCCCGCGAGGATGAGTATTTATATATTCTACAAGAGGCACACATGGGCGTAGTTGGTGGTCACTTTTTAGGAAACTTGACTGCCCGAAAGATCTTACAGTCAGGCTATTGGTGGCCCACTCTGTTTAAGGATGCATCACTTTTTGCAAAGGGATGTGATGAATGCCAACGCTCCAAGAAGCCACAAAGAAGTGATAGGATGCCTCTACATCCCATCAAGGTAACCCAACCATTTGAAAAGTGGGGCTTAGACTTTGTAGGACCGATTAGTCCGGCTGCACGTAACACGCAATCACGATATATCATTGTGGCTACCGACTATGTAACCAAATGGGCTGAAGCAAAAGCAACACGAAAGGCGGATGCAAAAACAACAGCTAAGTTCCTCTTTGAGAACATTATCACACGTTTTGGATGCCCCTTTGAACTTGTGAGTGACAATGGAACTCATTTTATAAATGAAGTAATAAAAGAACTCACATCAAACTTCATGATATCTCACCACAAGTCTACACCCTATTATCCCCAAGCAAATGGCCAAGCTGAGAGTACCAACAAATTCTCATCTCCATTTTGACAAAGACAGTTGAGGCTCATCGCACTGATTGGGACCTAAAGCTTACATCAGCTTTATGGGCTTATCGTACTGCGTATAAAGTTTCTATTAATTGCACACCGTTTAAAATGGTGTATGGACAAGAAGCAGTTATGCCATGGGAGTTTGTCATTCCTAGTCTTCGAGTAGCTTCTCAAGAAGGTTGGGATGGTAACCCCTTAGTGGAGCGATTATATATCCTGGAAAGGCTAGATGAAGAAAGGCAATTAGCTGTGCGAAATGCTTTAGTGGAAAAGGATAGGAGAAAGAAGTCGTTTGATAGCCATTTAAAGGATAAAGACATCAAGGTTGGTGATAAATTTCTTATGTACGGGGTACGTAATGAAAAGAAGAAATTGAAATACGCTAGTAAGGGACCATATCGAGTGTGTGAAATTACCCCGCAATGTACCATTCGTGTGGAGACTCTAGATGGAGTTGAAACCATTGGATTCCTTAATGGGAGTAAATTCAAAAGATATTATGATCCTCTAAGCTAGGAAGAGTTGCAAGCCATCCATCAAAAGAAGGCTGCCAAGGAACAAGCAGAGCTTAAAAAAATCCAAGCAAGAGTTGAGGCTCGAGAACGACAACAACGTCTTAGACGCCAACGAGAGGCTAATCTGGGAATCACGCAAGCATTTTTCGAGGACACAGATGACGACTCATTAGAATCTGATCCACCCCTACGATACCCAATTGAGCTAAATAGCCCCTATGGGAAAGTACTATACAATGCCTTATTAGATACGGGAGCTAAACACAATTTTTTATCCTATGGAGTTTGGTGTCAATTAGGAAAACCGACCCTATCTCCGAGTACGATGCAAGTCAAGGGCATTAATAAAAAGAAAAATGCTATTCTTGGAGTCCTTCAGACCCCTATTGTCTATGAAAATGGAAGCATAGTGCAGAGGTTTCTAGTCATGCCCGCGGGAGCTATGGAAGGCAACGTAAACCTGGGACGCACGTGGATGTTGGCAACCAAATGCACTATTGATTGGGATACTGGTAGTGTCACGATGCGACCACCGACTCTTACCCCTATCATTCAAGCAAAGTCACCTACGTTGCAAACTCTAGCAAAGTTGAAGGATAGCCAACATTCACAAGCCAAGGTGGTTAACTCGTCTTTGCTGGCTACCCATGAACCTAGCACTTCAACACTTGTAGTTGCAGCAAGCAGTAATATTGCAAGTACTCAACCTTCACGACCTAAGAGTAAATATCAATGGGTCCCCAAGGCCTTACTTCCAACTACCTCAACCCTCCCATCCATTTCAAGAAAAAATTTCCCTGGAGAACCAAGAGTGCGCTCTAGGAGATTCAAGACCAAATCACGATGGATTCCAAAACGACTATTAGAAGCCCAAGGCTACTATGATGGAAATGAGAAAATTTGGGTACCTAAACGTAAAATGTGTCCTTCCCTATCGACAACAAACCCATATGAGTGAAACAGTGTAACGCTAAAGCCAATGGCAGACCGTGGGAAGGGAAAGATCACAGAATGCTACACACCTAGTCCAGAGCTAGTTTGGGCTCCAAGGCAAAACCAATTTATTCCACCTAGCTCAAGAAGGGGGGAGTTCCCTGAAGCTTCTAGCTCCTCATGTAATACATCCATAGAGGTAAAAGCTTCTACACAGCCTCCATCTATAGTAGTGGACCTCCATGAAGCTACAAAAGAATCCACACCTCCCAGTGTTCAAGAATCACCTGATGAACCACTTCAAGTTCGATCCTGGGAGAGTACCTTACCACCCTTGCAACTTGACGAGGCACCTAGGGTAATAGAAAACTACTGGCAAAAATCCTCACCTATTACCAACTGGAACAATTGGTTTCAAAGGGTGACGACATCATTTCAAACGGTATGATCTACCCAAGGAAGGGGGGAGTGTTTGTGGACATCCATCATTCACTTGCTTCCCTCTCAACCTTTCTCCCTGACCTCTTAATCTCCGATCTTAGGGAATGTATATATAAAGCCTTATACTCACAAAAACAAGATAAAAAAGTAAAAGAGCAAGAGCCATAACACAAATCATAAAAACAAATTATGCACAAGAACACGACCCTTGTAATATTTGCACTCTAACCATCATCTATTTGCGTGTACACTACAAGAGGTTATGTGTTCTTGTGACGCTCTTAGCGACGGAAATACACTGGGTTTTTATAACCCCCGGCGTCGCTAAAAGCGTCGCTAAAAGCGTCGCTACGAGAGCGTCGCTATAGGCGTCGCTATAGGCGTCGCTATAGGCGTCGCTATAGACGTCGCTATATAGCGACGCTTATAGCGACGCCTATAGCGACGCTTATAGCGACGCTCTCACAGAAGAGTATAGCGACGCATATAGCGACGTTACAGAGCCATAAATAGCGACGCATATAGCGACGCCTGAGAGAATATTTTTTTGGTGGCAGGACATTGAATGCCTGCCACCCATCAACCATATTGTACTTGATTCACTTTTTAAAAAAAGTGCAAAGGTAAATAATAGACCCAAAATAGTCACCCACAAGACGCATTGTTTGCAAAATTGACAATTGTACACATCATAGACAAACTGAATTGATTGGCAAATGTAATAATGACAATTGTACAACATCATAGGCATAAAGAATTGATTGGCAAAAGGAATTGCGGTGACAAATGTAATAATATACATGGTTCAAAAAGACGTATAAAATCCGTCTCATGATACATAAGCTATGAGAAACCCTAAACTAATGCTATCTAGATACGGCTAAACTGACGTCGTCTAATCAGACGTCTCATCGCGTCCAAGCGGCGTATCTGTCGGATTCTGCAAAAAAAGACAATAAGACAGTTTTCAGTAAGTATAAACATATAACGACATTTATAAAACAATACAAAAAATAAAAAAGAGTAAACCCTAATACTAACCATGCCGCTGCGAGAACTGAGAATGTCCATCAGGGCGTTTAAGCCCTTCCTGCCTGCGTACTCGCGCTCGTACGGTGTGGGATCACGTCCTGTCATCGACCACTGTCAAAACATACAAAGATTTCATTATGTTAGAACTAAAAAACTCATAAACCCTAAACTATCGAACATGCATAAAGAGCAATGTGAAAAGACTTACAAAATCGGCCTCAAATGATGCCCATCCACCGCTCCCCAAGTGGTGCGAGCTCCCTGCCTCTACTCGCGCTCTGGCTGCATCCTTTTGTTGCTTCCACTTGTCGGGATTCTCGCGCGCTGCTTTCTTCGCATTCTTCCAATCTTCTTTGGCCAGCCAATCTGGCCTATTCCACCCATTCTTGATTGCTTTTTGCACTTCGGAACGCTTGTGTTTGCAGTATTCGCGCATTCGAATCTTCATCAGGTCTTCATTGAAGCGCTGATCCCGTGTTGGAACGGGAAACTCATCATGAAGTATGCTGATGACTCTGTTTTTTAAATCACTTGGTACTTCACTCCATTTGTTTAGTATATAGTGTCTAAACAGCTGAGAGCAAAGACCACGCATGCGCGAGATCACCTTCTTGCCGTCATCATCCATGATGATGCCGCCGCTGATGTCGACGGAGTAAGGCAAGCCCTCTGGCCGGTGACGCGTGAACCTGGGTGTCCCGGCAGGGGTCTCTAGCGGCGTGTCGATGGGGGTACGGACGTCAGGTGTCTCCACCGGCGTCTGGGCCCCGAAGCGAGGAGTGTCGAGTGGGGTGGCTCCTGGCGGAGTAGGTAGAGGTGTGTAGCTTCTAGGAACAGTCAGCCGTGCAAAACCTGGCGTAGACGGCGATGCTGTGGCTGGTGTGGGGGCGGGCAAAGAAGGGGAGGGTAAAGAGCCTCGTCGAACACGAGGCGGTGTGGAGGCATCGGTGGCGGAATCCCCACAACAACCGCCACCGCCACCACTAGAGCGCCGGTGTCTAGAAGAGTGTGACGCTCGTCTCGTCGACGCCGAAGCTTCGGAGCGCGCCGAATGCTCCGAAAGAGAGGGAGATGCGGATGGTGTAGGAACGCGCGATGATGCGCCAGAGCGATGACGCTCCACGTACCACTGTCTCTGCTGCGGTGACAAAGAAGAAAGAAACTCCTCATCATCCATACCTGCATTAAACACACGAATATTTAAACTTAATATTGAATGAATAGAGTAGACAATGACGCAAAGACCATTAAATACAATGACGTAATGACGCATATAAATACAATGACGCAATGAATCGAGTGGTAGAAGAGGCAAGTCGAAAACTCAGAATTTTCAATCAAAAGATGTGAGCGCGAGTAGAAAAGAGCGTTACACACCATGGAAGCTACTTAGAGAGCTAGAGCTTTTACAGCACGGAGCAAAATTGTTCAAATACAATATTTGTGGCTTTAAGAGATCTCTCTCTCATCCTCGCATAACTCAGCATAACTTCCTATATCTATATAGAGCTCTCCGTTTAAACACATATCCTCTGTTTCATTTTGTAGCTCCTCTGCATGCACCCCATATAGAGCAGTAGCATCTTGATGCTCGTCTGGCACCACCGCAGCGGCTTCTGATTGAGCATCTTCTCTGATCTCCTCCATTGATGTCGTTGTGATTGGCACATGGTAGCCTTCATACGTCCTTGCACTACGAGGGGCTAACTCTATGACGTACCACCAGTTTGATGTAGACTTTGTAGGATGAAATACTACCTGCCAAAGCCACATAACTTACATGAGAGCTTTCAAGCACATAACTTGTAAAAGGGGGATGTTAACTATTTATATATATACTTACTTGTTCACAATGCTCGGGTAGTACGAAAGTGTCTCTTAGGTCAGTCCATTTCTTAGTAGAATCCACCTCAAGAAAACCAGACTCTCCTCTACGCACAGTAGCGTTTCGACCCTCCATGGTTATCTTGAACCATTGCACGTCGAACAAGTCGACAAAAAATCCTCTGTAATCGATCCTCAAAATCTCTTGCAGCGTGCCGAAGTAAGTGAGTTCCGCCACCACGGGATCTGCATCAGAGGAACGTCGTCGACTAGACTGTTCAAATTTTGCCATGATTCCACAATCTTGAGTAAAACGCTTTTTGTCGATTCGTTCCACCCTAAAATGTCGACCTTTACACCATGCTGCTGTGTATGACTTATACTACAACGAACAAAGATTATGAGTGGCCGTTCAAACGTTTATAAATAAAGTCACTTGCTAGTCGTACATTGCAAACTTACCTTGGTCGCGCAACCCCGAGAGTACTCCCACTCTTCTTCAGTCACTTCGTCACCGCATTGTTGTGCGCTTTTCAATTGGTTGTGCAACCATCTTAAGCTCATGAAGGTTGGTAGGCTCTCCAGAACCGCTGGATAGTGCATCGGTGGTCGTCTTCCCCGTCTCCACTCGATTCGTGCCCTTTGTCGCTCTTGCTTTGCATCCTCATATTGTGAAATCCACTTTTGCATCACTGGATTGTGAAGCATGCAAAATCGGTTGATTTTAGCCTCTAGATCTTCCGTCATCTTCTTCTCAACACCGAGATTGCACATGACAATCCCAGATATGCGCTCATCATCTATGGTTCGCCATAGCGTGTCCCGGGATTTATCAAATCCGTCTAGCCACTCTCCAATGTACACTAGGGACTCTGATACCAACCAACCTTCTGCCATGCTACCCTCCGGACGTGCCTTTTGACGCACATATCCCTTAAGCGTTTTCATGAAACGCTCTAAGAAGAACATCCATCTGGAATGAACTGTGCCAGCTATTTCCACCTCATCAACTATGTGAATAAGAAGATGCACCTGAATGGTTAGCATTGTAGTAGGAAAATGTTTCTCAAACATGCACACAAGCTCCGCAGCATTTAGTTTGGCGAATGGTATGGAGTCTACGTCGATCTCCTTTTGTGAGATCCATTGCACCAGCTTTGCAAGTTTGTAGATTGTGTTACGGATGTCGAGAGACAAACATCCCTCAATGGCAACCGGTAAAATAAACTGTAAAGTATGTGCAGCAATGATATTAAAGTCCACATTTTATGCAATGATATTAAAGTCCACTATGAACGTACCTGACACATTTTATGCCAATCGTGTGACTTCAAACCGGTAAGCTTTCCTTCTTTAGTAAAACACGTTCGGAGCGAGTGCATTACGCCAGTGGGGGTCCGCAAAGATCGAATGGCCTCTTTTACTTTGCGTTCTTGGGCTCCTGTGAAAATCCATGGTGCTTTAGGAAGTTTTATCGATCCATCAGACGCTGTTTGCGGCCAATATTGCTCCATACGATCCACATTTCTAAGGTCAACTCTGGCTCCCAAAGTATCTTTCTTGCCGGTCAAATGGTCCCATAGTAGATTACCCACATTCTTGAATATGTGCATTGGATCGAGCAAGTGATTGATCACGAGTCGAGGCCAGTATGGTAACTCGTACCATAGAGATAGTCTCTTCATCCCTGGAGGCAATCCGTCATCGCACATCTCCTTCTGCTCTAACCACGCTTGTGCAGACATCCTTGGTGGCTCTCTTCCCAAAAAGCCGTCGCGTAACACATGATTCTCCGGAAGATACGCTTGATGACCTTCGTAGATTTGCTTCTTCAGTGAGGGTGCCCTACGTGCATTCAGTCTAGGTCCACATGTGACACATGCTCTGTATCCGCTTGTTTGAAGCCCTGCATGTATACACATGATAATAGATCAACTATGGGGAAAAACCAGATTTACAGTGTCTGAGAGAGGAGTGTCAATAGATCACCTGAGCATTCTGTTAGCCCGGGATAGTCATGCATGGTCCACATTAGAATACCTCTGATCAAAGCATTCCGTCGTCCTGTGTGTCGGCTCATATCCACCACCTCTATGCCAATCCACAATTGTTGTAGCTCTTCCAATAGTGGACGAAGATACACATCCATATTCCCCACTTTATATCGCCCTGGCACAATCAAGCTTAGCCATAGGTGCCCCTTCTTCGTAGTCAACCACGGGGAATGTTGTAGTTGACGATGACAACGGGCCATACACTGTAAGATGTTGATCTTTGACCAAATGGATTTACGCCATCCATAGCCAGGCCTAAGCGCAAATTTCGAGCTTCCCTGGCAAAATCCGACCATGTTCCATCTATATGTTTCCAGGCTGCGCAATCTGCAGGAATTCGTAGCACACCATCCGAAGATTTATTCTCCTCATGCCATGATGCTAGGGCGGCCATGGACTTACATTCGAAGAAATGCTTGATGCGAGGAAGCAAAGGAAAATGTCGCAAAACCTTTTGTGGAATTTTTGTCCCGTGGAGATCTACTCGATATCTTTCGGAATCACATTTCGGACACTTCTCCATGTCTGTGTATTCCCCTCTGAAAAGAATGCAGTCATTAGGACAAGCGTGGATAGAATTGTAATCCATCCCCAAGTTTCGCAAAATCTTTCTTGCTTCATCTCGGGAATCTGGCATCACATTGTCAGCTGGTAGAATGTGCTCTTTCAGCAATCTACACAACATAAAAATATGATACAGTCGTGTAAAAATCTATCAGATCATTATACATGAGTTCTATTAAAGTAAACTAATTGTAATAGATCACCTGAAAAGCGCTGTGACGCTAGTGTCACTCCATCCAAACTTTGCCTGCATGTTGAGAAGAACCAGGAGTGCTTTCAATCTAGACATACGTGCTCCATTATACAATGATGTATCGGCTTCACTTTTCATATCATCATAGATAAGCCTTTCTGAATCCATGATCGTCTCGATCATTTCATCAATCTCGGGCTCAAACATTGCCTCGTTGGGAATGTGCTCTGCATGATCATCCCCCGAGCTGTCAGAGGCTACATCTTGTGGCCTCACATATGCTGCTTGACCAAAGCGCCTGCGAATACGTCTATTGGGTTGCAAGATTGCTGCTTGTTGGCCAGCGTCAGAGTCCGACGAGTTATAATTGGCAACAACTCGATCTATAATAGATGGATCGAACTCGCCAAATTCACGAACGTGCTGCAAAGAAACACGTCTTGTCCGTCGCACAGCATGCTTGCATTGATTACAAGGACATAAGACCCTCGTTGAGAGATAGGTGTTTCGGTTGGACGGTCCCACATCCTCGTCGCTACTCATAATGAGGATAAAAAACTTATAACCTAGACAACAAATTTAATATTCTATTGGCATTCTTCGTCTTATCTCTCTCTCTCTCTCTCTCTCTCTCTCTCTCTCTCTTTACCTCACATTCTCTAGTCATGTCCAATCCCCGCACACCTCGGTCTAGAGGTGCACGGAGATCAGAACCACCGGGTTATAATCTCGTCTTTATTGGTCAATACCTATATTTGTGGGTACAAGAAATCTAAACACCCACGTCTACATGATACTGCATGTAGTGGACAAAATCCCTTTGCCTCTTCTCTAGCTGTAGCACTTCACTTCATCTTAACATCTTTTCACAGTAGATCTTTTCACTGTTCGTCTAACTCTAAACCCTAAACCGTAAGTAATTTTTGCGTGGACTCGATCTAACGTAAATAAGCGTAAATCTAAATAAACGTAAATCTAACTAAAAATAAAGCTAAATCTAATTTAACGTAAGTCTAATGACTAGAGGTTGTCTAGATGGTCATTGTGTCGGGGATGTAGTGACTCTTGCCGCCCTGAAGATCCACCTTCTTCCCTATCTTCTGAAGACATTTCACCAGTACTTTTGGATCGACGGAGCCCACTATGAGTGAAGGCAGCAATACCCTATATTCCATTGAGGGCTTTCTTCACCCGCTTCATGCAGGCATCGCAGTCTATGGAGACCCGCATCTAATCTAATATAACATAAATCTAAATCTAGCTTAAATAAATGTAAATCTAGTTAAAAATAAACCTAAATCTAATTTAATGTAAGTCTACATATAACCTAATCTTTAACGTCTTTTAAAATAGTTTCCTACGACGTTATAACTCTCTTCTTCCTGTGTGTGTGCGCGTGTGTGGATGTGTGTGCCAATAAAAAGAGATAAATGGTATAACCTTTCTATCACCCATGCCAAGTATGATAGATTGATTATGCCATTTCTCTCTTGAATAATAGGTCTTCAGTTCAACTCCTCGTCGGCTAGATCTTTAGGTCTTTTAATTTTAATTAGTTTCCTACGACGCTCCCTTAGTTTCTCTTTCTTTCTCTTTCAATGTGTGTGCGTTTTTTTGGATCGTATGCATGTTTTCTTTTTCTTTTCCTCTCTCAATGTGTGCGTTTTTTGTTTATGCATGTTCTCTCTCTCTTTTCCTCTCTCAATGCGTGCGTTTTTTGTTTATGCATGCTCTCTCTCTCTTTTTCTCTCTCAATGTGTGTGTGCATTCTTTGTTTATGTATGTGTGTGCGTTTTTGCACTCTCTCTCTCTCTCTCTCTCTCTCTCTCTCTCTCTCTCTCAAAAACACTATATGTGTGTGTGTATGTGTGTGTGTGTGAGAGAGAGAGCGAGGGAGAGAGAAAGAAAGGAAGGGAACATGAGAAAGAGGAGAGGGAAGGAGCATACCTGTCTCTCCTTCCTCTCCTCGTGCGTGTGTGTGTGTGTGTGTGTGTGTGTGTGTAAAAGAAAAAGAGAGAGAGAGAGAGAGAGAGAGAGTGAGGGAGAGCGTTACCTGCTCTTTGCTTGAGGGCGCCGAAAAACTCAGATCTGAGATCTGAGTTTTTGGGCGCGCTCGGTTATTTTTTTTACCCCAGCTGGCGTCGCTATGAGCGTCGCTATGAGCGTCGCAAATTTACAAAGAAATTTGCGACGCTCATAGCGACGCTTATAGCGACGCTCATAGCGACGCCGGGAATTTTTTTTTGGAGCGTCGCTGTGTGAGCGTCGCTAATGTGAAGAGCCTCTTGTAGTGGTACAGATATGGCTAGTACGCTAGAGTCATCCACTCCTGCCTTGGGTGAGAGGTACCCTCGTTACTTTTCACAAATATTTCACATGGTCTTTCCAGTGCTTGCATGTGAATGGGATTTGATAGGTACGCTAGCATGTGAGAGAAATTTTGAGGAGTTAGAATGGCTGATACGTCTCTTGACCACGTCTGATCCATACTTAGTAGAGAGCATTTCTCCCATTGCACAAGCCTACCCTTTTGACCAAGATGACTATAGGCGTCTAGTGACCTTCTTAGTAAACATGGGCACCTATGATGAAGAAGAAAATTTACATGACTACACGGATGGCACATATGGTCTCATGGATGATGACTTTGTTTATCTCGACGACGAGGATAGGGGTTTAGCCATAGGGTTTCCCCCCAACCTCTACAATATCTTATTCCCTTGACTCTCTAGGGGAGTGCAAATAATTAGGTTAGGGTTCCTTATGTTTTTTGTTGTGTTCAATAAGTGTTGGTACATTTTTCCACTAATGTGCCTCTTGGAGGTATTCCTTTTGTTTCCTAGTGTGTACAGGAGCGTGTTGCTATTGATAGGATTTGGACCTTCATGGAATCTTTATCTCGACTCACTCTTCAAATCAAGCGCGACCATCGACACAAACATGTGTTTCTTGTCCATTAGCATTGCCCCTTATCTTTTTTGCATCTATGATTGTCTGCTTTAATTGTGATTGGTAGCCTAATATTCGCCGCATTTGCTTAGTATCAAACATTTAATTCAATGTAATTTTTTGTCATAATCACTTGTCGAGGTTTAAAAATCAAGCAGTCCGACTAAGCTAGTTTGACCAAGTTAGGTGTTAGAGATCTTCTCTTAATACCATGGGGAATGCCTTCCTAATAATTAATGGTTACTTAGGTTCTTAATCCGATTTAGGCAGCATTGTGTGAAATGTACTAGGGCTTTCTAGTGGGCTTGACTCTATTGACCTTTAGCTTAAGTATTATAAAGGGAGTTTACTAGTGTGATGAGCCTGGGGAGGTGTATCAGTGTTATATGACCCCCCAAAGTTACAAAATTAAAATGCTGAAAATGAACAAACAAAAAATCAAAGTGCCGCACTGTAAAATCTTAAGCTGGAAGAGAAATCTCAGCTTGATTTGGTACTTCACTCACATGTATTGCCTATGGTACTAGAGCCCTAGAGGTTCCCAGTATGGGCGCTTTTACTTGAAAAGCAAAAAACCCAAGGCATACAAAATAAGCACACACATCAAAATTGAATCACTCTGAAAAGACTTTGGGGGGTCAAAGAAAAAGTAATCAGCCAGGCGATGATTTCATGAGAAATTCCTTTTATGGTAGCTTAACTACAAGGTCTTCTAGATATAGCCTCTAGTCAGTCCTCGAACATGAATACTTGGCTCTCGCGATTAAACAACTTAATTGACCACAGAACATTAAGAAGCTTACCCATGGTATTAATATTCGATCTCTAGTGGCTTTCGACCGTCAAATTAGCGACCCCAGACTTGTTTAATTTTTTACCTTTACATCTATTTATGCATTTGATTACATTGCAATTTAATGTTCATTGCTGACAAATTGTTTGAAATTTTTTTACCAATCAATTTGTCTACCTAAAATTGCATATGCTTTTTAATCACTTATGAGAATGCAATTACTGTGCCAATGTTGTTTGATTTTGCAGTGACTGAAGAAGGCTAAGGACATTCATCTCAAATGCTCTTCCACCTCGACGAACGAGCTTCAACTCAATAGAGGTTTAGTTGGCTTTTATATGAGCTCACCCCATTCACACTTGGGCGCCCATGCTTAGCCAACTAATACCTTGAATGTCCCATTTAGAGTGCGCCTCTCATCGGCGATCACTCTTACCCTTTTCTATTGATCCGACAAGCCCTGTACCTGACTCTACCAAATACATAATACATGTCCGTAGTAGGTGATAGGGTGTCCGTGAGGCGTGAGGGTTAACAACTTGTCAAGAAAAATACAAGAAAGAGGAATATAGACTTCTCAGATGATGTAGATGTCCCAGAAAGCAGTCCCTGTGCAAGTAAAGGTAAAGCCAAAGAGGATGTGTCTTCTCTGGAAGACCCAGCTGCAACTGATGAGAGGCTGTTTGATTTTGCAGCATCTTGTGGTGCTGGGGACAAATATGATCTAGTTCATTCTATGTTTAACCCAAAATTTGACATTGAAGAGTTGTTAGCTCAGCACAATGAATTCTTGCAGTCCTACATAGATAAATTTGAAGTGATGGTGCAGGTAGGGAGGGTCGTTCTGCCGAGTATGACTGTTGTGCATTTAAATGACTGTGGTGGAAAGGGATAGGGACTGAAAAAGTATAGGGAATTACCAACTGCTTGGCGACATTCAGCCTGTCCTTTGCATCAAAAAGAGTGCAAACTTATTCAGGAATCCTTTGGCTTTATGATTTACCTGAACAGCCTGTTTGGATTCCTCATGCAGAATCCTGATGAGATGTTAGAGGAGAAGGATGCAGCACCAGATGAAGAATGCGAGGAGACAACACATATACAAGAAGTCGAGGAGGTTGAAGATACAGTCGACCTTGAGGTTGAGACAATTGAAGTACAAAGAAGTAAGATGCTCTCTGTGAAAACCACAGAAATAAAACTACCTTTGGATGTCAGTAACTTGACTGAGAAGCATGCTCAGATGATGCTGCCTGATGTGCCCGACTTCAGGATTGGAGACAAGACCTATATCTTTTTACATGATGTGCAAAGCATCTTTTATTTAAGGGAGGACTTCTCCCTAGCTATCATTTCCAGAGTCCAAGAGGAGAGGAGTGGATTTGTTTCAGAGGATAGTAGTGATGATGAGGCAATGGAAATATCCAGCAATCAAATGGAATGCCTCAGAAGATGCTTTGAGAAAGCTGAAAAATACAAGGAGACACTGCCTGATGAAGCCACCTTCCAAGCAATAAGACAAAGCATAAGACCATCAACAAGTAACAAAGAAGTGGAGGATTGGTTTAACCATTCAGGTCAGGGGTCAACTACATCTGTAGACCTGTGGCAGGAAAACCTCTTTCTGCAGGATGAGAGCTTCATGGTAACTCTGTGTGTGTGTGTGTGTGTGTGTGTGTGTGTATGTGTGTGTCACTTACCCAGACATGATATGTGCAGTCTTGGATTGCTGACAAGGATGACTTCCTTCGGCGGGCGGACTCCAAAGTATCATGGAAGGGATGCGGCCCTAGCGCAGTACCTTTCAAAGCTTTGCGAGTTGCCGATACTAGTTTTTCACAATTCCATGTCACAAGAGGGTTCAATAGCAACTTACACATTAAAGACACTATCACGCTTCTTGGGTGGACCCGTGCTGCCCAAAAGTGCAGATAAAGTCATTCTTGTGGACAAAGTGTTTGCTAGAGATTGTTTTGGTTACTGCCCGGGCTATATAGGTGGTCGGGTAGCGTATTACTACACTTACACAACAATGGCACTAGCTCTTGGTAGACAAAACCCAGATGAACTTTTAGAGTGATGTGTCAAAAAACAAAATTGAACCTTCAAAATCTTGATACACTTCAAGTAGCAATTGTATAAGATCATGTATTACCGAAATTTTGTACAATGTCATCCACTCAGAGTATCTTTCTCCACTTGTGGTTCACATACACCATTGTCTCTCTCCACCTTCGTTGACTTTCACGAGCACCGGAGTTGTTGTATGCCATTGATCTTTTAACTTTTTGTTGTTGTAAATGTCTGATGGCTTGTGCTGTTGCTGAAGAGGCCAAGACTTCTTTTGCCTGCATTCGATGAATGATTCTACGATAGAACCATTCAAATAGTTCTCTCAAACTGTTAGCCTTGATTCGAGAGCCACCATGTCGTGTGTGCCTGAAATAAGCATTTCTCGCCATGTAATGAGACTTTTCCATCCCTTGGGTATTCCATATTGCCGGGTTCCCATACTTTTGTATAAAATATGGTAAATGATTGAAGATGATATGCTGGATATGAAAACAGATTAGTTAGAATGTTTTACACTCACATAGTTGCACATAAAAGAGAATCAAATACACGATAATACCATGTAGTGAGTAATCTGGGTGTCTGTCCATGCTGTCTTGAATGATTTTTTGAGAAGGTTGAGATTCTCCTTGAACTTGTTCATATCACCTTGTGACCAGTCATCTTTGTCGCTCATCAAAAATAGGATGTCTATTGATCGCCAAACCTCAGCCTTCGCGTTACGAGTAGTTGGTTCTTGGTCTTTGACTGCAATATGTAGCTTTTTTCAGCTCTGATACTCTACCTTGCTAACATAAGATGTGTTATATATTTTTTCATATTTTATTAGCTTCGAATCTCATATACCTTGGGCTTTAGATAAAAACCTCCCTGCCTTCACCCCACCGATGGATGGTTTGCATGGGACATCCTTCTCAGCAGTTGATCTCTTTTCATCCCGCTGGATTTTCACATTGCCACCATGAAGCCCCATATCCGACAGTACCAATTCTAAGCACTGCAGGGCTATTTGTCGCTCTGCTGAGTTCTTAATTTTCCAAGCAAACCCGATATATAAGTAGACCAATTTCTCCACAATTCTACAAAGGGAATGCATTGTACAGATGTGGACATTCACAAGTGGTATTTTCAAAACCGGTCGAAAAGCAGGGTCCTCAATGTGACGTGTTGGAGCTTTTCTCCACCACTTTGGGTCCATGACCTTTGCAGGCTCCATGCAGAACAAACACGGCGACTTTGCCATTGCACCCATTCCACAATTATACATGCACTTTAATGTTTTGAGGTCACCTGTAAGATGCCACTGAACTTGAAAGTCTCCCCTTCCATCTAGACGTAGTACCTCTCCCTGGTTAGTCTGTCGATCAATCACCTCCGGAATATTAGTTCGATGGAACACCCAATATAGAATCTCATGATCTTCTTTCTTTACCTGCAACACAAAATAAATGAGACTTAAGTAGATGTGAACATTTGAGCTTACCTGAGAATCTCGCTTACCTCAAACGCACCAAGCCACCTTATGTTAGATTATGATTGAACACTAAAATACAAAGGATCATCACTGGGACACTTTGAGAGGGCTCTATTCATTAAAGTAATAGTAACACGCTCTAGCTTTTTCCCTTTAACAAGCTCACACTCATCCAGTTTTAACACAAAATGTAATACCCCTCGTGACTCTTCAAATTTGATGTTGTAAAACTCCACAATTCTCTTCTGTAACATCTTCAGGTCCATAAAAATATTATTGAACTCATCATATGCCATGTTTTCTCCATGGCCACTATAAGTTGCTTTAATATGAAAGGGATGTCCAAGATAGTCTCCCCGTGCCTCGTTAAGCTGAAGCCTCTCTTTCCAAACACTTGAGGCTGATGGTAAAAGTTTGGATTTTATACCCTTCTTAACAAAGATGGATGAGACAGATTTTTGTATAGCCGAATATCCTCTTTTGCTTACACCAAGTGAATCAAGTGTGCCTTGTATCTCTTTGGCAGGCACTGAGTTCTCTGAAATAAAGCGGTCCACTACATTTCGTTGTAGGACCTTAAACTTCTTGTCATGTGCTATATCTGCTACCAAGCTTCTACTTATAAGTGGCTTCAATGTCTTTCCTATATTGGCTTTGGGGTCAATGTTTTCCTTGTCAGGATAGATTGAATTTCTACATGAAGACAATGCATAAGTAAATAACATAAAATTTACTTCACTAACACTATTTAGGCACATGAAAACAATGCATAACAAGAAAAAACAAAAAGATTACTTAACTAAGACAATGTAGCCAACCAAGAAGCATCACCTTAATGCTCAGATTCTTTTTTTGAGACCTCCGGATGCAACCTGCAATGTTTCAAGATTGCGCAATTTCTTCTTTCGAATACGACCACCCAAGATGGTGTCCTTCATTTGACAACTTCGTACCTTTCCTTTCAGTTCCTGTAAGACAATGTAGCCAACCAAGAAGCATCACCTTAATGCTCGGATTGTTTTTTTGAGACCTCCGGATGCAACCTGCAATGTTTCAAGATTGCGTAATTTCTTCTTTCGGATACGACCACCCAAGATGGTGTTCTTCATTTGACAACTTCATACCTTTCCTTTCAGTTCCTGTACCTCTGTTTTGTGTTGCAAAATGGTAACCTGATCTGTAGAATGTAAATGTGAAAGACAAACAATCTCACATTGTTGGAGCTTGGAGAATGCCCTTATAAGTTTCAGCTTCTCTTGTAAGAGATTTACAATAACCCAGAAGGCCCTTTTCTCCATCACCAGCAAAGGTCAATAAGCTTGTAGGATTGACAAACGGTGGAGACGCATTAGTCATTGGATTCTTAGGGTAGAGAGAGCCTCTCGTCCAGATATCTATGTGTTTAGCTCCCTGAGCTCTGAGCGTGTCTATGGCAGCGGGAGGTATATGTGTGTTTGTTTTACTACGCTTAATCAATGGTTGGTACTCATTGTCCAAATCAATGTGAAAGTGATATTTGGCTCGTTTCTGTGTAACATTTGTGCCATTTGAGGAGTGCGCCAATTAGCCAAATGTGCAGGTTTAATGGAAAGTGAATAGCGGCTGCGCCTTCGTCCCTCCATGTTAGCCTCATTCCCTCCATGTTGATGAGGTTCATTCAATGCAACTGAAAAGAAGATTATCCCTCAATCATTACGAACGAATGTTCAGAAGAGTAAGGAATCTACTTAAAGTACACTTTTTGAACTTTTACCATGAAAGACCCAGCTCTATTATTTGCCATTTTTTCTAGAGAGAGAGAGCAAAAAATATATTTTTTTAAAAGGCCCTCCAAATGACCTCCGAAATTTCCTAATGCTCTTGAAATCCTCAGGTTGCACTAGCTTTGCTTCATTTTTCTCCTTAATAGAGTGATACTCACTCTCTATATATGTAGTCTACCCTCTCCCTCTCGCCACAATAGGAAAAACTCGCAGAGAGAGAGAGAGAGAGAGAGAGAGAGAGAGAGAGAGAGAGAGAGAGAGAGAGATAGTTATAATTGTGACTCGCGTGACTTGCCTTTGGCAGATCTCACTTGCTCTTACCAATGGTTTCAAATAGCCAATCCCATACAATTTCTCGAGCTCACTCATGAACACACATAGAAACGCTCACGCTAAAACAGAGGTCCTTTAATAAGTGCATTCTAAGATAAAAATTCCAACATTCACAAAAATCAGCCATGAAAGTGTATAGTTCTTTTTTCAATGTAATGGCATATTTTTTCTCTCATGTTACCAAAGTTTATTTGGCTTGCATCTAATAGATATGAGTGACTATATGCAAGCAGTATGTTGCATAGGAATTTAGAATGCTCGAGAAAATGGTAGGTAGCCAGAGCAACGATTCAAAGGGTTAAGTAGAGATAGAGGGGAACGATTGGGCTGGGCAGAGAGAGAGAGAGAGAGAGAGAGAGAGAGAGAGAGAGAGAGAGTTTAGCTATGTGAGATGTCATCTTTGCTTGTGCAGTCCATCTTCTTCATGCCAATAATATATTCTTTGCTCAATGCTCGCGTGCTAGTTATAAAAGTATTGTCGTCTTTGTTTCTTCCAACAACAGTCTCTCTCTCTCTCTCTCTCTCATCCCCCACTTTCTCACCTATAAGCGGCACGATGCATGGTCTCTATCCCATGATTGCACTCAACCTTGCAATGCTTCTAATGCTAATTATTCTATCGGTGAATATACCTAAAGAGGCACACACTCAAGAAGCCAAAGATACCTTGCTAATGACAAAATTGACCATTCTGGCCGCACGTAATGTTGCACACTTACTATTTCCTCTCCAGCTATTGTATTCTACTATGTGTGGGTCTTTTGAAGTGCTTTAAAAAAAACATTTTTTCCCAAAAAGTTAAAACTTGGTAAATCTGCATCGATCTGATCTGAAAAATTGTAGAGGTAAATTGAGTCTAGAAAGTTCTCTCTCTCTCTCTCTCTCTCTCTCTCTCTCTCTCTCACACACACACACACACACACACACACAAACAGTCGTAACCCCAAGTGATAACTATCGAATCATTCTTTACAACACCTGAAAACGCAAAGACAACATTGATATCTTGATCGTCAAAACGATAGTATTGGGCCTTAGAAAAGCCTCAAACCAACCTTGACACCCACATTAAATGTCAATTAAGTTGTATAATAGAGGACACCATGGTACATGCTCTTTTCTAAAGAGTTGCATTATTACTCACTATTCTGATGCATTTGCCCTTTCACACTCGTCTATCCTGTCACACTGCACACATCAATGGGTTCGCTCAAAGCATCAATTTGGTAAGTGTAATTCTCTTGGCAGATTCTGCAATTGACTTCACCAATTGAGTTCTTTCGGTCCATGCGACATTCATCAACGCTGCTCTCCTGGTTGCAAAAGGGGCAGCTGAAAACCATGGAGAGCTTCTCCATCTTCTTCTTTGGAGGAGGCCTTCAAGGCTTCGCTGCCTATGCTCTCCAAGCACACCAAAAATCTGCAACCACGTGTTTCAAGAGGTGGCCGTAAATGCAGGACAACGCCCATGAGGGCCACCAAGGGCAGTGTACCACCCATTTGTCATGACAACAGGTGGGCAGTTTCTCCTCTCAGATAGTGTTCTAAGGATCTCTCTCTCTCTCTCTCTCTCTCTCATAGCCGCTCATACCTGCTGTAGGTACTCTGGAACACCCACAACCATCAAACGTAGGCATCCCTCCAAATTTAGGGCGCATTGGCAATGATGGCTTGTCTGCATACATGCGACGAGCATGGGCAGTAATGGCAGGCATGGTATAGCTTGCGATCTGCACATACGTGTGTGTGAACAAATGTATGGCATTGGTAGCGGTTGTGTGAATAGAGCAACAATGAAGATGCAGGCATTACCCAGCAAGACATTACCCGAGTTTGCTTAGCCAATACAGACAGACGTCGCAAACTCTTCGTTTGCCCTCGACATAGAAGGGCGGAGGTTGCATGGTGTTTTTAGGCCGCATACACAGAGAGGGGGGATTACCAAGGTAATAGCAACAACTTTTTCGTCTCCAACTGCTTCGTTGTAGTCTGTGTCGCCGTTTGCAATGTCTCGGGCAGCAGCAACAACAACTCTCTCTCTCTCTCTCTCTCTCTCTCTCTCTCTCTCTCTATATATTTTGAGATTAAAGAGACCCCAATCAAATCAAGTAAAAAATGGAAGCCCCAAGCACTTAGGGCATACATAAAATCAAGAGTCACCTAGATGTATAGATGTAGAACTCGCTCATTCTTTGTAGGCAACACACCCATTAATAGCAATATAAATGGGGTCAGCGACCTTAAAAATGGTACACTTTCACAGATGGCTCAAAATCTCTCTCTCTCTCTCTCTCTCTCTCTCTCGTAATGCAGCAATCTCTCCCTCCCCTTACACCATAGCAGCAACACTCTCTCTCTCTCTCTCTCTCTCTCTCTCTCTCTCTCTCGTATTGTTGGAATGCGAATTGTATTGCAGCAACGGAGAAATTCTCTCTCATCCCCCTTCCTCTACCCTCTATCGACCGTACCTCCAAGCCTCCCTGTTCGGCTACCTCCAAGCGGAGTCCCGAATGCCTTCATAGGCTTGCGTGTTCGGCTACCTCCAGGCCGAGCTCTGGATGGCTTCGTCCACGTTCCCGTTCCAGGCCTACGTTGCGCAGCGTCTACGTGGCATGCTTGAATTGTGGGCTCCATAATATGGTAATAGGCTGAGAGGAAGCTTAAGTATGTCTCCCTCTACTCTTCTTCTCTCTCTACATTTCTGTGTGAAATCAGTCTATGCATGCATCGAGTCCCTATCTCTTGCACCCACACCCGGGGGAGGGGGGGGATGATCCAAGCCTAAGCACACTCTTGTCTCTTGATCTCTTTGTTTCAATCTTGAATGCAACATGGGAATGGGAGGTAATATTCTCTCTCTCTCTCTCTCTCTCTCTCTCTCTCCCCCCCCCAAGTGGTAGATTGGTTATGCCATTTCCCTCTTGAATAACAGGTCTTGAGTTCAACTCTCCTCATCGGCTAGATCTTTAAGGTCTCTTGGGATAGTTTCCTACGACGTTAAAACTCTCTTCTTCTTCTTCTTTTCTCTCTCTCTCTCTCTCTCTCTCTCTCTCTCTCTCTCTCCCCCCCCCCCCCCCCGGGCTCCCTCCCCCACTTCAATTCATTCAATTTATTGGGCCTTTCTTTTCAACCCTCCATTGCATTCCTCTCGTTCTCTCTCTCTCTCTCTCTCTCTCTCTCTCTCTCACACACACACACACACACACACACACACACACACACACACACACACACACACACACACACACACACACACACACAGAATAATGTTCTGTAGCACGCAGATCTTCCTCTATTCTCTGATGAGACTGGCAATCCAAACAGTGTGCAATGTGTAAAAAACACTCAGGTCTACTCCTGCCTTGAGCTACGATTGCTTTTGAGAAGGCTCGATAATCACAAGGAACTTCAAATAATTTCCTACATAGGAAAAACCTATGTATCTTGTAAAATGTATCTATTCTACTAGTTATACCAACTTGAATTTCCTATATATATCTAGGAAAAGGAAATGTCTACAATATAAGAAAATGATCGTACCTTTGTATTTCTTATATAAGAAAACCGTAGTTAACTAGCACACTTCTATTAGACAATATTCTCTATATAGGAAATGTAAACACGTGTTTCACTACAATGTAGTTAATGTCAAAACTTTTATTATCCGTAAAAAAAAATTCACAGCAGTTGTTCAGCAATGAAAAAAAGCACCATTTGTACTTATTTAAACACAATTAGAAGCTAGAAAAACTTGGTTATTAGCTGCACTTACCTAGCTATAAACTACACTCAGTCAATTTCACTCTACTTAGGTGGACTTAGTTTCACTTAATTCCACTTAATCATAGTCAACTCAATAAAGTTGAACTCAAATAGAACTCACTTGCACTTCATTTGGGTCAATCACACAATTCACATCAATGAATTTCAAAGTTGAGTTGAAACGAAGACAATCAAGACTAACTAAGCGTCAAATGTACAACGATAAATTCCTTTAACTTAGTTGGACTAAAATTGGATTTATTCAAGAATCAAGTAGACCTAAGAGCACCAAGTTTGACACTTAAAATCACATTGGATGATATTACTCTTAATTGAAGTTATTGCACACACTTAGCTAGGATTTGTTAGATCATGAGGGGGATCATGATAATATTTACAATTTGATAGCGTGAAATTCTCTGGATTTGAAAAATCCAAAGAATTTGAGGCTATTGCTCTTATAAATTCACATGAATTTGAATCAATTTCGACTCAAAACTTTATCAAATTAATTTCAATTAAGTGGTTGGACTTGTCTCTATTCAATGGCATTAATCTATCGTTCAAGTGAGACTATAAGCACCTACTGTTTACTTATTCGCATTTTAGTTTAATCAAATTTAAAAGTTGACTATTTTTTACTGAACAATTATTAAATTTCTAGCAGATTAATTTCAACTTAATCAAATTTTAAAGTTAACTATCTTTGATTAAACTGTTATTGATTTCAAGCAGATTAATTTCAACTTAAAAAAAATTAATCCCTGCATTGACCTTATTTCGATCAAGCACAATAGCTAGATAGTGCAATTGGATTCTAATGCATCATTGAGTTCACTTGCACTTGAGGGAAATAAGATGTATCATATTGCATTAATTAAATTGCATTCAATTCAAACTAAATCAACTGTACTTGATTGGAGTCAACCTTAATGGAAACTATTGAAATTAACTTGTATAAATGTAGTACGGCAGCATATTGTACTTCTAATACAGATACATTGAATTAAGTGATGGGACATGATTCTACACTTAACAATGGGAATCTAATGAACTAGATTAGGAAATGATTACCTTGCCCTTCTAGCACAGTAAAATGTAACCAAAATTTATATAGCATTTCAATAAACAAGCTCAACTAATCAAGCCATCAATCAATACAAATACAAGAAATTTTCACGTTGTAATTGATAAGCATTCACTTGTTCACATGACGAAGTTATTATTAAATGTGACACCAATCTTGAATATCCACCATTAGCAGCAAAGGAATTCTTGTCAAGGAATATAAATAGAAATTTCTTCCTTATTGTACCAATGTATGTACTTTTGTTTATCATTCCATTGGCACTAAAGCATGCATTTTGAGAAAGTTACTTATTAAAGCCCATAGTACAATGATCTAGTAATTTGAAAGTAGCTAGAAGCACATGCAATGATGATTGAAGTGTACACAATTGTGTATTTATCATGGAAACACAATCGTGTATTTATCATGGCAACACAATACATACTTTATGAAATGTGCCTCTTTCAAGGCTTCCACAAACAAGAAGAGATCTAGAGTTCCTCTTCAAGTGCCAAAGTCAACATACATACAAGACAAATAAAGGGTACATGCGTGACCGTGTCTCGGGCACAAATATTCCAAATACTAGCTAATAACTATGCACTTGGTTGATCCCTCCACGATATTTGTACCCAAGAGGAGGGGGAGGGGGGGGGGGGGGGAGAGAGAGAGAGAGAGAGAGAGAAATTCATATGGGACAATATTATGGGTGTTTCTAGTTCTTTTTTCAATAGCAGTGATATAAGTTATTGTTGACTATTGAAAGGCCTGATACAACCACTAGAGATGATTTATAGTGTCATTTCAACCTCCACAAGTGTCAACAAACCAATATCACTAAGTAACATTTCATTCACTCGAAAGAAAAACGTAGAATAGAGACGAAATTCATATGGGACAATATTATGTGTGTATCTGGTTGTTCTCTATCTCATTAGATTTTATATAAGATATTGTAGCTCACTCAAAGGCCTCATACTTAACCACTAGGCTAGAGATGGTTTATAGTGTCATTTTCAACCTCCACAAGTGCCAATGAACCAATCACATGATAATATTTCACTCACTTGGAGGAAAAAGTAGAATAGAGACCAAATGTTCCTAAAAATAACTAGGTGATGTGTTAAGCTTAGCCAACCACTAAATTGAACTATAAAAACAAGGCAAAGGATATCAATGACCTAGTAAGGTAGTGCTATATGAAAATAGGAGTAGTGGAGGGAGATAGTTGATATAGCGAAGTGTGCCAAATAACTATAGACAAGGACTACAATCATTTGAGCTATGGAACAATATTATGTTTTTGGTTCTTCTCGCATTAGCATTGATATAATTTATTCTTGTCCACTAAAAGTCCTTGTACAACCGCTACAGAGACGATGTATAGTGTCATTTTCAACCTCCACATGGGCCAGCAAACCAATATTACATGATAACAATTTCAACCTTCACAAGTGCCAACAAACCAATAATACTTGAGAACCTTTCACTGGCACAAAAATGACAAAGTCTTGAGGAAAAAATAGGAATTAAGTCTCTTGCAAAGATTAGACATTGGGTGACATTCATTGTACAGAGAGCACTGACACACATAGGGAGTCGTCTTTGTAGTCAAATGAACAAGCCTCACAACAAACGTAAGAGTCCACCTATACTAGAGACATATTACTCTCTCTCTCTCTCTCTCTCTCTCTCTCTCTCTCTCTCTCTCTCTCTCTCTCTCTGTGGAGTCTTTGTAGGCAAATGAACAAGATTCACAACAAGCTTAAGAGTCCACCTACACTACTAGAGACATATCTACTCTCTCTCTCTCTCTCTCTCACACACACACACACACACACACACACACACACACACACACACACACACACACACACACACACACACACACACACACACACACACACACACACACACACAGAGACACACACATAGATGCATTGGAAAATGAGTTTCTTATGCCGCAGGGACACTCCCAAGAGACCTCAAAGATTGAGGAAACAACAGGAGAAGTCCCTTGAAAAGATTCATAAAACAGAGAGCGTTGACTTATTTAGGATAGAGACTCTGTTGTCTTAGGTTTTTTCCTGGAACATTTAGGGTGAAATTCATAAAACAGAGAGCGTTGAATTATTTAGGATAGAGACTCTGTTGTCTTAGGTTTTTTCCTGAGACATTTAGAATGACGACTAGTATGTGACCCGTGCGTTGCTGCGGCCAATAAAAGCATGGGCTCAATTCATATGCACATTCTTTATGCACTACTGAAAAATTGTCTATTATAAAAGGCTCTCTCTGTCTCTCACTCTCTCTCTCTCTCTCTCATAATGCTACAATGATATTTCTTATTTGAACTATAATTATGCTACATGATATGACAAATGATTCATACAAGGAGGAATAATGACAAGGTTAGATTGTAGCATTTCTAAAAGGCTAGTGTAGATAAAGATATTTCTTAGTCTAAGACATGTCTCTTGACTCTCTCGATATTGAAACTATTATGTGTCTCACTCTCTCTCTCTCTCTCTCTCTCTCTCTCTCTCTCTCTCTCTCTCTCACACACACACACACACACACACACACACACACACACACACAGATAGAGAGAGAGAGCACTGATTTCTTTAGGATAGAGACTCTGTCGTGCTCCCGGGGGATTCACTCTATATACAAAACGGGACGCCACCTGCGAGGGAACAACTTTGATAAAACCCCTATATACGACTCATATAAGGGAATATGACCCCCTTTCTACGCTTATACGACAATCAATGAAGGAAACTCTCATACCCCTATCTTGAAGGGGATCGGGGAGCACCACAGACGGAGAGTGAGAGAGAGAGAAGGAGACACACACAGATATGGGTGGGGAGACTGTGAAGTGGCAGCTCCCCCTATACAGTATACTCACTATAAGTATAGGATAACAGTGGGCGGGCGCCCATGACCTGGGCGACCGGTCAAGGCACATAGGCCTTAACCCCAACAACCTCCCACTTAAAGGCCAATGTGCCTTTAAGCAAGATCTACTAGTGTACAACTAATAGAAGGTGAGATATTCTCTCAACCTATGCCCACTGACTCTCGATGAGCTAGTGCATCCGGCTCTACTGATAGATAAACATCCCGCTGTAGAAGCCACACAGAGCTAGCTCCAAGCTCTGCAAAGAGTCTACAAGAGCTCATGCACTTCTGCAAGTATCGGTCCAATACCTGCAAACCTCCCCTATGCTCTATGCCGAGATCAGTCATTGAACAACTAATCAACCCTGCTGCAGATTCTCCCACTGCAGCTGCTATGTCGGGCCTTGAGATCGATATCTCGTACATGAGGACACCGAACGTTGATGCAACCCGGGCAACCTCTTCCACCTCCAACTCAGAACTCAAACTCAACTCATGGCAATCCTGTCCCCTATCATAGAGACCATGGCACTCTGACTCTGAGCTTTGGAGTGACTCCTCGTGCCCACCACATATCACATGTGTACCAAGAGTATCCATCTATCTTGAATCTGCATCAAGCTCTGGCATAAGCATATCAAGAAATGAATCCACAATAGCCGACATCTCAACATCCATGTGAGTCATCTCTGTCATCACCTCTGATGACTCATCCTGCTGTGACTCACTAGAGCTGTCCCGCTCTACCTGTGCATCCGTAGACGCAACCTGCACAACAAGGTCACTGCTCTGCACTCCATGCAAAGCATCCTGCAAACCACAAGCAAAAGAGACTCGCCTGCTCTCTCGCTCTCTACCTGGCTGCATGATCACAGAGACAACACCGTCTCTCCCGTGATCCACATGCAATGGGTAACCTGTACCACTCCTGGCACCTCTCGCAATCACTAGAGAACCCAAATGCATCACAAAATCTCGCTCTCGTAGCGAAATCTAACATCCAAAATCTCTAAGCTGACCAATCGAGATCAAACTCACTGTCAAATCTGGTACATAGCGCACATGTCGTAACAAGTAAGATGCACCACTCGGTAATGACAGTCTCACATCTCCTGCACCTGCTATCGCATGCACCGATCCATCGATCAAACGTACACTACCAAGCATACCGCTAGAATAGCTACAAAACCATTCACGATGTGACGTGACATGAAACATAGCATCTGCATCTAGCAACCACTGCGAAGGGAGTGCACTGTCCACATGTATAGCATCTCGTGCATAGCTCGAGGTAAAAGTGACATCCCCGTCACTAGTATACTCCGACACTACATCTGCCTCAACTGTCAAAGCAATTGAGTCCATGGCATCACTACATACATCTCTGAGACTGCCATGTCTCCTACGATGTCGCATACGACGAAAACAGCACCGTCTAACATGTCCAGAATGACCACAATACCAACATGTCACTTGTCGGTGTGCTCGTGAATGTACATGTCTCACACGAGTCCATGATGACCCAGATCTATCATACATTTCATGTAATCTGGGCCAAAGTGCTCTCGAAGTAGTCTCATACATAACAAGAGCATATACAGATTCCGCAAGGTGCAAAGAGAGTGTAGATAGTGCCATCTCCTCTAGCTCCTGCCACCACTGATCGTCAGACATGTTTGAAGGTCTACATGCATCACCACTCAATGGTCGATGCAACCCTCGCTGTGTCAATGCATCAAGCATACACTCTCTCCATGCTGCAAAGTCTGACCCATCAAACATGCACATTTCGGAGAGATCATAATCTGAGCGATCACCTGTCTCTGCCATGAGCACAATGTAGCAAACTAGAAAGCAAAACCACCTCACCAACAACACTTGGAAACTGTCTACAAATATGGCCAGAAACACAATGTAAAACCTGTGAGACACACTCCAAAATAGAGCTCCCGCAATGTCAATACAAGCCTCACCTACTCTAGTATCACACTGCAATCTGTGAGCTAATCACCAAGCCCACACTGTATGGTATGGATGCATACACACACACAAATCTCCCACCTGCAGAGAACACCGCACGCAAATGCTGAGTGCAACCCGCAATCTCTACCTAGATCACATAAATGATACGCATAAAACTTCTGGAAAATTTTGCCAGAGTTTTGTCAGTAAAATGGCCACAAAACCAGTAACCAAACTGACTACACGCTCAAAACCATGAGCAACCAAAGTGCATCAAACCGCACTCCAAATGCATGCACCAATCTCCACACTTTGCATACATCATTGCAAACACCTGCAAATCTAGTACACAAATATCTGCTCTACCTGTGGCTGCCAAAAAACATGCTCGAGGCATACATTGCCGAGCTCAAAATGAAATCACATTAGTCTCCCTGAGCATCAAACCACATAAGGCATACATCGTATCCTCCCACTTGTGAGGAAACTTGCAACAAATATCACTCTCACATCTCAGAGCAAACCATGTGTGGAATCCTCGACACACAATAAACAACTGCTGCTGCTGCAGAAAATTCAGCGTTCAGAATTTTAAAATTCTGATATGACGAGCGCGTCCGGAGCGTGCCAAAACCCCAAGGTAGACTCTTGGATCACATGTATCCGAGTCCGGGTGTGAAAGCTATGCCAAAAACCTCCGTTTCGACCCAAAAACGCAACATAAACTGCCAAAAGAGGGCTGAAAAATGCAGGTCCTCAACCGTAGCTCAAATGAGGTTTCTGATGGCTCGAATGGCTTCGAAAGGGGGGTAAAATGGTAGGACACCTGAAGAAAACGCTCTCGAAAAGTTGAATTTGCCGATGCCAAAGTCAAAACCCTGTTTGCACTCTTGAAAGTGCGCGCGCGCGTGGACGCGATTTCGGGAATGAAACTGGCTCTCCGCTGTCGTCGTGATTGTGCACACACGCGCTCCCTCCGCACCTACGCTTTGATACCAATTGAAGGGGATCGGGGAGCACCACAGACAGAGAGTGAGAGAGAGAGAGAGAAGGAGACACACACAGATATGGGTGGGGAGACTATGAAGTGGCAGCTCCCCCTATACAGTATACTCACTATAAGTATAGGGTAACAGTGGGCGGGTGCCCATGACCTGGGCGACCGGTCAAGGCACATAGGCCTTAACCCCAACATATCTTACATATAAAATTTAGGTCTCGCATGATCTAACTGAGTAAAGCTAATCAAAGCGTGACTGGCAACGTACCTTCCCCAAAATTCATCCGCGTTCTAGCACCTGTGACCAATCGTTACAAGTAATCAACAAGGGGCAGTCTCCCCCCCCCCCCCCCCCCCCCCCCCTCCGCCCTCCCCCCATAAATATGATACCCCCCTCCCTTATTTTTGAGCTTGGGATATAAATTATTGGGGGCCTGCCCCTAACTCATACGCTTATGTAACTTGTAGAAAACCCCCCTCCCTTGCACTTACGTGGTGCGTTAAGTTTTCCATGGTGAATCCCCCGGGGTCGTGCTAGGTTTTTTTCCGAGACATTGAGAATGTTGATGATGATCATTTTTGTACCATTCTATTTTTGTACCTATACATTATATCCTATCCACCAAGATTGCATCGGTATGGTCTCGTATGTCATTTTGGCCTTTTGAAGGCATTTAATATAACATTTCATCTCTCTCTCTCTCTCTCTCTCTCTCTCTCTCTCTCTCACACACACACACACACACACACACACACACACACACACATCTCTCTCTCTCTCTCTCTCTCTCTCTCTCTCTCTCTCACACACACACACACACACACACACACACCACACACAAAATTACATGAGTTCTTTCACTGGACAAAAAAGATTGGCTGATAATTATTTTGGGATCCCTTCATCTACATCTCTATTATGCCGCCCATTACATGATCACACAAACAACTGTCACAGTAAAAACATGTGTTTGGACGCTCAGCTAAAGGTAGGATACGAGTCGCCAAGACTACCCCATACTCTCGAGTGCGGGGAGTACTGTTAAAATATCCTCTTAGTGGATGGCCATAACTACGATACAAAAAAATCTTATGAGGAGGTAGGAACTGGGCTAGCAGGTATAACCGATGTGAAAAACCTTGCTTTATTGAATTTTCTATGTAACAATACTGTGGCCCTAGGCCCAGAACCTCAGTAACCATCGCCAATCAGATATTGTTCCTGAAATGCTCACGACCCCAAAGGGTCACACACGTCACTCGGTCCTGATATGTCCACCACTTAGTTTGGGAAACAGAGGTTCCTAATTGCGAAAATAGATGACGTTCATAACGGAGTAACGTTGCTCTCCGAGTAGATTCACTTGACAGATAAAGATGTGCAGTTACTATGGCATTAAACCTGTTCTTGACTGTAAGCCATAATATGTTAGATACACCGGGGGAGCAAATAAGCTGGAGATGTTACTCTATACTATGGACTCGGTTTTTGTAAAAATGTCACCTGTCTTTTATAGACCCACTTTATGACTCCTAGACCAAATTGGAAATAATAAAGATTACCCAAAATTGATTAAACTCACAA
Source organism: Adiantum capillus-veneris (assembly GCF_014529385.1). Lineage (NCBI taxonomy): Eukaryota > Viridiplantae > Streptophyta > Polypodiopsida > Polypodiales > Pteridaceae > Adiantum > Adiantum capillus-veneris. The sequence goes on from NC_140946.1 coordinate 128,607,401, forward strand.
ATTTAAGATCGGCGCATGTATACTTTACCCTAGTGGATAGTTGTATGACATAAGCTTAAGGTAGCGTTATGGAGTATGTGTAATGGGTTGTGTATGATCATCCAAGGCTAGGTACAATAAATCGTAACGAATTACGGACCGGGTATCGACTATGTGAATGGATTGTTATCTGTTGCCATGGTGAGGTGGGGGACAGTGTGACTTGTCCTTGCATTTAATTGAAAACTATCTTTACATTGTGCAAAAAAATCTCTGTAGCGATTTAGGTAGTCTCTGCATTAATTTTTCGTGCTTCCTGCTGCAAGCTACTGCCTGTGTACTGGGGTGTGGGTCTGTAGCCGAATAGAGTAGCGGATATGGCACGCCATGGCCTGTAAACCTCCGGGTCTTTGGCTGGGGGTAATCCTTGAGAATATGCCCTTATTGGCGACCTTGATTGTGGGTAACATGTCCGACTCTGTGTCGCGTCTTCTGCAGATGGGCATCAACAAGTATAAAAGACTCACAAGGTGAGTACTCATACTCACTTAGCATCGTGCTCTGGTGTCACCTCTGTGTGTGTGTTCTAAACTGTGTGAGTAAAAATCTACTAACTGCTATGAGCTCAATATGCCAAAAAAGACTGAGAAGGGGATTGTGGAGGCTTCTTCGTCTCCTAATCTACAGGTTAACAAAATTTTGTTTTGTTCTTGAGGCTATTGAAAGATATTATGGCTATGTTGAAAGAGCTTGTTTCTTAGTAAAATGAAATGTTATTCAGTCCGTCCTTTTAAAAGAACCACGTTGTGGAAACTCTCTCTTTCTGGTTTATGGGAAGAAAGGAGAGTAGCTCATATAGCTAAGAATCACCAGGATTTTACTATAGGTTTGCTTTATGACTGATGGGAAGTAGTGAGTCTCTATGAATAATGATGCTTTATGACAGATGGGAAGTAGTGAGTCTCTATTACTAATGATGCTGGTTTCCGTGAAATAAGCGGAGTGTCAAACAAAATCTGGGTTCTGTAAATGGTTTTTTGGATGAGATAATATCTGTCCCTATTGGTTAAAAAGTGCCACGTCTCGAGTGTATCTTAATGTATGGCTGTACTGATTATTGGATGGCATGGTGTCGAATGGGAAATGGTATGTCTATGATGCTTCTTTTTTAGCTTCTCAATAGAAGGAAAGTACTTATGAATGGGATACTGCAGGTCTCTGAATAAAGCCAGAATTTCCCATAAAAATAAAAAAACTCAAAACAGTGAGCTGTAATGGTCGTATAAGAATGATAGGTTACTTTGATAAGTTGTAATACTATTGAGTTGAAGTACTCTAGGTAAGTTGAAGATTACATCACATGGTGGGAAGATTAGTGTCAGTTTCTGGTGGCTCATCTCTGATTCAGCGTAGTGACGGATTTCTACTCGCCATGATTGGTTTGACCCTCGATTATTCAATAAAATATGCTTGCCATCATCTGCTCGCTTCTTATTCTCACTCAAGTATATATGAACAAGTCTTTACCTACCATCTTGCAGTACATACAACAATAAGCTTCTAGTGGGTTGGTTTAAAAAGTTCTTGATACTATGTGGAATGTCATAAATTTCCCTTTAGCTGATCCTGGCTGGTTACTCGCACGTCATTTCTTTCTCGGACGATGTCTGAGCTGGCTCTAGGGACTGAGTCGTCTAGGGTATTATGGTATGAAATATAGTTTATAGAGAGCTTGGGCAATAGTATGTCAGACATGACATAATAACATAGATATTTCTTGATAAAGGAGGTGAATATAACTAAACAAAACAAGGGGCTCTGGTTTGTAAATTGGTAAATACTTAGAAGTTTTTTTGGGATATCTTAGCTTGTTTATAAAATGGTTCTTGAAGTAGGATCTGTTCCAAAAGATTGCTTTTTTCTATACTTCAAATTACAAGGAAGGGGGGGTCCTTAATAAACTGAGATCTGGCTCGAGATTGCTTGTGCCTACCTCTATAGAGTGAAATTCTCTCCAATGTGATTAAAGAAAAACTTGTTTTTAGTTTTGATAATCTCCCTAAAAAAACTCCTAAAATCTAAGGATAGGCAAAGAAAGTTTCTTTTAAAATATAATCGAGAAATAACTAGATATATAGATGCTCTATGGGGTTTTCACTTTCCTTTACCAGATTGGCAAAAAAGCCGAGGAACTTTTTTTCTAAAAGAACAAAATACAAGTTAAGAACTGTGTGTTTTTTTATGGTGACATGGATAACAACTGGGATGCTCAGCATCACCTACGTACGGTCACGTGCTAATGAATTGTTTTCTTGTGGCTATGGGTGCAGGTGAGGGCTACCTTCCTTGATTAAACACCCTGTTCTTAACATATGGCGGATCTCTTAAACGCGAAGCAAAATTTCCCAGACTTTGGGTTTGCGATTTCCCACGCTATATTTTGTTATCTTCATTACCTTGCACAAAATTTATTTGCAACTGCAAATAAATTACTGTACAAATCCATTGTATTATTCTAGAATTGTTGGTCTGTGTAAACAGATAGTGTTCGTTGCGTATATATATAGATTTAGAACTGCTACACACACAATAAACGCAAAAGAGAGATTTACTTGGTTGTTGATCTCTCTTAGACAATGACTCTAGAAATAATTGCCTATTATAGTATAATTTATTATACTCTAGTAGGCTGGGGTGCTATCACACAGTCTCGGTGGTTCTTTTTCACCTGACTGGAGAAAGGTTGCTAGCACAACCATTCTACTCTATATTCATGTTTCTTCTTCTCACTTTACTTTAATTACTATCATTTCACAAGCTATTACTTTTGTTTACCAGGTTTTGGGAAAGGTCACTGCAAGAATTAAAGTCTGCTCTGACCCAGAGAAAAGAGCTCTGATTTCGGAGAAGTTACGACTTGCTAAAGAAATAGAAAAGACCTTCCCTAATATCTCGCTTAGGATTAGGCCTTATCTACATAGAGATGTAAAATTCAAAAATATGTAACTCTATGTATTAGATCTTCAGATCTTCTCAACTCTTTCAAAATTACGGAAATCTAACCACTGTTAATTTTGCAAATTGTTTCCCTTTCCCAAGGGCTCGCTCTTCCTGTGGAACCCCTTTCCCTTGCTTCTCTTCTTGTACTGAAATGTATACAAGATAGAGAAGCCTTTGCCTTAATTTTCGATGCTTTGAAGGAGTCTAGTATGTCTCTTGTCCAGCTTATTTCATTTGACCTCTGGGTAAAAGTACTACCGAGTCTCCTTGTTAAGAATAAATCTGATGGTATCAACCTTCTGATGGAATTTACTTCTAATCTGGTTGGTCTTTCCAAAGCCCATATTCAGGACTTAGCATCATTCTCTTCCAAAGGCTTTGAACTATCCAATTTTCTCAGAAAATTTTGCGGGCTTAGTCCCATCTTTGTTACGGCTCCCTCTACTCCTATAGTCCCTCCACCGAATATCCTCTTTTGCATAGATGAAGCTACATTAGAAGCTGTAAAAGAATTTCAGAAGGACCTTTGTTCACTCAGTGAAGATTCACTTTTGGATATGGCTTCCAAAAGTCTCTAGGGCCTTTCCTTTTTTACCATCACGACAAATTGAGGTAGAATCCTTGGGGGTAGAGCACAGGCTGTGGATGTTCCCAAATAAAGGATTTCTTGCACCCATTTCTATGGAAACTTGGGTCTTCCTTGCCAACCTGGCCCCTGCTACTATTGAAGAATGCAAACTTAAAGTTCTTAAAGGGATCCAACTCTTGGATAAAGGTGATTTGATTAAAGCTCCATTCAATATGAGTTTCCTTGATGATAAAAAATGTAGTTCAAATACAGGTTCATATTCAAGAACCAAAGGAGTGATGAACTTTAGTAAAAATAATGCTGATTACTACACTGAGATAGTGTGGAATGTGTTCAGACCTTACCTTAAGTGTGCTTGCAGATTTTTAGACCCCAAAGCTGCTTGCGAGTCAAGAATCATTTGGTTTAACCATGCTATTTGGTACGCCCTCAACAATCTGCCTAGTATCTTTCCCGAAAAAGCAGAAGAATTTCACCTTTCCCTCTTTTGCTCATGGCTTGGTGGACAAGCTAAGGATCTGGTCTTACCTCTGATGGGGGCTTTTCACAAGCCAAGCTCCCATACCCCTCTTCTCTCGTCCCCAACCCATGGAAACCTCCTCTTAGGGAGGGAGTGATAAAAGGCATTGGAAAAGTAAGAAAAAAAATAAAGTATGAGTATGTAAATATATGAAAAAGGTAAAATAGGCCACCTCATGCCTGCGGGGCAGCCCATCCTCACCCTGCCTTCTTTTTCTTCACTGTTGCCCCACCATGTGTCCCTTTTCCTCTCCTACACTCAAAAGGTCAACCCCCTCTCTCTTCCCCTTGTCCTTTCTCCTTTCTCTCTCCCCTCAAGCTACCCCACCCCCTGTCCTTACCAATAATGCACCCTAACTCACATGCCACCTCTCCTATCTTCCAAAACAGTATACCCCACCCCCCTTTTCTCTCTCCTATCATATCCCATGACCCAAATATTCCCCTCTCTCTCTAAAGGGCGCCATGTCTCCTGTTCTGTAGCCAGATAACCTCCTCCACACTCACACACGCTCAGTTTCACTGAAAAAGGTGCCCACAGACCCATTCCCACCCGCTGGTTACGTGATTTTTCTTGTGTTCACACACATCTGCACACAGATTCACCTCTGAACACACTCCCCTCTCGCCCCTCTTGTAATTATTTTATTCTCCATGTCACCTCTCTTTTTCCATTCACCCATCTCTCTCTCTTAGTCTCTCTCATGAGACTGCTGTTCTGGCACACATACACACAGCCAGACAAGTGGGGCCCACAGTCACATGGCCTATGTAGATAATGATTTCTTCATTTCTAAATTCTAGAATTTCTCCCCCCTCCTCCCCTATATAAAAAGGGGTCACCATCACACTAAATACACACACAATATCAACAAAGAGTACACTATGCACTGTGTGCGCCTAGTGCACACACACACACACACCCACACCCACACCATCACCATCACCACAATCACCATGCTCGTCTTGAGCATGACCTCTACACCCTTGGGATATGGAAGATGAAGGGCAGCTAAATGAAGGATGATGTCCATAACCCTCGTGCGCATCTTCGCCATCAGCTCCCACCTATCCGCCATGTGCTCTACCACTCTCTCCCTTCTCTTTCCCCTACCCTATGCTCCCCATTTCATCACCTTATTCTCTAAATAAAGCTTGAGGTTTTGTGAGTATGTTTCTTGCAATGTTTTTCCCATGTGAGGTGTGTGGAAACGCCACCTAGTCTTGTGTTTGGAGTGAGATTGTGTATGTGTGAAGGGTGTGCGGATTTGCCATCCTTCTGTGGTGCCTAGTACTAAGCCGCTATACACTCTCTCTCTCTCTCTCTCCTGCCGCCGCCTTCTCTGTCTCTCGTGGGCAAGGGGCTACCCTATGGGAGGCCTTAAGCCATAGCCCCGCCCCTAAAGCCTGCCGCGACACTACATATAGCAGTCGACTCGACTACTCACAGCAGCCGACTCGACAGACTGAGTTTTCTCAGTGCATTCCTGCACCTAAAGCCTGCCACGACTACGACCCTGTGACCGGTTGACCCTACGACTCTACTCAGAGCAGCAGATTCAACAACCTACATACTGAGTTCTCAGTGCCTCAGCTGACAGGAATTCCCACGTTCTCAGTGTCTCAGCTGACAGCAGTTCCCACCCAGGAACAATTCCCACCCAGGAATGATGGTCAAAACCAGAGATTGCAAGAACAACGATGGCACATCCTCAACACCGAGAAAAACCCGCTCTTTCATGGCTACCCCCAAGGTAGACCCGCTCGACCACCTCCAAGCCCAAGTCAAGGAGTTGAAGAATGAGAACGACGAACTCAAACTCCGTCTTGCTACCCTCGAAGAGCGCCTCCAACTGCTCGAATCACAGAAGCTAGCGGACACTGACCGCATTCTAGAAAATGCCAAAGAAGCTGAGCGCACATTCACCCAAAATGTGGCTTCATTAGCCACCCAAATCCAAGCAAATGCTGCCACCATCCCCTTCAAAGTGGAGGAATTCCTACAAGAACGCCGTCATCGGGAAGGCCTTGCATCGACTGTATGCATCGGTGGATTGCCCTCCTCTTGGTGGGAGGAGAGTGATGACTTCCGTACTACCCTAACCAAGCTCAACAAGGCTATTGAACCAGTCAAGTTTGACATTCCCACCATCGAATTCGTCGATCGCGATCCCCGCACCAACCAAGGAAGCCTTGTTTTCAAGACCAAAGAGGACGGCATGGCACTCTTAAAGCAAACACACCTTCTCAAGGGAACAGCCATATGGATTAGCGAGGCTCTAATCCCAGCCCAACTCAAGATAAAGAAGCAAGAGCTGTAAAAGGTACGAGATGTACGAGCCGCAGGTAAGTACGTTGTCTATCGTGGTGGCAAAGCCATCATCGAGGAGTTTCGGACACAGAAACCCACCCAAAATCCCTCTCCTCCCCCTTAGCCACCTCCTACCCCCATAGGCAACATTTGTTGCAATTTTGTTGTATCACACCCCCTTAGCCCCTCTCCCCACATATCTATATGTATTACTGCGGACATTGTACCCTCTTAGATAGAGGAGCCTCTATTGTACACGTTCTCTTGGTCCCATAGGTCATATCTGACCTTCGAGGACGATAATGGAATCTATCTATCTATCCATCTATCCCTCTCTCTCTCTCTCACTTGATCTCATTCCCCTTCCTTTTCATCATTACTCCCAAGCATCCATCTCTCTTGGATGAAAAATTTGTTATGGTGGTGTGGTTTTTGCATCCTAGACGCTCAAGCTAGGTGGTGTCCCCTGTTTGCTTTACTGTGACAGGCTCGAGGCGCGCCATTCGGTCCCCGGTGTTTTAGAGGCCGTCGGGGGTTCGGGGTTCGCTTTGCTCACGTCATTTGGTGCCCCCCACCGAGGATATTTTCATGAAACCCTTCAGTTTACAATGCTGAAAGTGACGCCCACTATCAATCATGGACGAATGGCTGAAGGAATTTTCTAACTGGAGGATGGAAGAAGAGGAGACAGAGGCACTAGCCGCCTTCATTGAGGTGCTACTACCAGGCTGCAGTGTCATTAGCATTCAAGAGGCACACTGTCAATGAGTGCTAGCAATGAAGGCAGCGAAAGGGCTGAAGTCATCTACATCGACATTCATCGCAAAGAAGTCATTCACATCAAGGAAGGGAAGCAAACGGTGAGACCTCTTTTCCCTAAAGAAACTGCAGTCAAAGTTATAACTCCAAAGTGGCCTAAAGGGGCTGCTCAAGCCAAAGGCAAGGAGAAGATAAGCCAGTCTAGAAACACATGACCCCGAAGGGAGAAGCATCTGGCCAAGAAAGTGCTTCAAGCTCAGAAAGCCGGGTTGTACCCAGTTTGCCAAAGAGGAAGTCATCCGAAGCTAAGTGGCGAAAGGTCGCCTACCGATTTGCACGACGCATGAGAGTGCTACCAATCCACTTCGACAATCCGGAAGAAGAAGTGGTAAGAAGATTCCCATGTCCTAGAGAAGAGTGGTTGGGCTACTGCTTTCGCTGTTTTGGAAAGCGAGTGGAGGATCTTCCTCCTCTCCCTGTACAACTTATCCTGAAGAAGCTCTTTACCACGGGAGAAACCCAGTGGGCTGGGGACGAGTTGTAACTGAATGGAGTAGAATTCATGCAACATGTTGACTACGAAAATTACTTGCAATTGCTGTTAGCCAAGAGGCTGGGAGTGGTCAGACGCGTCGTTATCACCCCATACGTGCTGAGCAACGAAGGACAGGTAGAGCCCATGAAGGGAGACGACCTCTTGTGGATGTGTCGACTCATCAACACTAGCATGGTAAGAGTATAAGTAAGTATTCCATCCTCTGTGCATGATGGAAAATGGGCCAACGGCATTCCCGTTCAGATTCTTGCAGCATATGCATGTGAATATCTATGTAGATAGGAAAGTCTTCTACCAACAGAAGATCGTACACCTATTCGGTGTGGCGGTACTAGGAGAAATCCTCAATTCCCCGAACCCTATCATTCTCCCCATATTAGATTACAATCATTCCTTTAATGTTTCTATCTTTATCTTGTTTTACCGTATCCACCCACCCCTGTAAAAAGCCGCTATGAGCCGCTACTGTTAATGTAATGTAAAAAAAAAGAAAAAAAAGAAAAAGAGGTTTGTAATTTCCTGAGTCACTAAGTGTTTCTTTCCCCACGTTCAGTGGAAAGAAGGGAGAGGATCTCACCACTGACTTTTTGGATGATTTCGACATTGCTTGTGTCGTCTCCAACAAAGATGACGACGCTTCACGACTTAGAATTTTTCCTCTACTGATGAAAGTAGAGGCCAAGTCCTGGTATAATGCATTGCCCCAGGCCACCAAGAATGCATGGGATGTGTTAATGGCTGCTTTTGTAAAGAGGTTTGGTGGAGGCACAACCTCGGAGAGGCTATGGCAGTTACTGAAAGAATTAAAGCAGGGAGGCCTGCTGGAGTATGCCACCTACGAGTCCAAATTTGTGGACTTATGGGAGAGATGGGTTGCCTCACTGGAGGAAGGTGAAGGAGCGCCTAATTTCCTAAAGAAGGACCGTTTCATTCCTGGTCTATGGTCGCCACTTAGAGAGAAGGTGAAGGGAAGGTTTCCTGCAACATATGAGTTGGCAGTCGAAGTAGCCCGCCTTAAAGACAAGAAGCTACGCATGCAAGCAAGATTAAACGAGTCAGAGAAAACAAGCTCAGCCCGACCAACCCCAGTGACTGCAACAGCCAACCATAGAGTCCAACCGCAGGAGGCATCAGAAGAGCAAGACCCGCTGAGTCGCATCACCACCCAACTAGAGAGTTTATCGGTGCATCTGGTGCAGCAAGGGCATGAACCTGGCAGGAACCCAGAAGAAGGAAGAGGAAAACAAAGGCAGAACCCAAAGTACCACTGTTACAACTACGGGGAAGATGGCCATGGAATGTACTACTGCCCACACCCGAGGAGGCAGAATTTCAATAGAGGGGGGGAGACAAAATCAGATCTCTCCACCAAGAGCAAGACCACCGCTGTGAGCGGGATGAAAACACACACAGCGCCTCTATAACGACCCGACACACACTCTTGGAATGATACACACACACACACACACACACACACACACACTATGGGGCACCACTCGGCTTACACAACCAGCCTGGCCGAGACAGGAAACACACAGACGGAGTGAGAAGAGAGAGATTTCCCACTTGTCCACTCAACACTCACACATACACACTCACACACACACTCTCAATTCAGCTCAAAGGAGGCAAATTGCTGTTGTGTTAGACTCAATGAAGCTCAGCCCAACACCAATGGGGCAAATAGTTTACATAGTATTGAGGAAATACACCAGATACAACCACAAAGTTAAGCAGAGGCTTCACTCACCGGAGAAGATTACACAGAAAAACAACAGAAGATTTGTGAGGAATTTGGCAAAATGGACAGCGCCATTGCGTCCGAAACGCCCAAAAACCCCACCCAACAATGTCACAGTGCTCAAGTCCCACCTCGGATGAGCAGTTTAGGGCCAAAAAATGCTCCAAAAACAGCAAAAACACACTTGCGGCTGTTCCTCCTCTCTTCTCCACGTTTTTTCTGGTCTTTTCTCAGTTTTTTCAGTTCCCACACTTAGCTTTATTACTTGGGCACCCTTGGTCTTTTAGATGACCTCAAACGGACCCCGAACAAGCCAAAAACTGACCTCGCAGTGCATAGTTGTCACCCTGCTGCATCCATCCGCACACCTGGCACTCATTTCTTTTGAATAATGCGTCTCGCAACCACGTGAAGTGGCCCCAAAAAGTGGTCCTAATGATGACCTTTCTGCATAACTCTCACAAGAAAACACCACTTTGTGTCCGTATTCATCCACGTGCAAATATTGACCCCGTTCGCCCTCATGACGCCACTAGATGCCATCTGACGCACCTGCTTACCTCATGTCGTCAGCCTGCGGATAGCTTCCTCGAGAAGTTTTACGCGCTATAAACTCCTCATTATTGTAGAAAAAACATATTGGTACTGGTGATAGTGAAAATCGATGCACTATGTACATGCTGTCCTACCTGTACACATGTGGGCCCCACGTAACCACCTGGCTCTGAAAAACGGGCAATTCTTTATTTGATGCACCATGCATGTATATGTACATATGCGAAATCCCCTGCTCCAAAAAACTCCTGACATAATTTTCCCATCCCCTAGCCTGCTAGATCATTCATGATCAGCAGCAGCAAAGAGAGATATGAGACTCGCCGCATCACAGGTCTTCTCATCCTTCACCAACATTGCTTGCTCCACAGACAGCTCATCTTGCTCCACCATCATCAATCTAGCATGATACAATTTAAGACGCAATCAATTTACCCTTGACTTATGTAGAACACCATCCAGGTTAGCCAGCTGATATGTGCCATTTGGAAAACACTCCACTACCTTGAAAGGGCCTTCCCACTTAATTTGAAACTTCTTTTGGAAGGTGTTGTCCATCTTACTGTTGTAGCGCAAAACCAAGTCATGCTTCTTGATACCCTTACTTTTGACCTTTTCATTTATCTTTGCCAAAGCCCTATCTTGCATCTGCCCATAATGTTCCAATGCACTCATCCTATCCAACTGAACCAATTGTAACTGCAAGAGCCTCTCTTTGAATGCATCACTAGGCGTCCCAAGCAACTTCTCTAACATCTTGACCGTAGGCAACTCTACCTCCACAGGCAATAGTGCTTCCTTTCCATACACCAAATGAAATGGAGTAAACCCTGTACCTATCTTCACCGAAGTACGGTAAGCCCATAATGCACTAGGAAATTCCAAATCCCAATTCTTTCCTTGGTGCTCTGTCACTTTCGAAAGAATCTGTACCAACTCACCATTGAATCTTTCATTTAAGCCATTACACTGTGGATAATAAGGAGTGGTATGCTGGTGTCTAATCTTCATCTTTGCACATAAAAAATCTAGCAGTTTAGCTCTAAAGCCAGGCCCCTTATCTGAAAGTAGCTCCAGTGGCACCCCAAACTTGCAACATATTTCATCATACACAAATTTTGCCACATCCTTTGCAGTGATCTGTTTTACTGCTATAGCCTCTGCCCATCTAGAAAGATAGTCCACTGCCGTCAAAATATAGCTTTTGCCCTTGCTTGTGATAGGTAACGGGCCTATTGCATCAATCCCCCACTTTTCAAACACATCAAACGCCATAATGGTTTTTCGTAGCTCTGGCTTCAACACTCTCTTCCCAAATGCTTGACACCTATTGCAAGACCTACACCAATGGTGAACATCCTTGTGCAAACTAGGCCATACATACCCCTCTTACAAAATCTTATGCAAGGTGATCTTTAGAGCAAAATAGACACCACATGCGCCTTCATGATTCTCTTCCAACACTCTGTAAAGCTCCTCCCGCCAAGGTACACGTCTCAACACGAGATCAGCCCCTTTCATGTATAAGACATCACCAATCAATTTGTACCTGTATGCTCTACGCACAAAGCCATACTTCTTAGACTTCTGAATCTCCTTTGGAATGATTCCTGTTAGCAAAAACTCCTCTTCTTGAGCCAAACTTTCCTGACCATGAGGTAAGTTGGTCCTCAACACAAATAGCTCCCCAATCATGCCTTGAGCTGCTTCATGTGCCTCCCCATTTAGAGCACGTTCAATGTGTCTGATGCTCCATGCTTCAAACTTTTTTAACAGGCCTTTAATTCTGAAACACATTTCCTTCAATGAGCTGTTCTTGCTCTTCCACACACCCAGCACTTGCTTCACCACTAACAAGGCATCACCTTTTATGCTCAACCTTTGAACCCCATGCTTCAAACAAATGTGCAATCCGGCTTCCAGAGTAGCATATTCAGCCTCATTGTTACTATGAGCATCCAATTTGAACCCTCTCTTGCATACTAGCTTCCCCTATGGATCATAAAGTGCTATACCCCCTGAAGCTGCATCATGGATCTTTCTGTATGAACCATCAAAGAACAACACATGTGCATTGCTGATCTGTGGCACTTCTTCAACTACCTTTCTCACCACCTCTTCCTTAAAAATAAGGGGATTCTCCTTGTAGGTCAACAAATCAGCTAGGGTAGCCCTTGTACTATCTTCCACTAGAAAAGAGAACTCAAACTCTTGCAGCTCAATTACCCATTTCTTCACCACATTTGACATGTTAGTACCATTAATTAACTGTGGCAAAAAGGCATAACTCGTCAAGAAAACAAAAGGCCGTGGTAGTAAGTAATGACGAAATCGTCGACAAGCAAATATTACACTGGCCATCACTAGCTCTACTTCCGAGAACTTTCTCTCCGCTACCAACTTCACTCGGCTTGCACAATACACTGGCCTCATATAATGGCTGCCCTTCCCCTTTTGCAATAGCATGGCTCCAATGGCATCATCCCCTACTGATGGATTTACATAAAACACTTTCTCCCAATCAGGAGCCTGCATGACTGACAACCCCCCTAACACCTCTTTCACCTCTTGAAACACTTCTTCACACTTGTCATCCCATTGCAATGGATCATGCTTTGCCACTTGTTGTAATGGATAAAGAATCTGAGAAGACAATGGAATAAACCTTGCCATGTACTTCACTTTGTGTATAAAGGTTGCCAATTGCTTCGTACTCGTAGGTGATGGAAGAAGAATAATAGACTTAACCTTATCTGGATCAGCCTCAATGCCATTTCTTGACACCATATGGCCCAATAACTTCACCCTTGGCTGTGCTAGATGACATTTCTTTGGATTTAGTTGTCCTCCACATTCATCATATCGAGCCAATACCATCTGCAGCTTCTCATGGTGTTCAGCCCTACTGCCATAAACACAGAAGTCATCCATAAAAGCTTTAACACAACTACCAATGAATGGTTCCAACACCCAATTTTCTCTCTCTTGATAGAAGGAAGGTCCATTTGACAACCCAAATGGCAATACTGTGTAGCAATAGCAGCACCATGGCGTAATAAAAGTGGTCTTTGTGCGGTCTTTAAGAGCAATCTTCAATTGAAAATAGCCTGAAAAACCATCACACACACTGTACCTCTCATAACCTGCCACTGAATCCAAGATTTGATCGATGAATGTAAGAGTATATGGGTTCTTATTAGTGGCTGTGTTTAAGGGTTTAAAATCTACACAAATTCTCCACTTCCCATCCTTCTTTGGACTGACTACAACTGGACTCACCCATTCTGTGGTCTCCACAGGGACTATGAACCCTGCCTTCAACAACTTGTCCACCTCTTCTCGCAAGGCTTCCATTTTCTCTTGACCCATCCTTCTTAGCCTTTGCCGCACTAGCTTAGCACCTTCTTTCAGGTCTATATGCATCTCTTCGCCCTTGAACCCTCTGATCTCTTCATATGAAGTAATGAATAAATCAGGAAAACTAGCCAGCATGTGCAAATATATATCCTTCTCCATAGCTGAGAGGTCTCCACTGATCATTTGTGTCATCAATTCCTGCTTCTTTGACAACTCAACCTTGGTTTGCATCAGCCCTTCAATCACTTCATAAGGCCCTTCACTTTCATCTTCAACCTCATTCACAAATTCAACTAAACCAAACTCCTAGATTTCTTTGTCCATCAAAAGAAATGCAACATCAGCATCCTCATCACTGCTGGTAGTGCTATCACTGTCTTCATCTGTCACCGTGGAAGAGTCTTCATCACTAGACTCATACTCATCTTCATAAAGCTCCTCTAATCATTTCCTTGTGTCCATATTATAAAGCTTCTTGGTACCTGTCTTTCCATAGAGGCTAATCGTACCATGTCGCCAATCTTGAACAGCTCCCACTACACGTAACCATGGTCTGCCCAGTATAATAGGATATGATCCCAACCCTGCTGGCATCACATGAAAATCAACCACTGCCTTTGCATCATATGCCTCCACTTCTAAGCTCTTTACAACACCCAAGCATTTTACTTTTTGATGGTTTGCCAATCTGATCCGAAAACCTAACACCCCAGCCACTGTGAGACCCATCTTCTCAACCCATGAGTGTGTTATGACACATATTTGGGCTCCGCCATCCACATAACCTTGTCCCAAATTTTTCCTTTTATGCCACACATCCACTATTGGACAAATGTCTGGTAGCTCATCCATTGCCAACACCTTTACTGAACCTCTCTCTGGCTCTTTCTCCATTAGGTTAACCATCCTCTTCCACTGTCGCTTTAGCTTAGGCACCATCTCTATAAGCTGCCCAAAAGTAACATCTGCCTTCCTGCTTGTCAGATCCTTCTTCAAGTCATAGCTTAATTGCCCATCCCCTAGTGGAAAATCTGAAACATGAAACTTTCGACGAGCTCTCCTTTTCCTCTTGGCCTTGACATCCTCGCCTTCATGGCTCTTTCCTTTCTTCTTACTAGGACCTGGGGCACTTCTTCCTTCCTGATCCTCTATGGTCCTCTTCCCAATAGGCATCACTAATGTATCCTCTAGCTTTGATGCCTTCTCCAAGGAGACTACACTTAGCACTTTTGTCTTTCCCTTTTCCTCCCGGGTCAGTCCACTGGTTCCTTCGTCTCCCTTAATTTCGATGCCATAATCATTTGACCTAGTTAGCACCTGTCTTGGCAAGGGATACATGTCTCCCCCCATCCTTGGTGGCTTATCACATTGCGGGCTGATGTGACCCAACTCTCCACAATTATAACATGTGGGCGTCTGCCTCCAAAACCTACCATTGGTTTGTCCAACACCATTCCTAGGCCTTTCTTCACCTCCTGGCTGATTTGCAAACCTCCCTCGACCTCGATTATTTCCCACTTGACCTAGCATGTTTAGGCTCAGATTCTTCATCAAATCTACTCTTTGTTCCTTAGTGCCTCATGTCTTGCCTTAGCCCATCATCTTGCACTGCTGTAGCGACCACTGCTGGCATAACCTGAGTAGTAATAGGAACCACTGGTTCGTGATGAACCCTTGACATGCGACCTTGTAAAGACTCTATAGGCTGAAATTCAGACCTCATGGGCAAAGACTCCACCCCTAACTGACTCATTTTCCTCAACTTCCACTCTTTGTTCCTTGCTATCTCTAGTGCATCTTCATATGTCCTAGGCTTCTTTAGCTCCACTCTCCAACGTATATTCTCCCAAAGACTTGCACATTCGCTCCCATGCCAATGAAAACTTACGTATGTACGCATCTACTGGCTCACCTTCCTTTTGCACCAAAGCCTATACTTCTTGCCACACTTTGTCAGGATCTTCTATCTTCACAAACTCCACTTCCAACCCATGTCGTAGATTGTCCCAACTCAACCTTACAGGTGGATCAGCCACACGCAACTCCTCTTCAAATGCTTTAGACCAAACTCGTGCATCACTCTTCAAACAAATTTGGAGAAGGCGTAACATCTGCGCGGGGTCATGAATCTGGTTGCTAATGCAGGCAACCTCCATCTTTTCCAAAAATTCTTCCACATCTTCATCACTTCTTCCATGAAACTCCAGATAAGAGAAAGCCATTGCTACCCAAGTTATAATGCTTTGAGAACCCCTTCGAACACACGTGCAAGAACCCAAAACTTCTCACTACCCAATCCTCAGAAACTTCAATGGAGCTCAACTTTAGATAAGGACAAACACATGCACATCAAATGAGTTTTCATAGTTGATCATCGGAATTACAACAGGCAAAGGACATTCCAAGATCTCTCGTAATCTTCTTGGCCCGAACATAAAGACTATGCGCTGCTGGAAAAAAATCTTCCTGGACACATGAACATTTATATGGATTCTTTGAGTTAAATGAAATGGAGTGAATTGAGGGCCATTTTGATCATCCATTAAAGCCAACCATGAAACTCCCAAGAAGGCACACCTGACTTAACCTCTGATTTTGCCAAAATTTCAGCAGCATAATAGTATAAATGGCTCAAAAGACAAAGAAACCAGCCATCATAACTTGGAAAAATTTTGACAGAGTTTCCCCAGAAGTAGAGCAGTAGGAACCCAAAATATAGACTGTATATGTATGCATAAACTGCCAAAAATAGAACTCGAGCATCAAGTAGGACTCACTAGTACATAGCCTATGGCGAGGTCACAAAAAGGGTGCTCCAGCTACCTGAATCACCGAAAGGATCTCTACATTTGAGAATCCCCCAACTCAATAAAAACCTCACGCTATCGACCCTCACACGAAGGCTAATGAAAATCGCGTATAGTCAAGTCTCAGGAATGACTATCTTCCAGACCAAGTCTCAAAAATGGCTGGGACTGCCAAATACAACCACGTATGGCTCCACAAATGCGTACAATGGCAGTTTCCACAAGTAACGTACAATCCAGCAGACAATGCGCTCAAACAGGCGCCAAGTGATGCATACCCACAACAACTGCAAGTGACATCACTGCTAGTATATCGCTATACTCCAGCTACCTGTACCTGTGTGAATCACCTATACCTGTACCTGTACCTGTACCTGTCTCTGTCCCTGTAACCTGTAACCTCTAGCCCCGAATCTCGAAGCTTGAAGCTCGAAGCAAAAGGTACGCGAAGAAGCTCCTCAGTGGGGGAACCAAAAGAATGTGAGCAGGATGAAAACACACACAGTGCCTCTATAACGACCCGACACACACTCTTGGAATGATACACACACACACTATGGGGCACCACTCGTCTTACACAACCAGCCTGACCGAGACAGGAAACACACAGACGGAGTGAGAAGAGAGAGATTTCCCACTTGCCCACTCAACACTCACACATACACACTCACACACACACACTCTCAATTCAGCTCAAAGGAGGCAAATTGATGTTTTTTAGACTCAATGAAGCTCAGCCCAACACCAATGGGGAAAATAGTTTACACAGTATTGAGGAAATACACCAGATACAACCACAAAGTTAAGCAGAGGCTTCACTCACCGGAGAAGATTACACAAAAAAACAGCAAAAACTTTGTGAGGAATTTGGCAAAATGGACAGCGCCATTGCGTCCGGAACGCCCAAAAACCCCACCCAACAATGTCACAGTGCTCAAATCCGACCTCGGATGAGCAGTTTAGGGCCAAAAAATGCTCCAAAAACAGCAAAAACACACTTGCGACTGTTCCTCCTCTCTTCTCCACATTTTTTCTGGTCTTCTCTCAGTTTTTTCAGTTCCCACACTTATCTTTATTACTTGGGCATCCTTGGCCTTTTAGATGACCTCAAACGGACCCCGAACACGCCAAAAACTCACCTCGTAGTGCATAGTTGTCACCCTGCTGCATCCATGCGCACACCTGGCACTCATTTCTTTTCAATAATGCGTCTGGAAACCACGTGAAGTGGCCCCAAAAAGTGGTCCTAATGATGACCTTTTTGCATAACTCTCACAAAAAAACACCACTTTGTGTCCGTATTCATCCACATGCAAATAGTGACCCCGTTCGCCCTCCTGACGCCACTAGATGCCATTTGACGCACCTGCTTACCTCATGTCGTCGGCCCGCGGATAGCTTCCTCGAGAATTTTTACACGCTATAAACTCCTCATTATTGTATAAAAAACATACTGGTATTGGTGATAGTGAAAATCGATGCACTATGTACATGCTGTTCTACCTGTACACATGTGGGCCCCACGTAACCACCTGGCTCTGAAAAATGGGCAATTCTTTATTTGATGCACCATGCATGTATATGTACATATGCGCAATCCCTTGCTCCAAAAAACTCCTAACAACGTTATTTCAATTAAGATACAGTCGTGGGTTCTGTAGCACACAGTAGTGAGCTTCACGCACACACACCGTCGCGCACACTAATCACATTGCAGATATGAGAGTAGGAGCGTGTTAGCATCGAGGAGCTCTCTGCGTCAACGCAAGCAATGCAAGCTGAGGACCACATCGCGATCCCGTGTGCTACGAGCTATATTTGGTCATAAGTACCTCAAACGACATCCGTTCTGAATGATCGAGTAGTCGTTAGAATCAGGGCGAGAAGCTCTTCGTGTTGATGTCTTTGTAGATTAGTTTCGGACACTTTGAAAATTACTGTTTTGAGTCTATCGCGACAGCGATTAGAGATCTTACAGTTATGGTTTTCAGGGTTTAGGTGTTTGGCCATATAGGATATGTCCTTGTGAGTCTTGCCCTCCGATTTCAAGTCATTCTGATATGATTTGAGACTGTTTCGAGCTTGTAGTGTTTCGTAGGATGCGTTGTCTGTTTCTTTACTTTATGGTAGTGTTGTGGTAGGATTAGTGACTGTAGATTGTTGTTCGTGTCTAGCTCAGGGTTGACAACCCAGAGATTGCCTCCATGCCCTAGTCGGTTCAGCTACATCCTTGGATTGACAGTTTGTTGGTCTGTGTTCTAGCTGTGCTCCATCGTCCGTCGCGGCGTACCCGCTAACATTGGCGCCGTTGCCGGGGACGATGCGCCTAAACTAGCGTAGACCGCATCACTCGTGGTTGATAGTATAGCGCTTCTCTAGAGTTTTCTAGAGTGTTGTAACCATTTGCCTTCTTAGTGGGAAGTCAGAGAGCGGATCTCTTGACTGAGGGATAGCCAGGGAGCCTACGTCTCGCCGAGGTGGTCCACCATGAGGTTGAGGTATGGTTATATTATTTATTTGTGTGTTTAGATTAGGTTTTGCGGTTAGTGTGTTTGGTTGTGACTTATGGTTGTGAGGAACTTGAAAGAGAAAAAGACGCAAAGAAAAATGCAAAAAGTAAGTAGGAGGCTGTTTGCTTGCCAGAAAGCAAAAACAACCATTCAACCATCCAAAGTAGGAATTTAGGTAGTGTAGGACATCTGATGTTGATCTAGAGCAATTTTGACATGAAAATGTGCTTGAAAACACAAAAGGCGGAATTGTGCTAATTATGGTAAAAGTGCTCTAAAATGGTCGTTTGAAAGCCGATTTGAGTGCTTATTTTTGCATTGGAGACCTTAAGGTAGGGGGAAAACACAGATTTTCTCCAATCCAAAAAAAGAACCAAAAAAACAAAAATCAGAAACCAAATCTGCAGTTTTCAAAAAAAAAAAAAGTTTGACCTCAAGACCTTGTTTTGCATATGCTCTAGAGCTTGTACGTGAAATTTCAAAGCATTTGCATCAATGCTTGTGCATCTAAGTGGGAATTTTCTTTTTCTGAGTGTAAGGAAGTGAACTGTGAAATTCTTGAATCCAAAGGAAAAGAAGTCCAAATTGAATGAAACTTTGGGGATAGGCTTCTAAGGACATTGGGAACCAAAATGTCCAAAAACAGGAAAAAAAAATCACTTCCCAGTGGCTCTCTGCCCAGTCTATTGCGATAGACTGAAGAATTGGAGATAGACTCACAAACATGCAAAATCCCTCATACCACAGGTAAAACACATCAATACAAGGCTGCTCCCAAAAATTGAGTGTACTTGGACACATGCTTGACCACTAAACATCAAGTCTGGTGTTTATAGTCTAAGTTCAGAGACACAGTGGTAAAAAGACCTTGACCAATAGCCCAAACATTGCACACCTTTGTGTATTCACTATACAGAGGATAAGGAAAATCTGTGGCATAGATGGGAAAGGTGCTATCAAGGACACATAAAAATTTTGAAGTCATTTGGACATCAGAAAGTGGGTCTAAGACCATTTGAGAGGATTCAGCTTGTAGAAAACACCAGATCTGGTCTAACTGACAAAGTAAAAGTCCAAACCACTTGAAAATTGGCAGGAGGACTAAGGAGAGGTGTTGGAACATAGTGGTATAGTCAAAGTTCAAGTCTGACCTATAAAAGGGGTACTCTATCGCGATAGACTCAAAGCAGGGCCAAAGAAATTGAAAATTTCAAAACCCTCTGGAGCATAGCTTGTTTAGCCTCTCAAGAGGTTACACACAAAATTTGGTGCATTTTGGACATTGGGAAGTCATCCTAAGTCTATTTTCTAGTGATAAGATAGACTCAAAATTCTAGAGAGACCTAAGAAAAAGTCCAAAACAAGTGGAAATTGGTGAGCAAGGTGTACAAAGCATAGGGAACACAGTGGTGAAGAGAAATCTAGAAAATTTTCCAAACTGAAGAATCTGCCGAGTCTATCGCAATAGACTGAGGTTTTTTCACAAAAAATTGAAAATTTTGAAAACTGACCTTAGGGCCTTGTTCTACATGTTGTTGTGAGCCTATGGTTAAATTTTGAGTGAATTTGGAGTATTGTAAGTGCATCTAAAAGGATTAATTCATAAGATCAGAAAAGAAACCGTTGTTTGATGCAAGTTACAAAGGAAAAGTATTCCAAATTGGTTGAAACTTGGTGAGTAGTATCTCAAGAGAAGGGGGAACTCAAATCTGTAAAAACAGTTGAAAAATTGTATCCCAGTAATACTCTAGTGAGTCTATCGCGATAGACTTAGGAATTCACTGTAGAAAATTCAAAATTCAAATCTGACTTCATATTTGGGTTCAGAAGGCCCATTATGCCCTGTACACAAAGTTTGAGTGCATTTGGACATGTGCAAGGGGTACTTGGTGAGTCTATCGCGATAGACAACTGAGGAAAAAATTTTGAGAAATTTTTTGAAACCAAGTATATCATTGCCTAAGGAGTGCACACACCAATTTTGGGCTCAAACTGACCACTTGGAAAAACATCAGATAGAGAAACTTTCCAAATTACGTCTCACTGTTTTGGTCATAAGTTTCACATACTGACTCCGATTGAAAAACTTTTTTTATCAAAACGTAGCTTGAGAGCAGCACTACAGATCTTAGAGTAAATTGACCAAAATGGTTGCAGGAAGAAGGGCTAAGATCCAAAGAAGATGCTTCAGGTCCAACACCTACAAACGAGCAATATGAAGACTTGGAATCAATCAAAGAAGAGGTGCAGCAAGTGATAGGAAGTTCAGACACTATTGGTGACATTTCAACAGCTGAAGTCGAGGAAGAAGAGCCTATGACTCTACAGGAACCAAATGCTCATTTTGTCTCTCCAAAAGACATATCAGAGGAAATGGTGGTCAAGCAAGATCTAGAACACACAGATGAACTCAGAAGTGTGAACAATGAAGAAGAAGACGACAAGGAGTACAGGCCAAAGATTGCTCAAGTCACTCAAGAGAACACATGCAATCTAGTACCAAAGAAGATCAGCTTTTTGCTAAGTGCACAAGACGGAGTCAAGATGAATTTTATGGAAGAAATTGATACAAATTCCATGACTAATGGCATGTCATATGGCATGTGGTTACTTTTAGGTAAGCCAAAGATTTATGATATTCACATAAAGATAAATCTCTCACCTGAAGTGGATGTTATAAGTATGGGGATTGCACAATCTACTCTCCAACTACACTCACAGAATGTCAAAGTAAAATTCCTGGTGGTAGATTATCGACAAATGGGAACACACTTGATTTTGTCCAAGCCATGGCCACAAGTCTTTGAAGACGAGCCTGAATCTTAAACAATGGTCATCACGACAAGCTATCAAGTGGCAACAGAGGTCACACCTACAACAGTTCAAAGATTCTTGACTATTGAAAAAGGCAAAGCTAAAGTAAGCCCACAGTCTCTAGCCCAGCCAATGCAAGTGCAAGACAAAGCATCTACATCAAAAGCCAAACCATCAACAAAACAATGGAAACCCAAGCAAAAAGTCTATCAACCAAAGTTTCCATCACCCGAACGTCTCCAAAGGAAGTCAAAACAGGTCAACCAAGTTCTAGTATCCAAGGCACAGATTAAAGTTAATGATCCAATTTGGATACAATCAGAGGAACAACCTCAACAAGCAAAGGTAACAGGATGGATCACATCAAGCGAGTCAATTATTGCACAAGGCTACAAGAAAGGAAATTCAAATGTTTGGGTCAACAAGCCCAAGATAACAGTCTGGCGATATCCATCCCATGCCAACCACTCAGTCAGGAATCAACAAAGCAGTCAACGTCAATCACATAACTTAACCAAGAGAAAGGACAGGTACAAAAAGCAAAAGAGAAGGTCTTCCACTAGACAAACCATACGACAAGTCTGGGTAATGAAATCGGAATTCTACCAAACTACCCAACAAAGTCAAGTGAAGATCACCTCCAAGCAAGTCCAAATATTCATTCCAGTCGAGTTACTCGAAGCACAAGGATTCTATGAGGGTAACTTTCAAATCTGGTTACCTAAGGTAGTAGCTTATCAAGGAATCACCCAGGAAAAGAAAGAAACATCAAGAAATCAAGAACAGACACTCGCTACACCCAAGAGTACTACAACCTATCGATGGATCCCTTGCCAATTACTACAAGAGCAAGGCTTTTACAAAAGTAACAGCCATATTTGGAAATTAAAGACAAGGTACCATCAAGTCAAAGAAGAAACAAGGCAAGTGGCAAAGGAGATCACACCAGACCCAAGAACAATGTGGGTTCCAAAATCCACGAGTGAGGCTCAACAACAAGAAAGATACACAACTCCTTTATAGCCTCTTAACAACAAAAAGAAAGCACCGGTAAATGCGAAGGTCACAGTTTTGAAGAACACTATCTGGAAGAAGAAGACTTCATCAACCATTGCTTCAACATCAATACCTGTCTCATCAAGCGACCACAATTTGCTACTAAGGAATGAAGAGCAGATATATGCCAATGTATTGGACAACATGGCATCTCAAACAAAAACTAACGATAAAGGCCTAAACATCAAAAGCATATGGAATTGGATTTCAGGCCATGATCAGGTAAGTCCAAGTCGCCATTAAACTTACATGGCATAAGAGTCTAGAGTCGGGCAGCTAAGCCATTAAATGAGTGAAGTGTCAGACCCAAGCTTCAAGTTAATATTTTTCTGTGTTCTATGAGTCTAGCTAATAGGTATAAGCTCAAGCTGGAGAGTTGAGCATACATAAAGTCATGTCGCTCATGCTGGAAGAGGTGAGCATAAGAGTCAAAGTCCATATAATATATAAGGTGGAGAAGGCGGAGTAGTCAAAACAAAACACTCACGCACTTGACACAGTGAGGAAGAGTGAAAAACCTCGACAGCAAAAACCCTTCTGTGAGTAGTGAAAGCTTTTTAATCACTCATGTTATATGTTTTGCTCGCTACACTAACTCCATGAAGAACCCATCAATACTCTTCTCTCGCACCTCATCTTGTTTAACATGCATAACTTTGTGCAAGCATATAGATGTCCCATCATTGGACATATGCATTAGGCACTCTTTTTTATTCCACCCATGCACTTACACAAACAAATGACGATGACCAAGCAGAAACAAGTTTTATGAGCCGTTGCTCGACAACAACGACTCTGACTTCAAGCTACTAACACTTATCAATGTATATCAAGCCCATACTAGTAGCCATATGGCCATATGTACTTTAACTTAGCATAACTCTATAACATCAGAACCTAAGTACATATAGCCTCACATTTAATTATGACTAAAGAAATTTTTTCCCACCGGGTTTTCCCCTTTAGTCTTATCCAGGTATCCAAGACCTTCATTTTGTATATACGCTACATTTTACTTTTACTCTTTTATTTTTTTATAACAACAAAAACAAGAAGAACCACGATATCCCCACACTACTAATTGCAAATCTACTGACAAGTCAAAAGGGAGAGGCCAAATAACAACTTGACAAAGCTTCAAGTCAACTTACAAGTACGACTTCCAGATAACAACCACAAGTAATGAAATCAGAATTCTACCAGACTACCCAACAAAGTCAAGTGAAGATCACCTCCAAGCAAGTCCAAAGATTCATTCCAGTCGAGTTACTCGAAGCACAAGGATTCTATGAGGGTAACTTTCAAATCTGGTTACCTAAGGTAGTCGCTTATCAAGGAATCACCCAGGAAAAGCAAGAAACATTACGAAATCAAGAGCAGCCACCCGCTACACCCAAGAGTACTACAACCTATAGATGGATCCCTCGTCAATTACTACAAGAGCAAGGCTTTTACAAAAGTAACAGCCATATTTGGAAATTAAAGACAAGGTACCATCAAGTCAAAGAAGAAACAAGGCAAGTGGCAAAGGAGATCACACGGAGCCCAAGAACAATGTGGGTTCCAAAATCCACGAGTGAGGCTCAACAACAAGAAAGATACACAACTCCTTTATAGCCTCTTAACAACAAAAAGAAAGCACCGGTAAATGCGGAGGTCACAGTTTTGAAGAACACTATCTGGAAGAAGAAGACTTCATCAACCATTGCTTCAACATCAATACCTGTCTCATCAAGCGACCACAATTTGCTACTAAGGAATGAAGAGCAGATATATGCCAATGTATTGGACACCATGGCATCTCAAACAGAAACTAACGAGAAAGGCATAAACATCAAAAGCATATTGAGTTGGATTTGAGGCTGTGATCAGGTAAGTCCAAGTCGCCATAAAACTTACATGGCATAAGAGTCTAGAGTCGGGCAACTGAGCCACTAAATGAGCAAAGTGTCAGACCCAAACTTCAAGTTAATTTTATTTTGTGGTCTATGAGTCTAGCTAATAGGTATAAGTTCAAGCTGGAGAGTTGAGCATACATAAAGTCATGTCGCTCATGCTGGAAGAGGTGAGCATAAGAGTCAAAGTCCATAGAATATATAAGGTGGAGAAGGCGGAGTAGTCCAAAAAAAAAAAACACACACACTCACGCACTTGACACAGTGAGGAAGAGTGGATAAACCTCGACAACGAAAACCCTTCTTGTGAGTAGTGAAAGCTTTTGAAGCACTCAGGCTATATGTTTTGCTAGCTACACTAACTCCATGAAGAACCCATCAATACTCTTCTCTCGCACCGCATCTTGTTTAACATGCATAACTCTGTGCAAGCATATAGATGTCCCATCATTGGACATATGCATTAGGCACTCTTTTTTATTCCACCCATGCACTTACACAAACAAATGACAATGACCAAGTGGAAACAGGTTTCAAATCGCCTTTATTCAGTACAGATCGATTATGTGTGACACACTTGAAGAGATTGGTTCGGATGGGTGTGGTACTTTGCTAACCACTTATGGTGGCTTTAAAGGAATCAAAATTATGGTTGGGAAAATCAAGCCTAATATTGAAGATGATGAATCTCAAGTTTCCAAACGACCTAATACTCTTGTCTCTCCGACGGGGTCTTACACCTCTTTCTTAACTCCCTCGAGTGAATCTGTTTTTGGGAGAGGGAGAGGTAGAAGTTATGTTAGAGGACGGGGTAGAAACCTACCAATCAGAAACCTTTTGGATATGTAATATGTAGGTACGTAGGAATGCGTGTGGAAGACTTTACCTACCTCCAAAGGAAGAAGTGTGTAATAAGATAATCTCATATTGCTTGTTAACTAGCAAGATTTTGGATTTTTTTACTCTCCAAGGTATTTTCTTAGAATGTTTTGGACAGATTTTTGGATCTAATCTATTACATAAGGATGTGATGATTGGAAGGAAATACTCACTGCCTATTAAGAATCTTTTTTATTCAAATGAATTTCTCCATAATAATGTGATTCCTATCTGCTCTTGTCATCTATTTCAGAAATTCTGTAAAAGTTTCACTAACTTTGGATTACATGTTTGTACTTATAACTTAGAAATCATTTCAGATCCACATGTAAGGAGCCTCTTGAGTAAAGGCTTGAATCATATTCCTCCTTTTCCACTAAATCCTCAAAGTGCCATATTGGTGCTACTTGAATGCCTGTCCGACTTGGCCTTAAAACTCCAACTGGAGGAGGAATTTCACTTCCAACTTACCTCAACACTCAATTTTATTTTTTTGGAAAAAGATTAGTCTTATGCCACAAGTATGGCTAAGTACGGATACTACCTGGCTTACGCCTAAAATTAAGACCTCTATTTCTTTAATCTGACTCTCAGAAGAAATGGCTCATTATTGGCCTAGATAAAGCCTCAAACACTGCGTCCTTTACATGTAAAAGATTAGCATTCGAGGCTGCTAATTCAAGACTCAATAGTAAGGAATTTCTTAAACTTGAGAACTCTCCGCTTTGTATAGCTACACTATTAAATAATGAATTATCCGGACTTGGTTATTATCCTAACTATCTGAAAATTCATGTACTCTTCCCAGCTTATAAGAATCATAAGCATAAATTTAGATGGATTTTTGACGCATCCAATAGCCCGTTTTCTTGTGTTACGAATGATATCACCCACTGCTTAAATTTTGTTCTACTAGAAATTGAAGATATCTGTGCCATCAAGCATAGACATATAAGAAGATTCAGAAATATAGATTATTGCCCTTTTTGGGTCATAAAAAACACAGCTGAGGGTCTATCAACCTCCCAAAAAACATTTTCTCTATCTTCACGGCAGACATAACTCAATGTTATGAAATTATCCCTTTAAATGGACCGTATGGGCTTGTTGATACCTTATCTAGTCTTATAAAGATTTCCTTTTTCCATAGAAAGAAACTAGGGTATACATGCATCTCATTAAAGGGGAATAAAGGATGGGTGAAAAAATTGAATAAGTCTACACCTTTCATCTTTAAAGAGGATGATTTATATAAGTATATCTTTTGGCTACTTAATAAATGTTGTATCCAAGCTGCTACAAAATTTTTTTAGGGATCCCAATGGAATTTGCTTGCTCTTCGATTATGTGTAATCTCTATCTTTGTTACTTCGAATACCAGTGGCTCTTAAAAATATTAAATAACCCAGCTAGTACTTCGTTACTCACACACTTTGAACATTCGTTCAGATTTATGGATGACCTGTGTAGCCTTAACAATCCCATGTTTGACTTTAATCTTAAAGATATATATCCACCCTGCCTTAATATTGAACCTACATTCTCTGATAGAGTTCTATGGGAGGATAAATGGGTAATTTCTAGGACGCATTTCCTGCATATTGAATATACTTTGACTCCCCCATTCTTGGAAAATTTTTATACTCGCTTTTTTTGGAAAAGAGAAAAGCTCAAGCTTGTTTCCTCAAAATTTACAAAGAGGAAAATCAATAGACCCTTCAAGAATTCTCTACACACCTGTCTAGGAATGCTTGTTCTTATAATGTATGCCTCATCTAACTGTTTTATAGCATATGAAGAAATCAATACTTTGATTACCAAGTTCATTAATAATGGGTTTTCAAAAAAAGACCTCGTTGCGTGTATCTGCAATTCCCTAATAAAACACAATTGGAACTACCTTAAGTTTGACTTACAAAATTTGATAAGTCTCCTTAAATCAGAATAAATTTAACTACAATATCGCATGTTGAAAATTAATAAAAACACTTCCTGAGGTAGTAGGCCCCTATTCTATGGGGTCTACTACCTCATGGGATATGGTGCCTGGGAATGGGTGGGCACACACACACACACACACACACACACACACACACACACAAGATTACATGAGTTCTTTCACTGGACAAAAAAGCTTGGCTGATAATTATTTCGGGATCCCTTCATCTACATCTCTATTATGCTGCCCATTACATGATCACACAAAAAACTATCACAGTAAAAACATGTGTTTGGACGCTCAGCTAAAGGTAGGATACGAGTCGCCAAGACTACCCCATACTCCCAAGTGCGGGGAGACTATTAAAATATCCTCTTAGTGGATGGCCATAACTACGATACAAAAAAAATCTTATGAGGAGGTAGGAACTAGGCTAGCAGGTATAACCGATTTGAAAAACCTTGCTTTATTGAATGTTCTATGTGATAATATTGTGGCCCTAGGCCCAGAACCTCAGTAACCATCGCTAATCATATATTGTTCTTGAAATGCTCACACCCCAAAGGGTCACACGCGTCACTCGGTCCTGATATGTCCACCACTTAGTTTGGGAAATAGAGGTTCCTAATTGCAAAAATAGATGACGTTCATAACGGAGTAACGTTTCTCTCCGAGTAGATTCACTTGACAAATAAAGATGTGCAGTTACTATGGCAAAAACCTATTCTTGACTGTAAGCCATAATATGTTAGATACACGGGGGAGCAAATAAGCTGGAGATGCTTAACTCCGGAAAAGTTACTCTATACTATGGACTCGGTTTTTGTAAAAATGTCACCTGTCTTTTATAGACCCACTTTATGACTCCTATACCAAATTGAAAATAATAAAGATTACCCAAAATTGATTAAACTCACACCTTTAAGATCGGCGCATGTATACTTTACCATAGTGGATAGTTGTATGACATAAGCTTAAGGTAGGGTTCTGGAGTATGTGTAACGGTGTGTATGATCATGCAAGGCTAGGTACAATAACTCATAACAAATTACAGACCGGGTATGTGAATGGATTGTTATCTATTGCCATGGTGAGGTCGGGGACAGTGTGACTTGTCTTTGCATTTAACTTAAAACTATCTTTACATTGTACAGAAAAATCTCTATAGCGATTTAGGTAGTCTCTGCATTAATTTTTTGTGCTTCCTGCTGCACGCTACCACCTGTGTACTGGGGTGTGGGTCTGCAGCCGAATAGAGTAGTGGATATGGCACGACATGGCCAGTAAACCTCCTGATCTTTGGCTAGGGGTAATCCCTGAGAATATGCCCTTATTGGCGACCTCGATTGTGGGTAACATGTCCGACTCTGTGTCGCGTCTTCTGAAGATGGGCATCAACAAGTATAAAAGACTCACAAGGTGAGTACTCATACTCACTTAGCATCGTGCTCTGGTGTCACCTCTCTGTGTGTGTTCTAAACTGTGTGAGTAAAAATCTACTAACTGTTGTGAGCTCAACATGCCAAAAAAGACTAAGAAGAGGATTGTGGAGGCTTCTTCATCTCCTAATCTATAGTTTAACAATTTTTTTTTTTGTTCTCGAGGATGTTGAAAGATATTATGAGCCGGAATGTGTGGGTATGTTGAAAGAGCTTGTTTCTTAGTAAAATGAAATGTTATTCAGTCTGTCCTTTTAAAAGAACCACGTTCTATAATTTGTCTCTTTCTGGTTTATGGGAAGAAATGAGAGTAGCTCATATACCTAAGAATCACCAAAATTTTACTATAGGTTTGCTTTATGACAGATGGGAAGTAGTGAGTCTCTATGACTAATGATGCTGGTTTTCGTGAAATAAGCGGAGTGTAGAAAAAAGTCTGGGTTTTGTAAACGGTTTTTTGGATGAGATAATATATGTCCCTATTGGTTAAAAATTGCCACGTCTCGAGTGTATCTTAATGTATGGATTTACTAATGTCGAATGAGAAATGGTATGTCTATGATGCTGTTTTTTTAGCTTCTCAATAGAAGGAAAGTACTTATGAATGGGATACTGCAGGTCTCTGAATAAAGCCATAATTTCTCATAAAAATAAAAAAACTCAAAATAGTGAGTTGTAATGGTCGTATAAGAATGATAGGTTACTTTGGTAAGTTGTAATACTATTGAGTTGAAGTACTCTGGGTAAGTCGACAGATCTTGGATTGATTTTTTTTTTAGTTCAGATGACTATTTTACTGAATCGGCTAAAAGATGTTCTGAATTTGCTGGATACTGGCTTCGAATGTGTTGCCCTATCTTCTGATATTCTGTAGGTAGTGAGTGGCATCACATACCTGATTGTGGTAGTAAATAGCTCATTTCAAATTTACTTGATCTTTTTTACCATAGTACATCACATGGTGAGAAGATTAGTGTAAGTTTCTTGTGGCTCATCTCTGATTCAGCGTAGTGAAGGATTTCTGCTCGCCATGATCTGTGCGTTTTTTTTATGGTGACATGTATAACAACTGGGATGCTTAGCATCACCTACGTACAGTCACGTGCTAATGAATTGTTTTCTTGTGGCTATGGGTGCAGGTGAGGGCTACCTTTTTTGATTAAACATTCTGTTCTTAACATATGGTAGATCTCTTAAACGTGAAGCAAAATTTCCCAGACTTTGGGTTTGCGGTTTCCCGCGCTATATTCTGTTATCTTCATTACCTTGTACAAAATTTATTTTCAACTACAAATAAATTACTGTACAAATCCATTGTATTATTCTAGAATTGTTGGTTTGTGAACAGATAGTGTTCGTTTGCGTATATATATAGATTTAGAACTGCTACACACACACACACACACACACACACATGCATACACAAGTGGGCATGTGCAAACACACATGAACTCGCACACATACACACACCCATGCATAACAAGATGAGTCTTTGAGGTTTCCCTCTGGCTTGAAAAATTCTACATATGTCGGGAGATTTGTCTCAATTTTGTATAGATCATCTCACCTTGGAACCCTAGCCAAGGTGTGAATGGAATTACGCGAACCCTAGCCAAGGCGTGAATGGAGTACCTACTTAATTATAAGCAATTGTACCTTATTGTTTGGCACGCAAACTACTATTTAGGTGGAATCGAATACTCCTTCTCTTTAATTTGCACCTCTTCTGCACAGTAGAGCTTCTATCCACGTGGGTCTGTCCGTCTCTCCCGCTTCTACTTCTCTACTCTTCAGTTCCATCTGCACGAACTCTCTCATCGCTCCGTCAGAAAGAGCACATGTACGTGGATCTGCAGGTCTCCAGTTGCACACGCTTGTAGCAGCTTCCCCGAATATGTCATGTGCAGGAGTACATATTTATAATTCATGATCTGGTCTCCAGTGACTATAGCTAGTGCTTGCAGAAAGTACCCCTTGCGAGCCTCCACTCCCCCTTGGGTGTTCATCCACTGCGGCTACCTTCGCAACGTGCAACAACACTAGCTAGCAGTTTATTTCCTCCTCGCCATGCTGATCTGATCAACCCCTTGTCCTGACCTCCGTAGCCTCCTCCCCCCTTGCATGCCCACAGTACTGCTCATCGAGTGACATATTCAGCTGTTCTGTGGCGCCATAGTATAAGTGCAGTGCGCTCATCCAGTGCCGGGAGTTGACTGTCTTGCTCAACAGGAGCCCGAAAGGTACACCGCTTCATTAAGAAGCTCGATATTTATCGAAACTTCTATCGTTCTGTAGAAGCTCCAGTGGATCGGATCCAGTGACCTTCTAGCTGAACCAACATAGCAAGTAATTATAGCTTGGGTAATTTTTTGACATAACGCTTTGTATAAATATTTACTAATGTAGGCTTTCAAATTTTTGTATGTAGAGAATCGACCTACTCACTCTACATGCATTTTTCGAATTGAGTGAAACGACAGCGATTCTCGAACTTCGACCGTGAGCGGGGTGTCGTCGGCAAAGACAAGATTTTCTGCATCTTTTTTTCTTGGCTAGGTACAACTTAACTATCTACTTTGAACCATGGCTCTCTCCTTTGCACTCACGCACATAGTTTGCAAATCAACCTCACATAGAAATTCAAATAAATTCACGTCCATGTATGCGTACACATAATGCCAAAAGCATTAAATTAAAATCAAAGAGATTGTTTAAAAAAAAACTTTGTTTCAACAAGTCTTTCATGTGCCTTTTTATTTAGGGTTGGTTGTTGTGGATCTCACACACACAAACGTATAATTAAAAAATGAGCTAGCAAAAAGATATTTGAATAATAGCTTGATCTCAAGGGACAATGTTATGTTTTGTCATTTTAATTTTTCATACCATGCTGGTGTCTCTTAGATACAAAGAAAAAAGGATTATATATTATAAGCATCTTTGGTGCTAGGTTATTGTGAATCATGAAGCACGTGTACACATGTATGTAACTCAAAAATAAAACAAATATGAACATTTTTTAAATTTGAACAGTTTCAAAAATTAAATATTCTTTAGATGAGAGCAACGTTTAGCCGTGGCATAGTCACGACTCTTGAAGAGGTTTATGTCATGCTTAGATTTCGCTAAGACTAAGTACTAGTACTCATCCTACTGCGCCTTTGAGTGGGTCATTTGTATATTGACACACGCATGTTTTTAATAAAATAGGTTTGAATACACGGTGCTCATTCTTGTAAACATGCATATGTAGGTTATGGCTCGACAGGAAGTAGTAGAAGAACTAGTTGCTGAGATAGCTTGTCATCTTGAAGGGATGATCGTTTGGCCAGAGAAACACTTTTATTTCTTTGGGAGAGAAAGGCCACCGATACGCATTTCAAGAATAGTTATAGATGACACCAGTTGGTGGCCCGAGAATATGGCTTTAGTGCTTTTCAAGGAAACCTTAAATCTAGTTGATTATTACGAAGTAGTTTTCCGTGATGTAAATTCTATATCTCCAAGGATTCTAAGTGATAGGCTCGCTGTGACTAAAAGCCTTGTTCTGAGCAAGAAATTGTGTCTTGCATGAATGTATACATCATCTATGTTAAAAGATCCAACAAGCGTGTTCAGATTAGTCTTTTTTAATGTATGTCGCTCTCTAATTATTGAAGTTGCACAATGCTGCAAAGTTTTATTAATTTGTATCTGCGACTTAAAGTATGTGGTACTATAGCCTTTAACACTAGCATCAAGTGTTAATGTGGTTTTTGGGCCATTATAGTCCTTATAACCATGGCTCATGACATTCAGGTGATACAGGCATACATGGCTTCCACCTCCAAGACTTTCAAGTGTACATGTATGTGTAAATGTTTATTTACACATGAAGGATATGAAATGTTGAGCAAAAGCACCTTTTTTCAACATAGAAAACAAGAGACACTCCATAAAATTATCCCAGATTTCAATCACAAAAGAAATCTTGAAGCCCTTCAGGGTCAATCACCTAACATGAATGAGCTTGATATTACACTACCTCTCCAGAGTGCATTCGACAATGACACCACACAAAGAATGTGGTGTACATGTTCTGCAATTTTCCAGGGTGGAAAATATGTTGGGAAAACGACATTTTTCAGGCATGCACAACTAAGGAGTGTTGCAGGTAGTCTAGCAAGTGAGTTTGGTTTTGTAAATGGAGATGATGTGGAGGTAAGGCACTTTTGTGACAATGTACCAGACATGGAAAGCATCAAATGCCTCTTTAAATGTGGAAGAGGGCTTTCAAGTGGTCATAGATTTGAGATCGACAAATACAACTAGAGCAGGTGAAGACTGCCAACAACCTACTGGTCCAAATCATGCACCACTTGGAATTGCGATTTTATTAAAGATCATTCAGTTTCAGACACTGTGCGATGAATATCAAGTTCCCATTAGCGGTCAAGACGAAATGATTCATCTACTATTCGGTGACATGGGTGGGGCTAGAATAGGCAATCATGACTCCACTAGAGAAGATCCAAGCTTGAGCAAAATCTTGGTTCGACTTGAACAGGATTGGGATGGTTTTTTGTTTGATAATTATAGGGTTTCTGCTTGCTGGGAGTAGTTGCAGTCACTATTTCAAGGGCTTGGTATGGTACAACCTCTTCGATACAGAGTCTGCATGGGTGAAGAAGGGAATCTCCATGAGCCAGAGCTCTTACGTCCAAGCAAGGAGGACAACTATGAAGGATGTAGTGTGGAAATTTGTGCATGCATTAATAACAATAGAAAAAGGAAAGGAAAGAGTGATTGCTTGGCATGTTGTGAAAGGTGCCCAAGTTGTCTCAAGCCTCACAAGGAGACACTAGCCTTTGATTATCTCCCAATTGGAAGACAAATTGAGCTTATATTGAAGAGTCATTCTTTGTGCCATGACATGCTCTGAGAAACCAAGACAAATGGTTGGGAAAGCCACCTGAACTATAACATTTAATGGTCTAAAAACTTATGTGTAGTGGAAATTAGCATGAACATACTGGGCATTTCATTATAATAGATTCCTAATGAGAATTACAAGAGTGCTTGGGTGGAGAGAGAAACAAAAAGCATAACATCTACTTAGATAGCATCAACAATAATTTGAAAAGCGAGAGAAATTAAGCTATTGACAACAGTTGAGGACCGGATTTGCATGGAGCCGGCGGTCCCCCCTCCAAAAGGCTTTGTATTATGGTTTCTCCCATCAAGAGAGACATTGTACAATACAACTCTTTGTGTTCCTTCAAGACTAGCTAGTGAAATGAAGATGAAAGCTTCATGCACTAAGCAAAACACTTAGCAAAAACAACTTTAATTATCCCCGTTCTCAGACCCAAGACCTCACACACCTTCAAAGATGGTGAGAGCTAGCAGGGTATGAGAGTAGATTGAGAGGAAGAAGGAGTATCTTACAAGAAAGATGTACATCTCCTCACATAATCACTCATATTAGCATAGCTTAGCTTAGTAATTAGCTTGGTAGAGGAGATGAGCATGCATTGAAGCTTGGCTCTTGGTTAGATTTGCATCCACATGCCAAGAGTGTGTCGATGTAGGCTTCTATCTCACAAGCTTAGAGTAGGTGATGAGCTCTCCATTAACACTAGAATGGTAACCTAACAGGACATAAAAGTGTCCTTTCAGGGTTTTGGGAAAAAATCCCAAAACCATATTAGATCCACTCATTTTGAAAAATCCTTTCATGAGCTTATAGTTCAATAACTACTACATATGGAAAAAATGAGAAACTTGTAATGTTTCTCATCTCTTGGTCACTACAAGCCTCCAAAGTTGATGCACCAGTGTATTTTGCCCAAAACAACAATTTCTTATGGTTGATTGCATATAAATAAGAGTGGGGATTTTTGTAGGACATGAGATAAAATGCCCCATTAAATTCAATGGGTTGGTGACCAAAACATATGGTTTCTTTTACCTCACTAAATTTTTTTTGGGCAAAAAAAATAGGTGCAAAAATGTTGCATTTTTGCCATTCTGCGGACCTATCATCAAAGTTTCTATAGTCACGCTCAATACAAATACTATATACATGTTTTCTGAGTTCTTTTTGGGCCTTTGGATTCAAAAGGAGCCATGGAGCATGTCAAAAGGATAATGGATCTCTTACAATTGGAACCTTGGGGGCAATGATAAAGTGCTAAATACAGCAAACATGAAAAAACTGGGTTTAGCATTATGACCTCTAGAAACCCATAGAAACTACTCAATATCTAGCCAAGTTTGTAGTCTATGATTAGATATGGTTACTACCTACAAAATACACACAATTATATTGGCCTAAGAAACTAGCAGTATTGAGAAAGTTATACTTGCTACTCTAAAATGTATCGTATTCTTCAATCAAAAAACTCAACCATCATCATATACTATGCTATATAGCATATTAGGTCCCCCAAAACTCAAGGAAGATTAGATTTATGTTATATATTACACTTACACAATCAAAATTAAATTTGAATATCAAGAAAGCCCCCAAAAAAATCATAAAAGGGCTAATTTTGGCCAAAAAACACGATTATGCAATTCTTGTAAATTGGTCATAACTTTCAATTTTAACACTTAGCTCTCCCTACAAGCATCAAAACATGTTGAGAACTATGAAGGCCTAACCTCTAGCCATCTAAACCTCACAAACATGAAGTTTAGAGTGGTATACTTGCCAAAAATTGAAAAAAAGCAAAAAACAGGACCTGTTTTTTCACATTAGGAAAAATATGAACCCTCTAGGGGCCCTTTGGGATTAAGGTTAATTAGTGGCCAGCCAATAGGAAGAGGGTGGTGGACACACTCTATACCCTCAAAAAAGTAGGGGGACAAGGTAGCTTTACACCTCTTAATGGCCTCTTACCTAGTGAGAAGGTAAGGGAGGTGGCTAGGGAAAAGGGAGGGGGGGGGGACCACTTTGACCTTTTTTTCCCCACTTTTTGGCCCGGATTTAAAAATACACTAAAAATTTCAAATTTCAAGTTTTCCCTCTTTAAAGGGTCCCCTAACCTATTTCATGGTCAAAAAAGTATTTTTGACCTCCAAAAGTCAAAAACGTGCACTAAAAAATTCCAAAAAATTAAAATTTTTCAAAAAAATTCAAAAAATCATTTTCCACCCTCCAAAGTCTTTCCAAACCTATTCTATAGCTAAAAAGTGATTTTCTCTCTCTACAAACCCTTTTCCAAGCTCTCCATGGCTGCAACAACCACATGCACCCCCTATAGTCCAACATTATCTCTCTACTAGCTTTCTCCCATCTTCATTGTCGCACCAAGCAAGCTTCTCCCCCATCTCTTCCCCTTGCCCACCACATAGTTCCACACCAAGCTAGCTCCTCTCCCTTCTCTCACCTCCATTACAACATGAAACAAGATTCTCCTCCTTCTACTTTCATTCACTCGCACTACATGGAAACCTCCACTTCTGAAGGTGGAAAAAGAATCAACTCACATGACTTGCATACCACAAGAACAGGAGGTGTGAATAGTGCATGGGCATTGCAAGGATTCATCTCCAACATAAAGATAGAATGGTGAGAAAACTACCCTTGTATCTTACATTCAAAACTTAAGATCATCTCCATCTTTAAGTTTATCATGCTGGAGGGAATTAACCTCTTTATGGATTTCAATGTTTAGGCTTCACACCTCATAACATTGGGTGGTGCTATTTTGTTGATGGCTTTGGTGCGCCATCTACAGTTTTGTAGCATGTGATTGAGTCTCACAATGTAAGTAAGTTGTGTTATCTATGGAGATTCATCAAAGATTTTTTTAATGATTTATTCTTTGTATATTTAGATTATTAGAATGATATCATTTTGTACTTTATAGCTTTGTGCTCACATAATCTGTTGTTTACTTACAGAGTCAACTTGTTTTGAGAGGACATGAGCAAACAACCATGTGCAGAGATGGAAATCACCCTATTTTTGTTCCGTGAGGAACCTTTCACTACCGTGTTAAAATATTTTGATAAGAATAGTAGGATTTTTGTAGAATCTTGAACCAATAGGTACTCTCTAGTAGCTCTTAGAAAAGCCATCCCTATAGTACTACTATCTTTCTTAGTGTCATAGACACACAAATACTCGTGTATATGAATCTCTAGATGAGAAAGACAAATACTTGTAAGAGAAGCCTAACATCAACCACATTGTTTCCATTTGTAATTATTTTTATGAGGCTGGATTCCTCTATAAATGCAATATAAATATTTCTTTTTGTTAAATGGTGTCGCACTGAGTGAGAGCATTTAATTAAGATTACTGGAGTTTCATACAGATTTGAGAATTTTGTTGATTTTTATGGATATTTTGATTTGCCTGTAAGATGTTTGAAGTTTCAAATCTTAATAATTCCACCATGAAGAAATTCGTGCAATATTTTGATTTCAGTTTAATCACTAATGGTTATTCTTATTAAGTGGATCATAACCTTTGTCAAGATGTCCTCATTTGGAGATGTTGAATATATATCAATAGCAACATTTCAAAAGTTGAGAAAGCTAAATTCTTGCTTTCCAAAATGTTATTGTTTCCATACTATGACTATGCCAAGCTTGACTTAGAGAAATGACAACTTGAGATGGAGGTGTATATATATAGGGGTGACTTATTATTGATTCTTGTTTCATTATACATATTATAAAGCCTTTGAGTTTCCACCTTTTTGAGTAGTGTTGACAAGTTTTTGGTATCAAACCTTCTTAAATATCCCTATTCATTCGCTATTGGTAGCTATTTATTTGGTATTGCTAAAGATCATACCAATAGCTACTATCACCTTGTGAACTTAATTTTTGAATTGCGGATTTTATTTTTACTACGTAGCTCATTTGGATAGAGAAGTGTAAACATAAATTATAGATACATGCATTGTTAACATAGAAGATATTTATCACTCGAACCTATATAACTGCTAATCAAGAAACCTTTGGTTGGATACTATAACAATAGGGGTCACATGTGGTTTCAAATACCAAAGAAATGGCTTAACCAAAACATTCCCAAGAACACGAGGTGAACACAAGGAAGTAAAAATTGGCTCCTTGTTTGGTTGATTTCTAGTGCTAAATGTTCTGAGTGCACAAAATTTGTGAGGCCTTTGACCTTGGGAGTTCACTAAAGTATATGTAACATAGCACATGTGTTCAACTGAAGGGAATTTATATTCTTGTAAAGTTACAGAAACATGTGTAGATACGGCCTATAAGGGCTACTTTCAATCCATTGTGGTGAACGCACATGATATAGGAAAATTTTACATAGTGAATGCTCCGGACATCAAACACTACAACTCTATCTCATGGCCATACATTAAAACAAAGCCCCTATTTGTCATTTTGAAGCTCAGGGATCCTCAACAAGAGGGACCACAACGGCGCGTAGAATGGCCATCCAGGCACAAATAGGGACCAAGATATTTCCAAGAATAGGGGATGGACACAAGGAAGTAAAAAATGGTTGATAAGCATGATACAAGGTTTAAGTATCTGCCATTTGGGAGGGGGAGGGGTTGCTATGAACACATTAAAATTCCCAGTTCTATCTCATGGCCATGCTTTAAAAAAATCTTGTACTTGTAATTTTAGGGCCCTAGGGACCCTCAACAAGAGGGGCCACAAGGGCGCACAAACTGGCCATCGAAATTTTTTTGTTAATGCATGGCATGATACAATGTTTAGCTATTTGCCATTGGGGGGGGGGGAGTTTGCTATGAATACATTAAATTGGCCAATTCTATCTCATGGCTATGCATTAAAAAAAGCCTATACTTTTCATTTTAGGGCCCCAAGGACCCTCAACATGAGGGGCCACAAGGGCGCGCAAATTGGCCATCCAAAAGTTTTGGATGGCCAATTTGCGCGCCCTTGTGGCCCCTCATGTTGAGGGTCCGTGGGGCCCTAAAACATTTTGGATGGCCAATTTGTGAGCCCTTGTGGCCCCTCATGTTGAGGGTCCTTGGGGCCCTAAAATGACAAGTACAAGATTTTTTTGATGCACAGCCATAATTCAAGTGGTCAGTTTTTTTTTTTTAAGTGTTGAACTTTTAGGCTGTTTTCAAGAGCTTCTAGTGTTCAATTGGCTCCGAATCTATTTGGGCTTGTCTCACATAAATTTGTTCGTCTCGTCGCACTCTTCGACCATTGTGTGATGCAAAAAACCATATCCTACTCGATTCTTCAAAAATTAACGTGCAAGTTGGTAATTTCGTAAAAAATGATGTAAAACAGATATTTCTTACTTTTTCCTTAATCTACGGGCTCGAGCGAGCATTAAAACCATGGAATCTGAAAATACTCAAAGAACCAATTTTTTTTATTGTGTTAAGGACCGCATTTCCTACATACAAAAATTTCTTAAAATCTCACCCTAACACCTTCAAAAGTGGCTTCCAAGGAGTGCCCTCGATCAAAAATTGAAACTGAAGGAAAACAATCAGAATGAACTACTAGACTGCGTACAAACTTTAAAATAACCAAAATTTCCTTTAAAAAAAGGTTATTGCTAAAAATTTGAAAATAGACCACCCTTGGACTTCCCACAATGATAGAAATCAAAGGGTTCAAGGAGAGGTCTGGTGTCACAAGTGCATGGTAGGAATCTAATCGAGGTTTATTCCGTCAAGATCTCTTATACTTTATTATGTCTTCTCATGTACAATTTTACCAAACAAAAACAAACTTACACTTTAAATGACTACAAATTTTATTTAACTTATCAAACAATCTAAAATATGGTAGACCTAGAGTGCTCTTACACATCAACAAAAAAAAGTCCAAATTTCTTCTCATTAACTTTGATAAACATACATCTGTGAACAACTTCCAAGGAGTAGTGCGGTCATAGTTCTTACATCCGTTCCATGACATGGTATGCTCCTGGGGTGACCTATCACATAAAAATATCTTTGGTAGGAGTGCCCTCATGTTAGGAAAGGGTGTGTTGCTGCTGATGAAAAGTTTTTGCATTGTCCTACTAAGGATCTCTCCATGTTAGCATAATGATTTTTGGTGTAGTGGGAGCCACATTGCCGCTGAGGAGAGCTTTGTGCCACCGTAAAAGCTTCATGTTATGCCAGTTCCTTAAGCCATTCTTGCAAACAATGCCACTCAACTAGCATAGCAAGAGGTCACCTTGTAACAAAAACATGTATGAATTCAACATTTGCAAGCTATATAATGAAGACACTTGTTAAGTATATGTTGTACAAATTTGCAAGTATTTCTATCTAACTCGGAATAAAAAATCCTAAAATATACATTAGGATGAGATTACCACCCCTAATAAGCATGGATTTGAAGCACCTACCTGCAAGATATAACAAAGAGGACTGTTTTAGAGGAAAAGTGGTGACACTTGGCCTCTCTAACCTGCAGCCTTTCACTATTTGTGCATAAAAGAAACCTTTGCGCCAAGTACTACAAAACAAGTAGAGGCAACACCTTAGACTTCAAAGTTTATGATAAGAAGAACACAATCAAAAGTAAGAAGTATATTGTTACCTTGCATAAAGGGGTGTTTTATTCAAATATGTGATGGTTTTGGCAAGATATTGAAGAACCATCAACATTCATCTCACGGATGGTATGACGTTCCTGGGATGACCTCTGCTCACCCTCACGTGCGGCCTTCGGTGGAAACGTTGCAAACAAGCAAATATGTATGCATACGATTTGTGATGTCCTTGAGCACCATGGTCGCTGTTGCATGAGGAAGCAAAGGATGAAAAGAGAGAGGGGGGGGAGGGAGAGAGAGGAACATGGGAGGAGACAAGGGGGTAGTGGGGGAGAGAGAGAGAGAGAGAGAGAGAGAGAGAGAGAGAGAGAGAGAGAGTGGAGAAGGAGGAGAGAAGAGGGCAGGGAGGGAGAGGGAGGAACATGGGAGGAGAGAAGGGGACAGTGGGGGAGAGGGAGAGAGAGGGAAGGAGGAGGAGAGAAGGGGGCAGAGAGGGAGAGGAGAGGGAGAAAGGAGGGAGGAGGAAGAGATAAGAAAGGTTTTTTTTTTGGGGGAGTTTTTTTTTTGAAAAATTGGACTTTTAGTGCTTGTAAGTTTTAAAAAAAGGTCAAAAAATACTTTTTTGATATGGATATATGTTGGGGGGGGGAGTTTTAAGTCAAAAATAAGTTAAAATAACTTTTTTTTAAAAAAAGTCAAATTTTGGCTCTTAGTGATCCACGTTTTTGATGATGTGGCCACACCTCTTTACTCCCTTCACTTTCAGAAAGCTAGAGAGAGAAGGTGACCTCCTAGGTCCACATCCTACATGTGTCTAAGAAAAAGGCTAGAAAATCCTACTCAAAACTAGCTTCTTGAATGCCCTTGTCCCCTTAACCCTACAAACCATTAGCCTTAATCCCTAAAAATTAGGATTCCTTACAGCGCCCATGCAAGGTTCATATTTCTCCTAATGACAAAGTTTAGGTTCAAAAATGTTGTGCAAGAGTAAGGTTAATGGTGAGATCGATACTCCAAAAAAAATGCTAAGTTTTTTTCAGCTCATAAGGCAACTTTGTGGATATATAGCACCTAGAAATCCATTCTCATACTCTTCAAATAATTCAAGAAAAATGGTCACTTAACAGGACACAAAAGTGTCTTAAGGACATAAAAGTGTCTTGTTTACCATTCTAGTGTTAAAGCTTGGGAAGAGATAGTCTTCTTTGCTTCACACATAGACTGTGTGTGAGTGTGTGTGTGATAATGCCTTGCAAAAATCAGCCCCCTCTCTCTCTTGGGCGAGCCCTCTTGGTATTTGCTCTCGCAGGCTCCCCATTGGACCTCCCCAGGGCTAGCCTATCACAATTAAGCAGCATAAGTGATAGCCTTCTGACATGTGTCCCCCTTTTCCCTTTTGTGAGAGCTTTAGGTAATTTAATAATTAAACTAAACTCTCATTGGATCCCTTTTCCTCCTGGCCAATAGGAATCAGGCAAGCCATTGGGCTGCTGAATGCTCATTGGACCCCTTGGGAGACTGTCCAATAATCATCTAGGAGACTTAATTCTCATTGGTTCTTTTATTAACTGTTTTTAAATTAATTAAACTAGATTTACTCTAGCCTAATTGTCATTGGTCCACCTCCAAGGCCATCTAATAGGAATTGGGTACACCTTGTGGGCATCTGTCCTAGGGAGCTGACATGTGTCCCTAATTCTCTTTGTGTAAAGGGAGCCTGTGTGTGTGTGTGTGTGTGTGTGTGACTTTCTCTCTCATCCCCTAGAAGAAGGGCTCGCCCCCTCCCATGTAGGGATATGCAAAGACTTTTTAGTTACACACAAAGCATCCAATTTCCCCTAGGGTTGACCTTTGGACACAACCTTTGAATTTTTGAACCTTAGCATTTTGGAAGTCTTAATGGCCTAAAGCTTAGGGTCTTTTTTAGCCCATTGTTGCACATGGCTCTTTTGCAGATGGCCCCCCCTTTGGATCCCTACTGTGGCCGGTCTGCTAGCTTAACCAATATTTTAGCTTTTTCTCCCCTGGCACTTCCCCACATTAAATGATCAGTTTAATATGAGAAAATCATTTAGGAGAATTAGATATTGATTATTATGACATTACCTCTCTCTTGAAATCATAGTCGTCCTCGAATATGGTGTAGAGAAGATAAAGCATATTCATGAGTCCTTTTCTTAGCAGGTAGAGGATCCCTATGTTACCCCTCGACATCATTCCACAATGGATGACTAGTCCATTTGGCGCTTGAGAGCCTGAGGCTGCCGCAAGCATGTGTGCACATTAGTCCTATCAGTCTTCCATAGTAGAGTGGCAAGCTCTACTTGGTGTTTGGGAGAGGTCGTCTTCGCAAACTTAATCTAAGCATGCATACTACTTCATTTTTGTGCACAATAAAGAAAAAGAGAGTCTTACAAGACAAAAAAAACTTTGTTCATTTTTAACATGTTGTACATTTTCTTACTGTTGGGAAGCATTGTAAGCATTGACAAGGTTTAGGTTATCCTTTAATTGTATGCCTTACATCCATCTAGCATCTTCAAAAGGATAATTCTTAAACTTAATAAGATATCGTCGGATAGTTTTACCGCCTCTTAATACCTTGTATTCATGTTGGAGAATGGACTCGGGCTGCAACACCTCCTCTTGGTCCTCGATCTCCAGTGGGTCTTCAATAGTTGGTTCTTGAGGTGGCTCTCCTTTGTAAGGCTTTAATAGTCTCACATGGAAAGCATTGTGTATGAGCCAATGATTGGGAAACTTGAGTTGATAGGCCATCTCATTGATTGGCCTAAGAATCTGGAAGGGACCATAGTACCTTTTTGCTAGTTTAGCATAGTACTTTTGGTGGCCCGTAGGATTCTTGCCCGTCGTGTGCCTTAATCGAGCCTTGGGAAACTTTAACAAGACCCAATCGTTTTCTTTAAAGGCTTGGGCTCTTATGTGCTTGTTAGCAGCAGCCTTTTGCCTTTGTTGTGAGATAGAGATAGCATCCTTAATCTTTTGAAAATATTCTTGTAGGTCTCGGCTATACTCATCTGCAGCGAAGATCTTCCCATGTACCTTAAGTAGCAAGGGACTTTTTGATCTTCCCTCAATTACCTCGAAAGGTGCTTTTCCCGTGGAAGTAAGTATAGTATTATTGTAAGCATACTCCACTAAGGGTAAGTACTTCTCCCATTGGGATCTTTGATCTACTTCCGTTACATAGGCTTTTAGTAGATTGAGAATTGTTAGGTTAGCTATTTCACTTTGGCCATCCATTTGTGGATGATAGGCCAAAGAGAAGTTTAGCCTTGTTCCTAAATTCTCAAAGAGACCCTTCCAGAAATTACTGGTCATTCTAGGATCTCTATCCGACACTATAGACATTGGCAAGCCATGGTACTTGAAAAATTGTGAAATGAAGAGGGTTGCCATTTGATGGGCTTTGATAGTCTTTTTGACAGGTATAAAATGAGCTTGTTTACTGAACCTGTCTACTATCGTCCATATTCCC
Source organism: Adiantum capillus-veneris (assembly GCF_014529385.1). Taxonomy (NCBI): domain Eukaryota; kingdom Viridiplantae; phylum Streptophyta; class Polypodiopsida; order Polypodiales; family Pteridaceae; genus Adiantum; species Adiantum capillus-veneris. The sequence goes on from NC_140946.1 coordinate 128,651,087, forward strand.
GTATTCCCATGGATAGACTTAGGCAATCCAAATATAAAATCCATGGATATGCTCTCCCATGGTGAATTAGGAATTGGCAAGGGTTGAAGCAATCCAAGTTGCTTTCCTCTATCAAATTTTGTCTTTTGGCAAACCACACATTTAGAAACATATTCTTGTATGTTCACTTTCATGGTAGGCCAATAGAAATATGTTTCAATTCCCTTTAAGGTAGACTGAATCCCTCTATGCCCCGCATACGGTGGAGCATGAGATTCATACAATACTTTCTCACGTAGTGAGTTAGTAACGCATAGTCTATTGCCATAGAGAAGATAACCATCTTGTAAAGTAAATGGTTCTTCTTTCTTCCCTAATGCAAGGGCTGAAATCACATCTCTAAAATCGGGATCAATAGCGTACTCATCTATCATTGAAGATAGATCATTGTGAGTTGCTATGGAAACCGCGTTCACTCTCGGCCATCTTGAGAGTGCATCAGCTACTTGATTATGCTTGCCAACAATGTGAGCAATATGTAAATGAAATTGCGAAAGGAAATTTGCCCACCTCATTTGTTTGTCGGAGAGCTTGGTATGCGTCATGAAGTACTTAAGACTTTGGTGATCCGTTCTCGCAGAATGAAAGGAGTCCCCAATAAATAGTGCTTCCATGAGTCTAAGGCATGTAGAACTGCAAGGAGTTCCTTTTCATATATGCCTAGAGCTTGCTCAACAGGGTCGAGCCTTCGACTCTCATAGCCTATGGCGTACCCTTCTTGGAGTAAAACAGCTCCAAGGCAATCACCACAAGCATCACATTGGACCTCAAATGGCTTTGAGAGATCCGGTAGTGTAAGCACAGGTTGAGAGATAAGATTTTCTTTAAGCTTTTCGAATTTAGCGGACCATGTATACCTAACGCTTTTCTTTGTTAGTTCATGTAATGGTCCCGCAATTTGTGAGAACTTTTCTATGAAGCGTCTATAGTATGCACACATACCTATAAAGCTTCTTAGTTCATGAAGATTCCTTGGTTTAGGCCATCCTTTTATTACCTCTAACTTTGATGGATCCATTTGGATGCCATCTTGAGAGATAATACGACCTAAATACTGAAACTCTTGCAAGAAAAATTCACTTTTCTTTCGATTAACATAAAGTTTATTCTCTCTCAAAACTTGAAATATTACCTGGAGATGTTGCTTGTGTTCATCTAATGAATTAGAATAGATGATAATATCATCAAAGAACACTCCAGTGAAGGTTCGATGAGGCCTGAACAGCTTCTCCATCAAGCGGTTGAATGTGGCTGGTGCATTGGTCAAGCCAAAAGGCATGACAATGTATTCGTAAAGACCAAATGTGGTGCAAAATGCGGTCTTTACAATGTCTTGATCAACTATCCTTATTTGATGATAGCCACTTTTTAGGTCAATCCTACTGAAGTAGGTCGATCCTTGTAGCTTATCAAATAGGTCTTCTACCCGTGGAACGGGAAACCTATTCTTGATAGTGATCCTATTTAGTGCTCTATAGTCGACACACATACGATATGTGCCGTCTTTCTTTTTCACTAATAGCACAGGTGAGCAAAATGGAGATGAGCTAGGCCAAACCATGCCCTTCCCAACTAACTCATGCACTTGCCGCATAATCTCCTCTTGTTGAGCTTGAGAAACTCTATAAGGAGGTTTGTTAGGCGGTGAAATTCCTGGAAGAAGTTCAATTGCATGGTCATCATTACCTCGTTTAGGAGGTAGCTCACAAGGGATGTCATCAATAAAAACATCTTGAAACCCCTTGAGAAAATTGGATAACTCTTATTCCTTTTGGTTGCTTTTATTTTCTTTTGCTAAAGCATTAGGTTCATTTTGAGAATATTTAACAAAAATCATGTACACGGAAATAGAGCTCTTTATTGACTTGTTGAAAGCTGGTGTATGTACAATGGGAATAGTGTTACCCATTTCCTTAGCATATATATACATGTCTTTTTCCATGAACTTAAAGGAGATTCTCCTTTCAGGAAATTTAACATCGGCAGCCAGGCGGTCAAGCCATGGTGCCCCTAGGATTACATCCTCATGCTTGAGAGGAGAGATAAAGAAGTCCTCTTTGTCCACATAGCCTTGGACATGAAGCCTCAATTTCCCGATTAAGGGAGTGATTGAAGCTTCTTGCCCCTTGAAGGCACTGTCTGCGGGTAGGACATCTCCCATCTCGTAGGATTGTATGCCTAGCTTGGTGGCCAACTCTATAGATATAAAATTATGAGTAGAACCAGGGTCAAAGAGAATAAAAGCATCATGTTCTCTTACCTTTCCCCAAGCATGGCATAGAGGAGATCCTTTGTGGTGAGTTTGGTGAGTCTCCTCCTCTTGGATTTCAACCAAGGGAGCTCTAGGAGGATCTTGACGGTTTTTCTTTTGGGGACAAGCACGGTAAGCATGCCCTTGTTCGCCGCACTTGAAACACCGGTTATCCTTGTGATAACGCTCAAGCTCTTCAGGAGAGAGTTTGTTCTTACCTTTGTAAACTCCCTGCTCTTTAGCTTTGTTGGAGCTGCCCTTAGGAGACTTTTGGACATTGTCCTTCCCCTTAGGCTCATTGGAACCCTTGTTTTTCGTGGGCTTACTATTTCTTTTAGCCCCCGTTTGGAAATTGATTCGAGAGGCCACCATAGTATGGTGTATTACCGCCGATATGGTACGTGGCCTTTGGGAGTTGACATACTCCGCCATTTCTTTGGTTAAGCCCGCACAAAATTGTTGCTTTTGCTCTCCAAAATCCAACTTTTTGAAGACAGTGGCTTTGAGTTGTAGGTCCCAAAACTTGTCTACATATTTGTGGATGGATTCATAGGGAGAGAGATTTAAGCTTCGCCATTCGGTAAGTACTTTGTCTTTGGCATCGGTGACCAAAAATTGCTTCATAATGGAAGCTCTTAAAGCTTTCCATGTTCGTGGAGCTTCACCGTTGGCTCGTAGGCTAGACCACCATTGCCTGGAGGACTTTTGAAAGTGCATAGCTACATGGCGTAGCTTAAAGGACTCCGTGAATCCCTCATCTCCAAACGCCACATCAAATTGCTGGATAAAGGACAAGACTTTGTCCGTAGCACCAAAGGCGCCATCATAGGTAAGGAAAGAGATGCTCTTCCCTCCCTCTTTGAACTTCTTCAGCTTGGATGACCTCTTCCATGCGGCATAGGATTTTCTATGGCCTCTTCTTTTTGATGGTTCAAAGGTTGCACCATCACTTTCTTTAGAAGGTGAAGAATTTGAAGAAGGTGGAGAAGAGGGTGACCTCTTTCTTGCCTTTTTCTAATCTTGATCTTTGTAGTATTTACCATCACTTTCATAAGAGGAAGAGGATGAAGAAGATGGAGAAGAGGGTGTCCTCTTTCTCACCTTTTTCTTCTCTTGCTTTTTATCATCCCTCTTTTAATTATGGCGTGGAGAAGAGTGTTCCTCTTTGGTGGTGATGGAGAGCGTTTAGCCCGCCGTCTTCGTGGAGCCATCTCCGCCGAGGTGGTGGGAGACTCACTTCTTTCTCGTTCCTTCGATGGAGGCTCTTGAGTTCTTCTTTGGGAAGGAGATGCATCATCAAGAAGTAAATTCTTGAGCCCTTCGTAGGGATTCTCTTCTTCTTCCCGAATCAGAGAGAGACCTCTTTTGGTACTCTCACAAGGAGGCTTCCTAGGTGTTCTCTCGTCATGGTGATGAGCTTGGAGAAACCCGTGAGCACGGAGCTACGTTGCACTTCACTTTGGAGAGATGGATTGCCCATGGCTTGTTGAAGCCTAGAAACAAGGTAGCTAACAAGCATTGAAGCATCATTAGTAGCTTGCTCATGAGCAAAATCAAAGTTATCAACATTATTTTGCTCATGAGAAAAATCAAAGTTATCAACATTAATTTCACTCTCTTTACTATTGTCAGCCATTCTAACAACTTTTTAGGTGTACTTTGGCACTTCAAGCCCTAGTTGCTACTCCTCTTTACCCCTTTAGAAAAAGCACTCAAGCTACTGTACTCGCGGATCGAATACCATTAATTGCAAGGAATAGAAGAGAGGGTCTTTCGACACCAAAACAACACTGGCTCCTGTCAAACTTCTAATAGCTCAATAGTGGTTAAGCCGTAGGCAAGCCCCGTAGGACTCCACTATTAAGACCATAGCTCTCGCCGGAGATGCCCTGTTAACTGCACGAAGGTAGGCGCACTGCAAGGCTGAAAAATCCCTATTCTACTTACTTACAGGCAATTAATAATACCAACCATTAATAGCTAGCTTGAGGACCTCCCTTCTTGAGCAAGAAAAGAGAAACCTTGTGCTCTGATACCAATGTAACATTTAATGGTCTAAAAACTTATGTGTAGCGGAAATTAGCATGAACATAGTGAGCATTTCATTAGAATAGATTCCTAATGAGAATTACAAGAGTGCTTGTGTGGAGAGAGCAACAAAAAGCATAACACCTAGTTAGATAGCATCAACAATACTTTCAAAAGAGAGAGAAATTAAGCTATTGACAACAGTTGAGGACCGGATTTGCATGGAGCCGGTCCCCCCTCCAAAAGGCTTTGTATTATGGTTTCTCCCATCAAGAGAGACATTCTACAATACAATTCTTTGTGTTCCTTCCAGACTAGCTAGTGAAATGAAGATGAAAGCTTCATGCACTAATCAAAACACTTAGCAAACACAACTTTAATTATCCCCGTTCTCAGACCCAAGACCTCACACACCTTCGAAGATGGTGAGAGCTAGCAGGGTATGAGAGTAGATTGAGAGGAAGAAGGAGTATCTTACGAGAAAAATGTACATCTCCTCACATAATCACTCATATTAGCATAGCTTAGCTTAGTAATTAGCTTGGTAGAGGAGATGAGCATGCATTGAAGCTTGGATCTTGGTTGGATTTGCATCCACATGCCAAGAGTGTGTCGATGTAGGCTTCTATCCCACAAGCTTGGAGTAGGTGATGAGCTCTCCATTAAAGCTTGGGAAGAGATAGTCTTCTTTGCTTCACACATAGACTGTGTGTGTGATAATGCCTTGCAAAAATCAGCCCCCTCTCTCTCTTGGGCGAGCCCTCTTGCTATTTGCTCTTGCAGGCGCCCCATTGGACCTCCCCAGGGCTAGCCTATCACAATTAAGTAGCATAAGTGATAGCCTTCTGACATGTGTCCCCCTTTCCCCTTTTGTGCGATCTTTAGGTAATTTAATAATTAAACTAAACTCTCACTAGACCCCTTTGCCTCCTAGCCAATAGGAATCAGGCAAGCCATTGGGCTATTGAATGCTCATTGGACCCCTTGGGAGACTGTCCAATAGTCATCTAGGAGACCTAATTCTCATTGGTTCTTTTATTAAGTGTTTTTAAATTAATTAAACTAGATTTAATCTAGCCTAATTCTCATTGGTCCACCTCCAAGGCCATCCAATGGGAATTGGGTACACCTTGTGGGCATCTGGCCTAGGGAGCTGACATGTGTCCCTAATTCCCTTTGTGTAAAGCGAGCCTCTGTGTGTGTGTGTGTGTGTGACTTTCTCTCTCATCCCCTAGAAGAAGGGCTCGCCCCCTCCCATGTAGGGATATGCAAAGACGTTTTAGTTACACACAAAGCATCCAATTTCCCCTAGGGTTGACCTTTGGAGACAACCTTTGAATTTTTGAACCTTAGCATTTTGGAAGTCTTAATGGGCTGAACCGTAGGGTCTTTTCAGCCCATTGTTGCACATGGCTCTTTTGCAGATGGCCCCCCCTTTGGATCCCTATTTTCCCTCCGTTGGATCCCTACTGAGGCCGGTCTGCTCGCTTAACCAATATTCTAGCTTTTTCTCCCCTGGCACTTCCCCACATTAAATGATCAGTTTAATATGAGAGAATCATTTAGGAGAATTAGATATTGATTATTATGACATGAACTACGACCAAAGTCGACCAGAGTCTATCCCTGATTTTTGGGATGGCGCAAAGTGTCATATAGTCCAACACTTTTGGGACTCACATCAAACATTTGATCTTCCAATTATCTGTACAACCTTAGGGTGTAATAAGGTGTACACAACGTTTCCGCCTTCATCCCGTTCACAAGAGATTCAACAAGGGTGGAATGAGAAAACTCAAGAATATATTTTCGTGTGTAGAGATTGTCGCAGATGTATAGTCTCTAGTAAGAAATTGATTGAGGTATGGTCTTAGAATTACTGGCATGGTATTTTTTATTTGCTTTATTTTCTCATTTTTTGTGTATTTTCATATGGCATAATAATTTTCCAGGGAGATCCACGTAACCTGGCACTTTTGCTACATTGGGATGGGTTCGAGTCCTCTCACACCACATAGAAATACAGTGGGGTTGTAGAGATAAAGATTTTGAACATGGGCAAGTCTTCCAGCGTTAGTGTACTCCTAGTATTGTTCCTCCCATTTAGCTCCAAGAAAGTGTCCGGAAACAATAGTGGTCTATTTGGTGCTTTTCTATGTCCTCTTATGGAGGAATTGCAAGACTTGTTCATGTTATGAATAAAAGTACACTACCACTATGATGTCAACAAAATCTTTGGCATGGGAACTGAACGGCAAGAAACATGCATATTACGCGGGATGCTTATGATGTTCAGTGGAGACCATCTTGCCCATTGCAAAATAGGACTCTTCAAGGATGGTGGCAAGGAGGGTTGTCAAAGAGACAAGCCCAAAGCAACTATTGATGCTAGTAATCCAATGTATAGAGGGCAATATGTTTATGATGGTGATAGCCGTTTTTCGGCTTTCCATAATTGCCATAGTAAGCTACCTCACCCTATCAAATCACTCAAACATTTTGATTATCCCTACCATTTCACTGTACATACGCGTGTGTGAGTTAGGGACTTTCTCCATATTTTCTTAAAAACCCTCATCTAGCTAGTCACTGGGCTAGTTGAACCAAAAAAATAAATAAAATCAAAAAAATAAAATATATTATGGCCTATTTGTGAGTAAATATTTCATTGTATATAGGGCCTAAATAAAAGGATTTTTCATAATTATTTTGGTATTTATTTAAATATTTCTACCTATGGTGTGTTATTTATGCTATGTACATAGACTCACCATTACCATATTTTTTCTTACCATTTTGCATACTCTTTATTCCATATAAAAATAATTTCATGCAAGCTTCTCTTATTTTTGGTGTAACTCCATCCCTACAAAAATTAAAAAAACTAGTTCTATTTATGTGTATATTTTTTCACTATCTATTCTTTATTACTCTCATAAATTAGACCACCAAAAATATTCATCTTTTTATGGTAGACTTATAATGAGAGACATTTATTTTGACCCCTTTGTATTTTTTCCACCTATATTATTTATATTTGACATGTACATATTTTTTAGACCCCTCAATATTTGATTTTCTTAGTTGTAATAGTTGTTAGAGAGATTGACCACCAGGGCAAAAATGCAAATTAGCCTAGCTAGTACACGATAGTTCTGATCATTGTACATGGAGGATACAAAGCCAACAGTACGAAGAGAGAGATTGGAACTCATGCAAAGTAGTGATACATGACTTTATTGTAGTTTGTAGGAGGTACATGTCTTCAAGAAGTGGTGCACAATTAAATTTACCAGTAGTTTGGAGATGCGCAAGTGCTTAGCCTTTGATGTATCTAACAATAAAATAATTTAATTGATTGGAAAAAATATTTTTTTGTGGTTTTTAAGTTTTGTTCACACTTTATATGATTCAAGGTATAACTTGTGGCATTGTAGCTTTTACATGGCTTCTCTATCTGAAACAATGTCTCTCAAAGAGACAATAGCAATGCTAGAGAAAAAGAGCTAGAATCAAGTGGTGGAGAGTCCTCTAAGGTTGATCATAAGAATAATATGGCAGCTGGAAGATTGTCTCAAAGGCATAGCAAGGCTATACAAGTTGTAAAGGAAGACACAATTGAAAAACCAGTTCCATATGAGAAACTCTTTCACTCCACTCAAGAAAAGTGATAGAGATCCAGCACTCTTGTACGGAAAAGATTTCCTTGCAAAGTATTATGCTGACAGTGTACATGCAGTCCATTGCTCCAATCTAAGAACTGTTAGAGGTTGGATGAAAGCATTTGATTCCAAGCTTTGTGACCTACGGCACAATCTAGAGAGGAAGGATGAACTTGTGAGCTTCATTCAAGAGCACCATGATGAAATTGAGGAGATGAAGTCCCGTGGTGCAAAGTACCATTGGAAAGTGGAGGAAATCTACACATTTTGCTTGTGTCACAGGCAAGAAAAGTGAAAGAATGAAAAGAAAAAATCAGGGCTGGTCAATACCACAAATTTAATATCTGTAAGCCACATTATCATTAATTTTTCATAGTTTTTAGCTATCATAGTAAGATTGATTATGTGAATTTGTGCATTGTAGGGAACCGACTTAGTGTATGAAAAGGTGGAAGACAAAGAAAAACAGCTTGTGGGAGTTTCTACATCTTTTAATTTTTTTGTTTTATTTAATTAAAGTTACTTAGAAATGTTATACATGCAATTGCAGATTGAGGAAAATCATTTACAACCTATCAATAAGGATGTGTATCATCCTCATATTGACTTTGAGAAAACCGAATAGATTATGTTTGGCCATGTGGGACCAAAAAAGTTACCTGTATTGATTGGATTGGTTTTGAGTTTGAAATTTCATTTTTAAGTTACTAAGTTTAAACTCAAGGGCTTACGAGACTGTTAAGTATGAGGATAGGTTTTATGACATATAGTTACAAGAAGGATAAATAGGTGTGTCTTGGAAATATTTGCAGTAGAAGAAAGGGATGGTCGAGCTTTAAATATGAGCCAAGATGAAATTTAGGAACTATGTCAACCTTCACAACTTGGAAAAAGCTAAGAAACTATTTATTTCTTTCGTTATGAAAATTTTAGAGGTTTTTCTCAAGTAAGCTCAAAACACAGTGCGATACTCTTTCTGCTCCTCTCTCTCCCTAAAGTGCCCCCCCACCATCCTCATATCTCTATGAGCATAGTTGCTCCTTTGTATCCAAAATTGACTCATGACTAAACATATGTTGATTTAATACACTTCACATTGCACTTACGTATGTATCGTTACATTTCTTATCTTTTTAGAAAGATGGATTGCTACTTGGAAGTGTTATGTTGACAAGCCACAAAGATAGCTAGCAATGCAGTCTCTTTGTCTCTCTTGATCATTGTTTCTCTCACTCCTTTGCTCAATTGCAGTACCATACCGGTCATTCCCCACCGGCCGAAGGACGGGTCACATGTCTTAAGAGTAAAATGAAATCACAATCTTTACCAAAATATGACTTTTTCTAACATGTAATTATAGAAAAAAAACCAATAGCTCATGTTTGGTCATGTGGCACAAAAAAAGTTAACGTGCATTGATTGGACTGGTTCTAAGTTTTAAATTTCATTTTCAAGTTAGTAAGTTTAAACTTAGGGGCTCACCAGACTTTAAGTATGAGAATAGATTTTATGAAATTTACTTACAAGAAGGATAAGCAGATGTGTCTTGAGAAATATTTGCAGCAATAGAAAGGGATGGTCAAACTTTAAATATGAGCCCAAGATGGAATTTGGGAACTATGTCAACCTTCACAAGTTGGGGAAGAACTATACAAAAAGCCCAAAAAGGTCATTTCCTTTCGTGATTATTATGTATATGTTCTTTCAAAGAATTTGATTGATAAAGCTAAACAACTATTTATTTCTTTTGTTATGAAAGTTCTATAGGTTTTCTTCAAGTGAAGCTCAAAACACAATGTGATACTCTTCCTCACTCTCTGCCTTTCGCTCTCGGCATTGTGCTCCTCTCTCTCCCCAAAGTGCCCCCCCCCCCCCTCCTGATATCTCTATGGGCATAATTGCCCCTTTGCATCCAATATTTGACTCATGACTAAACATATGTTGATTTGATACACTATACATTGCGCTCATGTAATGGATTGTTACATTTATTATATTTTTAGAAGATGGATTACTACTTAGAAAAGTGTTATGTCGGCAAGCCAAAAATATAGCTAGTGATGCAGTCTCTTTGTCTCTTTCTCACACTCCTTTGTTCAATTGCATCGCCATGCCGGTCATCCCATGCTTTCCAGAGGACAGGTCACACACTCGTTGCTGTCAAAAACCTTCCCCCTCAAGAACAGATTGTTCTTATAGGAGCCTATTTTCCATGTCCTTTGCACCCATTTGCATATTTTACCTGCAAGGCCGTTAATCGTAGGGCATTCTTTGAATAGGTGGGAGAGGTCTTCACTAGCTGTTCTCAATTGAGAGCATCTATCCGGGCCAATCCGTCTGGCTAGCGCCTTCACCCTAATCGGAAAGGCTTCCCACAGTACTTTCTAGAGGAAGACCTTCATATCAAATGGTCACTATGGGCACCATATGGTCTTGGTGACTACCTCCCATCTTGACCATGGCCAATTCATGCCCCACTGTGTTTTCAATGGAGAGAACCTGCAATCCATCGAAGCCATAATTGTGTGGTAAACTTCTTTATTTTTAGGCTGAAAAATAAAACCCTGTCCTTAGGCCATCTCCATGTTTTCCATTCAAACTCAGACTCACAGCTAGGTAGGCACCAACTATCCATTTGTTCCAAGGCTTTGTTAATCAGTAGACTTTCAGTCCCATCAAGGTTGTACTGGGGCACCATTTGGTCTGTTCTTTTCCATCAATTGCTGCTATAATCCCATAGTTGGCCCAGGCATTTGATGCCTTTGTTATTGATCTTTCTAGCAGCTTCCCTTTGAAAGGGTTCAAAGAAATTCTTCCCACCTTAGACAACCATGGGGACCAATGAGATGCAGAGTTGTAGAAGAACCTCGTAAGTTTTTCCCATCCCAAAGTCTCCATTGCCCTTTTGCATTTCCTAATGAGCTCACCCGTCACACCCTCAAGCTCCAAGCTAGCCCACCAAGGGGCAAACAGTTCGTCGTATACAAGCCCATTCCACTGACCACCTTGCGAGTAGAGCTTGGCATTTTCCATCATGGAATTGGCCATAGTAGTCCAAGAATGGTCTTTCTTTGCTACTAGTGCGGCCACAAAATTAGGACACTAGGCCTCTACTTGGCTACTAGGGTTAAGAATCGAGACCGCTGGTGCAACCAAAGTTGGCTTGTCAAGGGAAGTGTTCTTTGCAAAGAAAAGGGTGCTAGAAAGTGTATGACAAAGTGCATAAGCCAATGTGGAAGACCTGGGCAAGCAGGTGGTAGGATAAGTGTATGTCTGATGAGGCTTTTTAGGTAAAAAAAGGCTCCAAAATGGGCCAGTTGGGATGGTAGATCAAGGTGCCCAAAATTATATGTTTGTGCCCTAGAATGTGACGTTCGAGATGCTATGCAAGCTAGTCCATACGGCTCGTCAAACGGAGCCCTGATGTGCAAGATATTCAAGTTGAAAGAGCTAGCAGATCCCAAACAGACAGGGCAACTTGGGGGCTGGTGGCCAGAGTGGATGTTAATGGATAGATGCATAGTTCTTGAATTATGGAGCATACCTGTCTCTTTGGATCACAAATCGGAGCTCTAAAAAGCAAGTTGTGGCCATTTGAACATTTATCGGGGCTTGGTCGCTTTGAAAATTGGGTCATCATCTGTTTTTTGGCACTTGCCAACGTTCCAAGAGGTAGAGGGCATCACACAGAGTTGACATAAACTGATGGCTTGGCAGTCCAAGTTGCGATGACCAAGCTATGTCAGTCAGAAGCTGGGCCCAACTGGCAGTGAAAATGTTACGAAGGTTTTTCTCATTTTTTATGGCCTCGATTTGTGGGCCTAGAGAAATCAAAGTGCGGCATGGTCGGGAGGAATTGGAGTCAACTGTGTGAATTTCAGCCAGACTTGACGGCTTGGACATTGGACTAATGAACCGAGAGAGAGCCCATGTTTAAAGTGGCAACATGAGGGTATTTTCTAGGGGGTTTTTAAAGGCTTAAAGGGTGACCTCAAGGGCAAGTCAAGGAGCTGCTTCCACGTGGCTCTAAATGATCCCATATGTGGAACAGCAAAATCCAATGCAGGGGTATAACGGCCATGATGGGCGCCCCAATTGGGTATCAAAGGGGGAGAGAGAGAGAGAGAGAGTTTTCTCTCTTGTGTGGCTATGGTGGTCGCTATGGTGGTGCTGCACAATGGCACATTGAGCGAGGATGGCGGCATTTTGGCCAAGAAGCGGCACCTATGGCTGGCGACCAGCTCTGCATGATGGTTGGGCGAACGACGTCTTAACGATGCGAGGATGTGGTAGGGCCTCGTAGGGGGCTAGTCCCACGGACATTGGGGTCCAAAGCTCTTGAGGGCAGTGAGAAAGGTAGCACTAGAAACCTCACAAGTGCCCCCCCACCGGTACTCTTGTGTGAGAGAGAGGAGAAATGCCAAGGGGAGGATCTCTCATGGGTCAACAAGCAGTAAAGGGGCAATTCAAAGGCCGTCCAAGCCGATCAAAGGGACAAATTTGGAGGCGTTCAAAGGTGACCAGGAGGTAGTTTCCAAAGGGTGGTCAAGAGCCAATCAAGTGACAACAAGATGGGGTAAAATGAGATGAAAATAAATAAATAAAGAAAATTAAAAATGCATAGGGGCACTAGCAACATCTCTAGTGCACTCCCCTTCAAGTGCAAATAGTAGAGAGCAGATACAAGAAGGGTAGCCGCCTTCCAAAAGCTGCTAAAAAAGAGTGCTAGATGGCCGGATGGAGTTGTAGATGTCCAAATTGAGAGGACCCCGTATATAAGCCATTTTTTAGTCATTCTTAATACTTTTTTCCATTATGCTTTTTGCCAAGGCCTCGAGTCAATGAGCCTACAAAGAGCCATAGAGTATGTGGTGAGTTCTTGGATGTGCTTCTTGTGTAGAGGTGTGTGCTTGCAAAGCCTCAAGTGTGGTTTTTCTTGCCCCATGACCGTGTGGGTCCATAGTTTGTTGTAAGTGAGTTGTACATGGTGTTTTGAGCAGTGATGACGCATCCAAGGAGTTTCTCTCGCGTCGTTTCCCTTGGCCCCCCTTCTCTACTTCTTCTGCTTGTGTGCACGGTGTCGGTGCGGATGTGTGTGCCCGTTGGGCCCCTTCCTTGTGTGTAGAATGGAAGTGAGAGTGTGGTTTCACATGCGACATTTGTGTGTGGCTTGAAACGAGCTGTAGAATGCATGGCTAATCGTGTTTAGCGTGTTTACGTGTCAATGTGTGTGTGCCAAGAGTTTTGAAGGTGAACTCTAGTGGATTGGGTGTTGTGTATGCCATGGGCTATAGAGAGGTAGTCTTTTTGTGTGCAGTGTCCTGTTAGTGTGTGCCGAGAGTTTTGAAGGTGAACTCTAGTGGATTGGGTGTTGTGTATGCCATGGGCTATAGAGAGGTAGTCTTTTGTGTGCCGGGTGTGTTGTTTCATTCCCCCTCTCCATTTTTTGGTGCCCCCACGGAGGAGCGTTTGATGCTCCTAGTTGGAGTCAAAGCGGTGATTTTGGTGATGCCAAATGTGCGGCCTTTGAAGAGCAGGTTCTACTAGAGATGCTGTGGACATGTTTCCATTTTCACTAGGGTTGAAGATGTGAAAACGTGGCTTTGAGATTATGAACTGTTCGTGTTGGAGAGCGCTCTATGGAAGAAAGAAGGTGCGGTGTAGGTGTTCCCACTCTTGGTTCGTGGTAAAGAGAGGATATGGTTTGTGGCCTCCGTGAAGAAGAAAAGGCAATTGTGAAGACCTAGAGACAACTTTTGTAATCAGATATGTTGCGGATGCGTAGCTGGACAAAGTGATGAGAAAGCTTGACGGATTGAAGCAAAACTTGGAAGGGGATTTTCAAGCGTTCATATGGGAGTTTGAAGTCGTTTGGGGAAAGCTAATCAAGGTAACTGCTGTAGAGAATGGCAAATTTTTAAATTTGACTAAGTTCATGGATTGCATGCATGAGGAAGTGCGAGACAGTCAAATTAGATGGCCGGTGTCATATGAAGAAGCGATAGCTTTAGCAAAAGGGGGGAACAAAAAGATTCTAAAGAAGCACAAAGCTAGACGAGGTTCGCCAAGTGCGGTGTTGCCAAGGCAGTATGATGTGAGGGCAGTCGCTCCACAGTGCATGTGCAAAAAGAACCAAGGGCTTTTTGGCTACAGAGAGACAAGTTGGTTCCTGTGTCGATAATGCCAGTTGGAGAGGCTCCAATTGTGGAGAATGTACAAGTGGTTCTAGAGTGGACAAAGGATGTGTTGCCAAGTTCAAGTGAGGCTATAAAAGCTCCATTGAAAAGGCCAAAAAGTGCGGTTTGCAGACGAGGTTGAAGCGGGAAGCTAGAGAAGCTTCCAGAGCTCAAGACAGAGGAAGATATTGAGCCGAGTGACAATAGCTCTATGGATGCTGATATGAGTTGGGAGACCGAGTCATCTCAATCTAGGTATGATGAGTTTGACCTCTTACATGTGAGTGGAGAGACAATGAATGTGTGTGAGGAGCAGCATGAAGTGCAAGCCGAGATGCATGATGAAAACCAAGTGGAGCAGCTCAAGCCTACAAGTGACGATATGCATGTACAGGTGATGTGTGGCCCCATGCTAATGGCCTGTTGATGAAAGTGGCGGTGGAATGTGCTTTGGTGGTCCAAGAATTGCAGAATATTGCCAAAAGAGATAGAGCAACCTCGCCTATGGTGGTGGAACCTGACGCAGCAAGAGTGCTTGAAGAGCAGGTGATTGAAGCGGGTAAGAAGGTGGTGCTAATCAACCTTGAAGGGCCAATTGATAAAGGAGATCTCGATGATGTTGTAATTGAGTGCATGGCAGGCGAAGAGGCGAGTGGAGCCAAACATAGAAGAGATTTCAGTGCTACAAGTGCGCTCTATGACAAGTGATGCGGATTCTGAGATGGTGTCCAAGCTTTCCTAGGAGGTCTGTGAGTGGTGGTTGAAGGGTATACTGATAAGTGAAGCTATGCACTGGGCTATTGAGCAGGTACATGTCTTGCTGAGGAGAATCCCCCTTTACATGGTTGGGAGGGTGGGTTAGGTACGTGTGCAAGTATGTTTTTTGATGGTGAGCATGATGATGCTCTATTTGGAGATGCTTTGTTGAAAGTGGGCAGTGAACCAACGGGTGCATGGAGTGGTAAAGGCATGTTGTTGGTAGTTTGGGTGTGTGGTTGGTTATGGGCCTTGGTGTGTCACAATGGAAAGCTATTACATGTGGATGGAGGTAATCAATGACAGGTGTTTGACCCAAGTGATGACTATGCGATAAATCAGGGGGTTGGGCAACCCGCTTGGGCAAAAGTGGCGGGTAGCATGTGCCAGTTCTTGTACATATGCTAGGTGTCTTTGTGGTGTACAGAGTGTTTTCTTTGGTGTGGCGGTTTTTTAGTTCAATAAGCCTGTGTGTGGTTGAACATAAATTTTCAACTAGTGGGTGGGCAATGATGGTACAACCAAAGTTATTTTGTGCAAGGAAGTGTTCAATACAAAGAAAAGGGTGCTAGCAGGTGCATGACAAAGTGCAGAAGCCAACGTGGAAGACCTGGGCAAGCAGGTGTTAAGGGAAGTGTATGTCTGATGAGGCTTTTTAGGTAAAAAAGGCTCCAAAATAGTCCAATTGGGATGGTAGGTCAAGGTGCCCAAAGTGATATATTTGTGCCCTAGAATGTGATGTTCGAGATGTTGTGCAAGCTAGTCCAGACGGCTCGTCAAACGGAGCCCCGGTGTAGAAGATATTCAAGTTTAAAGTTGGAAGGGCTAGCAAATCCCAGACGGACAGGGCAGCTGGGGACATGTGGCCAAAGCAGATGTCAATAGATAGACGCGTAGTTCTTGAATTATGGAGCATGCATGTCAATTCAAATCACAAATTAGAGCTCCAGAAAGCAAGTTGTGGCCATTTGAACATTTGTCGGGGGGTGAATCTGTGCCAACTTGGTCGCTTTGAAAATTGCATCATCTTGTGTTTTTGGCACTTGCCATGGTTCCACAAGGGAGAGGGCATCACATGGAGTTGAAAAAAACTGACGGCTTGGCAGGCGAATTTGTGATGACCAAGCTATGTCAGTTTGAAGTTGGGCCCAACTGGCTGTGCATAAGTTATTTTTGTTTTTTTATAGCCTTGGTTTGTGTGCCTAGAGAAATTGAAGTGTGGCATGGCCGAGGGGAATTGGAGTCAACTATGTGAATTTTCAGCCAGACTTGACGACTTGGACATTGGACTCGTGAACAGAGAGAAATCCCATGTTTAAAGTGGCACCATGAGGGGATTTTCTCGGGGGTTTTTTATGGCTTAAAGGGTGACCTCAAGGGCGAGTCAAGGAGCCGTTGCCACGTGGCTCTAAATGATCCCATATGTGGAGCAGCAAGATCCAATGCATTCTTTGACGTCTCAGATGACACAAAACTATCTTCTTCATTCACAGGAGATTTGTCTCTTGTGTCTTTGTATTTCTTCTTCCCCTTTGCCTCATGTTGAAGGCTTCTTCCTCTTCTTGTTACAAATGAATTCTTCTTCTACTTGATAGAATCTCCTTTTTTTGAAGTCTCTTTACGAGACTTCACAAGAGAATCCTCTTTGGGAGCAGGGACAATAAATTTCTTGTTTACAGCTGTGTTTGGACTACAGCTTGCAAAACACGATTTTCCATAGCTTCTTGTAACCTACAAGCAAGAAATTCAATTGTCCAAATTCCATCAGCAGTTGCAACATCATTGTGCAAATCCAAACTGGTGAAGTCAATCACTCTCTCCTATTCTTGATTGTGTTAGACATAGTGATGGTGCTCTGTGAATCAGAAGTTCCTTGTGAAATATAACTATTTTGTGTGAACAATCACAGCTAATCCCCTTTGACAATCAAGAGAAATCTCTTTGGATATTACACACCCTTGGTCTAAACTCTTTTGATTAATCAAGGTACATAACATTGCCCGTATTGAAGCTAACAGAATCCTTCCGAGCTTTCTCTATGCTTAATAGTGATAAAACCAAAGGTAACCCCCATAAGGGACCACTATTAATAAAAGAACTCTCGGGGTGTTTAAGTTGCAAAATACATGGGTTAATAGATCCCAATACTCACTTACAATGGTGAATTAAAAGGTTCAACACCTCATGCTCAATCCTAAAACCTCTTTTTCTTCAAAAAGAAAGAGATAACCTAGATATTCTTTGATACCAATGTCAGAGAATTGGGATTAAGGTGCAATGGAAATTATAGATTAATTGCATTACTCAATCAATTGTCTAACATTGAGTATATTCAAGCATGACAATTGTAGAGCATTCATTAACTTAGATTCAATCACACATCACACACATGTAGAAAGAGAGAGAAAAATTTTCACACTAGGAGTTGAGGGCCGGACCTTTAGAACCAACCCCCCCCCCCCCCCCCCCCCCCCCCCCCCCCTATTCTTTAGAAGAGGTTGTGATCAATACAACTAACTAATTGCACTTTTAAGTGCACAAATTGAAGAGATGAAAGCTCTAAAATTTGGCAGAGTTTGCAATTACAATTTTAAGTGCACAAATTGAAGAGATGAAAGCTCTAAAATTTGGCAGAGTTTGCGATTACAATTTTCACTTAAAACACCTCGCTGAACTCAATCCCAAGGCCCTAAACACCTTGTGCATGATAGAATAAGTGGGGATTAAGCAAGAAACAGGTTTTAAAGAAGATATGTAAGCATTAAGGAGTAGTAACTTGCATAGTTAAGTATGTATAAACTTGAGCAGCCATAAGTAGAGAGACTTATGTGTGTGTGTGTTTGCGGAGGCGGAGGGAGAGAGAGAGAGAGAGAGAGAGAGAGAGAGAGAGAGAAGATGAAGAGTCTTGAGAACAGTATGGAGAGCTTCTTTTTGGCTGAGGATTGCATGGAGCCTTATGAGATAGGAAGACAAAAGTTTCCATGCTCTCTCCAATGCAGCCCTGCAGAAAAATGAACAATGGATGTGGATATTGTGCCAAAGGAAGCCTTTTAATTAAGGTTCTTTCCTTATTGCTTAAGGAATGAGTAACATGTTTTGAGGAAGCAAGCCATTAGTAATAAGATTTTGGTATAGCAGCATGTGGCCCCACAAGTAATCCATCTAAAGGCATCTTTATGGATTTGGTAGTAATCTGTTAAGAAAGGGAGTGAGGGTGATAGGACATTGATGATGGGAGTGAGGAAGGTGATATACTGCTTAGTGTGTCTACTATGTTTCTATTGTGTTGCCTAAAGTCTAGGCCTTGAAGTCTTTTTTGGGCCTCAACAACAATAAGTGTCTTGCACATGAGCATGAGATTGTTAGCGGCCTTGTCTAGGCATGTGATAAAGTACTCATGTTTGAGGTGTGCAAGTTCAACCTTGTAGTCAGGATATAGATTTCGTTGCCTCTTAATAGGTAAGAAATTAAGGAAATAACCATGTAGCACATATAATGCATCATCCAATGTTAAGTTTGGATGCAATAAGATGCATTGGTGGTTAAGTAGTAATCTTAGTGCATTGCTAAGTTCAAAAATCACCTCCGATAGTATAAGTGGGCGGTTCGGTTGTTCCCGAGTTCGATAGTATAAGTGGGCAGTTCGGATGTGCCCGAGTTCGAATGCACCTATTTTTCCTAGCGAGGGGCTCACAAAGGGGGGAAATCCATTGTTAACACATGCCACCATTGCGGATTGAAGCCTGGACTATGCTCATGACACAAACATGATACCAATTCAATACTTGTGGCAAACACATCCTTGCATTGCACATGATGACCTTTAGAGTGGGTTCAAAAGACCAACTAAATAAACACTCCTCCCACTGGGGGGTAGTGGTGATACAGAGACCGAAGAAGAAGGTTGCAGAAAAGGCATGGAGATTACAAAGATCTAGCAAAGGGTTGCAAAAGTTTATGGGAATGAAAATTCTCTTACTTTTGATCCTCTGATCAAAGCATAACTGGCCATGCTCATTTTTGCACATGTGTTAAATAATACAAAGCCAAGACTTAGTCATAGGGTAGAGCTTTGTGCTCAACCCACAATGTTGGGTGAAGGTAGGCCAAGAGCGTGCAATAGGGGTAGATGGTTGGGAAAGTTGCAGTGAGTAAATGGGGGTGTCCTGGGCATGCGGCATACGTAAATTGTCGGATGAATCCATAGGGGAGTTGTGGCTCCATCATGGGGGCATTGTTGGGTTGGTGTGAGCCTATCATTGCAGGGTATGTTGGTGCCTCCCTCGGCCTTGGGATGGGCGGCCATGGTCTTCGCATGCCCATTTATGCCCATCATGTTGAATAAACTTGTCCACCTCAAGGTATTGGCTAGCTTCATGGTTGAGGTTAGCCGATGATGGCTGTTGGCTGAAGAGAACTTGATGCTTGATAGCTTCTTTAAACTTGTGCATGTAAAACAAATGAACCAGTGAAGCTTTTATGACCTCTTGGACCTCCTTCTCAATGCAACTAAGGAATGATATCGTAGACCTTTTGAGGCTAGATCTTGGGAAGAAGGTAGCCCTGGAGATGATGCATCATCATTCAAAGTGCATGGTCAAACCATAGCATATTCCCATCCTTACAAAGATCCTCTTGCCAAACATGCTCGCAACCACATTAAGGAAGGGACGGTGGATGTTCCATATTTGAATGGTGTAATTAGTTTCCTGCCATGTGGTGGAGATGACTCCTTTGACTTTGATGATACAATCAAATGTAGCTTAACAGTGATGGTTTCAAAACAGGACATGGTAAATGGGATAGACATAAGGGAGTTTTTTATAAGATTAGATGCAATATTGTCTATAGTATGTTGCAAACCCAATTTTAGTGCATGTTTGTCCTTAGCATTAACGCTTGTGACGAGAAAACCTTTGAAGAGTGGTTCCATCAAGGTGTTCCACGGTTTGTGGTGTGCATCTCCGAGGAGGATTTCCAAGCAGCGGCAAGGGATGGAAGGGTCAATGTAGGTTTCAAATGGTTTTTTAGAGAAGTTGAGGGAGAGGCTACTATTGGAAAAGATTTTTGTTTTTCTACTCTTCTTCATCTAAAAAGATGGGGATAAGCGAGCTTCTACCCTTCGATTGCGGGGACAAGGTCACCTCATCATATCCTTTGAGATAACTTGAGAAGATGGCGTTTGTGTTCTTGGGCGATAGGGTCGTTGCAAAGTTTCTTACCACGGATATCCATAAACCGTCACATAAGGTTAGGTGACTGCTCGACCCACTCTTTTTGCTCCCTTTCATCCTCTTTTAATATGGCTTTTGGATTTGCAGCGAGCTTGTGAAGGCATTGCATTATTGTCCGCGGGTTTTCTTGTGCCAATGAGAAGAGGCGAAACCACGCTGGTAAATTGAGCAGGTTAAAGAGGAGGATCTTGGAGTGTGAATCCAGTGCTAAGGTCACCCATTCAAGCTCAATGAGCGTGTTATATGGAAGGAAGGGTCCTTGATGCATAGTAAAATCTTGAAGGGGGCGCAGGAGGGTCTGTTCCCAGCATTTTGAGACCTGACAAAACATGTTAGTTTCAAAAAAGTGGAGTTAATCGGGCTTAAAAGTTTAGGTAAGCAGGGCCGTGTGGATGAATACCTGGAAAGTGCCAGCATCAGCATCAGTGCACCATGCTTAGTGTCTAGGTAATGCAAGTGGCCAAGATGCCTGCCCCCGTCTACCCACCTACAAAAATAAGTGCATTGAGAGTCTCTTGATGATAGAGTGGTTATCGGCCAGTTTCTTGGTTCAAAATGGATATAATAATATACAAGAATTAGATAATCTTTTCCTCAGAGCCAATCAAACAAGGGCTCATCCTTTGTGGAAACAAGAAAGATGACTCAGTTATTCTTTTTGCCAAAAACCAAAAGGTGGCATATAGGTCATAGAGGGGCTATATCTTTGGCTAGAGCCTATATAACCCACTAGACCACTAGAGAGAGTAGGTTATTACCTTTAGGAGTAAGTTTTTTGCAAGAAAAAACACTAGAGAGAAGATACACAATCTCCTCGTTGGGACAAACCGTACTACGAGCAAGAAAAACCGAGCGATGCATCTTTCCGAGTGAAAGTTCTCAAAAACTCAAAAAGAAATTCATATTTACTCAAGCTATATATTCGATGACAAAATGCAGCTATCTTTTTTCAAGCTAGCAGTGAAGTCAACCTTGGTGGCAAAAAAACTCTCCCAGGCTGAAGATTTTGTTATTTCTTTTAGTGAAACAAGCACTATATGCAAAATGGAATAAATATCAGGTCATCATGGTTTGAACTAGCCAGATTCTCAAGGGAACAATACTATGCTGAAACTCTAGCCCCTCCTAGCCCCTGGAATAGCTCTACTTTTGTTAGTGTGGCCTGATGCATAAACTCATGAGCTATAGAGTCTAAGCAGAGGACACAAAAGAACACAAAATACATGTGTTTGCATGGCACATACGTGAGGTGTTGGCTGTCTCTTTTCCTCACAAGTACATCGAGGAAAGTCTACAATGGTCACAGCATAAGTCATACCCTTTTGAGTTGAACCATCAGTGCTAAAGTGGAAAACATGCAACGCATTTGGCACCAATATTACCTCCCGCACCAACTTTGCTTGCATGCTTCTTCCAATTCAATCCGGTCATGGAATTCCTTGATTAGTTTTGACCTCCATCTCACTTGTTTTCCATCTATAAACTTTGCACGAAAAGAACTAGGCTGAGGCCCATTCTGCCTTGAAGGGTGGTTTCCCATAGGTGTGCATGCATTACCACCTTGCAAAACAAATCCATTTCTTTGAAGCATCTCAACCTCTGAAGGCAAAGGAAAGTTCCCTCATCCATAGCCCACGTTCCAGGGGCAGGTCCAGGAGGTCCAGTAACCATGTCATCAATATTCCAAGCATGACTGTTGCTACTGTGGCAAAACCAAACAAATCCCTCAACAACCCCTCCTAGTTTAGGGCCTGCAGTAGGATATTTCCTCCTTCCCCAAAAACACGGTGCTGGAACTCCACTTTTAATGTTTCTTGAAGTCTCATTTATAAATCTACCACAACGTGCTGTCTCACCAAGCAAAACACCGAAACATGTCATTTTCTTGCCAGGCTCTGTTCGTAGCTGAATTGCCCAAATTGTTCTTGATAGATTTTGCTATGGCCACATCTTTGATGTCGCAAAATTGACCGACTTGTTTTGCGCTCTACAATTGACTGGTGTGGTAACTGTAACAAACTCAGATCTACGGCTATCCTCCTTAAGAGTTTCATTAGGGTCAATAAAGATAGGTCTAGTTTTGTGCACTCTTTTCCCTTATTGAATATCTATTCATCTCCAGGCTTGGAATTTTCATTTCAAGAACAGCCGATGATGTTGCATCTACTAGTTTTCTTCCAGAGCCACTCCCAGATTGATTGCTCATAAATCTTGCAGCGAGATCTGCCATGATTGGTCCTGTAGACGTATGTACACCCTCAAGTAAGCATTGTAATGCAAACTTTGTAGAACTACCAAAGACAAATCTGCACATGTGGCTTCATAAAGACCTATGTTCGATTTGTAACCAATTGAAGCTCGCATACTTGCATGTTTCACCTCTGATAGATTTGTTCTTGGAATGAAAGCTGCCATTTCGTTTTGTGCAATAAATTTGTCCCCCCAATGAGATATTCTAACATCCCACCATGATAGCCAAGTTTCCAGAGCAGGAATCTCTCCTACAATTGCATGTCCTGCTCTCCAAAACTATCTGACCTCCTCCACACATACTTTTGCTGAGCGTTCAGATGTAGCATGCAGCCATTTTTGACACCATAGCCTAATCATGATTTGTTCCCAGTGAAAAACACAAGATCTCTCCTTGTCCGGCATCCTTTTCTTAGCTCCACCAAAGTAAACAGTGCGTATTGCAATGCAATTTGCATTGGCCTCATCTGCCGTGAATCCTCTAAAATCAGGCTTATCATTACCTTTATCAACCACAACTTTATCGAGCATGTTCCAAAACTCTATTTGAGCGTGTTTGTTCTCCACAGTGAACCCACAAATTGCCAAAGTCAATAGTTCTCTAATGTATGGGTCATAAACATGTGTTGACATTGTAGGCCAACCCTCCACATGATGCACATGATTGAAGTGCACCCACATGTCTTGTAAGTTTCCTCCCGGGTGCATGCGGTTCACAAGGTCAACACCATTTCCTGGCCCCATAGTAGACATCTCAAATACATGTGGTTGTTGGCCCAGTCCTAGCTGTCTTGGAAAGAGAACACTATGAATAAAAGGATACCTTGACTTTGCTTTTAGACTCAAGATGGACTCAAGGCCAACATATGTAATGCCCTTTTCTCTTTTAGACTCCAAGCTCCTTTGTACTCGATGCTTATCCGACAAAGGAGTGACAGCATCGAGAAAGCTAGAGAACTCTTGATCACCCATCAAAGTATCAACATCACATGTTTGCGAGATAAGCAGTAGCTCTTCCTGTTGTTTTGCAGTTGTCATGGGCACAAAGGCCGCTCTATGAAACAGAGCAACTGATATTGCTTGGTCTGCACTTCTGCTCTTCCCTTCAGCAACAACAAGATGTTTATAAAAACCAAGGTGTATAGCACATCTAGACATGCTTGTTTTTTCAACAGGAATGCAATAATAAATTACCGTTAGACAAGTTCCAATGCAGTCAGGCATTTGACAACAATGAACACAAACTAATTTTCAATTATCTGCATCCAAAATACCCTTACTAGGAGTGCGTGATAGTCTCCCTCGCCATTGAGACTCATTGTCTATCTTTCTATGCTGAAAATAAGGACAATCCACATTTGGGCATCGCAAATGGCCACTACAACGACTGAACCGAACCATCCCCTTGAACAAATCACTACTACATGTTATATATTCTGTCCAAGCATGCCCATATATCTCTGCTCCATTCCATACATGGCTGACAATTGCTTTTGTGGAGGGAGTTCATAAGCAATGTAGCCATCATATAATGTTGACATTTCCAAAACACTCTCAACCTTTTGTACAGATGACAGTGCAACATTTAGATTAGTCTACAATGGAAGTGCATGAATGATAGCAAGCACACTTTTTATACTTGAATGGCTTGCATGTATATTTTTGTCATCAACAATGATTGGTGATAACTTTGAACCTACAAAAGGAGAAGCTTGAGGACTATAGACTTGAATCTTGTAGAACTGTGACAGCTTGTGGTCTAGTGTGTAGATCAACTCGTTTGCTTGATTGCAATCATGTTCACCAAGCAATGTCAATGGCCATAGAGAGAAATCAGAGTCTCCCATTTCAAAATGATCTTTCAACGATTGTTTTATGATGGTTTGATATCGGCTGTCGAAGACAAGAACTAACTTTTGTCCCCGGGAAGGGCCGAATATGGTGATATGATGACTCATTTCCTCAAACCTGTTTCTTGTAGAGAAAGCTGCAACACAAAAAACAAGAGAAAGTCTTTTAATGAACAAGGACTATTCTTGAAAAGGGCAACATAATAGCACGTGCATGAGAAAATCAACAGGGGATTCTTTCTAATGTGAAATAATTAAGGTCTTCTCTATCGGCTAGATCTTGAAGATCTCTTGGGATAGTTTTAATGAAAAGTTCAGGTAATTAAGTTCTCTCTCTCTCTCTCTATCTATCTCTATCGCTCTCTCTTTCTCTCTCTCTATCTATCTCTCTCTCTCTCTCTCTCTCTCTCTCTCTCTCTCTCTCTCTCTCTCTCTCTCTCTCTCTCTCTCTCCTGAATAACAGGTATTGAGTTCAACTCTCCTAGTCAGCTAGATTCTTGTTTGAAGTCTAGACGTAGGTACAAATGATTCACATCATGATTGGAGGTTACATGCTCGGGCCGTTTACCACACTTGAGGTCAATACATAACATCCTATGATCCGATTCCGGATTCCATTCACCAAGTGTAAAGCTTTGTATGCATTCTAGAGTGGCTTCCGAAAACAACATATAGTCAATCACGCTATCACCATTGTGCTTTCTACATGTAAAGTCATTGGTTCCTTGCCATAGAGATACACCATTTGCAATGAGCATTCCGCTACTATTGCACATATGTAGAAGTGACTTTCCATAGTGATCCAGTTCTTTTTCATCATTAGAACTTCGATTATACATGTATGAGTCATCCACTCTTCTTGATACATGCGGCATGTCGACTTGTTGTGTGTCGTGTTGTAACATATTTGTGCGAGCATTCATGTCTCCAAAAATAATGACTTTACCTTGATCCTTGTAATGAGCAATGTCTTCCTCTAGTTCAACAAAGGGCTTATCTCTATCCAGATTCAAGCGAGCATAAAAGTTGGAGTAATAGTGAGGAATGTAGTAACCAGCCACAAACATGATTTGACCATTTGGTGGGTTGATTTTCAGCCATAAGTAGCGTTTATACTTATCTTCTTTGACAATGGAAACATCTTTCAAACCCTTTTTGGTTATACATGCTACGCCTCCTTGGCCTCTTCGTTGCTTTGCATTTTTAGCCCACATCAAAGAATGCACATCATATTTGTCAAATCCAAGAATTCGTTGCGTATCATGCTCTCATGTTTCGACAAGAAGTATCACATCGGAGTCATTGGTAAGCTCATCAATGCCAATTCCCGCATTCCATGGATACCCATTACAATTCCAAAATCTTATTCGCAAGTGTGAGTTGGTCTCATAGATCATGTGTCCCTATTTGTTGGGTGGACTTGCATCCTCCTCAAGTGGCTGGTCTTCTTGAGATGATACCTTAACCTTCTTGCTTCTTTTCTCATATGCTTTGCGACGTACATTTCGTTGCATAAGAGTACGATCCTCATATACATTACAACCCGTTCCTTTGAGGTAGTGATAGACGTTTTTCGGCTCTCCGTAATTTCTATAGTAAGCTACCTCACCCTACCAAATTCCCCAAACACTGTAGCTATTTCTACCATTTCACTATAAATAGGCGTGTGTGAGTTAGGGGGCTTTTCCCATATCTTCTTAAAATCCTCATCTAGCTAGTCACTGTGCTAGTTAAGTCAAATAAATAAAAAAAATAAAAAAAATAAAAAAAATAAAAAATATTATGGCCCATCTGTGTGTAAATATTGCATTTTATATATGGCCTAAATATAGGGATTTTTTATAATTATTTTGGTATATTTATTTAAATATTTCTACTTAGGTGTGTGTTTTATTAAACCTATGTACACCTTCTTTCATCCTCTTACACCATAAGTATATTTTTTGCCAATATGTACATACTCTAACCTTATATTTTTCCTTTATACAAATCACTCCCACATTTTCACCCTCACCCTCGTGAAAACAAAAAATTGATTTCTACTCATTGGTCACGTTTATTATAGTATTTACTTGCATACCTTTTCCTCTTTCACCCAAAATAATTCAAAGAGGGACCATATCATATGATTCCAATGTCTTTTCATATCCATAACTCCTCCATATTTTTATTATTATTTTTACTCATTATTCTAACACCATGTGCTCATTGAGCTAAAGTCCATGAATAGTCCATACACTAGTCCCACCATGTATATATTTCTTTATTCACCAATAATCCTCCTCCATGCATGTGTCAAGGGAAACTTGGATGCTTTGTATTATGATATGACAAAGGAGGGGCTCACTCTTGGATACATTGTACAAATTCAACAAAGGAGGGGGCCACTGAAGACTTTTTGTGAAGAAAAAACAGGTCTTTTGGTGGGATTTTTAATATCCATCTCCACTCCGAATTTGGAGCAGTGGTCAAAAGAGAAAATGTAGCCCATGCTCTGAATAATGACCTCAAATTGTTTCATGATTTTTGGAGCTACCACCGGTGAACTATGATTTTTTTAGTGGACCCCAGTCTGCCCACTTTTCTCACAAGTAGCCCATAGTCTTCTCTCACCTCTTTCCACACTTCTACACACACACACACACACACACACACATTCCTCTCAATCCCTCACTCAAATCTACACCTTCAATGGTTTCTCTCACCTTCTTCACCATTAACCTCCCCTCTTACTTCCATAGCTCTCATATGAGCTCTCCATGTACATACACCATCTCTATGCCTCTCTCTATTATCTCCAAAGTACAATTCCATCTTACTCCTTATATATATACATACATGTGTACCATGCTTAACCTCTGCAAATCAAGAGATCTCATCAACGGAATTACCATTTTCATCACGAAAAATCAACCTTGGCGGCGGTGGCGCAAAGAAGAGAAGACGAAGAAGAAGATCGATAGTCATTTTGAGAACCTACACAAGTAAGTCCAAAACTTCTTCAAGCTTCACCATCACAAGGATTTGCTCACTTCATTCAACCATCTTACTTCAACCATCCACCCCATTCTACCCATTGTAAATATATCATTAACTTTCTAGTGATTACTAACACTAACCACTAACATACTAACACAAAATAGCCATTGAACTAACCATAAAAGACACCTCACCTCAAGACATGTACAAAGTAACTCTCTCTCTCTCTCTCTCTCTCTCTCTCTCTCTCTCTCTCTCTCTCTCTCTCTCTTCCTCTCCTTACTTACTTTCACCTTATCTACCATCAATAATGCTCTCTTTTGAGCCCACACCCATGACTCAAGCAGACAAAGAAGGCCCACAATGTTTTGATATTCAAAAAAATCATAATCCTGATTTGTTAGCTTGTAAATTAGGATTTCCATTAAAATAATGAGGGGTCTCCAACCTATAAATAGGCCCCTCTCCTTATTTAAAACAACCTCCAACATCTCACATAGCACATCAACACTCTATGCGTGAGGAGAGACTTAGGTGTAGCAACCACTTGTGAGCTTCACTCTTGGTGTGAGAGAAGCCTTTAAGCTACACATTGCAAGTGAGAGAGCTTGAGTTCCACAAATCTCAAAACCACTATTGTACATGCTCCTTCATCATCAATAAATTGAGGTTTGGTGCATCAAAGGAGTGATTCGGCGTTCAAATTTTCGTCCTTCCATTTGTGCATAACTGTTTGGTGAATTCAAGGTGATTTGTGTATTTTGAGTTTTTATCGATTGATCTTGATTTTAGAAAGTGTTTTAGTGTGTTTTTCATTGCCAGTTTTTGTCCATTGTAAGAGGGTATTGTGGTGAGAGGTCTCCCACACCCTAAGACAGTGTGTGTGTGTTTTGGCAATGTTTAGCAATCACTAAGCATTGAGTGAGTTTTGTACAAGTTCTACGATAGCATCATAATGAACCATCTCCATTTGCAAGTCACAAATAAGGTATTACGCAAGATCCTTTCCTCTCTCTCTTCCCTTTGCTCTAGCTCTCTCTGGTCCATTTTGTGTGTTTCTTGGTGTGAGGTTGCTTGTGTGTTTTGTGTGGTGTATCTTCTTGGTTGTGACAAAATCTCTCTTGCGTCCTAGTTCGCATACCATAACTAGGTGGTGTCCCTATCTTGTTTGGGTTTGGCTGTGGGTTTGTTGTTGTGTTGTGCTTGTGGTTGCCCCAACCCCAATTGAGCAGCACGGGAGCCTTGAGGGGTGTTTAGAGGCCGCCTCTCTTTTTGCCTGCCCCGGACCGCTTCAGTAGATCCAACCATTGTCAAGGATGATCTTTCTCTTTACCTCATCAGCCATAGTACATACAATAGGTCTTTCTCCCGAGCGAGGGACTCCTTGTTTTCCAACTCGATGTGCACCATAAGCCATGATTCCTGACATGCCAAAGTGTGTAGCAAAAAACTCTTCAATAGCAACCGCAAGAGATTGGGGTGTTTCCATGCTTTCCTCCTTGATTCCACGAATGACGATGTTCTTTGAGCGTTTTTGTCGTTCTTGCAATTCTTGAGTGTCCACATTCTCTACATTCTTTGCTTGGACAACGGCTTACGTGATAGGAGATGTAGAAACCACATTATCCTTACATATATCAGCCCATGATCTGGATGCATTTCTCATCTCACATACATCATGTCGTATTGTATCTATCGTTTCCTCTTTCAGTACATGATCACTCTGAACTTTGCTCAAGCGCTCTTTCAATACATTCATGTCAACAAGAGAGTGTTTACATTATTGAACTTCATTCTCAAGATGCATCAAGCGTGTTGTTTGAATTTCAAGAACCTTCTTGAGGTGCTCATTCTCCACCAACGAGAACTCTTAAAGTTCCATTCTCCATTGCAAGTGCGCCCAACTCTTCACCTTGCTTGTTGACGGTTTCTTGTAACGAGATCAAGTAAGCCATGATCATTGCTTCCGTTGTTGTAGATGATGTGGTCGGATTAGCATCCAAATTCCTTGGAGATTTTGCATCATTCTCCATGGCGAGTGTGGCTTTTCCACCCTTGCGAGTTTTGTCTGACATTGTCTTCAAGTCGGCAACAAAAACAAAAAGTTATGACAGTTTTTTCAGTTCTGAGATGCTGTTACAACAAATCCTTCCATTACATAGAAAAATTCTGTCTTTACATCACTGCGTAGAGGGCTTCATGATCTTTGATTGAGGCTATAGATCACCCAAATCGGAGTTCGGATGAGCAAGTTATGGTCAAAAGAGTGAACTGTTGTCTACTAGGTCAAAAAACGGTTGAGAGAGAGAGAGAGAGAGGGAGAGAGAGGGAGAGAGAGAGAGAGAGAGAGAGAGAGAGAGAGAGAGAGAGAGAGAGAGAGAAAGAGAGAGACACGTGCTCGGTTCCTGGTTGCTGCTGTACTCGTCAATGTGAGCCACACCTGTCTTGACTCGGCAACGACACACGCCGCTGCTCAGCATCAACCCTACACGCCACTCAAAATGCCTCCGAAATGGTCAGTATCATTTCTCAAAAAATCCCTGTGATTTTGCTCAAAAGTATTCCGCGTCGATGCGGGATGGTTTCGAGCAAAATCTCATGCGCCTGTGAGATGCAGTTTTTGCGTTTGATGAGTTTGAGTATAGACACTGCGTTTATTGAAAACTGAGTATCAAGCTGAAAACGGAATTGGCAATAGCTTTTTGTGCATTTATGTAGAGAATGGGTTGCGCATTTATGTAGAGAATGTCTGCTAGGTTTCTTATGAAAAAAGCTTGTGAAAACCACATTTAGTGAAACTTGAAAAATTCAGCTGTCTGATAGTAATGTACGTATCAAAAATCAAAACGTGTGAGGGTGTGTGTGCATGCTTGGATGGAAGCATAAAGATTCATGTATTGTAAGCCTTCACAAAAACTAAGAATCCATGCATAGCTTGGGTATAGCAACCACAGTTATTAGACATCTATCCGGAAAAGCCACCTCCTTTTCAGGTTGTTATCCTATCAACTTCCTATCTCCTCAGGAATAGAAGGGACCTCGGGCACTCTGAACAGGTTAGACAGGCTTCCTTCAGAGGATGGTCAAAAATTGAAGGGCTCGCTTGCAATCCTTCATGAACTGCTTTTCATAAGACAGGCTTTTGTGGGGAACAACACGTGATAAATTGAGGGTGATCTCGACTTGAATAGAATTTCAGAACAAAAGAGAAGAATAGGCTCTACCTGGGCAAGCGCATAGGTAGCGTAATGGCCTTCCGTGCCACAGGCCTTTCGTGAAACATATGATGAGTTTGAGAAAGATGCCTAGGTTTTTTGTCCGAAACTATACCGCGTCGACGCGGTATAGTTTCGGACAGAAAACCCGTCATTCTTTAAAGCATTTTTTTTTGTTTGTCATTAAAGCATTTTTTTGAATTTATGAGGACTTCTCAGTCTTCAAGCATGCAGTGAGGTGGGAAATTTTAAAAAGGGTGGTTTAGTTCATATGGAAACTGAAAAGCAAGGCCTAGTAGGAACTAAAAATCTTTTGAAACATATGATGAGTTTGAGGACAGATGCATAGGTTTTTTGTCCAAAACTATACCACGTCGACGTGGTATAGTTTCGGACAGAAAACCCGTCATTCTTTAAAGCAATTTTTTTGTTTGTCATTAAATCATTTTTTTGAATTTATGAGGACAATGGGGAAGAACTTGGTCTTCCATATCTAAAAGCACTTGGCTAGTTGTCACACATTGCTGGAAACTAGTTGAATGATAAATTAGTCATGAAAATTGATTAGCAGCTTTAATGCCCCAAACCATACCGCGTCGATGTGGTATAGTTTCGAGCAGAAAACCATTAAAGGTGAATTTCTGCTCGAAACCATGCCTCATCAACGTGATATAGTTTGGAGCAGAAAACTAATGACTGTATGACTTGCCAATTGTTAAACTAGTAGAATAATTGGTTAAAAATCCTATCAAAATCAAAGCTTTTTGTGTATGCAGTACTTCTTCTAGAGTCGGTTCTAGAAGATGTAGTCGAGGTGCATCTACACCATTACCAGTGTGAAGTGACCAGGTTAGTCCGGTTGCAGAGATGCAGATTCATGATGACAGTGATAGCAAGGATCTAGGTATGGGATCTTTGCATGAGATAGATCAAGAGGAAGCAACAGTTTAAGCCTCACTACATATAGTACCTTTTGAAATGAGACCAAAGATCCAACCAGGTGTTATTGATGATGAAGATAGCTCACTGCATATAGATAGAGGGGAGGATATCCTTTCAAAAACCAAAAATTTCAACTGCTTTGAGTGTCCTCGCATGCCATTATGTCATCTCATTCCGCATGCCAAAGTTCAAGGCTTGAGATCAGATGTCAGTGGTTTAAAGTCAGCATTTGCTAGAGAAGGATACATCAAGGAGAAGGGTGCATTTATTGTATCCTTGACCACATGCCAAAAAGAGGAAACTTATGTGACAGGTATTTTTTGTTGGCTACTCTTGCTTTTTACTTTAAAAAGAAAATTTCAAAAGTCTTTTTTAAAATTATGTTAGTTTTGTTTTCTACTTAAGATGCTATTATGGAGGAGTGGAATCCTATATGGAGATAGATTAATATGGAGTATGAAGAAGAGCTTGCTACTCAACTAGAATTTGAATCTCTTTGTCAAAAGATGTTTTTTGTGTGGGAAGGAAATCACAGAACCGTGGCGTGGCTGGCTACCATCAAAGAAATGTACTCCACCAACAAAGATAAGCATTGCCGTATTTTGTGCACTGTTATTGATGCTACAAAGGTGTCGGAGATAACTTTGCTGACGAGATTACAAAGAATGAATCTGTGAGTTCATAGTTTAATTCTGAAAAATTTTATATGCTTATAATTCTCTTGTACACAAACTCAAATTTTGTGTGGCTTTCTCTAGTATGAACACACATGCTTTAGTGTCCTCTCACTTGAGAGATGAGCTTGTGAATTGTGGCAACATATGTGCAGCCGATCATGAGGGTTATCTTCATGCATTGCCCAAACCAAATCAGAAACTCATTGAGAAACTTCATAGAAGAGGCACGAAAGGAGAAGAACCATGGTCTCCATTGACTAGGAGATATCTAGCCCGTCTACTGTTTGATGTATATACTATTTGATATTTAAAATTTCATTTTCATAAAGTATTTTATATTTGGTTTTTTTAAGTATAGATAGATGTCATTTTTATGGTCTTTTTAAATATATATGAAAAGGTTCAAATGTCCAAAGAGATTCAAAGTAGATTGGATAGCAAGAAGGATATCCTCTCTCCGGATGATCTCAAGAAGGAAGAGAAATGCATAATTGGTGAGTTGTACGGCAAATATGGAGATCGTGCTGGAAAGGTATGTTTCTTGTTTTTTTAAGGCATTAATAATAGTCTCTATGTTTTACAAGTTTTTGCATAATTTTAAACTCTATGTTTTAGGATTCTAAATATAGTAGACCCTCACCTTGGAAAAGAGTGGTATAATAAAGTGTTGAGTCTAAAATGGGATAATGATAGTTGGGATACACTAGAAAAACAAAACCTCATAGCATTACACGACGCAAAGATAGAGAATAAAGTTCTTTGGCTATCTTTGTTGGAGGCTAGCAAGATTACTCGAGCCTCATGTGGTTTGTCCAAAGGTGACTACAAATTTTGTAGATGAGTCCAAAGAGTTAACATTTTTGTGTTTTAGTGATCATTTGCATTAAAATTTGTGTTAAAGATGTGTGTGTATAGTTGGCTCAAGAGAGAGGGATCCATTCAAAGAGTCCTCGATGGTGCTACTGCGCTCTTCATAGACTATGTTGATGTGCTGGAAGGAATCATTATCCCACCAGACTCCACACTAGATCTTTACTACGGAGAGATTGTTGTGGAGGCAAGGAAATTTCTATTTCCTATTGAGGTGTCCCTAGAGAGAAGAAATAGTGAGGTGGAGTTGCAAACACTAAAAAATACTGACTATTATTGTATGGCGTCTCAGAGGCTTCTCTACAGGTGGAGTTCATCACTATTAAACTTCTTTGACATTGTTAGCAAGCATTTGGTTCTTTTCTTACTTTTGCATGCTAAATGTTCTATAGATATTTCTATGATTTACTTGGGATGCAGCATATTGTGTCCATTCCTCTACTAGCACGATCATGGGCTCATCTTGATAGTGAGAGGGATGCATGTATTCTTCAGCTATGCATAGTCGTCCACAATGGAGCTAGATCATTGCCCATGGTGGATAGACATGGAGTAGGGATATGTTATTCTAGAAGAGAGAGAGAGCTACACTCTGCACAGATGAGAGCAGATTGCATGAGAAATGATGACATAGCACCTGACACACATGGAGTAGATTCTCAGGAGACTCGACTAAATGTTAGATCCAGTCATACTAGTGAGTATTTTATAAATGATTTTAATGAATTTGGATGACTAATGGTGTGTTTTTGTGTTTAATAACTATCTCTGAAACTGGGGTTGTGTATATGAAATAGTATCACTTCCCAAGGATAAGGGAAAGTAGCATGACATGGGGCCTGAGCTTGACATGGCAGGTGCTAGCCTAAAATATCCTTGTATGTCTATACTGTATAACAAATGATATTAAAGTTTTCCTTGCTTGATAGATATTGGTGCCACATGAACCTTGCAGCGTTCATTGAAATTTGTTTCTCCCAGTGAGGAGCCTATTCTACATGCATCCGCCGGTCATAGATGCTTAGCTATGTCCGGAGATTACATTTCTATTGTTGGCTAGTTTCATTGGGGTGTGCAATCACTGACTTGGATGCCGCTTCATGGGAATATGGCTAGAGTACGATCTACAGATTTTATTTACAGGAGGGGTGGTCGACTCGTTCCTTGGGCAGCAAACTTTATTTTTCTAGATTTGGCCTTTTGGAGGAGTTTTGTACTCTTCTCCATCGCAGCCACTGTGGGATGCTTTCACTGAGGAGCATGTGAGAGCTGCTATCCATTTGACACATAGTACATTGGCAGATTCCGGATGGCTGGTTTTCTTGGGTTCTATTGGAGGTAACAAAAAAAATTGCTTGTAGTTTGTGTATTGATTGTTGTGTTTTTGGTCTTTGTCTAACACATTGTGTTTTTTTAAAAAGGTGACAGCCTATTTTGCATTGAGAAGGTGTGTAGAGCATCTGACTTACTTATTCATCGACGTGTGGTGGTTATGCATCACTCTCCTTACGGATACGTTGAGGTTGGCGGAGATCTTCATGAGGTTGTAGCTCTAGTATATGATTTATGTATGCATTTAAGGTTAAATGCTACTATTCTTGCTATTTTACGCTTTTTTCTTTTGCAGTGCGACAGTTCGATGTTGTTCTTCATTCACAGATGCGAAGTTCTATCGCCTATTTACATTGCTGAGAGTACACCCTTTTTTCATGCTAAGGGTATGACTCCTACAGATACCATCATGCGGCACTACATGCTAGAGACAGCATATGCGATGATGGATTCCGGTCTACCTTGGCGTGGGTCTATGCAGCGTTGTTCTTCATTTATTTCTTCCTTTGTGGAGATTCTTTGTTGGCCTAAGGGCATATGCTTAATGTTTGGTTGTGGGATTGCTCCAGTTCTTCGGGCATGTTTATGCTCTAGTCATACATGTGCGTCCTTGGATAGTGACGCCGCTTTGATTTCGACGTATGTGTTGCCTATACTTCAGTCTCAGTCTAGTGGGTGAGAGAGATAGGAGGCATCGAAATCTGCATACGTGGTGGATGAGGGAGACATACCATTGGGTGGAAACCCGTTCGATGACTTGTGAGCATTTTATCTTGTCATGGATTCTTATGCACATGGACATACTTCATACTACATACATGTGTTTGCTTAATTTTTATCTCTTGACATACATTTGGGTTTTAGGAGACTAGTATATTTACCTACCATGGTATGACATCATAGTAGGTTGTTGATGTAGTTATGTGTATTTTTGTGGTCATTTCTATCGAGTTGATCTTTATTGAATTTTTTTTTTTTTCATTGAAGTGCCTTGCCGGTATACATTGAAGCACAAGCAAGAAGGATGGTGAGAGACCCCAGATACGATATGCGTCCTCTCGACAAGCCACATAAAAGACATGTCTTAATTGATGATGAGTGTGATTCGTCATCATAAAAGTTTGTTGAAATGAAGAGACAATGTTATTGTTGAAATGACGTTTTTTATATTCTTTGTAGAATTCTTGTATTGTTCTTATTTTTGGAAATTTCACACGTGCAAAAATTGTTTACAACTCTCTCATTCTTTCTCTTGTATGCCATTTTAATTGCGATGCAGTCCAATGTTGCAATACAATAGTGTTTTTAAGAAACAATGTTACTTTTTGTTCGTTGTACCTATCTTGTAGGTTCCTTATTTTTTCCTTATTTTGTACAGAAATTGATTACAACTCTTTCTCTCTCTCTCTCTCTCTCTCTCTCTCTCTCTCTCTCTCTCTCTCTCTCACACACACACACACACACACACACACACACACACACACACATTATTTTTAAGTAAGTCTCGTTTGGGTTTGTAGTTCGCTCGGTGTAGGTTCCTTGTTTTTTCCTTATCTTGTACAGAAATTGATTAGAACTCTCTCTCTCTCTCTCTCTCTCTCTCTCTCTCTCTCTCTCTTTATTTGTAAGTAAGTCTCTCGGGTTTGTAGTTCGCTTGGTTTAGGTTCCTTATTTTTTCCTTATCTAGTACAAAAATTGATAAGAACTCTCTCTCTCTCTCTCTCTCTCTCTCTCTCTCACACACACACACACACACACACACACATTATTTGTAAGTAAGTCTCGCTCGGGTTTGTAGTTTGCTCGGTAAAGTTCACTCGGTGTATGGTAAGACTCCTCATCATCTAGCTTATGTTTCAACTTGTAAGCCCACTTTGTACCAATGGCCTAGTTGCCAAGAGGCAAATCACATAAACTCCATGTGTCATTTTCTATAAATTCATGTGGATTGCTTTCGTATCCTCACTCTTATCTTATTGCAGACATAGCAAGAACCACGAACAAAATTGTCAATCCATGGGACGAAGCTGACTCGACTAGTGTATGGAGGCTACAAGAGGGTGGCAATCTCTTGGAAAACAACAAACAACTCACATCTAACTCAAGCTACACTCAAATGAGCTAAGTCATCAAAAGCTAGTCGCTAATTGTCAAACAAACCATGACCATTACAGCATCAAACGACATCCAAATGCTATGAAACTTCTAGTACAAGTATATAAGACCTAAGCACACATGCTTATGGTCTCAAATCTCACTTTCAATGAGTGGGAAAAAATGTGATTATTAATAGTAGTGAGATTTTGACCTAGTCATTTCTGCCCTCAAATTCATCTAAATGCTTAGCAATGATGCCCCAATACCTCGCTTATACTTACTTTGTAGTTTCCTAGCTTAAATCCCTACTTATGATGAAATTAGGCCGCGGGTTGGCAACGTCAAATGCTATGATTTATCATGATATGTTTACGTCAATACGTAGAGCTCTTACCTGTGGTTGCAATGCGGCAGATGGCATTGCAATGTGACAACCGACAAAGATAGAAGCAGGAGAAGGAGAGAAGAGAGCCCCATAAGCTCACGCTATGTATTTCTTATCCAAAAAACCTAGTTATAATTTTACAAAATTGGCCTTTTATACCTTAGCCAAGGTTTCTTAGGTCAAAAACTAATCATCTGAGAGCTCTAACTAAGGATTAACTGATACAATCTGGAAGCTTATAGATCCGGATCATAGATTACAATATCCACTCGTTCAATAGGAGTTACAATATTCTCGATTTATCAAAAGAATGTTTTTACAATGAGTCTCCCAAAAAGTGTTACATGAGTTAGCTTGCCGCTAACATTCCAGTCTCATCTTTGGTTGTTTCTGGTAGCTGCTCTTGATTGACCTCCTTCTCTTTCTTTAACCCATCTCCTTTTATTCCATGATTTCATCTGATTGGCTAGTTACTGAAGAGCTTGGACTAGGAAGAGGTTGATCCTCTTGTTCAATATTGGGTGAGGATAGTCTTGGAGACATCACCTCCCATTCTTGCTGTGATTCACTTGGTTTCGCAACTTCTGCTTGCTATGGTTGTTGAGCAGGTGATTCTTCTCTGGCTTTTCTTTGAGCTTTTGCCAATGCCTCTTGTATTTTTAGGGCTTCAACTTCCGCATACATCCTTTCTAGCATGTCTTTAGGATCTTCTTGGATTTTCTTTTTAGGGTTTTTAGTCCTAGAAACCTTGGATTCCATAAATCTGAAGTTTGTCTTGCAGCTTGTCGACTTTATTCATAAGCTTCCTTTTCCCTTCTGAAGCTTGCCTTCTTCTATGGAGGTTCTTCCTGATGGGCGGCCATTGCCTTTTTGTAATGGCTATTGCCCTCACTGGATCAATAGGCATTACGGGAATGATTACCCGCAACTACATTATATGAACATCAACATATAGAATGACAAGAGAAGGAAGTACACAGTACATAGGCACAAAACACCTCTTGTTTCATTCATGTATATTCCAGACTCAGAGTTACAACAGTAGATGCCATGAATATCATAGAGATTGGTTAAGTTACATCAAAAGACAGGTATGCCCCTCCATATACAACCGCTGCTCTAGCGCAGATCGGGAACGGTGCACACACTCCTGTCCCATGATATCCCGTGAAGAACTATCGCTACTGCCACCACATGCCGCATGACTTCTGATCCGCAGTGTCCAGATCTCCGCATGACCGCAGGACCGCATGTGCGGCTAATGCCGTAACATCTGGCACGCACGGTGGATTGCATGAACCCACACTCAGCGCCTCCGGTTGGAAGGTTCCTGTGGTTGCTCTGCACCCTGCTCTGGTGAAGAGGAAATATCAATATAGCCAAAGTCTCTAAAATCTGCAGTATGTGCCCGATAGAACTCATCCAGAAGATGTGGATCTATCTCAATTTGTTCCGGCCAGGCAGCCCGAGGAATCAACTGCGTTGCCAAAGAGATAGATTGAGGCGGCTGTGGCAGAGGAGCAAGAGGTGTATGTAACGGATAATAGCGAGAAAGGTATCTATTAAGAGAAGACCAAAATGGAGGGCAAGGTGGTAGACTAAGAGAAAAAGAATGAGCTAAGGTCTCCACCCAAAAACAGACCCTGCGCCGCTCCTTATGAAATCAACGAATCATTTTCTGTAAACGAGATACATGAGCCTGGGCTTCAGCACAATCCTTGTGCCCAATCAGCAACATCAAAACCCCCCGGAACAACACTCTTACCTCTGTCACTGTTGGATGACTCGGGTTGGCGCACCACAACCTGCTGAGTGGGTGGCTATGCTCTCACCTCAGTAGCCAAGCGTGTGCTCCAGCTTTGTAATTGATTATCTAAAAAAATTTGGAGATATTCTTGCATCTCCACTGCCAATGCGTCCAAATCAATCATGTTGATCATTACGTCGCCAGGGTGCGAGGCTAAGTAGGAGGCTAGGCTATTCTGTGTTCTCAACTGAATAAGTTTCTGTTGGATAGAGGCCACAAACTGAGCATTAGCATCTCTTAACATTTGTATTTCCGTCCCTTGCTGGCGAGTTGTGGTTGTTAGCTCTTCATTCTGAGTGGTTAGCTCGGCAATGCGAGTCTGCGAAGCCGCTACCTGCGCTTCCAACTCATTGACTCGTCCCTCTGTGGCTGGGGCTGGCCAGGCCGCACGAATAGACTCTATAAGTCTGCTCAAAAATGTGTCGCATGCCTGTAATTGGTCAACAAGGGTCGCTGCTGCCGTAGCCTCCCAGGATAGCGCTGCGGGGAGAGTACCTCCCGTCGAGGCAGCCGCATTAGTAGTACCCGAAGTTTCTGGTTGAGCGGGGACATCCGCAGCCGGAGAAGTGCTCGTCCGCAAAGGAGTAGCATTACTCATTCTCTCATGCATTCAGGGACGCTAGCGAGCCACTGCAGAATCTTCCGAAACAAGAGATGCAGTTGCCGGAGGTGGTGTCAAAAATTGCTGTTCCTCCCTGCCGCGCTTGCGGCTTGCTGATCCTGCACCTGCAGTGGCCATCTCTTGGGCTCCAGAAGATACCACTGTTGTCGATGGACCAGGAAAATCCCCAATGCCCACCTGCTGCTGCTGTGTTTCCCTCTCAGCCGGCACTGCCAAGCTTAGTGTTTGCGACAGCGGAGCATTAGTGCCTTGGACCATCAAGAGATCATCTTCAAAGTGGCAGAGAAGATGTAGGGCGAGAGGAAAAACTTCTCTCAACGGAAACATCAATGTGAGCAGTTGGCCCACCTTTGTATTGGTTGGGGTATTCCTCCCCAACTGTGCCATTACTCGTTGGCATTCCGCCAGCAGTCGTTCTCTGACCACCGTTGCCCAAGCTACTGGCCCAAAGTTGGCCGAATACAACACATTTCTTGCTCGGGTCGAAATGGTATAAGTTTTGGCCTGCAGCCAAATGGCCTCGAGAAACCACCTATATGCATCCTTGGTTGCTACATCTGACAACCCTGACAGTTTATACTCCCCTTTGACCTTCAAACCAAATTCTTGTTCTACATTTGCAGCAGGGATCACATGAGAGGCGTGCACCACGCCATCGTTGGGCAAACAGCAACACCTTAAAATCCTTTCTGCTGTCAACTGAATCTGTTGATTATTCAGCACCACCATATCGCCAGCAGCGAGTTGCTCAATCAAACCTGCTGCCTGCGGGTGAACTGGGATCCCTTTCCAATCCAGGTTGGCGAACACACGCAGCCGCAAGTCTTGCAGCCATGCATCCACTCGTCGAAGCGCGAGCTGCTGCACGGGAGTAAAAGGGACACATTGCAGAAGGGAAGCTGTCATGGTGGCGATGAGATGAAGGAGCAGAGAGTAGAGCACTAAGAGCGCACGACACACGAAACAAGAGAACCACAAGAAAAATCGTCTGCATGCAGTAGTAACCTTTCCACAATGAGTTCCCAAAATAGGGCGATCCACGGTGTCACTATTAAGTATGGAGCATGATTTACCCTTGTAATTTTCTGTGGTAAAAGCGCACATTTGTAAGGCCCCCATTATGAGGAGAAGCCATCGTGCGTGAAGGAAAATCACTCACCGGAAACCAAAATTTTCACGGGCAAGAATCAGGGGCAACTTTTTCGCCGGAATATTCTTTTTCGCCGGAATATTATGGCCGGACGGCGGCCGGAAAGTGGTCGGAAAACAACCGGTCGGTTGGCCGGTGGCCGGTAGTCATGGCCAGTGGTCGGAAGTCAATGGCCGGTGGCCGGTGGCCGAATTCAATGGCCGGTGGCCGGTGGCCGAATTCAATGGCCGGTGGCCGAATTCAAAAGTGGACTTGTCTTCTCAAGGGCGGCCACACATGGGTGGATTGGAGGGTCCGATTTGGACTTATTCGCACAAGGGCGGCTACACATGGTTGTCTCTCATAAGAGAGGGCAGCCCTTTTGGCCTATAAAAGGAGGCCATTTCTACACACATTTCATAGTGTGAAGTTGATGCAACAAGGTGAGTGTGAGGTGGTGAGAGTGAAGCAAGGCGGGAGCTCCATTAAGGGTATAATCCCTTTGTAAATTACTTCTTGTTTTGAAGTACTAAAGCCATTGAGTGGCTTCTTTCCCGTGGACGTAGCCCACATTGGGTGAACCACGTATATCGTGTGTACTCTCTCTCTCTCTCTCTCTCTCTCTCTCTCTCTCTACTCTATAATCTCGTGTATATAAATCTGTCTCTCTCCATTAAGTAATCTACTCAATTATCTATTTAGCTACGTCTTATTTCCTAACAGTCACAACCATCATAGATCCTTCCCCGCTTTCCAAGATTGCATGCAAAAGAATCCCCAATCATGATTAGGGCGGCTTCCGGCTCTTGTACCACAGCAAAGGGGCACTGAATCATGGTAGGTGAAACATAATGGTGCAGTCTGAAACCATTGACCGACACAGAAATAACCTCCCGCCTTAAATCCGCCAAATAAAAAGAGATGGGTCTGCACGCTTGAAAAATCGAGAATGGTCCTGACCACCATAATTTAAGCTTCCTCAGCATCTTCCCGAGACGGGAATTGAAGACAAGGACCAGCTGTCCCCGAACAAATTGCCGTGCTTTCGGGCGATCCAGCCATTTTTTCCGCCTAGACTGCAGATCCTGCAGCACCGCAAAACTATACAGCCGCTCTTCATCCAATTCCTGCAAAACATCCAATCGATAAATCACAGAATCCTCCGGAAGAAGCCGATCCACAATCAACATCCGCATACTCGGAATCACATGCTCCACCGGAGTGATTGCCTCCATGCCAAATTCCAACTTAAAAGGAGTCAATCCTGTTGCCACTTTATAAGCTGTCCGATCATAGGCCCATAAGGCGGAAGGAAGTTTCACATCCCAATCCGTCTGATGCATATTCACCAACTTTGTTAAAATCCGAATCAATTGCTTATTAGTTGATTCTGATTGCCCATTCGCTTGAGGATAATATGGAGAAGATTTCCTGTGTAATACAAAATAGAACCGTAGCATTCTCTCCATCACCTTATTCAAAAAATGACTTCCCCTGTCACTAACCAACTCAATAGGACAGCCATATCTAGAAAAGATATCCTTATATAAGCATCCCGCCACAGAAACTGTAGTGTTGTCTTTCAAAGGCCATGCCTCCACCCATTTGGTAGCGTAATCCGTGGCTGTCAAGATATACTTATTTCCTGTGTGAGTTGCCATTGGTTTAAAAGGACCAACAAAATCCAAACCCCACTTTTGAAAAGGCTCCAAAGGCAAAACTGGCTGAAAAGGAATTCTGGACCGTTCAGTAGGTTGCCCCAACCACTGACACACATCACACTGTTGCACATAATTTCTTCCATCCTGAAACAATGTGGGCCACCATAATCTAGATTGGAGAACCTTTCGAGCTTTGATTAATGCTACAAAGTGACTTCCCCCAATACCAGTATGGAATTCCTCTAATATTGCTTCCTGCTCCTGTGGTAGCACACATCAGAGTAACACCTCTACCACTGTACAGTAATAGAGCTTCCCCATAATAATCTCAAAATTATGGCTTTTGATAGCCAAACGTTTCCTCTAATGGCTGGACAAGAAAGAAGGCATTTCGCCGCTGTCGAGAAAATGAAACATCTCCTCATACCATGTCCATGGAATGCTAGGAATAACCCTCGCCTGTTGCGAGACTGTGCTATCCTCTGCAACTACTCCTGTTATAAATAGAGACGCATCCGGAAATTCATCAGCTACACCCGTCGGCGGCTCTCTGGAATCTAACCTAGATAGGTAGTCAGCCACCGCATGCTGGGCCCCTGGCCGATGTATGACCTCAAAGTCAAATTCCTGCAGCAAAAGCACCCATCTGGCCAATCTTCCCATCAAATTCTGTTGCCTTACCAGGTATAAAAGAGCCGAATGGTCCACATGGAAGAAAAAACGTCGGCCCAACAGATAGTGCCGGAATTTCTTCACTGAATAAATCATCCCTAAACATTCCCTTTTAGTTACGGAATAATTTCTTTCTGCGGATGATAATCGTCTACTGGCATAATAGACAGGTCGGAACCATCCTTGACTTTGTTCCTGCATCAGCACACTGCCAATAGCTCCATCTGAAGCATCCACGAATACATGAAAATTCTCACCCCAATTTGGTTCCAGCATAATCAGAGCTTTGGATAGATGCAGTTTTAATCTCCAAAAAGCCAAATCACATTCCTGTGTCCATTCAAAATCTATAGCATGAGTTGCCTGAGTAATCGAGATTGCCAAATGCGCGACAAACCGCAAATGCCTCCCATGCCATCGGGCTTGACCTAGGAAAATCTGACATTGCTTCTGGTTCCGCGGTGCAGGCGCTTCCCTAATTGCAGCAAGTTTATCCAGATCCACAGAAATACCATCTTC
Source organism: Adiantum capillus-veneris (assembly GCF_014529385.1). Lineage (NCBI taxonomy): Eukaryota > Viridiplantae > Streptophyta > Polypodiopsida > Polypodiales > Pteridaceae > Adiantum > Adiantum capillus-veneris. Next base: position 128,694,240 of record NC_140946.1, read on the forward strand.
AGAAATGATATGCCCCAGTAACCTGCCACTGCGGACAGCAAATGCACACTTTAAAGGATTCAAATTGAACTTCACCTCTCTGCATTTCATAAAGCATAAGCGTAATTGTTTCAAATGCTCCAATTGTGCTCCAAAAACACTGAGATCATCCAGAAAAATCCTCATAAAATCCGTCAAATAAGGCCCAAAGATTTCAAACATATCCCTTTGAAAAGTGGAAGGTGCATTCCGCAATCCAAACCACATTACTGTACAAGCAAATAATCCCCATGCGGTAATAAAAGCTATTTTTGGTTGATCCCGCAATGCCATTCGGATTTGATTATATCCACTAAATCCATCCAAAAAAGTATACATCTCATGTCCTGCTACATCTGTGCGCTCCTTGCCGCACTGTCGAAGCAAGGGACTTGTCGATACACCATGTGCGAGCCACAAATGGCTCCAAGCACACAACAAGACTAATCTAGCAAGCTCAAACGAGGGCAATGGTGTGTCACTCACCGCTCTATGCTCCTGCCGTGGAGGATTCCTCTCCGCGATGAAGAAGAAGCTGCAGTTGTGCCGCGCTCAACCGCTTCGCCGCCGTCGTGCCTTCGTAATGCTCGATCGCACACACACTCTCCCTCTCTCTCTCACACACACATACACACACACACGAGGAGGTGAAGAAGAAGAAGATGGAGATGGAGATGGAGCAAGAGCACTCTTCTATTGCACAAATGAGAGAATAAGTGAATTTTAGGTTTAGTTGCTCACCCCATTCACACTTGGGCGCCCATGCTTAGCCAACTAATCCCTTGAATGTCCCAGTTAGAGTGCGCCTCTCATCGGCGATCACTCTTACCCTTTTCCTATTGGTCCGACAAGCCCGGTACCTGACTCTACCAAATACATAATACACGTCCCGTCGTAGGTGATGGGGTGTCCGTGAGCCGTGAGGGTTAACAACATCAAAAACGGAAGAGAAAAAGGATCTGGAACAGTAGCTGCATTCAATTTCCGGTAATCCACACAAATTCGGATTTTCTTATTTTTCTTTGGTACGACCACAATTGGAGAAATCCACTCCGGATTATCAATAGGGGTAATAAAACCCACTTCCAACAGGCAATCAATTTCCATCTTAACTTGCTTTGCCACATTCAGATTCATCCTGTATGAGTGCTGCTTCACTGGCACCGCATCCGGTTTCAGATTGATCGTGTGCTCATAAAACTTAGGATCCAATCCATGCATATCTGCATATTTCCATGCGAAAACATCCTTAAACTCTGTCAGTAACTTGATCAAATCATCTCTAAAGCTTGCCTCCAGCTGCTTACTAATGTATATAGGCTGCGACTCCACTTGATCCCCAAGAAAAACCTTCTCTAATTCATCTTCCTGAACCCTTGTAATTTTTCCCATTTGCGCCTCAAATGCTCGTTCTTGCTGAATCACGTCCTCCAATGATTCAGGACTCGGAAGCACCTGTTGTTGCTCCCCTATTCCTCCTGGAGTTCCCGAAACCCCCACCGAATTCCCTTTCGGAATCAGAGAAATATCCGCAAGGTATAGAGAAACCAAATCCGGGTTAGCTTTGAGAAATTGTTCCTCTTCATCCTCTTCTAATCCTTCCACCATATTAACTGTTTCAGCTATCACTGGCCATGCTGCCTGAACTGGTTGTCGGCATGTTCCCAGCATCACACGCACTTTTATTTTACCCTTCTTTACTGTAAGCACTTTTATTTTACCCTTCTTTACTGTAAGCATATTTGCTTCCCAATTATGCTTTACCCTCGCTTGTCGTAACCAGGGTCTTCCCAAGATAATGTGATAATCCTGATTATGATCTTCAATATTCAAGACTACTAAGGAAATAGCAAAGGATAAGCTCGCCACATCCAAAACAATGTCCCGAAGTAAACCCACTGGTTGCACTCTTCTTTGATCTGCCATGTGGACTACAAAGGGTGCAGGCTCCCAATCACTGAGACCAAAACGCTCACACGCTGCTTGGGTGATAATGTTTACCCCCGCTCCTCCATCCAAGAGTACCTTTTCAATGTATGTGCCATGGTATTGAACTGAAAGCTCCCGAATGCGTGTATCTGTGATCCTATTCGCCGGCAACGGGACTGAATCATCATCCTCGCTTTCAACCTTCCTAATGGCGACTTCCCGTAGCTCAGTGGCCAATTGTCGCAGCAATGCATTATGGAAATTCGGGACTAATTTCAGCAATGAACCCAGAGGTACTTGAATTGGTGACATGAGAACCTCTTTCCAAACTGAATTCCACTCCTCCTGTTCTTTAATATCATCCTTATTTCCAGCTTTCCCTTCCTTTATTTCCAGACCCACAGTCGATAGCATAGTCGATGTCGATGGTCTTGCTGTCTTTACTGATGGTGCGGATTGTGGCAACCAGGACACAGTCTTTTTCCGCACTTCTTCCTGAACCGTCCAATCCGGAATTTTCACATCGAGAGTTGGAACCACACTTTTACCCGATCGCGTGATTAATGAAACTACTAGGTCAGAATCCTCCAATCCTTCAATCTGAACCATAGCCACACTAGGCTGTTTTCTTGCAGCGCGTTCCTACTTTTTCCGATCGTATTCCATAGCTTCAGTACACTCAGATCGCCAATGTCCATCCCCCAAACAGAAAAGGCATGTCTTGGGGCGATTAGGATCTCGGCCACCTCTTCCGCGACCTTGTCCTCCCCCTTGACCCCGTCCTCCTGCTTGACCTTTCACAGGCGTCTCTGATGTATGAGCATGAGCCATCGCCACAGCAGGATCTTATCCCTGCCCTATCTGTGGTTGTTGCCAGGTAGAAGAGTCCCCTCTACTCTGATGACCCCGGCCATTGAAATAACATTCCACTGTATTATGAGTATTGGTCGTGCAAATCACACACCACTTCTGATTCATTGCACATTCCTGAGCAGCATGGCCCGGATTTCGACATTGGGTACACCATATTTCCTTCAGATTTTTAGCCATTGCAGCCAATTTCGTCGATCCGGATGATACACCTTTCTCGTGACGATGGGATTTTTTCCGCGGTGTCTCCTCCGATTCTTTCCCCAAATCGCTGTTGCCTGAGTCCGAGGAATCAGATACTGCGGATTCCGACTCCGAACTATCACTGCCACTGTCCTGTGACTTCCGATGAGATTTCTTCCTGTCTTTCTTCTTTGACTTCTTTGGATATTCCGTATCCTCTAAAGCCTCTGCTGCTACTACAGCCCTAGCAATTACAGTATCCAATGGATTAGTTACCTTATCCATTGTTGCCATAGCCGTTGTAAGATCCTTGTTGAGCCCCCGCAAAAAATAATCATTCAGCACTTCGACTGCCGGCCTTTGTGCCTAAGGTACCCTCTGCAAAAGCATACGAAATTTTGCAGCGTAATCCTCCACTGGCAATGACTTCTGCCGGAGCGTTCAAAGCTTCTCCAAATGTTGAGGGACTATCTTTTCCGTTTGAAACCTTCGTAGAAACGCTATGGATCAGTCGGCATACGTCTGAAAATGGTCATCAGGATATTCGGACAACCATTTCGCAGCTTTCCCTGAGAGTGTAGATTCAAACACTGATTGTTGATGGAGAGGAATCACCACCCCAGGATGATTCAATCCATAAGCTTTATTGAATTGGCGCAAATGTGCATCAAGGTCTTCACTCAAAAGACCTCGAAATCGACTATACTTAATCTGAGGATGAGCCATCACCCCTTGCCCAACTGTTCCTCCTCCTCCCGGGAAAAGCTGACGAGCACTAGGAGGTGGAGACAGTGGCGGAGATACCCCCAGATTGCTTACCGGAGATGGTGGTGGAGCAACCTGTGTGGGTGAGGGTGAACGTACGACAGGAGGACATGACTAACTGCGCGGAATACGTCTCACTCGCCGCAACTGCCTACCACGCACCGGGCTTGGTGATGGAGATACAGATTCCTCAATCTGCGGTGAAGAAAAGACAAATTCATCTGAACCGCCTCTCCTCCGTCGTCTTCCTACAATTGGAACCACAGGGTCACACAGACCTTGCGACCTAGTGCGCATGCATATTCATCGCAGGCTGTCCATCACGCATCGTGGTCGCCAGATGTAATGGCTATTGCCCGCACTGGAGCAATAGGCATTACGGGAATGATTACCCGCAACTACATTATATGAACATCAACATATAGAATGACAAGAGAAGGAAGTACACAGTACACAGGCACAGAACACCTCTTGTTTCATTCATGTATATTCCAGACTCAGAGTTACAATAGTAGATGCCATGAATATCATAGAGATTGGTTAAGTTACATCAAAAGACAGGTATGCCCCTCCATATACAACCGCTACTCCAGCGTAGATCGGGAACGGTGCACACACTCCTGTCCCATGATATCCCGTGAAGAACTGTCGCTACTGCCACCACATACCGCATGACTCTTGATCTGCAGTGTCCAGACCTCCGCAGGACCGCATGTGCGACTAATGCCGTAACACTTTCTTTTCATGTCTTCCCTTCTTTCTCTTTTTTCTTCATTATCAAAACTTTGTTCACTGCTATGGGCTTCAAGTGAGCTTTCAGTTGACCCTTCATCCAACTTATAACTCCCTTTCTTCTTTGATCTTGTGGCTCATGGAGAGGGTTGAGCTTTCTCTATGATTATCTATGTATTCTGATCTGGGGCTACTGGCAAGTTATCGGCCATCCCAATGGCATGGTATGCAATTTGGGTTAAGACTTCTGGAGCTCCAAAGTATGTCTTTCCCTTGAGATATGGGAGGTTTTGGATTAAAAATGTGACAAATAACTCAAAATTTGGATTGAAGAGCTTTTAGTGCATTTTTTTTACAAAGCTTGAGAATTACTGGACATATTTGAAATGTTACATGACGTAGATATGTACTAGTGATAAGTGAAGCATGATGATGACTTTCAAGTCAATTTTTCAAGAAAGTAAATAATCACGATTATTTACAGCAGTTGAAATTTATGCTTGAAATGACAATTTTATGACCTACACATCTTTACTACATCTAAAAAAAGTCCTAAAATGAGTTTGGTAAGATTTGGTCATGTCGACATCACTTTGTGCTCTTGTCGACTCTAAAATCACCTTTTTTGTTACCACTTGGTGTGTGGAAATGTTTGGTCACTGTTGAAGCCATGGACTTGTCCATTACACGGTCTTGATGATGTTGCTCATCCAATTTGGGCTCATTCGGAGTCAGTTTGACTCCATATGTCAAAATTGATGCTTTGTAGTCTGCAAGCTGTTTCTTGTTGTAAGAGGGCTTTCCTTGACTGTTTTCTTGAAACCATCTAGGTACATTGTTTATAGACCTTGTCTATTACTGCATGTGCAGTCAGAATTCAATTTTGGCATGTGGAAAAAACCTAGATTATTTACTTGGGGACCCCCTCGACCCCTACTAAATGGTCATCTAATGATATAGAAATATTCTACTATCTAGGGGCATGCTACAATTCAAATCTTGTACAATCCAGCTAAGCTGACAGGTCGCTATGGTCATTTTTGTATTCTAGGAGTTTGTACACAGTGAGGCGGTCCGGGGCGGGTAGCAAGAAGAGTGTCCTCTAAGCACCCTTCTAAGCTCTCGTGCTGCTCAATTGGGTTGGGGTTGGAAAAAAACAACAAACACACACACAAACCCGCAACCTAACCCTACACAAATTTAGGGCACCACCTAGCTTTGGATGCGAACTAGGACGCGTAAAGAGAGAGAGAGAGAGAGAGAGAGAGAGAGAGAGAGAGAGAGAGAGAGAGAGAGAGAGAGTGCTCGGGCTACTTTGAAATGTATCGGCAATGATCAATCAAACACAATTATATATGTAAGAAAGAGAGAGAAGGGGGAGGGGGTGCTTGTTGCATTAATACCTTCTTACAAATCTGTCATGACCAATCAAAGTGAGATTAGTATTTGTTCAACATAGCTTGAGTAAATTACAGCACAACACATCACAAGAAAATCCACCCCAATCACTGTCTTAAGGCCAGGGGAGTCCTCTCCACCCTGTCTCCCTCTTACAGTATGTGGGATTTATGGCTAAATTGATGACAACACCCAGAGACAAGCTATCAAGAACTTAAAGAAAACACCAAGAAACTATAGCATAGTGCTCTTGCTTATGGCTTCCCCTTTTGTGCTAGCTACACCCTCCTTTTATAGCAATTTTGAGGGCTAGGGTTACTCCTCTAACTATGTTTGGATTAGATTTTCAGCACTTATCTAATTTCTTTTGCTTGGAATTATCAAGAAGTTGGTGGGGATAGATGAAGAACAGAGAGAGGAGAGAAGTGGAGGTGATAGGACTTTTCATAGTAGGTTAGTGTTAGTAAATTTGTAGAGTTAGTATTTTTATTGATTTACAAATTGAATTGGATATTTACAATGGGAGTATCCATGTAGGATACAAATAAGGAAGAAAAAACTCTTAATAGGTAAGAAAATATGGATTTCTTACAATGTTGATGATCCAAGTGTCCTGAGTAGAGTCAATTTTGACGCTTGTTGAGGATCCACTAGCTTTGACGGTACGTTTTTTCTCCACTCTTGACCTTCCTTGGGAGCCAAGGTGATTGAATATGAGTAATCAATCAACATGGTGCTGTTTTTCAAGAGAAGAGGCTGAATTTTGTGGTTTTCTTGATAGATATGGGTAATATGGAAGAGGAAAACTGAGACTAGGTGGTCAATTTTGGAATGGAAGTGTGTGTAGGAGACATGAGTTCACCATGGTTTCTTTTATTCTTCAAGGTTGAGAAGAAGGTGAGTAGGGTGCAGAGAGGAGTGGTGAGAGAGGTGGGGATGATGAGTGGAGAAGTGTGTGTGTGAAAGAGGAAAATGATAAAGTGGAAGAGGGAGTGTGGCTGCATAGCATGGGCAAATTGGGGTCCACCAATAAAATCATAGCTCACAGCTCATAGCTCAAAAAAATATGAAAAATTTTGAGGTAAAAGTTCAGCCCACGAGATACAACTTTTGTTTGTATCACCTTTTCAAATTCGGGGAGCATGTGATCTTGAAAAATTCAGCAAAACCGACTATTTTTTTCCACTACACAAAGTCCTTGTGAGGTCCTTCTTTGGATGATTCTTTGAATATCTCCAAGAGTGAGCCCCCCATAGTGCATGCATGCATGCCACATACCCTTGCCCTTATTTGGTAGGTCTATAACTAAAGATATTGTTGAGATCATGATATAAGTGAATAGTACAACTAAGAAAATCAAATATTGAGGGGTCTAAAAAAATATGTACATGTCAAATATAAATAATATAGGTGGAAAAAATATAAAGGGGTCAAAATAAATCTCTCTCATTATAAGTCTACCATAAAAAGATGAATATTTTTGGTGGTAGAAAAAATGTAGGAAGAAAAAAATCACAATAGTGAAAAAACATACACATAAATAGAACTAGTTTTTTTGGATTTTTGTTGGGATGGAGTTACATCAAAAATAAGAGAAGCTTGCATGAAATTATTTTTATATGGGATAAAGAGTATGCAAAATGGTAAGAAAAAATATGGTAATGGTGAGTCAATGTACATAGAATAAATAACACACCGCAGGTAGAAATATTTAAATAAATACTAAAATAATTATGAAAAATCATTTTATTTAGGCCCTATATACAATGAAATATTTACACACAAATGGGCCATAATATACTTATAATTTTATTTTTATTTTTATTTTTTTATTTTTTTTGGCTCAACTAGCCCAGTGACTAGCTAATTGAGGGTTTTTAAGAAGATATGGGAAAAGTCCCCTAACTCACACACACCTATATACAGTGAAAAGGTGAGGGTAACCACAGTGTTTGAGTGATTTGATAGGGTGAGGTAACTCGCTATGGAAATTACAGAGAGCCAAAAAACATCTATCATGAGCCCTCCCCCAGGATGATGGTATATTCATGTACCATCATAGAGCATCTTTTGCAAAGAGAGTCCTTGACGAGATCTTCATTGTTTGGCCCCTTAGAATTCTGGCTGGAGTTACACTCATGCTTCATGTAACAATACTTACATGAGACAACTGCCCTTTGATAGATCTTTGGTAGATCCTTTGGTAGAAGGTGACTCAAATAAGGCTTCAAGCGATACCCGTTTACCTTCTTGGAGTGCTCTTTCCCATTCAAGTCCATAAGTTGATAGTAACTTGAATTGAAAGCCTTCTTGACTATGTATGGCCCCTGCTATCTAGTTTCAAACTTGGCATCAAAACGATTATCAAGTCGATTGTCATACCTTAGCACAAGGTCCCCTTCATTGATGCCTTTGTCCTTTAGTTTCTTGTCAAGCTTTTCCTTCGTCTGTGTGGCTTTCCTCTTGTAGCACTCGTATGCTGCTTCTCTTTTCCACTCAAGCTCAGCTAAGGTAAGAAGTCGATCCATCCATGCTTCTTGATCATCTTGTGCTGCTTTGCCATGAAGTCGCATTGTTGGAATGTTGAGCTCAATTGGTTGTAAAGCCTCTTGACCATAGACCAAGTGAAATGGTGTGAACTCCATGGATTCCCTATATATGGTTCGATGAGCCCACAAGGCACCATCCAAGAAGTCATCCCATAACTTTGTCTTGTTTTTCACCATCTTTCTAATGATGCCTGCAATGAAACCATTAGCTTTTTCTACCAAACCATTTGATTGTGGATAGTAGGGTGTACTATGACGATGTAGAATGTGAAGTTCTTCACAGACTTCTGTGAGAAATCCCTTTCTAAACCCTGGACCATTATCAGAAACAATCTCCAAAGGTGTGCCAAATCTACAAAAAATGTGAGTGTAGACAAATTTTCTCACTTTCCTCTCATTTACCTTTGCCACACTTTGTGCTTCCACCCACCTAGTCATATAGTCTACAGCCACTAGAATGTAGAGTTTACCATTTTTTGTCCTAGGCAGAGGACCCATAGCATCAATGCCCCACTTTTCAAAGGGTCCATTTGCAAGTATGATTTGCCTTGGACCATAAACCAATCTTCTATTCCCATTTCCTTGACAATTGTGACAAATTTTACACCAATGTTGGACATACACATGCACACTTGGCCAAACATACCCCGCAAGCAAAATCTTCTTCACAGTTAACTCTTGGACAAAATGAACACCACATGCCTCTTCATGAAAACCTTTTAGAATGGTTGGAATCTTCTTGATAGTTGGTACTCTTCTGCACACTTGATCCTTCCCTCTTTGATAGAGGGATCCTTCTAGGAAGAGATACGTGCTTGCCTTCTTCATGAGTCTCCTCTTTTGAGCCTTCGTGAAGTCTTGTGGAAACTCACCCTCCAAAATGTAGCTAATAATGGGAGTCAATGAATCCAATCCCTGGTATCTCGGTTGCTTGACAGTTGTTGCCACCATGATGACCTGCACTTCTTTCTCAACACATGTAACTACTTGTTGTGCAAGTAAATCGGCATCTACATTCTGTTTCCTAGGAATATGATGTAGTTGCACTTCTTCAAATTGATTAAACAATCTACGAATGGCATGAACTTTTGTCCTTAGGCTTTCATTCTTGCATGCCCAAATGCCTAAACTTTGCTTCACAATGAGAATTGCATCCCCTTTTACCATGAGACGTTGTATACCTTGGCCAATGCATATCTTTAAACCATGAAGTAGTGTGTCATATTCTGCTTCATTGTTGCTAGTTGAACCTGGTAGAATGGCCTTCTCTTTCATGACCACCTCTCCACTTGGGTTGAGCAACACTAGCCCTCCCCCTGCTTTTCCTATGGCTCGTCGAAAAGCTCCATCAAAGAACAAGGTAAAAGCATTAGGAATACTTTTAGGTGGTGGCAATGGTAGGGTCTTTACTTCAGGCACCTTAATCTCCTTCTCATGTACCCTATAAGTGAGAATCCCTGCCAATTGTGCACGCACACTACCTTCTACCTTGAAAGAGTATTGAAACTCTTGTAACTCCATAATCCACTTCGAGATCCTAGTACTAAGATTCATTTGAGATGACACCCAAGGGAACAAATTTTCTGCAGTGAGAATTACAAAAGGTTTTGGTAGCAAGTAGGATCTAAAATTTCTCACTGCAAACATGAGAGAAAGCATCATGAGTTTTGTCTCCATGTAGCCTCTCTCTAAAGCATTCATGACCCTACTAGCAAAGTAGATGGGTCGCATCCTGGTACTGTGAGGATCTTGTTGTAATAAAACTGCACCAATCATTTCCTTTCCAACACTAGAGCTAACAAAGAATGTGTACTCCCAACAAGGAGGCATGAGTGTTGGTAGCTCTGACAAAATGACTTTAATATTACAAAAATACTCTTCAAGATCATCAGACCATGCAAATTCTACTCGTTGTGTCAACTTTTGCAAAGGGTGAAGTAACTCCGAGGCTAAGTGAATGAAGCGTGATATATACTTCACCTTTTGAATGAATGAGATGACATCCTTAAGACTCTTTGGTGATGGTAGCTCAATGAGAGCTTTTGTCTTTGCTGGATCCACCTCAATACCTTTATAGGAAACCTTGTGACCAAGCAAGATCACTTCATCCTCACCTATGTGGCACTTGTCCGGGTTGAGTTGACCTCCCATGTCGTAAAGTTTTTTTAAACCTTCTTCTACCTTTTGTAGATGCAATGATTTTGAGCTATAAATGCAAAAATCATCAATGAACACCCTGATTGACTTTCCAAAGAATGCTTCAAACACCATGTTCATGGAACGTTGGAAAGTTGCAGGAGCATTTGTCAGGCCAAATGGCATAACTCTAAAAGCATAACAACCCCAAGGAGTGATAAAGGTTGTTTTTAACTGATCTTCCAATGTGATACCTATTTGAAAGTAACTTGAGTAGCCATCACACAGAGTGTACTTCTCATGACTAGCTACCTCATTTAGTATCTCATCTTGAAATGGGAGAGGAAAGTGATCTCTTTTTGTTGCCTCATTGAGTGGACGGTAATCCACACACACCCTCCACTTGCCGTTTTTCTTAGGAGTGACAAAAACGAGAGAGACCCACTCTGAATTCTCCACTAGATAAATGAAACCTGTTGCTAGAAGCTTTCTTACCTCCTTGAGTAAACCCTGCTCCTTGATGACTCCTAGCCTTTGTAGCTTCTGAGCCTTAGGTGTGGCCTCTAGCTTCAACTCAATTTTGTGTTGAACAGCATCTACTCCATGCACATTGGTGTAGTCTTTAGCAAAAAGCCTAGGAAACTTCCTTAGCACACATTTGAACTCCTCTCTTTCATCCTTTGTAAGTGTTGTTGATAGCATACCTTCCATCATCCCTTCATCTTGAACCTTTTGGTTCTCTTGGGAACCTACCTCTTCCAAACCTCAAGAAGAGGTCTCCTGGTTGTTTGGCTTAAACCTGGATTATGGAGTTGCAAGAGTTTCAATACTCTTTCAAGGTAGAAGATAGTGTGCGTGCACAATTGGCAGGGATTCTCACTTATAGGGTGCATGAAAAGGAGATTAAGGTGCCTGAAGTAAAGACCCTACCATTGCCACCACCAAAAAGTATTCCTAATGCTTTTACCTTGTTCTTTGATGGAGCTTTTCGTCGAGCCACAGGAAAAGCAGGGGGAGGGCTAGTGTTGCTCAACCCAAGTGGAGAGGTGGTCATGAAAGAGAAGTTCAATCTACCAAGTTCAGCTAGCAACAATGAAGCAGAATACGACACACTAATTCATGGTTTGAAGATGAGCATTGGCCAAGGGATACAACGCCTCATGGTAAAGGGAGATGCACTTCTCATTGTTAAACAGATTTTAGGTATTTGGGCATGCAAGAATGAAAGCTTACGGACAAAAGTTCATGCCATTCGTAGATTGTTTAATCAATTTGAAGAAGTGCAACTATATCATATTCCTAGGAAACAGAATGAAGATGCTCAAAAGAGGAGACTCATGAAGAAGGCAAGCGCATATCTCTTCCTAGAAGGCTCCCTCTATCAAAGAGGGAGGGATCAAGTATGCAGAAGAGTACCAACTATTGAGGAAATTCCAGCCATTCTAAAAGGTTTGCATGAAGAAGCATGTGGTGGTCATTTTGCCCAAGAATTAACTGTGAAGAAGATTTTTCTTGCGGGGTATGTTTGGCCAAGTCTGCATGTGGATGTCCAACATTGGTGTAAAAGTTGTCAGAATTGTCAGGTAAATGGGAATAGAAGATTGGTTTATGGTCCAAGGCAAATCGTGCTTGCAAATGGACCGTTTGAAAAGTGGGGCATTGATGCTATGGGTCCTCTGCCTAGGACAAAAAATGGTAAACTCTACATTCTAGTGGCTGTAGACTATATGACTAGGTGGGTGGAAGCACAGAGTGTGGAAAAGGTAAATGAGAAGACAGTGAGCAAATTCGTCTACACTCACATTTGTTGTAGATTTGGCACACCTTTGGAGATTGTTTCTGATAATGGTCCAGGGTTTAGAAAGGGATTGCTCACAGAAGTCTGTGAAGAACTTCACATTCTACATCGTCACAGTACACCCTACTATCCCCAATCAAATGGTTTGGTAGAAAAAGCTAATGGTGTCATTGCAGGCATCATTAGAAAGATGGTGAAAAACAAGACAAAGTTGTGGGATGACTTCTTGGATGGTGCCTTGTGGGCGTATCGAACCACATATAGGGAAGCCACGGAGTTCACACCATTTCACTTGGTCTATGGTCAAGAGGCTTTACAGCCAATTGAGCTAAACATTCCAACAATGCGACTTCATGGCAAATCAGCACAAGATGATCAAGAAGCATGGATGGATCGACTTCTTACCTTAGCTAAGCTTGAGTGGAAAAGAGAAGCAGCATATGAGTGCCATAAGAGGAAAGCCACACAGACAAAGGAGAAGCTTGACAAGAAACTGAAGGACAAAGGCATCAATGAAGGAGATCTTGTGCTAAGGTATGACAATCGACTCGATAATCGTTTTGATGCCAAATTTGAAACAAGATGGAAAGGGCCATACATAGTCAAGAAGGCTTTCAATTCAAGTTACTATCAGCTTATGGACTTGAATGGTAAAGAGCACTCCAGGAAAGTAAACGGGTATCGCTTGAAGCCCTATTTGAGTCGCCTTCTACCAAAGGATCTACCAAAGATCTGTCAAAAGGCCACTTTCTCATGTAAGTATTGTTACATGAAGCATGAGTGTAACTCTAGCAAAAATTCTGAGGGGCTAAACAATAAAAATCTCATCAAGGACTCTGAATCACTCTCTTTGGAAAAGATGCTCTATGATGGTACATGAATATACCATCATCCTGGGGGAGGGCTAATGATAGCCGTTTTTTTGGCTCTCTGTGATTGTCATAGTGAGTTACTCTACCCTACCAAAATCACCCAAACACTGTGGCTATCCCTACCATTTCACTGTACATAGGCGTGCGTGAGTCACGGGACTTTTCCCATATCTTCTTAAAAAATCCTCAATTAGCTAGTCATTGGGCTAGTTGAGCCAAAAATAAATAAATAAGTATATTATGGCCCATGCGTATGTAAATATTTCTTTGTATATAGGGCCTAAATAAAAGATTTTTTCATAATTATTTTGATATTTATTTAAATATTTCTACCTAGGTGTGTGTTATTTATGCTCTGTACATTGCCTCACCATTACCACAATTTTTCTTACCATTTTTCATACTCTTTATTCTATATAGAAATATTTTCATGTAAGCTTCTCTTATATTTGGTGTAACTCCACCCCAACAAAAATCCAAAAAAACTAGTTTTATTTATGTGTATATTTTTCACTATTGTGATTTTTCCCTTCCTACATCTATTTTGTTTGTTTTTTTTCTAAAAAATTAGAAAACCAAAAATATTTATCTTTTTATGGTAGCCTCATAATGAGAGAGATTTCTTTTGACCCCTTTATATTTTTTCCACTTATATTATTTATATTTGACATGTACATATTTTTTAGACCCCTCAATATTTGATTTTCTTAGTTGTACTATTCACTTATATCATGATCTCAACAATATCTTCAATTATAGACCTACCAAATAAGGTCAAGGGTAGGTGGCATGCATACATGCACTATGGAGGGCTCACTCTTGGAGGTATTCAAAAGAATCATCCAAAGAAGGACCCCACAAGGACCTTGTGCAGTGGAAAAAAACGGTCGGTTTTGCTGAATTTTTAAAGTTCACTTGCTCTCCGAATTTAAAAAGGTGATACAAACAAAAGTTGTAGCTCGTGGGCTGAACTTTTGCCTCAAAGTTTTTCATATTTTTTTGAGCTACGAGCTGTGAGCTATGATTTTATTAGTGGACCCCAGTTTTCCCATGCTATGCAGCCACACCCTCTCTTCCACTTTATCATTTTCCTCTTTCACACACACTTCTCCACTCATCATCCCCACCTCTCTCACCACTCCTCTCTGCACCCTACTCACCTTCTCCTCAACCTTGAAGAATAAGAGAAACCATGGTGAACTCATACCTCCCACACACAATTCCATTCCAAAATTGACCACCTAGTCTCATTTTTCCTCCTCCAAATTACCCATATCTATCAAAAAAACCACAAAACTCAGCCTCTTCTCTTAAAAGACAGCATCATGGTGGTTGATTACTCAGCTTCAATTACCTTGTCTCTCAAGGAAGGTCAAGAGTGGAGAAAAAATGTACCGTCAAAGCTAGCGGACCGTCAACAAGCGTCAAAATTGGCCCTACTCAAGACACTTGGAGCATCAACCTTGTAAGGAATCCACCTTTTCTTACCTCTTAAGATTTTTTCTTCCTTATTTGTATCCTACATGGATACTCCCATTGTAAATATCCAATTCCATTTGTAAATTAATACTAACTCTACTAACACTAACCCACTATGAAAAGTCCTATCACCTCCATTTCTCTCCTCTCTCTTTCCCCACCAACTTCTTGATAATTCCAAGCAAAAGAAATTAGATAAATTGCTGAAAATCTAACCCAACCATGGTTAGAGGAGTAACCCTAGCCTTCAAAATTGCTATAAAAGGAGGGTGTAGCTAGCACAAAGGGGAGCCATAAGCAAGAGCACTATGCTATAGCTTGAGAAGCCAAGCTCAACCTCTCTAGAACGAGCTCTTGAGTGGAAGCTCATTGTCTTATGCATTTGCATGTGTTGTAATAGGGGATTAGCAAGGGAACTCTATGCCATTGTAAGAGAGAGAGTGATCATTCAATTGAGAGTAGGAAATCTATCATTTCTCCTACTAGTGTAAGCCCAACAATTGCTGAATCAAGGAGGGTGGCTTTGGACTAAGCTTGGATACTTTGTCTCCCTTCCAACGTGAAGTAATGGACAACAATGATGCGTAAGTGTCTTGGTGTTTTTTGTTAAGTTCTTGATAGCTTGTCTCTGGTGTTGTCATCAATCTAGCCATAAATCCCACATACTGTAAGAGGGCGACAGGGTGGAGAGGACTCCCCTGGCCTTAAGACAGTGATTGGGGTGGCTTTTCTTGTGATGTGTTGTGGTGAAATTTACGCAAGCTATGTTGAACAAATACTAATCTCACTTTGATTTGTAATGACAGATTTGTAAGAAGGTATTAATGCAACAAGCACCCTCTCCCACTTTTTCTCTCTTTCTTACATATATATATTTATGTTTGCTTGATCATTAACGATACACTTCAAAGCAGCCCGAGCACCATCTCTCCCTCTCTCTCTCTCTCTCTCTCTCTCTCTCTCTCTCTCTCTCTCGTGTTTTAGTGTGTGAGAGTATTTCATTGGTGTTAGGGTTAGTGTAAATTCCTTGCTTGTTTGTGGGTTGCTCTAACGATTCTCCTCTTTTGCGTCCTAGTTCGCTCTTAAACTAGGTGGTGCCCCTTGTGTAGTTAGGATTTGGCTGGGGGTTTGTTGTTTTGGTTTGTGTTGTGTTGTGCCCCAGCCCCATTGAGCAGCACGGGAGCCTTGAAGGGTGTCTAGAGGTTGCTCTTCTTGTTGCCCGCCCCGGACCGCTTCAACACCTAGCCTTGCTATTGCTTGCCATTTTGACTTTAATTTCAAGTGTCTCATGGATGTGCATGCCTAGTCTTTGCATGAGTCCTTATGTCATGATGCAAATTTGTGCACCCCCATCCACTAGACCTTTCCTAACCAATCTTCCTTTGATGTAACAATCTAGCACAGGTGTAATATCCTCATTCATTTCAGCATGTACAATTTTTACAACAGGAACACTCTCTTTTATCTTTCTCCTAGTGCTAAATGCCTTCGTTAAATCCCTCCTAGCTTGTGGGCATAATGCAAGAAACTAAGGCCATGATATATCAGGACCCTTACCTCTCATGTCTTCCAATAGGTTGTATGGAGCCATACCATGTCCAAGAGAGAATTCTTGGAGATTGATACGACGTCGAGTCCTCTTGGTTTCCTTGGTCTCCTTTGCCTTCTTTTCTCGTCCATGATGACTTTGTGACGTGACTCCTTCTTTCTCCTTCCCTTTTCCACGGCCACGCTTAATGCCATTTGCTTCCATGTCAAACACTCTTGAATTTGTCACCTCTACCACATGCACATTTGGGTTTGGCAAAGGTGGAACTCCTTCCACTCCTTGTGGAGGTGGTATTTCTCCATTTGGCCTTTGTAGAAGCCTTGGTTGTTGACGAGTTCCTTCACCAGCATTCATCACTGGGTAATTCAAGTTAGGTCTCCCTGGCTCCCCACGAGGCCAAGGAAAATTATACATCCCATGTCCAGACTCTCCGCAATTCCAACATTGCAAGACTCTCCTAGGTCGTGGATCTCGCTCTTCAGACTTCTTTGCTTGTCCCTTTGGACCTACAGCTTGTGCAAGGTGAATTGACAAGCTGCTTAAAGATTCATTTAACTTCTCAATCACTTTCGTCGCTACCTCAGGAAGCTCCCTAGATGTTGATGCTTGTGACTTACCTTTGGGTCTAAGACCCTCTATCGGAACCTCTCCCCTTAGGCACTTGAGTTTTCTATATTTCTCAGCAGCCCTAGTTTCAACTGCATCAAAGGTAGCAGGTGCACCGGCCTCAACTTTTACCTTAAGGTCAGGAAAGAGTCCGGATATGAACCTCTCCTTCACCCATACAGCCCAAAGACGTAGAAACTCTTGCTTGTACAAGTAGTAGTCATCTAGTTCTTTTTGCTTATGAGAAACAATGTCTTGCCATAGTTTTTGAGTGTTTTGGGGATCAAAGAAGTATCTCTTGAAATGATTTACCACTTCCGTGTAATTCCCTTTAACTTCCTCAAGCAACGAGTCAAACCAAGTGCTAGCATCTTTCCTAAGGACCACTTCAAACATCTCTACGTGTTCTTGATCAGTTACTATCCTCTTGATACGACAAGACATCTTGAAATTTGCTAAAAATAATTCTGCATCCTCTCCATGCTCTCCAAATAAAAGAGGATATCCAGACATTTGGCATTGGGCCTCCATTGAATCAGTTTTAAGGTGACAACACGTTTTTGTTTGTTTTTTTTTTTAAAGATTTACACAGTAATATTTTCTAAATTACAATCTATTCTACAACAAAATAAAAATATTCACATCAAATGACCTATGATAATCAATAAGAGGCAGGATGACAGGGTTTGGTGATGCCAGAATTTCTCCTACTCTTTGGGCACCAAACATGAACACCATACGTTGTTGAAAGTGGATCTTCCTACTAATTGCAACATTTATTCTAATGTGTGGAGTGAAATGGAAGGCGAAAACCTCTATTCCAGGGCCATTATCCATGGTCTAAGCATGACCTAATGCTTAAAACAAAACGAAAATATAGACGTCCAAACTAAGGTCGTACCTAATGAGAGGCAAAATAAAGGGATTTACTGATGCGTTTATCTCTGCCAACCTAAGGGGACCTAAAATTCTATGAATTACACGTTGGAATTGCAACTTAGTACTAACAATTATGTGTACCTTTTGCCTTGCAATCGGAATGAAAGGATCATACACATTCTCGTGATTCATGCAAACTACTTGACTATTCTAAAGATTGATCCTACACAAAAACATACACAAGTTGGTTCCTCCCTGGGGGCACCAATTTGAGGCGGCCTGGGTTGGGCAGCAAGAAGAGTGGCCTCTAACCACTCTTGTAAGCTCAAGTGCTACTCAATTGGGTTGGGGTTGGAAAAAACAAAAAACACACACACAAACCTGCAACCTAACCCTACACAAATTTGGGGCACCACCTAGTTTTGGATGCGAACTAGGATGCGTAAAGAGAGAGAGAGAGAGAGAGAGAGAGAGAGAGAGATAGTGCTCGGGCTACTTTGAAATGTATCGGCAATGATCAATCAAACACAATTATATATGTAAGAAAGAGAGAGAAGGGGGAGGGGGTGCTTATTGCATTAATACCTTCTTACAAATCTGTCATGACCAATCAAAGTGAGATTAGTATTTGTTTAACATAGCTTGAGTAAATTACACCACAACACATCACAAGAAAAGCCACCCCAATCACTGTCTTAAGGCCAGGGGAGTCCTCTCCACCCTATCGCCCTCTTACAGTATGTGGGATTTATGGCTAAATTGATGACAACACCCAGAGACAAGCTATCAAGAACTTAAAGAAATTGATGACAACACCAAAACACTTACACATCATTGTTGTCCATTACTTCACGTTGGAAGAGAGACAAGGTATCCAACTCAGTCCAAATCCACCCTCCTTGATTCAACAAATGTTGGGCTTACACTAGTAGGAGAAATGATAGATTTCCTACTCTCAATTGAATGATCACTCTCTCTTACAATGTCATAGAGCTCCCTTGCTAATCATCCCTAATACAATACATGCATATGCATAAGACAATGAGCTTCCACTCAAGAGCTCCTTCTAGAGAGGTTGAGCTTGGCTTCTCAAGCTATAGCATAGTGCTCTTGCTTATGGCTCCCCCTTTTGTGCTAGCTACACTCTCCTTTTATAGCAATTTTGAGGGCTAGGGTTACTCCTCTAACCATGGTTGGGTTAGATTTTCAGCACTTATCTAATTTCTTTTGCTTGGAATTATGAAGAAGTTGGTGGGGATAGATGAAGAATAGAGAGAGGAGAGAAGTGGAGGTGATAGGACTTTTCATAGTAGGTTAGTGTTAGTAAATTTGTAGAGTTAGTATTACTATTGATTTACAAATGAAATTGGATATTTACAATGGGAGTATCCATGTAGGATACAAATAAGGAAGAAAAAACTCTTAATAGGTAAGAAAATATGGATTTCTTACAATGTTGATGATCCAAGTGTCCTGAGTAGAGTCAATTTTGACGCTTGTTGAGGATCCACTAGCTTTGACGGTACGTTTTTTCTCCACTCTTGACCCTCCTTGGGAGCCAAGGAGTAATCAATCAACATGGTGCTATTTTTCAAGAGAAGAGGCTAAATTTTGTGGTTTTCTTGATAGATATGGGTAATATGGAAGAGGAAAAATGAGACTAGGTGGTCAATTTTGGAATGGAAGTGTGTGTAGGAGACATGAGTTCACCATGGTTTCTCTTATTCTTCAAGGTTGAGGAGAAGGTGAGTAGGGTGAAGAGAGGAGTGGTGAGAGAGGTGGGGATGATGAGTGGAGAAGTGTGTGTGTGAAAGAGGAAAATGATAAAGTGGAAGAGGGAGTGTGACTGTATAGCATGGGCAAAATGGGGTCCACCAATAAAATCATAGCTCACAGCTTGTAGCTCCAAAAAATTTGAAAAAATTTGAGGTAAAAGTTCAGCCCACGAGCTACAAATTTTGTTTGTATCACCTTTTCAAATTCGGGGAGCATGTGATCTTGAAAAATTGAGCAAAACCGACTGTTTTTTTTCCAGTACACAAAGTCCTTGTGAGGTCCTTCTTTGGATGATTCTTTTGAATACCTCCAAGAGCGAGCCCCCCATAGTGCATGCATGCATGCCACATACCCTTGACCTTATTTGGTAGGTCTATAATTGAGGATATTGTTGAGATCATGATATAAGTGAATAGTACAATTAAGAAAATCAAATATTGAGGGGTCTAAAAAAATATGTACATGTCAAATATAAATAATATAAGTGGAAAAAATATAAAGGGGTCAAAATAAATCTCTCTCATTATAAGTCTACCATAAAAAGATGAATATTTTTGGTGGTCTAATTTATGAGAGTAATAGAGAATAGATGTAGGAAGAAAAAAATCACAATAGTGAAAAAACATACACATAAATAGAACTAGTTTTTTTGGATTTTTGTTGGGATGGAGTTACACCAAAAATAAGAGAAGCTTGCATGAAATTATTTTTATATGGGATAAAGAGTACGCAAAATGGTAAGAAAAAATATGGTAATGGTGAGTCAATGTACATAGCATAAATAACACACCATAGGTAGAAATATTTAAATAAATACCAAAATAATTATGAAAAATCCTTTTATTTAGGCCCTATATACAATGAAATATTTACACATAAATGGGCCATATTATACTTATTTTTATTTTTATTTATTTTTTATATTTTTTTGGCTCAACTAGCCCAGTGACTAGCTAATTGAGGGTTTTTAAGAAGATATGGGAAAAGTGCCCTAACTCATACACACCTATATACAGTGAGAGGGTGAGGGTAACCACAGTGTTTGAGTGATTTGATAGGGTGAGGTAACTCGCTATGGAAATTACAGAGAGCCGAAAAACAGCTATCAACAGCTAGATTCTAGGGTTCTTCCCTGGACCTATACGTACTATCCAAATGCATAGAAATGTTCTTTGATGAGTTTAGAACTTACCCCTCATGTCTCATGTGAAACAACATTGAAAATGGGTGATTGTGGACTCTGAAAATTGCGTGAGAAGAAGGTCGAGAGCTCTCTTCTCCAATGATGACTAGTAGAAATGAGGTGATTTTGGGCTACCTAAGATATCTATACCCAGACTTCCCAAACTACTTCTTTTCAAATTCCCTTGTTAGTCCTAATAGGCCGTGAGATATATGTTAGACTCAAAAATTTCCTCAATCGGACTCCACTAGCTCATTCTGCGAGAATTTGCAAAAACAGGCCTCACGCTTTCGTTTGTCATTTTGATGAAAAAAAATTTATGCATGTTCGTCTTGTCCTCTGGATCATCATCGTATTTTAAGTTTCTCCATCTAAGCTCATTTGCTATTTATTATTAATTTTTGACTTATTTATATAATCAAATAAAATAATAAAATGCAATAAAAAAGCAAATTGAAAGTTCAACTATTAAACAAATCCACTAAAAAACACTTTTTTATTACTTTTTGGTGGAGTTCTGTATCAAGAAAAATTAATGAAAATAAGACAAAAGGGCTATTCTTTTAATGTAATTTCTGATAGTATATACAATATTTACACTCATCAGGGAGAATTTATCAGCTGGAATTCCCCTATTGATGATTTTTAAGGGCATTATTAGGTAATTTTGCAAAAAACCACACGTTAACATCCAACTTTTTTCTCCCTCTTCAAACATTGCCCTTAATTAATGAAGTTTCCTTTCACCTCTCTTGCATGGAGCACTCTGGGATGACTGTGTGCATGGGTTGAACAATCATGTCTATGCATAGCCATGGTTGGCTCTACCATGCTTTGAAGGTCAATGCAATTCAAATTAGTATGCAGTGCAAGAGTGGGTCTTCAGTAGTTAGCTCAAGGATTTTCGTGGTCGAGATATCTTGTCGATGTTTTCTAAATAGAAGATTCTGTA
This sequence comes from Adiantum capillus-veneris, assembly GCF_014529385.1. NCBI lineage: Eukaryota > Viridiplantae > Streptophyta > Polypodiopsida > Polypodiales > Pteridaceae > Adiantum > Adiantum capillus-veneris. The sequence continues at coordinate 128,715,914 of NC_140946.1, forward strand.
ATTTATGTGCTCTTTGCCTGACTGTACCGTCTGGATGCTTTGGCACACTAATTTTCTGAGCTGTTGGTAACAATGATGACGATTGATGAGATTTAACTCTCCATTGGTATTTCAGTTTTCGGTTGATGAACAATTGTGGTGGAGTTTTTGGAGATTTTTCCACCTGATTCATCGGCTTTGCAGTTTGTGGAGGAGATCACTGCTCCTTTGGTTTCCAAGCCCATCTAGTGCTAGATTCTCTTTTGAAAGATGTTTTTGTTGTTGTTGTTAGATGTGACACTTCCTTAGTGTTGTAGATGAGTTTTTGGGCACCCAAATTTGAGATCGATTGTCCTTGAGTTGTGCTTTTGGTACCCAAATCTGCCTGACTCCTTATATGCTGCTTGTAGCGTTTTCTTTCTAGAGGCTGACGTAGATTGGTTATTCCATGTTTTCTTTTGTGAATAGAAATTCTAACAAAGAAAAATGAATATTAATTACATAAAGAATAAAAAATAATCAAAAAAGAAAGTTATATTCCTTATCAAGTGAATAATTGACATGCAAAAGGGCAAGCTAAGAAAAGAATTCCATATAAATATATAGGCATTTGTTCATCAATGCCACAATGTTGTGACAGGTCATGACAGAAGTAGTCCTTGCATACTAAAATTTCCATGCTGATTTGAAAAATCGACAATTGAAACTTTCCATAGTGTTTAGCACTTTGTTTTGTATGGCCACCAAATCTTGCCTCTTCAAAGTAAGTGCAAGCATGTCAAATGTACATATTGCTATAAAAAACAATGTGTTTTTTGGAAATCTTGCTGGAGGAAACTGCTGAAAGTGGGTACACCTTATTATGCATATACCCTAATAAAACCAAAACCAAAGTGCTACAATCATAATCAATTTGAAACCAACAAGATACAATCGTAATCAATCTAAATTGGGGGACATGAACAACCCTCTCTATTATCGTTCGCTCGTTGGCAATGATTGCTTCCTCCTCATCTTATTGTTGGGCTACTGCAAAGGAGCTCCACATACCTATCCAATAATAGACTCCCTCCTTATTCTCTCCTCCTTATTCTCTCCTCCTGAAATTGCACCTTCGTGAGTGCAAGCTCATGGTGAACAAGTTTGCAACAAGCTTGGTGGCCCATATCCTAAATGTGTAAGTCCACATACACACAAGCTATGTATTGCTAGCGTGTACCAGAATCTGCTCTTTGAAGCACCTCCAAAGCTGCCTAGTTTGTGTCATATGGCAAAGCTAAAGCTGATGTGGGGCTCCTCAAAAACTCTCCCTAGACTCATCAATTAGCCGGTCCCACTTGCCTCATTGTTTAGATCCAGTTGTCTTTCTTGGCTTAGGGGTCACAAACTCCTCAACAAGTTGGATAGCATTGTCATCATTGGCTCCCTCGTCAAGCAAGGAATCTATCAATGCTATGAGGCTCATCACCGCCCTCCTCCAAGTGACCATCTCGTAATAAGGTCGCGCATGACTCCTCTTTGTGGAAAGAGTGTTGTGAACTCGTGCTAGGGAACCATGATGGTGCAGAGCAAGAAGAGGGATGAGAGAGAAGAAGTCGACACAATATGCAGAGAAAATCACACGCTACTCTAATTTTATTAAAGGGAAGCCTTTACATAGTCTTTGGAAGGTGATTTCTACCACATCTTTTCCACATGCAAACTGAACTAACTAATGGTCTATACCTGCATGCCTTGAGACTTGTTCTCACGGGCTGACCAATAAGGGCGTTGAACCCAACAATCCCCCCCTCAAGCCCGAACTAGACAGGCCATCTCATGATACCTCGAGTTTTTGGTGTACTCATCAACCATGAGTTTTCGGTTTTCTCATAACCAAGGATTTCCTGGTTTATCCATAACCCGGTGCTAAATCAGTAACCCCCCCTTGAACAGATAGGGTGTGGGTCAGAAAAAGTTAGCTACCAAAAATGGAGTTTTTGGTTCACTGCCAAACCTTGGGTTTATGGTGTACCCAGTAACCTCATAGAGTGCAACAAAAATGGACTGAGAACTCATAAAAATTGGGAGGTCTTACCACTTATCTTTGTGGCAGTGTCTATAACCCGTACAATTTATTTTGACTAAACAACATGAAAAGAGTTGATCTAATAAATTTCCTCATCAACAGAATATATTGGAGATTCAGTGTCTCCCTCAACCACATGAATTTGAGTTTTACCCTTTTGAAAGCACTTATTTGACGGATGATTTGTTTTACCACAGTGAACACAAGCATTCTTCTTGAAACAGTCTTTTGTCTGATGATTGTTGCGCCCACAAATGGCACAAGATCTGGTTTCCATTGAATGGTCGAGATGAAGCTGTTGTAGTAGCACATTTAGTGACTGCATATGCACTGGAAGTATCAGAAGAATTGGTGGGGGATACGGCATTCGAGACTGTATATGCACTGGGAATGATAGTAGAATTGGTACTAGGTACCCTGCGTTCTTCTTCCTGCAATGAATTGATGATACCATCCAAGGAGGGCAGCGGATCTTTCTCTTTTAAAACAGTAACAATCTGATGAAATTTGTTAGTCAAACTTTTTAACAAAATGGCTATGAGATCTTCTTCTGGTACTGAAGCTTCGACATAAACAAGTTGAGTTTTAATACTCTTCAATCTATTGGCTAAAGCTACAATGTTTTCATCGTCACGCATGCGGATGGAATATAATTCCATTTTTAAACTCATTTTTGAATACTTAGCTTTGGCACCGAAAAGCTTCTCTAACTCTATCCAGGCAGCCTTGAAGAATCAACATCGTCCAAATAATGAATAAAATCGTCTTCTAAGGAGGTTAAAATGATACCAAAAGATTGTTCGTCTTTCCTTTGTAGCTCAGCAAATGATGCCCTTGTAACTGTAGCGGATGTGCCGGATTCGTCGGCTGCGAGAGGCTTGACCACGTTCCATAAGTTTTTCCGCATCAAATAGCCTTTAACTTTGATCTGCCAAGTATGGAAATCGGATCCATTGAACTTGTCGACTTTTGATGCCATATTCAATATGCAAAGGATAGCAGCGTTTTGATATGTCGCAAACACGCCTTGCCAATTCAGCACCTGAAATCTGGAAATTCACCAATGCTTGATCTGCTAATCAATTGTCCAATTATTAGCGTTGATGAGCACCTTGCTGCAGGGTGAGGGTACCCAAGTGTGGGAATAGTGCCTTCCTTGAAATATTAATTGGGTGGCCACTTGAAATAAGTGTGAAAATCCACTTGAAATAAGTGTGACAATCAACAAAATAAACAGAGCAATGGCAAATTCTCTATAGGAGCAAACAACGCTGATGGAAAAAGCTGTCGTAAAAGGTTGCAAAGGGTGAGTTGGGAGAGGCCACAGTGTCAAAATTTGTTGGTTAAGCCAAGGCAATGCTGTTCATGCATACTGTGCGCGATATTAAGCAGGTCGACTGTGCTTTGTTCCTACTGTTAAGTGGCTGTACCTGAGAGGGTACAGTCGAGGTTTTCTTGTCGAGCACCGAGGCCTAGTAGGGCTCTGATACCAGTTGTTGTGAACTCGTGCTAGGGAACCATGATGGTGCAGAGTGTGCAGAGAAAGAAGAGGGACGAGAGAGAAGAAGTTGACACAATATGCAGATAAAATCACACGCTACTCTGATTTTATTAAAGGGAAGCCTTTACATAGTCTTTGGAAGGTGATGTCTACCACACCTTTTCCACATGCAAACTCAAATAACTAATGGTCTATACCTGCATGCCTTGAGACTTGTTCTCACGGGCTGACCAATAAGGGCTTGAACCCAACAAAGAGGTCATGTATCCCTCCCAAGAGCGGCAAAGAGACAAGGGTATCTCCTGATGGTAAATTGTACAGTATGAGGGAGTAGCCATGCCTAAAACCAAGCAAGAGTTTAAGGTTTAGTGTTTAGGGTTTTAGAGCGAATCCATTCTTGAGACCAAAAAAGGTAGGTGTAAGTGGTTCCCACAACCAAGTGTGTAGAATCTTGAGGCATCAAGATCCACCAAGTAGATAGGGCAAGTGTCGTGGTTGCTGAGCTCTATAAGCACTGTAGCAAGTAGTCAGCATCCTTTGTGGGGAAATTTAGCTAGTGTAAGAGTAGAGAGGGATAGTTGGCTACATTCGGTGGATTGAAGGAGATTGAATGATGTAGGAGTGCATCTGCAAATAGTGCTTGGCTCAAAAGTATCTGATTGATCGTTCCACCTCTGTGTCAACAAGCACTTGGAATGTATGTTGAAACTCGCATGGCGTCAATGCCTCAACACGGGCTTATAGGTCCACCATAGAATCAAAGCACTGCAAAAACCAAAATTAGAGTAGGCCATTTGAATGTGAAAGTGCCGTGCTAGAAGAAAAAGAAGATATCATACCTATGGAGATACTACAGACATCTGTAGTGGTGTAGATAGTATTGTAGATGCTTGATGAATCTCTACCGCTTGTGGATTTTTTGTGGCATCATTGTTATAGAGAAAATAGAAAAAAGAACAATAAGACACTAAAATATGAGAGTATTGTGCTAATACACAATAAAGATATTGTACCCATGGAGCCATTGAAGATGGTGGCTGTGGTGTAGAAAGCTCTATAAGTGAGAGGGGTACTGTACTCATCAAGGATGTCATTCAGAACTACCTTTAATGGAGTGAATTTGAAAGTTGGTCAATGACCTACAACAATGAAAATTTACTTGGGCTAAAACAAAACCAATAAGTTCTAAAGTCACCTCTCAACCAAATTTCTCAATCAAGTTTCAAGAACTATGTCCAACCCCACGTAAGTCTGAGCCAAGCTGGACTCCAATGCTCTAAACCACAACAAAGGGCACTCTATCTGCTCTCTACCACCACTGCAAGAGGTGGCTTGTCTTCCATAGATTCCTCCTTTGATCCTGGAGGCACCCAAATCCATGCCTTCCACAAAGGCGTCTGTCGAGATAGTTAACCTCGCAACCGTAAATAAACTCTTTTCACAAATGATGGGCAAAGTGGAGAGGTAGGTGTTGGTTATGTGGCAGGGCATCATACTACATCACTACCTCAACAAGGAATTCTCCCTCATAGTAGGGTGGAGGCAAGACTCCTGTTAAGCCTAGGAAATTTTGGATGTTTTACCTTAGTGGAATTTGGAATGTTAACTTTTGTACTTTTGGGATTCCAAGGGGTGTTCTTGGGAAAGGGCGTTGCCCATTAGTATTCTCGAACTATGTAACTGTCGATCAGTGTCTTCTTGGGGATGTGAAAGCGGAAGTTATGGCGGATTTAGTATGTTGTCAGTTTCTGTGTTCTGTTCCAGTTCTAGTTCTATTCTGATTCCTGTGTTTGTCTATTCTGAATGTCTATGCCATAAACACTTGGCGATCACGGTGTAAGTGTGATGTAGCATGGACGGATTCAAGTTCTCTCGTAGGAGCGAATGCTGTGGCAGTGAAAGGTTTAGTTGAATGGACGGAGGATGTTCAGAATAGTGTGAGATGGTATGGGTGGTTGGCTGCACTCTGGAGGAAGCAGACGAGGATACATTCCCATATTGGACAAGGTCAGTTGCTAGGCGGTTTCGGCAGTTTTATGGGCGAGATGGTCAGCGTTCGGAGCTGCAGGGAATTTTGGATTATACTGAGATGCACCGAATTTCTAAAGGGGAAGATTCAGATGATACTGTGGAGGATTTGGATGGCATAGAGGATTATTTAAGTGATCGGTGGGAAGAAGACGTAGCGAATGAAGAACATGATATATTTCCGCGGCTGTTGGCGGTTGCAATTGTTCAGCATGCATTAGTGGCGAGAAGGAGATTGATTTTTGATCCGTGGGAAGTACCAGTGCAAGAAATCTTGTACAACCAGGTAGACTTACAAATATGGCGAGGGCTAGGCAGGATATGCGCGTCAAATTCCGAACCTTTTTGAGAAAGTCGAAAGAAGACCCCGATTGCCACATATCTCAATATGAGACAAGATGGTAGGCCAGAGGATTTGTCAAAGTGTATGATGCCCAGGCTAAGATGCACCAGCTTGAGGCTACATTGGATGATAAGGCTATGCAATGGTTCAGTAATTTTCCAGCAAGTCATTTTACTGATTATGATGGCTTGAAAGCAGCAATTTTGAATAGGTTCAGAAGGGAAAAGACTCCACATGATGTGTTGACCAAGATTAGGGAAGTGAAACAAAGGAAAATGTTTGTTGAGGATTATGCACAAAAGTTTAACCAATATGTGAGAAGGTTGATTGCTCAAGAAAGGCCAACTGATGAAATGCTTGCTGGATATTTTTTGAATGGATTAAGGAAGGAATTGAAGAATGTTGTTGCTGGAGTTGATGTTGTAGGTGAATTACAAGCATTAGTGGAAACAACTCAAAGAGCAGAGAAAAGGTTTGGGGTCTCTCATGGGAAAGTAGCCAGGAGGTCATCTAAAGAAAAGAAGAAAAGTAGGTCGAAGAAAAAGAAGAGGTCAGATAATTCGGATTCAGATAGCGATTCAGATTCGGAAACTAATACTGATTCAGATACGGAAATGGATTTTGATAGTGAAGAGGATTCGAGTGAGGATTCGGATTCAGAAGAAGATGAGGATAAGAAGAAGAAAAACAAGAAGAAGTGGAAGAAAAAGTCTAAAGAGAAAGAGGATAGAGTGGAAAAAATGTTGGCAAAGAAATTGAAGAAGTTGGGAGTGCAGAAAGTTGTGGAATCAAAAACCCCTCATTGTGAAATTTGTGTTAAGGATGGGCATTGGACAAAGGAATGTTGGTTTAATCCGAATTTCAGGGGTGCTGTACCAGAAAGGATTCAGTAGAAGATACAACAACAAGGACCTCAAAATCATGGGGTGTTTCCAAAGACAGTAGAAAGGCAGAGGATGTTTAATAATCAAGTTTGGCAAAGGCAACAACCGTATTCTGGGTGGAGGCCACAGTTTAATCAAGGGGGACCATCATTTAGAGGAAATTTCAATTCAGGAGGAGGACCAAGATATGGAGGATGGAAGAATTCAAGACCCCCATGGGGGGGAAATTGGGATCAGCAGCAGCGTTGGCAGCCACAACCACAAGGATGGAATCAGCTAGTTTGGAATTATGAAGGGGGGAATCAGCAATAGCCAAGGGGGCAAGTGCCGCAGTTTCTAGCACCACCAACACAGTCAGCTGAAGCAAACAAAGATCCGGATAGTAGTAGAATCATTTCAGGATCAAGGGGTGAATGAAGCCGCTATGGATTGTCAGCCGAAATGTGATTGTTCTAAATGTTTGCAAGAGGAAGTAGGTGTATAGTGACAACAAGGTCAAAAGCAAGGTTGAAACCTCCACTGGACTGGGAGGAGCAGAAGGAGATTCGGGATGAGGTAGCTGAAGATTTGATGGAAAAGGATCAACAGCAGAGCAAGCTTAAATCAAAGGAGAAAGGAGTAAAAAAGGAGGAGAAGTAAAGAGAAAGGACGGATGCCTTGTTTGAAGAGTTAACTAATTCCTCTATAAATTTTACATTGCATCAATTGTTGTCATTAGTTCCAATTTTCAAAGATAAATTATATACAGTGATGCGAAGGTCAAAGACTGTTTCGAGTATGAAGGAACTGCAACAGACAATTTAGAGTTGCCAGATTAGCCCGGAGGATGTGGATTTTTCAGTACCAACACTGTCGTTGGAATTTAATAACCGCAAATTTTCCGATGTTCTATTGGATGGTGGATCAAGGGTCAACATACTTTCGGAATCGGAATTTCTAAGGATGCAAGATGACATGTTGGAACCAGCTCCATTTCAAGTGTGTATGGCTGATCAGAGTAGAGTTCAACCAATGGCGATGTTAAGGAGGCAAGAATTATCATTCATGGAGTGCAGTTTATGGTAAACTTTGTAGTTATCAGGATGAAGGATTCAAAAAATACCTATTATATGTTGTTGGGGAGGCCATGGTTTCGCACGGCTAAGCTAAAACAGGATTGGGGAAAAAATGAAGTGACAGTTAAGAAATGAAGGAGAGAAGTTACGTTACCAATGGGGCCGAAGAAGGAATTGTCAGAAGAGAAGAAGCCAATGTTGGCACAAGCAATTAACATGTCTGAAGGATTGGAGGATGATGAAGAAGCATATTTCCTAGAAGCGCATCCAACAATTGTTCTGGTATTTGAGGTAGATGTGGAGCGGATCATTGACAAATATGCAGTGAAAAAGAATAGTTTGGGAATTGATAAGTTGCAGAGGAATACAAATGGTGTGGAATAGGAAAATTTAGAAGAGAAGAAAATCCAAGAGGAAACTGTGATGGAGGATTCGGAATTGGAGCCAAAGGAGGCAATTCAGAGAGCGGAGGCTCTATATGATAAGATGATAAAGAAGGTTTCTTGAGTTAAGGAGGATGATTTACAGGATCTGAATTTGGGGACGGAGGATCATCCAAAGATGTAAGAGTTAGTGTTCATTTGGAGGATGTCTTCAAGAAGGACTTGAAGGAATTACTATTGGAGTATATTGATGTCTTTGCATGGGATTATTCTGATTTGAAAGGCATGGATCCTCAAGTGTACAAGCATCATATAAATTTGAGAACGGATGCTGTTCCAGTGATTCAGCAAAGATATAGGATGAATCCAAATTATTCCAAGCAGGTGAAAGAGGAATTGGACAAATTGTTGAATGCAGGATTTATAGTGCCAGTGGATCAGGCGGAATGGTTGTCACCAATTGTAGTGGTACCCAAGAAGTTGGGGAAGCTAAGGGTTTGTGTGGATTACAAAAAATTGAATGCAACAACAGTTTTAGATCCATTTCCATTGCCTTTTATTGATTTAGTTCTTGATGATGTAGCGGGACATGAGATGCACACTTTTCTTGATGGATTTTTAGGGTACAATCAAATACCAATGACTGAGGAAGATATTGAAAAAACTGCTTTTATCACAGAATGGGGAGCTTTTGCATATACAGTGATGAGCTTTGGACTGAAGAATGGACCCCCATCATTTTCGAAGGCAGCTTTTATAACCTTTGAGCCACATTTGACAAATTTTATGAGGATTTTTATGGATGGTTTTTCAGTCTTTGGGAAAAAAGTTAGGCATCTAGAATATTTGAGGAAGAGTTTTGAAAGATGTAGGATGTTTTGGATGTCACTTAATCCCCAGAAGTGTGCAATAGCAGTACAGAAGGGAAAATTGTTGGGACATATGTAAGGTCTCTGACCCCAACCAAAAAGAGCACCCTTGTACCATGAAATGATCATAATGGAAAAAAATTACTATTTTTAGCAGTTTTCCAACTTCTGTCAGTGCCATGATGTTTAAAATGTCATAAAGCTTCAAAATATGAATTAAAATAATTTTTGTGAAAAATTTCTAAAAATAGTAAGTTTTTGGTCACCCGAACCGTCCAGTCTCGACCGTCTCGAAAATCTGCACCCGTACCCCAAATTTGAAAAAAATGTATTTTCGGACCCCGGGGGCTGCTAAATATGGCAGGTACTCGGTCCAATATGCCTTAGTTAGAGCTCAGCATAGCAATTTATGGCATCAAAATCCGACTCGTATGACCCGTTTTAGCCTAGAACCAATTTTCCTAAAAATTATCCGGGGAGGCACCGGGGGCCCGGGGCTGTGTGGGAGCAAGTTCCAAGCCACTCTAGACCAGCTTTAGCAGCTAGGGGGCGCCCTCTTGCTTTGTGGGAGTCCTGGGAGAGTTTCCAAGCCAGTAACTAAGTCTCAGAGTCAGTTAACGAAGCCAACCTGACACTTGGTGGGTAGGGGAATTGAACTTGCCAATGCAGAGACTGAGTGCTCACTCAGATGCTTATAGCAGCACAGATCGATTTTCAGCTTGAGGAGGCCTATTTAAAGACTTGCACACAGCAACACACATGCTCACACACAATCCCAGTATACACACACACCTACACACACCTTGGGGAGGTGCTGCCGGTACACACATAGTTTTTGAAGGAGAAGCAAGGAGGGAGGTGCTGCCGAAATTCTCATCTTGAGGATTCATTGCATCAGAAATGTAAGAGGATTCTCAGCTCCTAATCACGGTAATTATGGTTTAATTACTGCTCTTCTTAATCTCATCATTACCCACTCATAATTCTTGTCTACTATGCCTACTTTTAGCCATAACTCTCTATAGCTGCTATTTAAGTTTTCATAGCTATACTTCAGTACATAATTATCATTCATTTAGTTAATTTATTCAGCCATTCATCATCCTTAATCAAGGATTAATGCATGATTAGGAAAGATTCTCTCTCTAGGCGGTATAGTCAATAAATTGTCAGCTAGTAATAGTGTAGATTTGTCAGAATTCAATCTTTCACTACTCAATAGAGTTGTAATTAAATTATACTTAATCTTCTCTCACCTTTAGATGCGATTAAGGCTGAAAATTAATCCGTCATTAGTCCAATAAGAAGGAGGTTTTTTCCATCACACATGCCTGCGGTCACTCTGCACCTTCATATTGCTCTAGGAAAATGAATGAGCTTGCTTACTTCATATCTTTCGTGAATCAATTAGAAAAATTCTGAATTTCTTAATCTTCTAAGCCAAGTAATTAACCTTAGAGTCGTTTCCCATAGGGTGGATACAGAATTACCCTTAAAAATTGCTAGGGCAAAAAGGGAAAAATCTAATCTCGTGCATAAGGAGGAGTCTTTAATAAATCTAATCTGCCGATTGGTTTGTCATGTTACTCTCGGACCTTAGCTCTTTTTTTTCAAGTCTATCATTTAAGTAGTGAGAAAAATGGCCCCGGTTAAGATAACTCGCTTCGGTGGAGCCCACGACCGCGAGGTGGGAACAAGCAATGTCAACGGAAAAGGAAAGGCTCCCATGGATGAGCAAATACCGGCCATCTCACGAGCCAATGACAAAGAAATGGAAGAGGTAGATCATAGTTTTATTCAAGTTGTTTAATTTAACATTGCATACGTTTAGCTAGGAATGAACATATCCCCAAACATGTTGGAGAAATCCGACGAAAACCTCGGCAATTGAATTCATTTGTATATTAAAGTCTAAAGTAGGAAAGAAATGATTGACGGATATACTGTTTGCAATAGGAAAGAATGTCTGCTAGGGAAAATTTAGCTCGGCATGTTCATTCTATTTCCAATGTTGAATTTATCATGAACCCCCTCCTGATCACAGGGGGCAGAGTTCCTGGTTAAGGGCTCTTGAATCCACGACTGCTGGTTAAGCGGTGGATACCCACGACTGCTGGTTAAGCGGTGGGAACCCACGTCTGCTGGTTAAGCGGTGGGAATGTCCATGTCGTGCTTTCTATGCGGTGGACATACCTAGTTGTATGGGCAGCTAGGCGACAACGGGAGGAGTGAACTCTCGCTGGAGGGGGGATGTTGTACCTCCAGAACATTGTAATTTTAATGAATAAGTTAGAGTAGAATTTTTACTAGAATACTGTCTTGGTGCCGCTTGCAATACTGGTTGAAGGGCTGTCTTAACGAACATTGTGAATCGGAATCTAATCAAGGAAATTTTATGTTGAACAACTTTTGTGGTAGTAATTAGGACACACAAGGAAGTGTGAGTGTGGGGGTGGAAAGTGGGGGCTTGGCTCAGGTTGCCAATGCCTATGAGATGGGTGGTCCCGATTGGTCGGGAACTCTCTGGCCCCATAGTGTTAAAATCGATACTAGTAATACTCATTGCCCCTAGAGTGGCGAAGTCTCAAGTGTACGTGCCTCTGAAACATGGGGAAAAGAGCGCTCGGGGTTTCTCTTCTCTTGGAAGGTGGGTCTTAGGATCGCTAGATAGTTTAAGTACACTTTCCCTGCGAGGTGGAGCTAGATCTCCTTACTAGTAGGCTGGAACTCGACTCACTTTGTGATGAGAGATCGTCCGCTAGTTGAACCCTG